>NC_072433.2:135758035-136378214 GCF_028878055.3 Symphalangus syndactylus | reverse complement strand
CTGGACATTTGGAGCGCTAAGAGCGTAGTAGTGGTAAAAGTAATATATTCAAATATAAACTACACAGAAGCATTCTGTGAAACTTCTTTCTGATCTGAGCATTCAGCTAACAGAGTTAAACCATACTTTTGATTGAGCAGTTTTGAAACACTCTGTCTGTAGGAAATGCAACTGGACATTCGTAGCGCTAAGTGGGTAATAGTGGAAAAAAGAATATGTTCAAATATAAACTACACAGAAGCATTGTATGAAACTTCTTTCTGTTCTGTGCATTCAACTAACAGAGTTGAACCTTACTTTTGATTGAGCCGTTCTGAAACACTCTTTTGTAGAAACTGCAATTGGACATTCTGAGCGCTAAGAGGCCTATATTGGGAAAAAGAATGTCTACAAATAAAAACTACACAGAAGAATTGTGTGAAACTTCTTTTTGTTCTGTTTGTTCAACTAAAAGAGTTGAACCTTAGTTTTGATTGAGCCGTTCTGAAACACTCTTTCTGTAGAAAATGCAAGTGGAGATTCGGAGCGCTAAGAGGGTAATAGTGGAAAAAGGAATGTCTCCAAATATAAACTACACAGAATCATTCTGTGAAACTTCTTTCTGATCTGTGCATTCAGCTAACAGAGTTAAACCATACTTTTGATTGAGCAGATCTGAACACTCTTTCTGTAGAAAATGCAACTGGACATTTGGAGCGCTAAGAGAGTAGTAGTGGAAAAAGGAATATATTCAAATATAAACTACACAGAAGCATTCTGTGAAACTTCTTTCTGATCTGAGCATTCACCTAACAGAGTTAAACCATACTTTTGATTGAGCGGTTTTGAAACACTCTGTCTGTAGAAAATGCAACTGGACATTCGTAGCGCTAAGTGGGTAATAGTGGAAAAAAGAATATGTTCAAATATAAACTACACAGAAGCATTGTATGAAACTTCTTTCTGTTCTGTGCATTCAACTAACAGAGTTGAACCTTACTTTTGATTGAGCAATTCTGAAACACTCTTTCTGTAGAAACTGCAGTTGTACATTCTGAGCGCTAAGAGGCCTGTATTGGGAAAAATAAAATCTTCAAATAAAAACTACACAGAAGCATTGTGTGAAACTTATTTCTGATATGTTCATTAAGCTAACAGAGTTAAACCATACTTTTTATTGCGCAGTTCTGAAAACTCTTTCTGTAGAAAATGCAAGTGGACATTCGGAGCGCTAAGAGGGTAATAGTGGAAAAAGGAATATATTCAAATATAAACTACACAGTAGCATTCTGTGAAAATTCTTTCTGTTCTGTGCATTCAACTAACAGAGTTGAACCTTACTTTTGATTGAGCCGTTCTGAAACACTCTTTCTGTAGAAACTGCAATTGGACATGCTAAGCGCTAAGAGGCCTACATTGGGAAAAAGAATATCTTCAAATAAAAACTACACAGATGCATTCTGTGAAACTTATTTCTGATCTGTAAATTCAGTTAACAGAGATAAAACATATTTTTGATTGAGCAGTTATGAAACACTCTTTTTGTAGAAAATGCAAGTGGAGATTCGGAGCGCTAAGAGGGTAATAGTGGAAAAAGGATTGTCTCCAAATATAAACTACACAGAATCATTCTGTGAAACTTCTTTCTGATCTATGCATTCAGCTAACAGAGTTAAACCATACTTTTGATTGAGCAGATCTGAACACTCTTTCTGTAGAAAATGCAACTGGACATTTGGAGCGCTAAGAGAGTAGTAGTGGAAAAAGGAATATATTCAAATATAAACTACACAGAAGCATTCTGTGAAACTTCTTTCTGATCTGAGCATTCAGCTAACAGAGTTAAACCATACTTTTGATTGAGCAGTTTTGAAACACTCTGTCTGTAGAAAATGCAACTGGACATTCGTAGCGCTAAGTGGGTAATAGTGGAAAAAAGAATATGTTCAAATATAAACTACACAGAAGCATTGTATGAAACTTCTTTCTGTTCTGTGCATTCAACTAACAGAGTTGAACCTTACATTTGATTGAGCCTTTCTGAAACACTCTTTCTGTAGAAACTGCAATTGGACATTCTGAGCGATAAGAGGCCTATATTGGGAAAAATAATATCTTCAAATAAAAACTACACAGAAGAATTGTGTGAAACTTATTTCTGATATGTTCATTAAGCTAACAGAGTTAAACCATACTTTTGATTGCGCAGTTCTGGACACTCTTTCTGTAGAAAATGCAAGTGGACATTCGGAGCGCTAAGAGGGTAATAGTGGAAAAAGGAATATATTCAAATATAAACTACACAGTAGCATTCTGTGAAAATTCTTTCTGTTCTGTGCATTCAACTAACAGAGTTGAACCTTACTTTTGATTGAGCCGTTCTGAAACACTCTTTCTGTAGAAACTGCAATTGGACATGCTAAGCGCTAAGAGGCCTACATTGGGAAAAAGAATATCTTCAAATGAAAACTACACAGATGCATTCTGTGAAATTATTTCTGATCTGTAAATTCAGTTAACAGAGATAAAACATATTTTTGATTGAGCAGTTATGAAACACTCTTTTTGTAGAAAATGCAAGTGGAGATTCGGAGCGCTAAGAGGGTAATAGTGGAAAAAGGAATGTCTCCAAATATAAACTACACAGAATCATTCTGTGAAACTTCTTTCTGATCTGTGCATTCAGCTAACAGAGTTAAACCATACTTTTGATTGAGCAGATCTGAACACTCTTTCTGTAGAAAATGCAACTGGACATTTGGAGCGCTAAGAGAGTAGTAGTGGAAAAAGGAATATATTCAAATATAAACTACACAGAAGCATTCTGTGAAACTTCTTTCTGATCTGAGCATTCAGCTAACAGAGTTAAACCATACTTTTGATTGAGCAGTTTTGAAACAATCTGTCTGTAGAAAATGCAACTGGACATTCGTAGCGCTAAGTGGGTAATAGTGGAAAAAAGAATATGTTCAAATACAAACTACACAGAAGCATTGTATGAAACTTCTTTCTGTTCTGTGCATTCAACTAACAGAGTTGAACCTTACTTTGATTGAGCCTTTCTGAAACACTCTTTCTGTAGAAACTGCAATTGGACATTCTGAGCGCTAAGAGGCTTATATTGGGAAAAATAATATCTTCAAATAAAAACAACACAGAAGCATTGTGTGAAACTTATTTCTGATATGTTCATTAAGCTAACAGAGTTAAACCATACTTTTGATTGCGCAGTTCTGGACACTCTTTCTGTAGAAAATGCAAGTGGACATTCGGAGCGCTAAGAGGGTAATAGTGGAAAAAGGAATTTATTCAAATATAAACTACACAGTAGCATTCTGTGAAAATTCTTTCTGTTCTGTGCATTCAACTAACAGAGTTGAACCTTACTTTTGATTGAGCCGTTCTGAAACACTCTTTCTGTAGAAACTGCAATTGGACATGCTAAGCGCTAAGAGGCCTACATTGTGAAAAAGAATATCTTCAAATAAAAACTACACAGATGCATTCTGTGAAACTTATTTCTGATCTGTAAATTCAGTTAACAGAGATAAAACATATTTTTGATTGAGCAGTTATGAAACACTCTTTTTGTAGAAAATGCAAGTGGAGATTTGGAGCGCTAAGAGGGTAATAGTGGAAAAAGGAATGTCTTCAAATATAAACTACACAGAATCATTCGGTGAAACTTCTTTCTGATCTGTGCATTCAGCTAACAGAGTTAAACCATACTTTTGATTGAGCAAATCTGAACACTCTTTCTGTAGAAAATGCAACTGGACATTTGGAGCGCTAAGAGCGTAGTAGTGGAAAAAGGAATATATTCAAATATAAACTACACAGAAGCATTCTGTGAAACTTCTTTCTGATCTGAGCATTCAGCTAACAGAGTTAAACCATTCTTTTGATTGAGCAGTTTTGAAACACTCTGTCTGTAGAAAATGCAACTGGACATTCGTAGCGCTAAGTGGGTAATAGTGGAAAAAAGAATATGTTCAAATACAAACTACACAGAAGCATTGTATGAAACTTCTTTCTGTTCTGTGCATTCAACTAACAGAGTTGAACCTTACTATTGATTGAGCCATTCTGAAACACTGTTTTGTAGAAACTGCAATTGGACATTCTGAGCGCTAAGAGGCCTATATTGGGAAAACGAATGTCTACAAATAAAAACTGCACAGAAGAACTGTGTGAAACTTCTTTTTGTTCTGTTTGTTCAACTAAAAGAGTTGAACCTTAGTTTTGATTGAGCCGTTCTGAAACACTCTTACTGTAGAAAATGCAAGTGGAGATTCGGAGCGCTAAGAGGGTAATAGTGGAAAAAGGAATGTCTCCAAATATAAACTACACAGAATCATTCTGTGAAACTTCTTTCTGATCTGTGCATTCAGCTAACAGAGTTAAACCATACTTTTGATTGAGCAGATCTGAACTCTCTTTCTGTAGAAAATGCAACTGGACATTTGGAGCGCTAAGAGAGTAGTAGTGGAAAAAGGAATATATTCAAATATAAACTACACAGAAGCATTCTGTGAAACTTCTTTCTGATCTGAGCATTCAGCTAACAGAGTTAAACCATACTTTTGATTGAGCAGTTTTGAAACACTCTGTCTGTAGAAAATGCAACTGGACATTCGTAGCGCTAAGTGGGTAATAGTGGAAAAAAGAATATGTTCAAATATAAACTACACAGAAGCATTGTATGAAACTTCTTTCTGTTCTGTGCATTCAACTAACAGAGTTGAACCTTACTTTTGATTGAGCCTTTCTGAAACACTCTTTCTGTAGAAACTGCAATTGGACATTCTGAGCGCTAAGAGGCCTATATTGGGAAAAATAATATCTTCAAATAAAAACTACACAGAAGCATTGTGTGAAACTCATTTCTGATATGTTCATTAAGCTAACAGAGTTAAACCATACTTTTGATTGCGCAGTTCTGAACACTCTTTCTGTAGAAAATGCAAGTGGACATTCGGAGCGCTAAGAGGGTAATAGTGGAAAAAGGAATATATTCAAATATAAACTACACAGTAGCATTCTGTGAAAATTCTTTCTGTTCTGTGCATTCAACTAACAGAGTTGAACCTTACTTTTGATTGAGTCGTTCTGAAACACTCTTTCTGTAGAAACTGCAATTGGACATGCTAAGCGCTAAGAGGCCTACATTGGGAAAAAGAATATCTTCAAATAAAAACTACACAGATGCATTCCGTGAAACATATTTCTGATCTGTAAATTCAGTTAACAGAGATAAAACATATTTTTGATTGAGCAGTTATGAAACACTCTTTTTGTAGAAAATGCAAGTGGAGATTCGGAGCGCTAAGAGGGTAATAGTGGAAAAAGGAATGTCTTCAAATATAAGCTACACAGAATCATTCGGTGAAACTTCTTTCTGATCTGTGCATTCAGCTAACAGAGTTAAACCATACTTTTGATTGAGCAGATCTGAACACTCTTTCTGTAGAAAATGCAACTGGACATTTGGAGCACTAAGAGCGTAGTAGTGGAAAAAGGAATATATTCAAATATAAACTACACAGAAGCATTCTGTGAAACTTCTTTCTGATCTGAACATTCAGCTAACAGAGTTAAACCATACTTTTGATTGAGCAGTTTTGAAACACTCTGTCTGTAGGAAATGCAACTGGACATTCGTGGCGCTAAGTGGGTAATAGTGGAAAAAAGAATATGTTCAAATATAAACTACACAGAAGCATTGTATGAAACTTCTTTCTGTTCTGTGCATTCAACTAACAGAGTTGAACCTTACATTTGATTGAGCCGTTCTGAAACACTCTTTTGTAGAAACTGCAATTGGACATTCTGAGCGCTAAGAGGCCTATATTGGGAAAGAGAATGTCTACAAATAAAAACTACACAGAAGAATTGTGTGAAACTTCTTTTTGTTCTGTTTGTTCAACTAAAAGAGTTGAACCTTAGTTTTGATTGAGCCGTTCTGAAACACTCTTTCTGTAGAAAATGCAAGTGGAGATTCGGAGCGCTAAGAGGGTAATAGTGGAAAAAGGAATGTCTCCAAATATAAACTACACAGAATCATTCTGTGAAACTTCTTTCTGATCTGTGCATTCAGCTAACAGAGTTAAACCATACTTTTGATTGAGCAGATCTGAACACTCTTTCTGTAGAAAATGCAACTGGACATTTGGAGCGCTAAGAGAGTAGTAGTGGAAAAAGGAATATATTCAAATATAAACTACACAGAAGCATTCTGTGAAACTTCTTTCTGATCTGAGCATTCAGCTAACAGAGTTAAACCATACTTTTGATTGAGCAGTTTTGAAACACTCTGTCTGTAGAAAATGCAACTGGACATTCGTAGCGCTAAGTGGGTAATAGTGGAAAAAAGAATATGTTCAAATATAAACTACACAGAAGCATTGTATGAAACTTCTTTCTGTTCTGTGCATTCAACTAACAGAGTTGAACCTTACTTTTGATTGAGCCGTTCTGAAACACTCTTTCTGTAGAAACTGCAATTGGACATTCTGAGCGCTAAGAGGCCTATATTGGGAAAAATAATATCTTCAAATAAAAACTACACAGAAGCATTGTGTGAAACTTATTTCTGATATGTTCATTAAGCTAACAGAGTTAAACCATACTTTTGATTGCGCAGTTCTGGACACTCTTTCTGTAGAAAATGCAAGTGGACATTCGGAGCGCTAAGAGGGTAATAGTGGAAAAAGGAATATATTCAAATATAAACTACACAGTAGCATTCTGTGAAAATTCTTTCTGTTCTGTGTATTCAACTAACAGAGTTGAACCTTACTTTTGATTGAGCCGTTCTGAAACACTCTTTCTGTAGAAACTGCAATTGGACATGCTAAGCGCTAAGAGGCCTACATTGGGAAAAAGAATATCTTCAAATAAAAACTACACAGATGCATTCTGTGAAACTTATTTCTGATCTGTAAATTCAGTTAACAGAGATAAAACATATTTTTGATTGAGCAGTTATGAAACACTCTTTTTGTAGAAAATGCAAGTGGAGATTTGGAGCGCTAAGAGGGTAATAGTGGAAAAAGGAATGTCTTCAAATATAAACTACACAGAATCATTCGGTGAAACTTCTTTCTGATCTGTGCATTCAGCTAACAGAGTTAAACCATACTTTTGATTGAGCAGATCTGAACACTCTTTCTGTAGAAAATGCAACTGGACATTTGGAGCGCTAAGAGCGTAGAAGTGGAAAAAGGAATATATTCAAATATAAACTACACAGAAGCATTCTGTGAAACTTCTTTCTGATCTGAGCATTCAGCTAACAGAGTTAAACCATACTTTTGATTGAGCAGTTTTGAAACACTCTGTCTGTAGGAAATGCAACTGGACATTTGTAGCGCTAAGTGGGTAATAGTGGAAAAAAGAATATGTTCAAATATAAACTACACAGAAGCATTGTATGAAACTTCTTTCTGTTCTGTGCATTCAACTAACAGAGTTGAACCTTACTTTTGATTGAGCCGTTCTGAAACACTCTTTTGTAGAAACTGCAATTGGACATTCTGAGCGCTAAGAGGCATATATTGGGAAAAAGAATGTCTACAAATAAAAACTACACAGAAGAATTGTGTGAAACTTCTTTTTGTTCTGTTTGTTCAACTAAAAGAGTTGAACCTTAGTTTGATTGAGCCGTTCTGAAACACTCTTTCTGTAGAAAATGCAAGTGGAGATTCGGAGCGCTAAGAGGGTAATAGTGGAAAAAGGAATGTCTCCAAATATAAACTACACAGAATCATTCTGTGAAACTTCTTTCTGATCTGTGCATTCAGCTAACAGAGTTAAACCATACTTTTGATTGAGCAGATCTGAACACTCTTTCTGTAGAAAATGCAACTGGACATTTGGAGCGCTAAGAGAGTAGTAGTGGAAAAAGGAATATATTCAAATATAAACTACACAGAAGCATTCTGTGAAACTTCTTTCTGATCTGAGCATTCAGCTAACAGAGTTAAACCATACTTTTGATTGAGCAGTTTTGAAACACTCTGTCTGTAGAAAATGCAACTGGACATTCGTAGCGCTAAGTGGGTAATAGTGGAAAAAAGAATATGTTCAAATATAAACTACACAGAAGCATTGTATGAAACTTCTTTCTGTTCTTTGCATTCAACTAACAGAGTTGAACCTTACTTTTGATTGAGCCGTTCTGAAACACTCTTTCTGTAGAAACTGCAATTGGACATTCTGAGCGCTAAGAGGCCTATATTGGGAAAAATAATATCTTCAAATAAAAACTACACAGAAGCATTGTGTGAAACTTATTTCTGATATGTTCATTAAGCTAACACAGTTAAACCATACTTTTGATTGCGCAGTTCTGGACACTCTTTCTGTAGAAAATGCAAGTGGACATTCGGAGCGCTAAGAGGGTAATAGTGGAAAAAGGAATATATTCAAATATAAACTACACAGTAGCATTCTGTGAAAATACTTTCTGTTCTGTGCATTCAACTAACAGAGTTGAACCTTACTTTAGATTGAGCCGTTCTGAAACACTCTTTCTGTAGAAACTGCAATTGGACATGCTAAGCGCTAAGAGGCCTACATTGGGAAAAAGAATATCTTCAAATAAAAACTACACAGATGCATTCTGTGAAACATATTTCTGATCTGTAAATTCAGTTAACAGAGATAAAACATATTTTTGATTGAGCAGTTATGAAACACTCTTTTTGTAGAAAATGCAAGTGGAGATTCGGAGCGCTAAGAGGGTAATAGTGGAAAAAGGAATGTCTTCAAATATAAGCTACACAGAATCATTCGGTGAAACTTCTTTCTGATCTGTGCATTCAGCTAACAGAGTTAAACCATACTTTTGATTGAGCAGATCTGAACACTCTTTCTGTAGAAAATGCAACTGGACATTTGGAGCGCTAAGAGCGTAGTAGTGGAAAAAGGAATATATTCAAATATAAACTACACAGAAGCATTCTGTGAAACTTCTTTCTGATCTGAGCATTCAGCTAACAGAGTTAAACCATACTTTTGATTGAGCAGTTTTGAAACACTCTGTCTGTAGGAAATGCAACTGGACATTCGTAGCGCTAAGTGGGTAATAGTGGAAAAAAGAATATGTTCAAATATAAACTACACAGAAGCATTGTATGAAACTTCTTTCTGTTCTGTGCATTCAACTAACAGAGTTGAACCTTACATTTGATTGAGCCGTTCTGAAACACTCTATTGTAGAAACTGCAATTGGACATTCTGAGCGCTAAGAGGCCTATATTGGGAAAAAGAATGTCTACAAATAAAAACTACACAGAAGAATTGTGTGAAACTTCTTTTTGTTCTGTTTGTTCAACTAAAAGAGTTGAACCTTAGTTTTGATTGAGCCGTTCTGAAACACTCTTTCTGTAGAAAATGCAAGTGGAGATTCGGAGCGCTAAGAGGGTAATAGTGGAAAAAGGAATGTCTCCAAATATAAACTACACAGAATCATTCTGTGAAACTTCTTTCTGATCTGTGCATTCAGCTAACAGAGTTAAACCATACTTTTGATTGAGCAGATCTGAACACTCTTTCTGTAGAAAATGCAACTGGACATTTGGAGCACTAAGAGCGTAGTAGTGGAAAAAGGAATATATTCAAATATAAACTACACAGAAGCATTCTGTGAAACTTCTTTCTGATCTGAGCATTCAGCTAACAGAGTTAAACCATACTTTTGATTGAGCAGTTTTGAAACACTCTGTCTGTAGGAAATGCAACTGGACATTCGTAGCGCTAAGTGGGTAATAGTGGAAAAAAGAATATGTTCAAATATAAACTACACAGAAGCATTGTATGAAACTTCTTTCTGTTCTGTGCATTCAACTAACAGAGTTGAACCTTACATTTGATTGAGCCGTTCTGAAACACTCTTTTGTAGAAACTGCAATTGGACATTCTGAGCGCTAAGAGGCCTATATTGGGAAAAAGAATGTCTACAAATAAAAACTACACAGAAGAATTGTGTGAAACTTCTTTTTGTTCTGTTTGTTCAACTAAAAGAGTTGAACCTTAGTTTTGATTGAGCCGTTCTGAAACACTCTTTCTGTAGAAAATGCAAGTGGAGATTCGGAGCGCTAAGAGGGTAATAGTGGAAAAAGGAATGTCTCCAAATATAAACTACACAGAATCATTCTGTGAAACTACTTTCTGATCTGTGCATTCAGCTAACAGAGTTAAACCATACTTTTGATTGAGCAGATCTGAACACTCTTTCTGTAGAAAATGCAACTGGACATTTGGAGCGCTAAGAGAGTAGTAGTGGAAAAAGGAATATATTCAAATATAAACTACACAGAAGCATTCTGTGAAACTTCTTTCTGATCTGAGCATTCAGCTAACAGAGTTAAACCATACTTTTGATTGAGCAGTTTTGAAACACTCTGTCTGTAGGAAATGCAACTGGACATTCGTAGCGCTAAGTGGGTAATAGTGGAAAAAAGAATATGTTCAAATATAAACTACACAGAAGCATTGTATGAAACTTCTTTCTGTTCTGTGCATTCAACTAACAGAGTTGAACCTTACATTTGATTGAGCCGTTCTGAAACACTCTTTTGTAGAAACTGCAATTGGACATTCTGTGCGCTAAGAGGCCTATATTGGGAAAAAGAATGTCTACAAATAAAAACTACACAGAAGAATTGTGTGAAACTTCTTTTTGTTCTGTTTGTTCAACTAAAAGAGTTGAACCTTAGTTTTGATTGAGCCGTTCTGAAACACTCTTTCTGTAGAAAATGCAAGTGGAGATTCGGAGCGCTAAGAGGGTAATAGTGGAAAAAGGAATGTCTCCAAATATAAACTACACAGAATCATTCTGTGAAACTTCTTTCTGATCTGTGCATTCAGCTAACAGAGTTAAACCATACTTTTGATTGAGCAGATCTGAACTCTCTTTCTGTAGAAAATGCAACTGGACATTTGGAGCGCTAAGAGAGTAGTAGTGGAAAAAGGAATATATTCAAATATAAACTACACAGAAGCATTCTGTGAAACTTCTTTCTGATCTGAGCATTCAGCTAACAGAGTTAAACCATACTTTTGATTGAGCAGTTTTGAAACACTCTGTCTGTAGAAAATGCAACTGGACATTCGTAGCGCTAAGTGGGTAATAGTGGAAAAAAGAATATGTTCAAATATAAACTACACAGAAGCATTGTATGAAACTTCTTTCTGTTCTGTGCATTCAACTTACAGAGTTGAACCTTACTTTTGATTGAGCCTTTCTGAAACACTCTTTCTGTAGAAACTGCAATTGGACATTCTGAGCGCTAAGAGGCCTATATTGGGAAAAATAATATCTTCAAATAAAAACTACACAGAAGCATTGTGTGAAACTTATTTCTGATATGTTCATTAAGCTAACAGAGTTAAACCATACTTTTGATTGCGCAGTTCTGAACACTCTTTCTGTAGAAAATGCAAGTGGACATTCGGAGCGCTAAGAGGGTAATAGTGGAAAAAGGAATATATTCAAATATAAACTACACAGTAGCATTCTGTGAAAATTCTTTCTGTTCTGTGCATTCAACTAACAGAGTTGAACCTTACTTTTGATTGAGTCGTTCTGAAACACTCTTTCTGTAGAAACTGCAATTGGACATGCTAAGCGCTAAGAGGCCTACATTGGGAAAAAGAATATCTTCAAATAAAAACTACACAGATGCATTCTGTGAAACTTATTTCTGATCTGTAAATTCAGTTAACAGAGATAAAACATATTTTTGATTGAGCAGTTATGAAACACTCTTTTTGTAGAAAATGCAAGTGGAGATTCGGAGCGCTAAGAGGGTAATAGTGGAAAAAGGAATGTCTTCAAATATAAACTACACAGAATCTTTCGGTGAAACTTCTTTCTGATCTGTGCATTCAGCTAACAGAGTTAAACCATACTTTTGATTGAGCAGATCTGAACACTCTTTCTGTAGAAAATGCAACTGGACATTTGGAGCACTAAGAGCGTAGTAGTGGAAAGAGGAATATATTCAAATATAAACTACACAGAAGCATTCTGTGAAACTTCTTTCTGATCTGAGCATTCAGCTAACAGAGTTAAACCATACTTTTGATTGAGCAGTTTTGAAACACTCTGTCTGTAGGAAATGCAACTGGACATTCGTAGCGCTAAGTGGGTAATAGTGGAAAAAAGAATATGTTCAAATATAAACTACACAGAAGCATTGTATGAAACTTCTTTCTGTTCTGTGCATTCAACTAACAGAGTTGAACCTTACATTTGATTGAGCCGTTCTGAAACACTCTTTTGTAGAAACTGCAATTGGACATTCTGAGCGCTAAGAGGCCTATATTGGGAAAAAGAATGTCTACAAATAAAAACTACACAGAAGAATTGTGTGAAACTTCTTTTTGTTCTGTTTGTTCAACTAAAAGAGTTGAACCTTAGTTTTGATTGAGCCGTTCTGAAACACTCTTTCTGTAGAAAATGCAAGTGGAGATTCGGAGCGCTAAGAGGGTAATAGTGGAAAAAGGAATGTCTCCAAATATAAACTACACAGAATCATTCTGTGAAACTTCTTTCTGATCTGTGCATTCAGCTAACAGAGTTAAACCATACTTTTGATTGAGCAGATCTGAACACTCTTTCTGTAGAAAATGCAACTGGACATTTGGAGCGCTAAGAGAGTAGTAGTGGAAAAAGGAATATATTCAAATATAAACTAAACAGAAGCATTCTGTGAAACTTCTTTCTGATCTGAGCATTCAGCTAACAGAGTTAAACCATACTTTTGATTGAGAAGTTTTGAAACACTCTGTCTGTAGAAAATGCAACTGGACATTCGTAGCGCTAAGTGGGTAATAGTGGAAAAAAAATATGTTCAAATATAAACTACACAGAAGCATTGTATTAAACTTCTTTCTGTTCTGTGCATTCAACTAACAGAGTTGAACCTTACTTTTGATTGAGCATTTCTGAAACACTCTTTCTGTAGAAACTGCAATTGGACATTCTGAGCGCTAAGAGGACTCTATTGGGAAAAATAATATCTTCAAATAAAAACTACACAGAAGCATTGTGTGAAACTTATTTCTGATATGTTCATTAAGCTAACAGAGTTAAACCATACTTTTGATTGCGCAGTTCTGAACACTCTTTCTGTAGAAAATGCAAGTGGACATTCGGAGCGCTAAGAGGGTAATAGTGGAAAAAGGAATATATTCAAATATAAACTACACAGTAGCATTCTGTGAAAATTCTTTCTGTTCTGTGCATTCAACTAACAGAGTTGAACCTTACTTTTGATTGAGTCGTTCTGAAACACTCTTTCTGTAGAAACTGCAATTGGACATGCTAAGCGCTAAGAGGCCTACATTGGGAAAAAGAATATCTTCAAATAAAAACTACACAGATGCATTCTGTGAAACTTATTTCTGATCTGTAAATTCAGTTAACAGAGATAAAACATATTTTTGATTGAGCAGTTATGAAACACTCTTTTTGTAGAAAATGCAAGTGGAGATTCGGAGCGCTAAGAGGGTAATAGTGGAAAAGGAATGTCTTCAAATATAAACTACACAGAATCATTCGGTGAAACTTCTTTCTGATCTGTGCATTCAGCTAACAGAGTTAAACCATACTTTTGATTGAGCAGATCTGAACACTCTTTCTGTAGAAAATGCAACTGGACATTTGGAGCGCTAAGAGCGTATTAGTGGAAAAAGGAATATATTCAAATATAAACTACACAGAAGCATTCTGTGAAACTACTTTCTGATCTGAGCATTCAGCTAACAGAGTTAAACCATACTTTTGATTGAGCAGTTTTGAAACACTCTGTCTGTAGGAAATGCAACTGGACATTCGTAGCGCTAAGTGGGTAATAGTGGAAAAAAGAATATGTTCAAATACAAACTACACAGAAGCATTGTATGAAACTTCTTTCTGTTCTGTGCATTCAACTAACAGAGTTGAACCTTACTTTTGATTGAGCCGTTCTGAAACACTCTTTTGTAGAAACTGCAATTGGACATTCTGAGCGCTAAGAGGCCTATAATGGGAAAAAGAATGTCTACAAATAAAAACTACACAGAAGAATTGTGTGAAACTTCTTTTTGTTCTGTTTGTTCAACTAAAAGAGTTGAACCTTAGTTTTGATTGAGCCGTTCTGAAACACTCTTTCTGTAGAAAATGCAAGTGGAGATTCGGAGCGCTAAGAGGGTAATAGTGGAAAAAGGAATGTCTCCAAATATAAACTACACAGAATCATTCTGTGAAACTTCTTTCTGATCTGTGCATTCAGCTAACAGAGTTAAACCATACTTTTGATTGAGCAGATCTGAACACTCTTTCTGTAGAAAATGCAACTGGACATTTGGAGCGCTAAGAGAGTAGTAGTGGAAAAAGGAATATATTCAAATATAAACTACACAGAAGCATTCTGTGAAACTTCTTTCTGATCTGAGCATTCAGCTAACAGAGTTAAACCATACTTTTGATTGAGCAGTTTTGAAACACTCTGTCTGTAGAAAATGCAACTGGACATTCGTAGCGCTAAGTGGGTAATAGTGGAAAAAAGAATATGTTCAAATATAAACTACACAGAAGCATTGTATGAAACTTCTTTCTGTTCTGTGCATTCAACTAACAGAGTTGAACCTTACTTTTGATTGAGCCTTTCTGAAACACTCTTTCTGTAGAAACTGCAATTGGACATTCTGAGCGCTAAGAGGCCTCTATTGGGAAAAATAAAATCTTCAAATAAAAACTACACAGAAGCATTGTGTGAAACTTATTTCTCATATGTTCACTAAGCTAACAGAGTTAAACCATACTTTTGATTGCGCAGTTCTGAAAACTCTTTCTGTAGAAAATGCAAGTGGACATTCGGAGCGCTAAGAGGGTAATAGTGGAAAAAGGAATATATTCAAATATAAACTACACAGTAGCATTCTGTGAAAATTCTTTCTGTTCTGTGCATTCAACTAACAGAGTTGAACCTTACTTTTGATTGAGCCGTTCTGAAACACTCTTTCTGTAGAATCTGCAATTGGAAATGCTAAGCGCTAAGAGGCCTACATTGGGAAAAAGAATATCTTCAAATAAAAACAACACAGATGCATTCTGTGAAACTTATTTCTGATCTGTAAATTCAGTTAACAGAGATAAAACATATTTTTGATTGAGCAGTTATGAAACACTCTTTTTGTAGAAAATGCAAGTGGAGATTCGGAGCGCTAAGAGGGTAATAGTGGAAAAAGGAATGTCTCCAAATATAAACTACACAGAATCATTCTGTGAAACTTCTTTCTGATCTGTGCATTCAGCTAACAGAGTTAAACCATACTTTTGATTGAGCAGATCTGAACACTCTTTCTGTAGAAAATGCAACTGGACATTTGGAGCGCTAAGAGAGTAGTAGTGGAAAAAGGAATATATTCAAATATAAACTACACAGAAGCATTCTGTGAAACTTCTTTCTGATCTGAGCATTCAGCTAACAGAGTTAAACCATACTTTTGATTGAGCAGTTTTGAAACACTCTGTCTGTAGAAAATGCAACTGGACATTCGTAGCGCTAAGTGGGTAATAGTGGAAAAAAGAATATGTTCAAATATAAACTACACAGAAGCATTGTATGAAACTTCTTTCTGTTCTGTGCATTCAACTAACAGAGTTGAACCTTACTTTTGATTGAGCCTTTCTGAAACACTCTTTCTGTAGAAACTGCAATTGGACATTCTGAGCGCTAAGAGGCCTATATTGGGAAAAATAATATCTTCAAATAAAAACTACACAGAAGCATTGTGTGAAACTTATTTCTGATATGTTCATTAAGCTAACAGAGTTAAACCATACTTTTGATTGCGCAGTTCTGGACACTCTTTCTGTAGAAAATGCAAGTGGACATTCGGAGCGCTAAGAGGGTAATAGTGGAAAAAGGAATATATTCAAATATAAACTACACAGTAGCATTCTGTGAAAATTCTTTCTGTTCTGTGCATTCAACTAACAGAGTTGAACCTTACTTTTGATTGAGCCGTTCTGAAACACTCTTTCTGTAGAAACTGCAATTGGACATGCTAAGCGCTAAGAGGCCTACATTGGGAAAAAGAATATCTTCAAATAAAAACTACACAGATGCATTCTGTGAAACTTATTTCTGAACTGTAAATTCAGTTAACAGAGATAAAACATATTTTTGATTGAGCAGTTATGAAACACTCTTTTTGTAGAAAATGCAAGTGGAGATTCGGAGCGCTAAGAGGGTAATAGTGGAAAAAGGAATGTCTTCAAATAAAAACTACACAGAATCATTCGGTGAAACTTCTTTCTGATCTGTGCATTCAGCTAACAGAGTTAAACCATACTTTTGATTGAGCAGATCTGAACACTCTTTCTGTAGAAAATGCAACTGGACATTTGGAGCGCTAAGAGCGTAGTAGTGGTAAAAGGAATATATTCAAATATAAACTACACAGAAGCATTCTGTGAAACTTCTTTCTGATCTGAGCATTCAGCTAACAGAGTTAAACCATACTTTTGATTGAGCAGTTTTGAAACACTCTGTCTGTAGGAAATGCAACTGGACATTCGTAGCGCTAAGTGGGTAATAGTGGAAAAAAGAATATGTTCAAATATAAACTACACAGAAGCATTGTATGAAACTTCTTTCTGTTCTGTGCATTCAACTAACAGAGTTGAACCTTACTTTTGATTGAGCCGTTCTGAAACACTCTTTTGTAGAAACTGCAATTGGACATTCTGAGCGCTAAGAGGCCTATATTGGGAAAAAGAATGTCTACAAATAAAAACTACACAGAAGAATTGTGTGAAACTTCTTTTTGTTCTGTTTGTTCAACTAAAAGAGTTGAACGTTAGTTTTGATTGAGCCGTTCTGAAACACTATTACTGTAGAAAATGCAAGTGGAGATTCGGAGCGCTAAGAGGGTAATAGTGGAAAAAGGAATGTCTCCAAATATAAACTACACAGAATCATTCTGTGAAACTTCTTTCTGATCTGTGCATTCAGCTAACAGAGTTAAACCATACTTTTGATTGAGCAGATCTGAACACTCTTTCTGTAGAAAATGCAACTGGACATTTGGAGCGCTAAGAGAGTAGTAGTGGAAAAAGGAATATATTCAAATATAAACTACACAGAAGCATTCTGTGAAACTTCTTTCTGATCTGAGCATTCACCTAACAGAGTTAAACCATACTTTTGATTGTGCGGTTTTGAAACACTCTGTCTGTAGAAAATGCAACTGGACATTCGTAGCGCTAAGTGGGTAATAGTGGAAAAAAGAATATGTTCAAATATAAACTACACAGAAGCATTGTATGAAACTTCTTTCTGTTCTGTGCATTCAACTAACAGAGTTGAACCTTACTTTTGATTGAGCATTTCTGAAACACTCTTTCTGTAGAAACTGCAGTTGTACATTCTGAGCGCTAAGAGGCCTGTATTGGGAAAAATAAAATCTTCAAATAAAAACTACACAGAAGCATTGTGTGAAACTTATTTCTGATATGTTCATTAAGCTAACAGAGTTAAACCATACTTTTTATTGCGCAGTTCTGAAAACTCTTTCTGTAGAAAATGCAAGTGGACATTCGGAGCGCTAAGAGGGTAATAGTGGAAAAAGGAATATATTCAAATATAAACTACACAGAAGCATTCTGTGAAAATTCTTTCTGTTCTGTGCATTCAACTAACAGAGTTGAACCTTACTTTTGATTGAGCCGTTCTGAAACACTCTATCTGTAGAATCTGCAATTGGACATGCTAAGCGCTAAGAGGCCTACATTGGGAAAAAGAATATCTTCAAATAAAAACTACACAGATGCATTCTGTGAAACTTATTTCTGATCTGTAAATTCAGTTAACAGAGATAAAACATATTTTTGATTGAGCAGTTATGAAACACTCTTTTTGTAGAAAATGCAAGTGGAGATTCGGAGCGCTAAGAGGGTAATAGTGGAAAAAGGAATGTCTCCAAATATAAACTACACAGAATCATTCTGTGAAACTTCTTTCTGATCTATGCATTCAGCTAACAGAGTTAAACAATACTTTTGATTGAGCAGATCTGAACACTCTTTCTGTAGAAAATGCAACTGGACATTTGGAGCGCTAAGAGATTAGTAGTGGAAAAAGGAATATATTCAAATATAAACTACACAGAAGCGTTCTGTGAAACTTCTTTCTGATCTGAGCATTCAGCTAACAGAGTTAAACCATACTTTTGATTGAGCAGTTTTGAAACACTCTGTCTGTAGAAAATGCAACTGGACATTCGTAGCGCTAAGTGGGTAATAGTGGAAAAAAGAATATGTTCAAATATAAACTACACAGAAGCATTGTATGAAACTTCTTTCTGTTCTGTGCATTCAACTAACAGAGTTGAACCTTACTTTTGATTGAGCCTTTCTGAAACACTCTTTCTGTAGAAACTGCAATTGGACATTCTGAGCGCTAAGAGGCCTATATTGGGAAAAATAATATCTTCAAATAAAAACTACACAGAAGCATTGTGTGAAACTTATTTCTGATATGTTCATTAAGCTAACAGAGTTAAACCATACTTTTGATTGCGCAGTTCTGGACACTCTTTCTGTAGAAAATGCAAGTGGACATTCGGAGCGCTAAGAGGGTAATAGTGGAAAAAGGAATATATTCAAATATAAACAACACAGTAGCATTCTGTGAAAATTCTTTCTGTTCTGTGCATTCAACTAACAGAGTTGAACCTTACTTTTGATTGAGCCGTTCTGAAACACTCTTTCTGTAGAAACTGCAATTGGACATGCTAAGCGCTAAGAGGCCTACATTGGGAAAAAGAATATCTTCAAATAAAAACTACACAGATGCATTCTGTGAAATTATTTCTGAACTGTAAATTCAGTTAACAGAGATAAAACATATTTTTGATTGAGCAGTTATGAAACACTCTTTTTGTAGAAAATGCAAGTGGAGATTCGGAGCGCTAAGAGGGTAATAGTGGAAAAAGGAATGTCTTCAAATAAAAACTACACAGAATCATTCGGTGAAACTTCTTTCTGATCTGTGCATTCAGCTAACAGAGTTAAACCATACTTTTGATTGAGCAGATCTGAACACTCTTTCTGTAGAAAATGCAACTGGACATTTGGAGCGCTAAGAGCGTAGTAGTGGTAAAAGGAATATATTCAAATATAAACTACACAGAAGCATTCTGTGAAACTTCTTTCTGATCTGAGCATTCAGCTAACAGAGTTAAACCATACTTTTGATTGAGCAGTTTTGAAACACTCTGTCTGTAGGAAATGCAACTGGACATTCGTAGCGCTAAGTGGGTAATAGTGGAAAAAAGAATATGTTCAAATATAAACTACACAGAAGCATTGTATGAAACTTCTTTCTGTTCTGTGCATTCAACTAACAGAGTTGAAACTTACATTTGATTGAGCCGTTCTGAAACACTCTTTTGTAGAAACTGCAATTGGACATTCTGTGCGCTAAGAGGCCTATATTGGGAAAAAGAATGTCTACAAATAAAAACTACACAGAAGAATTGTGTGAAACTGCTTTTTGTTCTGTTTGTTCAACCAAAAGAGTTGAACCTTAGTTTTGATTGAGCCGTTCTGAAACACTCTTTCTGTAGAAAATGCAAGTGGAGTTTCGGAGCGCTAAGAGGGTAATAGTGGAAAAAGGAATTTCTCCAAATATAAACTACACAGAATCATTCTGTGAAACTTCTTTCTGATCTGTGCATTCAGCTAACAGAGTTAAACCATACTTTTGATTGAGCAGATCTGAACACTCTTTCTGTAGAAAATGCAACTGGACATTTGGAGCGCTAAGAGAGTAGTAGTGGAAAAAGGAATATATTCAAATATAAACTACACAGAAGCATTCTGTGAAACTTCTTTCTGATCTGAGCATTCACCTAACAGAGTTAAACCATACTTTTGATTGAGCGGTTTTGAAACACTCTGTCTGTAGAAAATGCAACTGGACATTCGTAGCGCTAAGTGGGTAATAGTGGAAAAAAGAATATGTTCAAATATAAACTACACAGAAGCATTGTATGAAACTTCTTTCTGTTCTGTGCATTAAACTAACAGAGTTGAACCTTACTTTTGATTGAGCATTTCTGAAACACTCTTTCTGTAGAAACTGCAGTTGTACATTCTGAGCGCTAAGAGGCCTGTATTGGGAAAAATAAAATCTTCAAATAAAAACTACACAGAAGCATTGTGTGAAACTTATTTCTGATATGTTCATTAAGCTAACAGAGTTAAACCATACTTTTTATTGCGCAGTTCTGAAAAA
Source organism: Symphalangus syndactylus (assembly GCF_028878055.3). Classification (NCBI taxonomy): domain Eukaryota; kingdom Metazoa; phylum Chordata; class Mammalia; order Primates; family Hylobatidae; genus Symphalangus; species Symphalangus syndactylus. Next base: position 136,357,938 of record NC_072433.2, on the reverse strand, counting down.
TCTTTCTGTAGAAAATGCAAGTGGACATTCGGAGCGATAAGAGGGTAATAGTGGAAAAAGGAATATATTCAAATATAAACTACACAGCAGCATTCTGTGAAAATTCTTTCTGTTCTGTGCATTCAACTAACAGAGTTGAACCTTACTTTTGATTGAGCCGTTCTGAAACACTCTTTCTGTAGAAACTGCAATTGGACATGCTAAGCGCTAAGAGGCCTACATTGGGAAAAAGAATATCTTCAAATAAAAACTACACAGATGCATTCTGTGAAAATTATTTCTGATCTGTAAATTCAGTTAACAGAGATAAAACATATTTTTGATTGAGCAGTTATGAAACACTCTTTTTGTAGAAAATGCAAGTGGAGATTCGGAGCGCTAAGAGGGTAATAGTGGAAAAAGGAATGTCTCCAAATATAAACTACACAGAATCATTCTGTGAAACTTCTTTCTGATCTGTGCATTCAGCTAACAGAGTTAAACCATACTTTTGATTGAGCAGATCTGAACACTCTTTCTGTAGAAAATGCAACAGGACATTTGGAGCGCTAAGAGATTAGTAGTGGAAAAAGGAATATATTCAAATATAAACTACACAGAAGCATTCTGTGAAACTTCTTTCTGATCTGAGCATTCAGCTAACAGAGTTAAACCATAGTTTTGATTGAGCAGTTTTGAAACACTCTGTCTGTAGAAAATGCAACTGGACATTCGTAGCGCTAAGTGGGTAATAGTGGAAAAAAGAATATGTTCAAATATAAACTACACAGAAGCATTGTATGAAACTTCTTTCTGTTCTGTGCATTCAACTAACAGAGTTGAACCTTACTTTTGATTGAGCCTTTCTGAAACACTCTTTCTGTAGAAACTGCAATTGGGCATTCTGAGCGCTAAGAGGCCTCTATTGGGAAAAATAAAATCTTCAAATAAAAACTACACAGAAGCATTGTGTGAAACTTATTTCTGATATGTTCATTAAGCTAACAGAGTTAAACCATACTTTTGATTGCGCAGTTCTGAAGACTCTTTCTGTAGAAAATGCAAGTGGACATTCGGAGCGCTAAGAGGGTAATAGTGGAAAAAGGAATATTTTCAAATATAAACTACACAGTAGCATTCTGTGAAAATTCTTTCTGTTCTGTGCATTCAACTAACAGAGTTGAACCTTACTTTGGATTGAGCCGTTCTGAAACACTCTTTCTGTAGAAACTGCAATTGGACATGCTAAGCGCTAAGAGGCCTACATTGGGAAAAAGAATATCTTCAAATAAAAACTACACAGATGCATTCTGTGAAACTTCTTTCTGATCTGTAAATTCAGTTAACAGAGATAAAACATATTTTTGATTGAGCAGTTATGAAACACTCTTTTTGTAGAAAATGCAAGTGGAGATTCGGAGCGCTAAGAGGGTAATAGTGCAAAAAGGAATGTCTTCAAATATAAACTACACAGAATCATTCTGTGAAACTTCTTTCTGATCTGTGCATTCAGCTAACAGAGTTAAACCATACTTTTGATTGAGCAGATCTGAACACTCTTTCTGTAGAAAATGCAACTGGACATTTTGAGCGCTAAGAGCGTAGTAGTGGAAAAAGGAATATATTCAAATATAAACTACACAGAAGCATTCTGTGAAACTTCTTTCTGATCTGAGCATTCAGCTAACAGAGTTAAACCATACTTTTGATTGAGCAGTTTTGAAACACTCTGTCTGTAGAAAATGCAACTGGACATTCGTAGCGCTAAGTGGGTAATAGTGGAAAAAAGAATATGTTCAAATATAAACTACACAGAAGCATTGTATGAAACTTCTTTCTGTTCTGTGCATTCAACTAACAGAGTTGAACCTTAGTTTTGATTGAGCCTTTCTGAAACACTCTTTCTGTAGAAACTGCAATTGGACATTCTGAGCGCTAAGAGGCCTATATTGGGAAAAATAATATCTTCAATTAAAAACTACACAGAAGTATTGTGTGAAACTTATTTCTGATATGTTCATTAAGCTAACAGAGTTAAACCATACTTTTGATTGCGCAGTTCTGAACACTCTTTCTGTAGAAAATGCAAGTGGACATTCGGAGCGCTAAGAGGGTAATAGTGTAAAAAGGAATATATTCAAATATAAACTACACAGTAGCATTCTGTGAAAATTCTTTCTGTTCTGTGCATTCAACTAACAGAGTTGAACCTTACTTTTGATTGAGCCGTTCTGAAACACTCTTTCTGTAGAAACTGTAATTGGACATGCTAAGCGCTAAGAGGCCTAAATTGGGAAAAAGAATATCTTCAAATAAAAACTACACAGATGCATTCTGTGAAACTTATTTCTGATCTGTAAATTCAGTTAACAGAGATAAAACATATTTTTGATTGAGCAGTTATGAAACACTCTTTTTGTAGAAAATGCAAGTGGAGATTCGGAGCGCTAAGAGGGTAATAGTGGAAAAAGGAATGTCTTCAAATATAAACTACACAGAATCATTCGGTGAAACTTCTTTCTGATCTGTGCATTCAGCTAACAGAGTTAAACCATACTTTTGATTGAGCAGATCTGAATACTCTTTCTGTAGAACATGCAACTGGACATTTGGAGCGCTAAGAGCGTAGTAGTGGAAAAAGGAATATATTCAAATATAAACTACACAGAAGCATTCTGTGAAACTTCTTTCTGATCTGAGCATTCAGCTAACAGAGTTAAACCATACTTTTGATTGAGCAGTTTTGAAACACTCTGTCTGTAGAAAATGCAACTGGACATTCGTAGCGCTAAGTGGGTAATAGTGGAAAAAAGAATATGTTCAAATATAAACTACACAGAAGCATTGTATGAAACTTCTTTCTGTTCTGTGCATTCAACTAACAGAGTTGAACCTTACTTTTGATTGAGAAGTTCTGAAACACTCTTTTGTAGAAGCTGCAATTGGACATTCTGAGCGCTAAGAGGCCTATATTGGGAAAAAGAATGTCTACAAATAAAAACTACACAGAAGAATTGTGTGAAACTTCTTTTTGTTCTGTTTGTTCAACTAAAAGAGTTGAACCTTAGTTTTGATTGAGCCGTTCTGAAACACTCTTTCTGTAGAAAATGCAAGTGGAGATTCGGAGCGCTAAGAGGGTAATAGTGGAAAAAGGAATGTCTCGAAATATAAACTACACAGAATCATTCTGTGAAACTTCTTTCTGATCTGTGCATTCAGCTAACAGAGTTAAACCATAATTTTGATTGAGCAGATCTGAACTCTCTTTCTGTAGAAAATGCAATTGGACATTTGGAGCGCTAAGAGAGTAGTAGTGGAAAAAGGAATATATTCAAATATAAACTACACAGAAGCATTCTGTGAAACTTCTTTCTGATCTGAGCATTCACCTAACAGAGTTAAACCATACTTTTGATTGAGCAGTTTTGAAACACTCTGTCTGTAGAAAATGCAACTGGACATTCGTAGCGCTAAGTGGGTAATAGTGGAAAAAGAATATGTTCAAATATAAACTACACAGAAGCATTGTATGAAACTTCTTTCTGTTCTGTGCATTCAACTAACAGAGTTGAACCTTACTTTTGATTGAGCCTTTCTGAAACACTCTTTCAGTAGAAACTGCAATTGGACATTCTGAGCGCTAAGAGGCCTATATTGGGAAAAATAATATCTTCAAATAAAAACTACACAGAAGCATTGTGTGAAACTTATTTCTGAAATGTTCATTAAGCTAACAGAGTTAAACCATACTTTTGATTGCGCAGTTCTGAACACTCTTTCTGTAGAAAATGCAAGTGGACATTCGGAGCGCTAAGAGGGTAATAGTGGAAAAAGGAATATATTCAAATATAAACTACACAGTAGCATTCTGTGAAAATTCTTTCTGTTCTGTGCATTCAACTAACAGAGTTGAACCTTACTTTTGATTGAGCCGTTCTGAAACACTCTTTCTGTAGAAACTGCAATTGGACATGCTAAGCGCTAAGAGGCCTACATTGGGAAAAAGAATATCTTCAAATAAAAACTACACAGATGCATTCTGTGAAACTTATTTCTGATCTGTAAATTCAGTTAACAGAGATAAAACATATTTTTGATTGAGCAGTTATGAAACACTCTTTCTGTAGAAAATGCAAGTGGAGATTCGGAGCGCTAAGAGGGTAATAGTGGAAAAAGTAATGTCTTCAAATATAAACTACACAGAATCATTCGGTGAAACTTTTTTCTGATCTGTGCATTCAGCTAACACAGTTAAAGCATACTTTTGATTGAGCAGATCTGAACACTCTTTCTGTAGAGAAAGCAACTGGACATTTGGAGCGCTAAGAGCGTAGTAGTGGAAAAAGGAATATACTCAAATATAAACTACACAGAAGCATTCTGTGAAACTTCTTTTTGATCTGAGCATTCAGCTAACAGAGTTAAACCATACTTTTGATTGAGCAGTTTTGAAACACTCTGTCTGTAGAAAATGCAACTGGACATTCGTAGCGCTAAGTGGGTAATAGTGGAAAAAAGAATATGTTCAAATATAAACTACACAGAAGCATTGTATGAAACTTCTTTCTGTTCTGTGCATTCAACTAACAGAGTTGAACCTTACTTTTGATTGAGCCGTTCTGAAACACTCTTTCTCTAGAAACTGCAATTGGACATTCTGAGCGCTAAGAGGCCTATATTGGGAAAAAGAATGTCTACAAATAAAAACTACACAGAAGAATTGTGTGAAACTTCTTTCTGTTCTGTTTGTTCAACTAAAAGAGTTGAACCTTAGTTTCGATTGAGCCGTTCTGAAACACTCTTTCTGTAGAAAATGCAAGTGGAGATTCGGAGCGCTAAGAGGGTAATAGTGGAAAAAGGAATGTCTCCAAATATAAACTACACAGAATCATTCGGTGAAACTTCTTTCTGATCTGTGCATTCAGCTAACAGAGTTAAACCATACTTTTGATTGAGCAGATCTGAACTCTCTTTCTGTAGAAAATGCAACTGGACATTTGGAGCGCTAAGAGAGTAGTAGTGGAAAAAGGAATATATTCAAATATAAACTACACAGAAGCATTCTGTGAAACTTCTTTCTGATCTGAGCATTCAGCTAAAAGAGTTAAACCATACTTTTGATTGAGCAGTTTTGAAACACTCTGTCTGTAGAAAATGCAACTGGACATTCGTAGCGCTAAGTGGGTAATAGTGGAAAAAAGAATATGTTCAAATATAAACTACACAGAAGCATTGTATGAAACTTCTTTCTGTTCTGTGCATTCAACTAACAGAGTTGAACCTTACTTTTGATTGAGCCGTTCTGAAACACTCTTTCTCTAGAAACTGCAATTGGACATTCTGAGCGCTAAGAGGCCTATATTGGGAAAAAGAATGTCTACAAATAAAAACTACACAGAAGAATTGTGTGAAACTTCTTTCTGTTCTGTTTGTTCAACTAAAAGAGTTGAACCTTAGTTTTGATTGAGCCGTTCTGAAACACTCTTTCTGTAGAAAATGCAAGTGGAGATTCGGAGCGCTAAGAGGGTAATAGTGGAAAAAGGAATGTCTCCAAATATAAACTACACAGAATCATTCGGTGAAACTTCTTTCTGATCTGTGCATTCAGCTAACAGAGTTAAACCATACTTTTGATTGAGCAGATCTGAACTCTCTTTCTGTAGAAAATGCAACTGGACATTTGGAGCGCTAAGAGAGTAGTAGTGGAAAAAGGAATATATTCAAATATAAACTACACAGAAGCATTCTGTGAAACTTCTTTCTGATCTGAGCATTCAGCTAAAAGAGTTAAACCATACTTTTGATTGAGCAGTTTTGAAACACTCTGTCTGTAGAAAATGCAACTGGACATTCGTAGCGCTAAGTGGGTAATAGTGGAAAAAAGAATATGTTCAAATATAAACTACACAGAAGCATTGTATGAAACTTCTTTCTGTTCTGTGCATTCAACTAACAGAGTTGAACCTTACATTTGATTGCGCCTTTCTGAAACACTCTTTCTGTAGAAACTGCAATTGGACATTCTGAGCGCTAAGAGGCCTATATTGGGAAAAATAATATCTTCAAATAAAAACTACACAGAAGCATTGTGTGAAACTTATTTCTGATATGTTCATTAAGCTAACAGAGTTAAACCATACTTTTGATTGCGCAGTTCTGAACACTCTTTCTGTAGAAAATGCAAGTGGACATTCGGAGCGCTAAGAGGGTAATAGTGGAAAAAGGAATATATTCAAATATAAACTACACAGTAGCATTCTGTGAAAATTCTTTCTGTTCTGTGCATTCAACTAACAGAGTTGAACCTTACTTTTGATTGAGCCGTTCTGAAACACTCTTTCTGTAGAAACTGCAATTGGACATGCTAAGCGCTAAGAGGCCTACATTGTGAAGAAGAATATCTACAAATAAAAACTACACAGATGCATTCTGTGAAACTTATTTCTGATCTGTAAATTCAGTTAACAGAGATAAAACATATTTTTGATTGAGCAGTTATGAAACACTCTTTTTGTAGAAAATGCAAGTGGAGATTCGGAGCGCTAAGAGGGTAATAGTGGAAAAAGGAATGTCTTCAAATATAAACTACACAGAATCATTCGGTGAAACTTCTTTCAGATCTGTGCATTCAGCTAACAGAGTTAAACCATACTTTTGATTGAGCAGATCTGAACACTCTTTCTGTAGAAAATGCAACTGGACATTTCGAGCGCTAAGAGCGTAGTAGTGGAAAAAGGAATATATTCAAATATAAACTACACAGAAGCATTCTGTGAAACTTCTTTCTGATCTGAGCATTCAGCTAACAGAGTTAAACCATACTTTTGATTGAGCAGTTTTGAAACACTCTGTCTGTAGAAAATGCAACTGGACATTCGTAGCGCTAAGTGGGTAATAGTGGAAAAAAGAATATGTTCAAATATAAACTACACAGAAGCATTGTATGAAACTTCTTTCTGTTCTGTGCATTCAACTAACAGAGTTGAACCTTACTTTTTATTGAGCCGTTCTGAAACACTCTTTCTGTAGAAACTGCAATTGGACATTCTGAGCGCTAAGAGGCCTATATTGGGAAAAAGAATATCTACAAATAAAAACTACACAGAAGAATTGTGTGAAACTTCTTTCTGTTCTGTTTGTTCAACTAAAAGAGTTGAACCTTAGTATTGATTGAGCCGTTCTGAAACACTCTTTCTGTAGAAAATGCAAGCCGAGATTCGGAGCGCTAAGGGGGTAATAGTGGAAAAAGGAATGTCTCCATATATAAACTACACAGAATCATTCTGTGAAACTTCTTTCTGATCTGTGCATTCAGCTAACAGAATTAAACCATACTTTTGATTGAGCAGATCTGAACTCTCTTTCTGTAGAAAATGCAATTGGACATTTGGAGCGCTAAGAGAGTAGTAGTGGAAAAAGGAATATATTCAAATATAAACTACACAGAAGCATTCTGTGAAACTTCTTTCTGATCTGAGCATTCACCTAACAGAGTTAAACCATACTTTTGATTGAGCAGTTTTGAAACACTCTGTCTGTAGAAAATGCAACTGGACATTCGTAGCGCTAAGTGGGTAATAGTGGAAAAAAGAATATGTTCAAATATAAACTACACAGAAGCATTGTATGAAACTTCTTTCTGTTCTGTGCATTCAACTAACAGAGTTGAACCTTACTTTTTATTGAGCCGTTCTGAAACACTCTTTCTGTAGAAACTGCAATTGGACATTCTGAGCGCTAAGAGGCCTATATTGGGAAAAAGAATATCTACAAATAAAAACTACACAGAAGAATTGTGTGAAACTTCTTTCTGTTCTGTTTGTTCAACTAAAAGAGTTGAACCTTAGTATTGATTGAGCCGTTCTGAAACACTCTTTCTGTAGAAAATGCAAGCCGAGATTCGGAGCGCTAAGGGGGTAATAGTGGAAAAAGGAATGTCTCCATATATAAACTACACAGAATCATTCTGTGAAACTTCTTTCTGATCTGTGCATTCAGCTAACAGAATTAAACCATACTTTTGATTGAGCAGATCTGAACTCTCTTTCTGTAGAAAATGCAATTGGACATTTGGAGCGCTAAGAGAGTAGTAGTGGAAAAAGGAATATATTCAAATATAAACTACACAGAAGCATTCTGTGAAACTTCTTTCTGATCTGAGCATTCACCTAACAGAGTTAAACCATACTTTTGATTGAGCAGTTTTGAAACACTCTGTCTGTAGAAAATGCAACTGGACATTCGTAGCGCTAAGTGGGTAATAGTGGAAAAAGAATATGTTCAAATATAAACTACACAGAAGCATTGTATGAAACTTCTTTCTGTTCTGTGCATTCAACTAACAGAGTTGAACCTTACTTTTGATTGAGCCTTTCTGAAACACTCTTTCAGTAGAAACAGCAATTGGACATTCTGAGCGCTAAGAGGCCTCTATTGGGAAAAATAATATCTTCAAATAAAAACTACACAGAAGCATTGTGTGAAACTTATTTCTGAAATGTTCATTAAGCTAACAGAGTTAAACCATACTTTTGATTGCGCAGTTCTGAACACTCTTTCTGTAGAAAATGCAAGTGGACATTCGGAGCGCTAAGAGGGAAATAGTGGAAAAAGGAATATATTAAAATATAAACTACACAGTAGCATTCTGTGAAAATTCTTTCTGTTCTGTGCATTCAACTAACAGAGTTGAACCTTACTTTTGATTGAGCCGTTCTGAAACACTCTTTCTGTAGAAACTGCAATTGGACATGCTAAGCGCTAAGAGGCCTACATTGGGAAGAAGAATATCTACAAATAAAAACTACACAGATGCATTCTGTGAAACTTATTTCTGATCTGTAAATTCAGTTAACAGAGATAAAACATATTTTTGATTGAGCAGTTATGAAACACTCTTTTTGTAGAAAATGCAAGTGGAGATTCGGAGCGCTAAGAGGGTAATAGTGGAAAAAGGAATGTCTTCAAATATAAACTACACAGAATCATTCGGTGAAACTTCTTTCTGATCTGTGCATTCAGCTAACAGAGTTAAACCATACTTTTGATTGAGCAGATTTGAACACTCTTTCTGTAGAAAATGCAACTGGACATTTGGAGCGCTAAGAGCGTAGTAGTGGAAAAAGGAATATATTCAAATATAAACTACACAGAAGCATTCTGTGAAACTTCTTTCTGATCTGAGCATTCAGCTAACAGAGTTAAACCATACTTTTGATTGAGCAGTTTTGAAACACTCTGTCTGTAGGAAATGCAACTGGACATTCGTAGCGCTAAGTGGGTAATAGTGGAAAAAAGAATATGTTCAAATATAAACTACACAGAAGCATTGTATGAAACTTCTTTCTGTTCTGTGCATTCAACTAACAGAGTTGAACCTTACTTTTGATTGAGCCGTTCTGAAACACTCTTTTGTAGAAACTGCAATTGGACATTCTGAGCGCTAAGAGGCCTATATTGGGAAAAAGAATGTCTACAAATAAAAACTACACAGAAGAATTGTGTGAAACTTCTTTTTGTTCTGTTTGTTCAACTAAAAGAGTTGAACCTTAGTTTTGATTGAGCCGTTCTGAAACACTCTTTCTGTAGAAAATGCAAGTGGAGATTCGGAGCGCTAAGAGGGTAATAGTGGAAAAAGGAATGTCTCCAAATATAAACTAAACAGAATCATTCTGTGAAACTTCTTTCTGATCTGTGCATTCAGCTAACAGAGTTAAACCTTACTTTTGATTGAGCAGATCTGAACACTCTTTCTGTAGAAAATGCAACTGGACATTTCGAGCGCTAAGAGCGTAGTAGTGGAAAAAGGAATATATTCAAATATAAACTACACAGAAGCATTCTGTGAAACTTCTTTCTGATCTGAGCATTCAGCTAACAGAGTTAAACCATACTTTTGATTGAGCAGTTTTGAAACACTCTGTCTGTAGAAAATGCAAGTGGAAATTCGTAGCGCTAAGTGGGTAATAGTGGAAAAAAGAATATGTTCAAATATAAACTACACAGAAGCATTGTATGAAACTTTTTTCTGTTCTGTGCATTCAACTAACATAGTTGAACCTTACTTTTGATTGAGCCGTTCTGAAACACTCTTTCTGTAGAAACTGCAATTGGACATTCTGAGCGCTAAGAGGCCTATATTGGGAAAAAGAATGTCTACAAATAAAAACTACACAGAAGAATTGTGTGAAACTTCTTTCTGTTCTGTTTGTTCAACTAAAAGAGTTGAACCTTAGTATTGATTGAGCCGTTCTGAAACACTCTTTCTGTAGAAAATGCAAGCCGAGATTCGGAGCGCTAAGAGGGTAATAGTGGAAAAAGGAATGTCTCCAAATATAAACTACACAGAATCATTCTGTGAAACTTCTTTCTGATCTGTGCATTCAGCTAACAGATTTAAACCATACTTTTGATTGAGCAGATCTGAACACTCTTTCTGTAGAAAATGCAACTGGACATTTGGAGCGCTAAGAGAGTAGTAGTGGAAAAAGGAATATATTCAAATATAAACTACACAGAAGCATTCTGTGAAACTTCTTTCTGATCTGAGCATTCAGCTAACAGAGTTAAACCATACTTTTGATTGAGCAGTTTTGAAACACTCTGTCTGTAGAAAATGCAACTGGACATTCGTAGCGCTAAGTGGGTAATAGTGGAAAAAAGAATATGTTCAAATATAAACTACACAGAAGCATTGTATGAAACTTCTTTCTGTTCTGTGCATTCAACTAACAGAGTTGAACCTTACATTTGATTGAGCCGTTCTGAAACACTCTTTCTGTAGAAACTGCAATTGGACATTCTGAGCGCTAAGAGGCCTATATTGGGAAAAAGAATGTCTACAAATAAAAACTACACAGAAGAATTGTGTGAAACTTCTTTCTGTTCTGTTTGTTCAACTAAAAGAGTTGAACCTTAGTTTTGATTGAGCCGTTCTGAAACACTCTTTCTGTAGAAAATGCAAGTGGAGATTCAGAGCGCTAAGAGGGTAATAGTGGAAAAAGGAATGTCTCCAAATATAAACTACACAGAATCATTCTGTGAAACTTCTTTCTGATCTGTGCATTCAGCTAACAGAGTTAAACCATACTTTTGATTGAGCAGATCTGAACTTACTTTCTGTAGAAAATGCAACTGGACATTTGGAGCGCTAAGAGAGTAGCAGTGGAAAAAGGAATATATTCAAATATAAACTACACAGAAGCATTCTGTGAAACTTCTTTCTGATCTGAGCATTCAGCTAACAGAGTTAAACCATACTTTTGATTGAGCAGTTTTGAAACACTCTGTCTGTAGAAAATGCAACTGGACATTCGTAGCGCTAAGTGCGTAATAGTGGAAAAAAGAATATGTTCAAATATAAACTACACAGAAGCATTGTATGAAACTTCTTTCTGTTCTGTGCATTCAACTAACAGAGTTGAACCTTACTTTTGATTGAGCCGTTCTGAAACACTCTTTTGTAGAAACTGCAATTGGACATTCTGAGCGCTAAGAGGCCTATATTGGGAAAAAGAATGTCTACAAATAAAAACTACACAGAAGAATTGTGTGAAACTTCTTTTTGTTCTGTTTGTTCAACTAAAAGAGTTGAACCTTAGTTTTGATTGAGCCGTTCTGAAACACTCTTTCTGTAGAAAATGCAAGTGGAGATTCGGAGCGCTAAGAGGGTAATAGTGGAAAAAGGAATGTCTCCAAATATAAACTACACAGAATCATTCTGTGAAACTTCTTTCTGATCTGTGCATTCAGCTAACAGAGTTAAACCATACTTTTGATTGAGCAGATCTGAACACTCTTTCTGTAGAAAATGCAACTGGACATTTCGAGCGCTAAGAGCGTAGTAGTGGAAAAAGGAATATATTCAAATATAAACTACACAGAAGCATTCTGTGAAACTTCTTTCTGATCTGAGCATTCAGCTAACAGAGTTAAACCATACTTTTGATTGAGCAGTTTTGAAACACTCTGTCTGTAGAAAATGCAACTGGAAATTCGTAGCGCTAAGTGGGTAATAGTGGAAAAAAGAATATGTTCCAATATAAACTACACAGAAGCATTGTATGAAACTTTTTTCTGTTCTGTGCATTCAACTAACATAGTTGAACCTTACTTTTGATTGAGCCGTTCTGAAACACTCTTTCTGTAGAAACTGCAATTGGACATTCTGAGCGCTAAGAGGCCTATATTGGGAAAAAGAATGTCTACAAATAAAAACTACACAGAAGAATTGTGTGAAACTTCTTTCTGTTCTGTTTGTTCAACTAAAAGAGTTGAACCTTAGTATTGATTGAGCCGTTCTGAAACACTCTTTCTGTAGAAAATGCAAGCCGAGATTCGGAGCGCTAAGAGGGTCATAGTGGAAAAAGGAATGTCTCCAAATATAAACTACACAGAATCATTCTGTGAAACTTCTTTCTGATCTGTGCATTCAGCTAACAGATTTAAACCATACTTTTGATTGAGCAGATCTGAACACTCTTTCTGTAGAAAATGCAACTGGACATTTGGAGCGCTAAGAGAGTAGTAGTGGAAAAAGGAATATATTCAAATATAAACTACACAGAAGCATTCTGTGAATCTTCTTTCTGATCTGAGCATTCAGCTAACAGAGTTAAACCATACTTTTGATTGAGCAGTTTTGAAACACTCTGTCTGTAGAAAATGCAACTGGACATTCGTAGCGCTAAGTGGGTAATAGTGGAAAAAAGAATATGTTCAAATATAAACTACACAGAAGCATTGTATGAAACTTCTTTCTGTTCTGTGCATTCAACTAACAGAGTTGAACCTTACTTTTGATTGAGCCGTTCTGAAACACTCTTTCTGTAGAAACTGCAATTGGACATTCTGAGCGCTAAGAGGCCTATATTGGGAAAAAGAATGTCTACAAATAAAAACTACACAGAAGAATTGTGTGAAACTCCTTTCTGTTCTGTTTGTTCAACTAAAAGAGTTGAACCTTAGTTTTGATTGAGCCGTTCTGAAACACTCTTTCTGTAGAAAATGCAAGTGGAGATTCAGAGCGCTAAGAGGGTAATAGTGGAAAAAGGAATGTCTCCAAATATAAACTACACAGAATCATTCTGTGAAACTTCTTTCTGATCTGTGCATTCAGCTAACAGAGTTAAACCATACTTTTGATTGAGCAGATCTGAACTTACTTTCTGTAGAAAATGCAACTGGACATTTGGAGCGCTAAGAGAGTAGCAGTGGAAAAAGGAATATATTCAAATATAAACTACACAGAAGCATTCTGTGAAACTTCTTTCTGATCTGAGCATTCAGCTAACAGAGTTAAACCATACTTTTGATTGAGCCGTTTTGAAACACTCTGTCTGTAGAAAATGCAACTGGACATTCGTAGCGCTAAGTGGGTAATAGTGGAAAAAAGAATATGTTCAAATATAAACTACACAGAAGCATTGTATGAAACTTCTTTCTGTTCTGTGCATTCAACTAACAGAGTTGAACCTTACTTTTGATTGAGCCTTTCTGAAACACTCTTTCTGTAGAAACTGCAATTGGACATTCTGAGCGCTAAGAGGCCTCTATTGGGAAAAATAAAATCTTCAAATAAAAACTACACAGAAGCATTGTGTGAAACTTATTTCTGATATGTTCACTAAGCTAATAGAGTTAAACCATACTTTTGATTGCGCAGTTCTGAAAACTCTTTCTGTAGAAAATGCAAGTGGACATTCGGAGCGCTAAGAGGGTAATAGTGGAAAAAGGAATATATTCAAATATAAACTACACAGTAGCATTCTGTGAAAATTCTTTCTGTTCTGTGCATTCAACTAACAGAGTTGAACCTTACTTTTGATTGAGCCGTTCTGAAACACTCTTTCTGTAGAAACTGCAATTGGACATGCTAAGCGCTAAGAGGCCTACATTGGGAAAAAGAATATCTTCAAATAAAAACTACACAGATGCATTCTGTGAAACTTATTTCTGATCTGTAAATTCAGTTAACAGAGATAAAACATATTTTTGATTGAGCAGTTATGAAACACTCTTTTTGTAGAAAATGCAAGTGGAGATTCGGAGCGCTAAGAGGGTAATAGTGGAAAAAGGAATGTCTTCAAATATAAACTACACAGAATAATTCGGTGAAACTTCTTTCTGATCTGTGCATTCAGCTAACAGAGTTAAATCATACTTTTGATTGAGCAGATCTGAACACTCTTTCTGTAGAAAATGCAACTGGACATTTGGAGCGCTAAGAGCGTAGTAGTGGAAAAAGGAATATATTCAAATATAAACTACACAGAAGCATTCTGTGAAACTTCTTTCTGATCTGAGCATTCAGCTAACAGAGTAAAACCATACTTTTGATTGAGCAGTTTTGAAACACTCTGTCTGTAGGAAATGCAACTGGACATTCGTAGCGCTAAGTGGGTAATAGTGGAAAAAAGAATATGTTCAAATATAAACTACACAGAAGCATTGTATGAAACTTCTTTCTGTTCTGTGCATTCAACTAACAGAGTTGAACCTTACTTTTGATTGAGCCGTTCTGAAACACTCTTTCTGTAGAAACTGCAATTGGACATTCTGAGCGCTAAGAGGCCTATATTGGGAAAAAGAATATCTACAAATAAAAACTACACAGAAGAATTGTGTGAAACTTCTTTCTGTTCTGTTTGTTCAACTAAAAGAGTTGAACCTTAGTATTGATTGAGCCGTTCTGAAACACTCTTTCTGTAGAAAATGCAAGCAGAGATTCGGAGCGCTAAGAGGGTAATAGTGGAAAAAGGAATGTCTCCAAATATAAACTACACAGAATCATTCTGTGAAACTTCTTTCTGATCTGTGCATTCAGCTAACAGAGTTAAAACATACTTTTGATTGAGCAGATCTGAACACTCTTTCTGTAGAAAATGCAACTGGACATTTCGAGCGCTAAGAGAGTAGTAGTGGAAAAAGGAATATATTCAAATATAAACTACACAGAAGCATTCTGTGAAACTTCTTTCTGATCTGAGCATTCAGCTAACAGAGTTAAACCATACTTTTGATTGAGCAGTTTTGAAACACTCTGTCTGTAGAAAATGCAACTGGACATTCGTAGCGCTAAGTGGGTAATAGTGGAAAAAAGAATATGTTCAAATATAAACTACACAGAAGCATTGTATGAAACTTCTTTCTGTTCTGTGCATTCAACTAACAGAGTTGAACCTTACTTTTGATTGAGCCGTTCTGAAACACTCTTTCTGTAGAAACTGCAATTGGACATTCTGAGCGCTAAGAGGCCTATATTGGGAAAAAGAATGTCTACAAATAAAAACTACACAGAAGAATTGTGTGAAACTTCTTTCTGTTCTGTTTGTTCAACTAAAAGAGTTGAACCTTAGTTTTGATTGAGCCGTTCTGAAACACTCTTTCTGTAGAAAATGCAAGTGGAGATTCGGAGCGCTAAGAGGGTAATAGTGGAAAAAGGAATGTCTCCAAATATAAACTACACAGAATCATTCTGTGAAACTTCTTTCTGATCTGTGCATTCAGCTAACAGAGTTAAACCATACTTTTGATTGAGCAGATCTGAACTCACTTTCTGTAGAAAATGCAACTGGACATTTGGAGCGCTAAGAGAGTAGTAGTGGAAAAAGGAATATATTCAAATATAAACTACACAGAAGCATTCAGTGAAACTTCTTTCTGATCTGAGCATTCAGCTAACAGAGTTAAACCATACTTTTGATTGAGCAGTTTTGAAACACTCTGTCTGTAGAAAATGCAACTGGACATTAGTAGCGCTAAGTGGGTAATAGTGGAAAAAAGAATATGTTCAAATATAAACTACACAGAAGCATTGTATGAAACTTCTTTCTGTTCTGTGCATTCAACTAACAGAGTTGAACCTTACTTTTGATTGAGCCTTTCTGAAACACTCTTTCTGTAGAAACTGCAATTGGACATTCTGAGCGCTAAGAGGCCTATATTGGGAAAAATAATATCTTCAAATAAAAACTACACAGAAGCATTGTGTGAAACTTATTTCTGATATGTTCATTAAGCTAACAGAGTTAAACCATACTTTTGATTGCGCAGTTCTGAAAACTCTTTCTGTAGAAAATGCAAGTGGACACTCGGAGCGCTAAGAGGGTAATAGTGGAAAAAGGAATATATTCAAATATAAACTACACAGAAGCATTCTGTGAAAATTCTTTCTGTTCTGTGCATTCAACTAACAGAGTTGAACCTTACTTTTGATTGAGCCGTTCTGAAACACTCTTTCTGTAGAATCTGCAATTGGACATGCTAAGCGCTAAGAGGCCTACATTGGGAAAAAGAATATCTTCAAATAAAAACTACACAGATGCATTCTGTGAAACTTATTTCTGATCTGTAAATTCAGTTAACAGAGATAAAACATATTTTTGATTGAGCAGTTATGAAACACTCTTTTTGTAGAAAATGCAAGTGGAGATTCGGAGCGCTAAGAGGGTAATAGTGGAAAAAGGAATGTCTCCAAATATAAACTACACAGAATCATTCTGTGAAACTTCTTTCTGATCTATGCATTCAGCTAACAGAGTTAAACCATACTTTTGATTGAGCAGATCTGAACACTCTTTCTGTAGAAAATGCAACTGGACATTTGGAGCGCTAAGAGAGTAGTAGTGGAAAAAGGAATATATTCAAATATAAACGACACAGAAGCATTCTGTGAAACTTCTTTCTGATCTGAGCATTCAGCTAACAGAGTTAAACCATACTTTTGATTGAGCAGTTTTGAAACACTCTGTCTGTAGAAAATGCAACTGGACATTCGTAGCGCTAAGTGGGTAATAGTGGAAAAAAGAATATGTTCAAATATAAACTACACAGAAGCATTGTATGAAACTTCTTTCTGTTCTGTGCATTCAACTAACAGAGTTGAACCTTACTTTTGATTGAGCCTTTCTGAAACACTCTTTCTGTAGAAACTGCAATTGGACATTCTGATCGCTAAGAGGCCTATATTGGGAAAAATAATATCTTCAAATAAAAACTACACAGAAGCATTGTGTGAAACTTATTTCTGATATGTTCATTAAGCTAACAGAGTTAAACCATACTTTTGATTGCGCAGTTCTGGACACTCTTTCTGTAGAAAATGCAAGTGGACATTCGGAGCGCTAAGAGGGTAATAGTGGAAAAAGGAATATATTCAAAAATAAACTACACAGTAGCATTCTGTGAAAATTCTTTCTGTTCTGTGCATTCAACTAACAGAGTTGAACCTTACTTTTGATTGAGCCGTTCTGAAACACTCTTTCTGTAGAAACTGCAATTGGACATGCTAAGCGCTAAGAGGCCTACATTGGGAAAAAGAATATCTTCAAATAAAAACTACACAGATGCATTCTGTGAAATTATTTCTGAACTGTAAATTCAGTTAACAGAGATAAAACATATTTTTGATTGAGCAGTTATGAAACACTCTTTTTGTAGAAAATGCAAGTGGAGATTCGGAGCGCTAAGAGGGTAATAGTGGAAAAAGGAATGTCTTCAAATAAAAACTACACAGAATCATTCGGTGAAACTTCTTTCTGATCTGTGCATTCAGCTAACAGAGTTAAACCATACTTTTGATTGTGCAGATCTGAACACTCTTTCTGTAGAAAATGCAACTGGACATTTGGAGCGCTAAGAGCGTAGTAGTGGTAAAAGGAATATATTCAAATATAAACTACACAGAAGCATTCTTTGAAACTTCTTTCTGATCTGAGCATTCAGCTAACAGAGTTAAACCATACTTTTGATTGAGCAGTTTTGAAACACTCTGTCTGTAGGAAATGCAACTGGACATTCGTAGCGCTAAGTGGGTAATAGTGGAAAAAAGAATATGTTCAAATATAAACTACACAGAAGCATTGTATGAAACTTCTTTCTATTCTCTGCATTCAACTAACAGAGTTGAACCTTACTTTTGATTGAGCCGTTCTGAAACACTCTTTTGTAGAAACTGCAATTGGACATTCTGAGCGCTAAGAGGCCTATATTGGGAAAAATAATGTCTACAAATAAAAACTACACAGAAGAATTGTGTGAAACTGCTTTTTGTTCTGTTTGTTCAACCAAAAGAGTTGAACCTTAGTTAAGATTGATCCGTTCTGAAACACTCTTTCTGTAGAAAATGCAAGTGGAGTTTCGGAGCGCTAAGAGGGTAATAGTGGAAAAAGGAATTTCTCCAAATATAAACTACACAGAATCATTCTGTGAAACTTCTTTCAGATCTGTGCATTCAGCTAACAGTGTTAAACCATACTTTTGATTGAGCAGATCTGAACACTCTTTCTGTAGAAAATGCAACTGGACATTTGGAGCGCTAAGAGAGTAGTAGTGGAAAAAGGAATATATTCAAATATAAACTACACAGAAGCATTCTGTGAAACTTCTTTCTGATCTGAGCATTCACCTAACAGAGTTAAACCATACTTTTGATTGAGCGGTTTTGAAACACTCTGTCTGTAGAAAATGCAACTGGACATTCGTAGCGCTAAGTGGGTAATAGTGGAAAAAAGAATATGTTCAAATATAAACTACACAGAAGCATTGTATGAAACTTCTTTCTGTTCTGTGCATTCAACTAACAGAGTTGACCCTTACTTTTGATTGAGCCTTTCTGAAACACTCTTTCTGTAGAAACTGCAGTTGTACATTCTGAGCGCTAAGAGGCCTATATTGGGAAAAATAAAATCTTCAAATAAAAACTACACAGAAGCATTGTGTGAAACTTATTTCTGATATGTTCATTAAGCTAACAGAGTTAAACCATACTTTTTATTGCGCAGTTCTGAAAACTCTTTCTGTAGAAAATGCAAGTGGACATTCGGAGCGATAAGAGGGTAATAGTGGAAAAAGGAATATATTCAAATATAAACTACACAGCAGCATTCTGTGAAAATTCTTTCTGTTCTGTGCATTCAACTAACAGAGATGAACCTTACTTTTGATTGAGCCGTTCTGAAACACTCTTTCTGTAGAAACTGCAATTGGACATGCTAAGCGCTAAGAGGCCTACATTTTGAAAAAGAATATCTTCAAATAAAAACTACACAGATGCATTCTGTGAAACTTATTTCTGATCTGTAAATTCAGTTAACAGAGATAAAACATATTTTTGATTGAGCAGTTATGAAACACTCTTTTTGTAGAAAATGCAAGTGGAGATTCGGAGCGCTAAGAGGGTAATAGTGGAAAAAGGAATGTCTCCAAATATAAACTACACAGAATCATTCGGTGAAACTTCTTTCTGATCTGTGCATTCAGCTAACAGATTTAAACCATACTTTTGATTGAGCAGATCTGAACACTCTTTCTGTAGAAAATGCAACTGGACATTTGGAGCGCTAAGAGCGTAGTAGTGGAAAAAGGAATATATTCAAATATAAACTACACAGAAGCATTCTGTGAAACTTCTTTCTGATCTGAGCATTCAGCTAACAGAGTTAAACCATACTTTTGATTGAGCAGTTTTGAAACACTCTGTCTGTAGAAAATGCAACTGGACATTCGTAGCGCTAAGTGGGTAATAGTGGAAAAAAGAATATGTTCAAATATAAACTACACAGAAGCATTGTATGAAACTTCTTTCTGTTCCGTGCATTCAAATAACAGAGTTGAACCTTACTTTTGATTGAGCCGTTCTGAAACACTCTTTCTGTAGAAACTGCAATTGGACATTCTGAGCGCTAAGAGGCCTATATTGGGAAAAAGAATGTCTACAAATAAAAACTACACAGAAGAATTGTGTGAAACTTCTTTCTGTTCTGTTTGTTCAACTAAAAGAGTTGAACCTTAGTTTTGATTGAGCCGTTCTGAAACACTCTTTCTGTAGAAAATGCAAGTGGAGATTCGGAGCGCTAAGAGGGTAATAGTGGAAAAAGGAATGTCTCCAAATATAAACTACACAGAATCATTCGGTGAAACTTCTTTCTGATCTGTGCATTCAGCTAACAGAGTTAAACCATACTTTTGATTGAGCAGATCTGAACTCTCTTTCTGTAGAAAATGCAACTGGACATTTGGAGCGCTAAGAGAGTAGTAGTGGAAAAAGTAATATATTCAAATATAAACTACACAGAAGCATTCTGTGAAACTTCTTTCTGATCTGAGCATTCAGCTAAAAGAGTTAAACCATACTTTTGATTGAGCAGTTTTGAAACACTCTGTCTGTAGAAAATGCAACTGGACATTCGTCGCGCTAAGTTGGTAATAGTGGAAAAAAGAATATGTTCAAATATAAACTACACAGAAGCATTGTATGAAACTTCTTTCTGTTCTGTGCATTCAACTAACAGAGTTGAACCTTACTTTTGATTGCGCCTTTCTGAAACACTCTTTCTGTAGAAACTGCAATTGGACATTCTGAGCGCTAAGAGGCCTATATTGGGAAAAATAATATCTTCAAATAAAAACTACACAGAAGCATTGTGTGAAACTTATTTCTGATATGTTCATTAAGCTAACAGAGTTAAACCATACTTTTGATTGCGCAGTTCTGAACACTCTTTCTGTAGAAAATGCAAGTGGACATTCGGAGCGCTAAGAGGGTAATAGTGGAAAAAGTAATATATTCAAATATAAACTACACAGTAGCATTCTGTGAAAATTCTTTCTGTTCTGTGCATTCAACTAACAGAGTTGAACCTTACTTTTGATTGAGCCGTTCTGAAACACTCTTTCTGTAGAAACTGCAATTGGACATGCTAAGCGCTAAGAGGCCTACATTGGGAAGAAGAATATCTACAAATAAAAACTACACAGATGCATTCTGTGAAACTTATTTCTGATCTGTAAATTCAGTTAACAGAGATAAAACATATTTTTGATTGAGCAGTTATGAAACACTCTTTTTGTAGAAAATGCAAGTGGAGATTCGGAGTGCTAAGAGGGTAATAGTGGAAAAAGGAATGTCTTCAAATATAAACTACACAGAATCATTCGGTGAAACTTCTTTCAGATCTGTGCATTCAGCTAACAGAGTTAAACCATACTTTTGATTGAGCAGATCTGAACACTCTTTCTGTAGAAAATGCAACTGGACATTTCGAGCGCTAAGAGCGTAGTAGTGGAAAAAGGAATATATTCAAATATAAACTACACAGAAGCATTCTGTGAAACTTCTTTCTGATCTGAGCATTCAGCTAACTGAGTTAAACCATACTTTTGATTGAGCAGTTTTGAAACACTCTGTCTGTAGAAAATGCAACTGGACATTCGTAGCGCTAAGTGGGTAATAGTGGAAAAAAGAATATGTTCAAATATAAACTACACAGAAGCATTGTATGAAACTTCTTTCTGTTCCGTGCATTCAAATAACAGAGTTGAACCTTACTTTTGATTGAGCCGTTCTGAAACACTCTTTCTGTAGAAACTGCAATTGGACATTCTGAGCGCTAAGAGGCCTATATTGGGAAAAAGAATGTCTACAAATAAAAACTACACAGAAGAATTGTGTGAAACTTCTTTCTGTTCTGTTTGTTCAACTAAAAGAGTTGAACCTTAGTTTTGATTGAGCCGTTCTGAAACACTCTTTCTGTAGAAAATGCAAGTGGAGATTCGGAGCGCTAAGAGGGTAATAGTGGAAAAAGGAATGTCTCCAAATATAAACTACACAGAATCATTCGGTGAAACTTCTTTCTGATCTGTGCATTCAGCTAACAGAGTTAAACCATACTTTTGATTGAGCAGATCTGAACTCTCTTTCTGTAGAAAATGCAACTGGACATTTGGAGCGCTAAGAGAGTAGTAGTGGAAAAAGGAATATATTCAAATATAAACTACACAGAAGCATTCTGTGAAACTTCTTTCTGATCTGAGCATTCAGCTAAAAGAGTTAAACCATACTTTTGATTGAGCAGTTTTGAAACACTCTGTCTGTAGAAAATGCAACTGGACATTCGTAGCGCTAAGTGGGTAATAGTGGAAAAAAGAATATGTTCAAATATAAACTACACAGAAGCATTGTATGAAACTTCTTTCTGTTCTGTGCATTCAACTAACAGAGTTGAACCTTACTTTTTATTGCGCCTTTCTGAAACACTCTTTCTGTAGAAACTGCAATTGGACATTCTGAGCGCTAAGAGGCCTATATTGGGAAAAATAATATCTTCAAATAAAAAGTACACAGAAGCATTGTGTGAAACTTATTTCTGATATGTTCATTAAGCTAACAGAGTTAAACCATACTTTTGATTGCGCAGTTCTGAACACTCTTTCTGTAGAAAATGCAAGTGGACATTCGGAGTGCTAAGAGGGTAATAGTGGAAAAAGGAGTATATTCAAATATAAACTACACTGTAGCATTCTGTGAAAATTCTTTCTGTTCTGTGCATTCAACTAACAGAGTTGAACCTTACTTTTGATTGAGCCGTTCTGAAACACTCTTTCTGTAGAAACTGCAATTCGACATGCTAAGCGCTAAGAGGCCTACATTGGGAAGAAGAATATCTACAAATAAAAACTACACAGATGCATTCTGTGAAACTTATTTCTGATCTGTAAATTCAGTTAACAGAGATAAAACATATTTTTGATTGAGCAGTTATGAAACACTCTTTTTGTAGAAAATGCAAGTGGAGATTCGGAGCGCTAAGAGGGTAATAGTGGAAAAAGGAATGTCTTCAAATATAAACTACACAGAATCATTCGGTGAAACTTCTTTCAGATCTGTGCATTCAGCTAACAGAGTTAAACCATACTTTTGATTGAGCAGATCTGAACACTCTTTCTGTAGAAAATGCAACTGGACATTTCGAGCGCTAAGAGCGTAGTAGTGGAAAAAGGAATATATTCAAATATAAACTACACAGAAGCATTCTGTGAAACTTCTTTCTGATCTGAGCTTTCAGATAACTGAGTTAAACCATACTTTTGATTGAGCAGTTTTGAAACACTCTGTCTGTAGAAAATGCAACTGGACATTCGTAGCGCTAAGTGGGTAATAGTGGAAAAAAGAATATGTTCAAATATAAACTACACAGAAGCATTGTATCAAACTTCTTTCTGTTCTGTGCATTCAACTAACAGAGTTGAACCTTACTTTTGATTGAGCCGTTCTGAAACACTCTTTCTGTAGAAACTGCAATTGGACATTCTGAGCGCTAAGAGGCCTATATTGGGAAAAAGAATATCTACAAATAAAAACTACACAGAAGAATTGTGTGAAACTTCTTTCTGTTCTGTTTGTTCAACTAAAAGAGTTGAACCTTAGTATTGATTGAGCCGTTCTGAAACACTCTTTCTGTAGAAAATGCAAGCCGAGATTCGGAGCGCTAAGGGGGTAATAGTGGAAAAAGGAATGTCTCCAAATATAAACTACACAGAATCATTCTGTGAAACTTCTTTCTGATCTGTGCATTCAGCTAAAAGAATTAAACCATACTTTTGATTGAGCAGATCTGAACTCTCTTTCTGTAGAAAATGCAATTGGACATTTGGAGCGCTAAGAGAGTAGTAGTGGAAAAAGGAATATATTCAAATATAAACTACACAGAAGCATTCTGTGAAACTACTTTCTGATCTGAGCATTCACCTAACAGAGTTAAACCATACTTTTGATTGAGCAGTTTTGAAACACTCTGTCTGTAGAAAATGCAACTGGACATTCGTAGCGCTAAGTGGGTAATAGTGGAAAAAGAATATGTTCAAATATAAACTACACAGAAGCATTGTATGAAACTTCTTTCTGTTCTGTGCATTCAACTAACAGAGTTGAACCTTACTTTTGATTGAGCCTTTCTGAAACACTCTTTCAGTAGAAACTGCAATTGGACATTCTGAGCGCTAAGAGGCCTATATTGGGAAAAATAATATCTTCAAATAAAAACTACACAGAAGCATTGTGTGAAACTTATTTCTGAAATGTTCATTAAGCTAACAGAGTTAAACCATACTTTTGATTGCGCAGTTCTGAACACTCTTTCTGTAGAAAATGCAAGTGGACATTCGGAGCGCTAAGAGGGTAATAGTGGAAAAAGGAATATATTCAAATATAAACTACACAGTAGCATTCTGTGAAAATTCTTTCTGTTCTGTGCATTCAACTAACAGAGTTGAACCTTACTTTTGATTGAGCCGTTCTGAAACACTCTTTCTGTAGAAACTGCAATTGGACATGCTAAGCGCTAAGAGGCCTACACTGGGAAGAAGAATATCTACAAATAAAAACTACACAGATGCATTCTGTGAAACTTATTTCTGATCTGTAAATTCAGTTAACAGAGATAAAATATATTTTTTATTGAGCAGTTATGAAACACTCTTTTTGTAGAAAATGCAAGTGGAGATTCGGAGCGCTAAGAGGGTAATAGTGGAAAAAGGAATGTCTTCAAATATAAACTACACAGAATCATTCGGTGAAACTTCTTTCAGATCTGTGCATTCAGCTAACAGAGTTAAACCATACTTTTGATTGAGCAGATCTGAACACTCTTTCTGTAGAAAATGCAACTGGACATTTCGAGGGCTAAGAGCGTAGTAGTGGAAAAAGTAATATATTCAAATATAAACTACACAGAAGCATTCTGTGAAACTTCTTTCTGATCTGAGCATTCAGCTAACAGAGTTAAACCATACTTTTGATTGAGCAGTTTTGAAACACTCTGTCTGTAGAAAATGCAACTGGACATTCGTAGCGCTAAGTGGGTAATAGTGGAAAAAAGAATATGTTCAAATATAAACTACACAGAAGCATTGTATGAAACTTCTTTCTGTTCTGTGCATTCAACTAACAGAGTTGAACCTTACTTTTGATTGAGCCGTTCTGAAACACTCTTTCTGTAGAAACTGCAATTGGACATTCTGAGCGCTAAGAGGCCTATATTGGGAAAAAGAATGTCTACAAATAAAAACTACACAGAAGAATTGTGTGAAACTTCTTTCTGTTCTGTTTGTTCAACTAAAAGAGTTGAACCTTAGTATTGATTGAGCCGTTCTGAAACACTCTTTCTGTAGAAAATGCAAGCCGAGATTCGGAGCGCTAAGGGGGTAATAGTGGAAAAAGGAATGTCTCCAAATATAAACTACACAGAATCATTCTGTGAAACTTCTTTCTGATCTGTGCATTCAGCTAACAGAGTTAAACCATACTTTTGATTGAGCAGATCTGAACTCTCTTTCTGTAGAAAATGCAACTGGACATTTGGAGCGCTAAGAGAGTAGTAGTGGAAAAAGGAATATATTCAAATATAAACTACACAGAAGCATTCTGTGAAACTTCTTTCTGATCTGAGCATTCAGCTAACAGAGTTAAACCATACTTTTGTTTGAGCAGTTTTGAAACACTCTGTCTGTAGAAAATGCAACTGGACATTCGTAGCGCTAAGTGGGTAATAGTGGAAAAAAAATATGTTCAAATATAAACTACACAGAAGCATTGTATGAAACTTCTTTCTGTTCTGTGCATTCAACTAACAGAGTTGAACCTTACTTTTGATTGAGCCTTTCTGAAACACTCTTTCTGTAGAAACTGCAATTGGACATTCTGAGCGCTAAGAGGCCTATATTGGGAAAAATAATATCTTCAAATAAAAACTACACAGAAGCATTGTGTGAAACTTATTTCTGATATGTTCATTAAGCTAACAGAGTTAAACCATACTTTTGATTGCGCAGTTCTGAACACTCTTTCTGTAGAAAATGCAAGTGGACATTCGGAGCGCTAAGAGGGTAATAGTGGAAAAAGGAATATATTCAAATATAAACTACACAGTAGCATTCTGTGAAAATTCTTTCTGTTCTGTGCATTCAACTAACAGAGTTGAACCTTACTTTTGATTGAGCCGTTCTGAAACACTCTTTCTGTAGAAACTGCAATTGGACATGCTAAGCGCTAAGAGGCCTACATTGGGAAGAAGAATATCTACAAATAAAAACTACACCGATGCATTCTGTGAAACTTATTTCTGATCTGTAAATTCAGTTAACAGAGATAAAACATATTTTTGATTGAGCAGTTATGAAACACTCTTTTTGTAGAAAATGCAAGTGGAGATTCGGAGCGCTAAGAGGGTAATAGTGGAAAAAGGAATGTCTTCAAATATAAACTACACAGAATCATTCGGTGAAACTTCTTTCAGATCTGTGCATTCAGCTAACAGAGTTAAACCATACTTTTGATTCAGCAGATCTGAACACTCTTTCTGTAGAAAATGCAACTGGACATTTCGAGCGCTAAGAGCGTAGTAGTGGAAAAAGGAATATATTCAAATATAAACTACACAGAAGCATTCTGTGAAACTTCTTTCTGATCTGAGCATTCAGCTAACAGAGTTAAACCATACTTTTGATTGAGCAGTTTTGAAACACTCTGTCTGTAGAAAATGCAACTGGAAATTCGTAGCGCTAAGTGGGTAATAGTGGAAAAAAGAATATGTTCAAATATAAACTACACAGAAGCATTGTATGAAACTTTTTTCTGTTCTGTGCATTCAACTAACATAGTTGAACCTTACTTTTGATTGAGCCGTTCTGAAACACTCTTTCTGTAGAAACTGCAATTGGACATTCTGAGCGCTAAGAGGCCTATATTGGGAAAAAGAATGTCTACAAATAAAAACTACACAGAAGAATTGTGTGAAACTTCTTTCTGTTCTGTTTGTTCCACTAAAAGAGTTGAACCTTAGTATTGATTGAGCCGTTCTGAAACACTCTTTCTGTAGAAAATGCAAGCCGAGATTCGGAGCGCTAAGGGGGTAATAGTGGAAAAAGGAATGTCTCCAAATATAAACTACACAGAATCATTCTGTGAAACTTCTTTCTGATCTGTGCATTCAGCTAACAGAGTTAAACCATACTTTTGATTGAGCAGATCTGAACTCTCTTTCTGTAGAAAATGCAACTGGACATTTGGAGCGCTAAGAGAGTAGTAGTGGAAAAAGGAATATATTCAAATATAAACTACACAGAAGCATTCTGTGAAACTTCTTTCTGATCTGAGCATTCAGCTAACAGAGTTAAACCATACTTTTGTTTGAGCAGTTTTGAAACACTCTGTCTGTAGAAAATGCAACTGGACATTCGTAGCGCTAAGTGGGTAATAGTGGAAAAAAAATATGTTCAAATATAAACTACACAGAAGCATTGTATGAAACTTCTTTCTGTTCTGTGCATTCAACTAACAGAGTTGAACCTTACTTTTGATTGAGCCTTTCTGAAACACTCTTTCTGTAGAAACTGCAATTGGACATTCTGAGCGCTAAGAGGCCTATATTGGGAAAAATAATATCTTCAAATAAAAACTACACAGAAGCATTGTGTGAAACTTATTTCTGATATGTTCATTAAGCTAACAGAGTTAAACCATAATTTTGATTGCGCAGTTCTGAACACTCTTTCTGTAGAAAATGCAAGTGGACATTCGGAGCGCTAAGAGGGTAATAGTGGAAAAAGGAATATATTCAAATATAAACTACACAGTAGCATTCTGTGAAAATTCTTTCTGTTCTGTGCATTCAACTAACAGAGTTGAACCTTACTTTTGATTGAGCCGTTCTGAAACACTCTTTCTGTAGAAACTGCAATTGGACATGCTAAGCGCTAAGAGGCCTACATTGGGAAGAAGAATATCTACAAATAAAAACTACACCGATGCATTCTGTGAAACTTATTTCTGATCTGTAAATTCAGTTAACAGAGATAAAACATATTTTTGATTGAGCAGTTATGAAACACTCTTTTTGTAGAAAATGCAAGTGGAGATTCGGAGCGCTAAGAGGGTAATAGTGGAAAAAGGAATGTCTTCAAATATAAACTACACAGAATCATTCGGTGAAACTTCTTTCAGATCTGTGCATTCAGCTAACAGAGTTAAACCATACTTTTGATTCAGCAGATCTGAACACTCTTTCTGTAGAAAATGCAACTGGACATTTCGAGCGCTAAGAGCGTAGTAGTGGAAAAAGGAATATATTCAAATATAAACTACACAGAAGCATTCTGTGAAACTTCTTTCTGATCTGTGCATTCAGCTAACAGAGTTAAACCATACTTTTGATTGAGCAGTTTTGAAACACTCTGTCTGTAGAAAATGCAACTGGAAATTCGTAGCGCTAAGTGGGTAATAGTGGAAAAAAGAATATGTTCAAATATAAACTACACAGAAGCATTGTATGAAACTTTTTTCTGTTCTGTGCATTCAACTAACATAGTTGAACCTTACTTTTGATTGAGCCGTTCTGAAACACTCTTTCTGTACAAACTGCAATTGGACATTCTGAGCGCTAAGAGGCCTATATTGGGAAAAAGAATGTCTACAAATAAAAACTACACAGAAGAATTGTGTGAAACTTCTTTCTGTTCTGTTTGTTCAACTAAAAGAGTTGAACCTTAGTATTGATTGAGCCGTTCTGAAACACTCTTTCTGTAGAAAATGCAAGCCGAGATTCGGAGCGCTAAGAGGATAATAGTGGAAAAAGGAATGTCTCCAAATATAAACTACACAGAATCATTCTGTGAAACTTCTTTCTGATCTGTGCATTCAGCTAACAGAGTTAAACCATACTTTTGATTGAGCAGATCTGAACACTCTTTCTGTAGAAAATGCAACTGGACATTTGGAGCGCTAAGAGAGTAGTAGTGGAAAAAGGAATATATTCAAATATAAACTACACAGAAGCATTCTGTGAAACTTCTTTCTGATCTGAGCATTCAGCTAACAGAGTTAAACCATACTTTTGATTGAGCAGTTTTGAAACATTCTGTCTGTAGAAAATGCAACTGGACATTCGTAGCGCTAAGTGGGTAATAGTGGAAAAAAGAATATGTTCAAATATAAACTACACAGAAGCATTGTATGAAACTTCTTTCTGTTCTGTGCATTCAACTAACAGAGTTGAACCTTACTTTTGATTGAGCCGTTCTGAAACACTCTTTCTGTAGAAACTGCAATTGGACATTCTGAGCGCTAAGAGGCCTATATTGGGAAAAAGAATGTCTACAAATAAAAACTACACAGAAGAATTGTGTGAAACTTCTTTCTGTTCTGTTTGTTCAACTAAAAGAGTTGAACCTTAGTTTTGATTGAGCCGTTCTGAAACACTCTTTCTGTAGAAAATGCAAGTGGAGATTCAGAGCGCTAAGAGGGTAATAGTGGAAAAAGGAATGTCTCCAAATATAAACTACACAGAATCATTCTGTGAAACTTCTTTCTGATCTGTGCATTCAGCTAACAGAGTTAAACCATACTTTTGATTGAGCAGATCTGAACTTACTTTCTGTAGAAAATGCAACTGGACATTTGGAGCGCTAAGAGAGTAGTAGTGGAAAAAGGAATATATTCAAATATAAACTACGCAGAAGCATTCTGTGAAACTTCTTTCTGATCTGAGCATTCAGCTAACATAGTTAAACCATACTTTTGATTGAGCAGTTTTGAAACACTCTGTCTGTAGAAAATGCAACTGGACATTCGTAGCGCTAAGTGGGTAATAGTGGAAAAAAGAATATGTTCAAATATAAACTACACAGAAGCATTGTATGAAACTTCTTTCTGTTCTGTGCATTCAACTAACAGAGTTGAACCTTACTTTTGATTGAGCCTTTCTGAAACACTCTTTCTGTAGAAACTGCAATTGGACATTCTGAGCGCTAAGAGGCCTATATTGGGAAAAATAATATCTTCAAATAAAAACTACACAGAAGCATTGTGTGAAACTTATTTCTGATATGTTCATTAAGCTAACAGAGTTAAACCATACTTTTGATTGCGCAGTTCTGAACACTCTTTCTGTAGAAAATGCAAGTGGACATTCGGAGCGCTAAGAGGGTAATAGTGGAAAAAGGAATATATTCAAATATAAACTACACAGTAGCATTCTGTGAAAATTCTTTCTGTTCTGTGCATTCAACTAACAGAGTTGAACCTTACTTTTGATTGAGCCGTTCTGAAACACTCTTTCTGTAGAAA
The DNA here is from genome assembly GCF_028878055.3 of Symphalangus syndactylus. NCBI lineage: Eukaryota > Metazoa > Chordata > Mammalia > Primates > Hylobatidae > Symphalangus > Symphalangus syndactylus. Next base: position 136,328,060 of record NC_072433.2, on the reverse strand, counting down.
CTGCAATTGGACATGCTAAGCGCTAAGAGGCCTACATTGGGAAGAAGAATATCTACAAATAAAAACTACACAGATGCATTCTGTGAAACTTATTTCTGATCTGTAAATTCAGTTAACAGAGATAAAACATATTTTTGATTGAGCAGTTATGAAACACTCTTTTTGTAGAAAATGCAAGTGGAGATTCGGAGCGCTAAGAGGGTAATAGTGGAAAAAGGAATGTCTTCAAATATAAACTACACAGAATCATTCGGTGAAACTTCTTTCAGATCTGTGCATTCAGCTAACAGAGTTAAACCATACTTTTGATTGAGCAGATCTGAACACTCTTTCTGTAGAAAATGCAACTGGACATTTCGAGCGCTAAGAGCGTAGTAGTGGAAAAAGGAATATATTCAAATATAAACTACACAGAAGCATTCTGTGAAACTTCTTTCTGATCTGAGCATTCAGCTAACAGAGTTAAACCATACTTTTGATTGAGCAGTTTTGAAACACTCTGTCTGTAGAAAATGCAACTGGAAATTCGTAGCGCTAAGTGGGTAATAGTGGAAAAAAGAATATGTTCAAATATAAACTACACAGAAGCATTGTATGAAACTTTTTTCTGTTCTGTGCTTCAACTAACATAGTTGAACCTTACTTTTGATTGAGCCGTTCTGAAACACTCTTTCTGTAGAAACTGCAATTGGACATTCTGAGCGCTAAGAGGCCTATATTGGGAAAAAGAATGTCTACAAATAAAAACTACACAGAAGAATTGTGTGAAACATCTTTCTGTTCTGTTTGTTCAACTAAAAGAGTTGAACCTTAGTATTGATTGAGCCGTTCTGAAACACTCTTTCTGTAGAAAATGCAAGCCGAGATTCGGAGCGCTAAGAGGGTAATAGTGGAAAAAGGAATGTCTCCAAATATAAACTACACAGAATCATTCTGTGAAACTTCTTTCTGATCTGTGCATTCAGCTAAGAGAGTTAAACCATACTTTTGATTGAGCAGATCTGAACACTCTTTCTGTAGAAAATGCAACTGGACATTTGGAGCGCTAAGAGAGTAGTAGTGGAAAAAGGAATATATTCAAATATAAACTACACAGAAGCATTCTGTGAAACTTCTTTCTGATCTGAGCATTCAGCTAACAGAGTTAAACCATACTTTTGATTGAGCAGTTTTGAAACACTCTGTCTGTAGAAAATGCAATTGGACATTCGTAGCGCTAAGTGGGTAATAGTGGAAAAAAGAATATGTTCAAATATAAACTACACAGAAGCATTGTATGAAACTTCTTTCTGTTCTGTGCATTCAACTAACAGAGTTGAACCTTACATTTGATTGAGCCGTTCTGAAACACTCTTTCTGTAGAAACTGCAATTGGACATTCTGAGCGCTAAGAGGCCTATATTGGGAAAAAGAATGTCTACAAATAAAAACTACACAGAAGAATTGTGTGAAACTTCTTTCTGTTCTGTTTGTTCAACTAAAAGATTTGAACCTTAGTTTTGATTGAGCCGTTCTGAAACACTCTTTCTGTAGAAAATGCAAGTGGAGATTCAGAGCGCTAAGAGGGTAATAGTGGAAAAAGGAATGTCTCCAAATATAAACTACACAGAATCATTCTGTGAAACTTCTTTCTGATCTGTGCATTCAGCTAACAGAGTTAAACCATACTTTTGATTGAGCAGATCTGAACTTACTTTCTGTAGAAAATGCAACTGGACATTTGGAGCGCTAAGAGAGTAGTAGTGGAAAAAGGAATATATTCAAATATAAACTACACAGAAGCATTCTGTGAAACTTCTTTCTGATCTGAGCATTCAGCTAACAGAGTTAAACCATACTTTTGATTGAGCAGTTTTGAAACACTCTGTCTGTAGAAAATGCAACTGGACATTCGTAGCGCTAAGTGGGTAATAGTGGAAAAAAGAATATGTTCAAATATAAACTACACAGAAGCATTGTATGAAACTTCTTTCTGTTCTGTGCATTCAACTAACAGAGTTGAACCTTACTTTTGATTGAGCCTTTCTGAAACACTCTTTCTGTAGAAACTGCAATTGGACATTCTGAGCGCTAAGAGGCCTATATTGGGAAAAATAATATCTTCAAATAAAAACTACACAGAAGCATTGTGTGAAACTTATTTCTGATATGTTCATTAAGCTAACAGAGTTAAACCATACTTTTGATTGCGCAGTTCTGAACACTCTTTCTGTAGAAAATGCAAGTGGACATTCGGAGCGCTAAGAGGGTAATAGTGGAAAAAGGAATATATTCAAATATAAACTACACAGTAGCATTCTGTGAAAATTCTTTCTGTTCTGTGCATTCAACTAACAGAGTTGAACCTTACTTTTGATTGAGTCGTTCTGAAACACTCTTTCTGTAGAAACTGCAATTGGACATGCTAAGCGCTAAGAGGCCTACATTGAGAAAAAGAATATCTTCAAATAAAAACTACACAGATGCATTCTGTGAAACTTATTTCTGATCTGTAAATTCAGTTAACAGAGATAAAACATATTTTTGATTGAGCAGTTATGAAACACACTTTTTGTAGAAAATGCAAGTGGAGATTCGGAGCGCTAAGAGGGTAATAGTGGAAAAAGGAATGTCTTCAAATATAAACTACACAGAATCATTCGGTGAAACTTCTTTCTGATCTGTGCATTCAGCTAACAGAGTTAAAACATACTTTTGATTGAGCAGATCTGAACACTCTTTCTGTAGAAAATGCAACTGGACATTTGGAGCGCTAAGAGAGTAGTAGTGGAAAAAGGAATATATTCAAATATAAACTACACAGAAGCATTCTGTGAAACTTCTTTCTGATCTGAGCATTCAGCTAACAGAGTTAAACCATACTTTTGATTGAGCAGTTTTGAAACACTCTGTCTGTAGAAAATGCAACTGGACATTCGTAGCGCTAAGTGGGTAATAGTGGAAAAAAGAATATGTTCAAATATAAACTACACAGAAGCATTGTATGAAACTTCTTTCTGTTCTGTGCATTCAACTAACAGAGTTGATCCTTACTTTTGATTGAGCCGTTCTGAAACACTCTTTCTGTAGAAACTGCAATTGGACATTCTGAGCGCTAAGAGGCCTATATTGGGAAAAAGAATGTCTACAAATAAAAACTACACAGAAGAATTATGTGAAACTTCCTTCTGTTCTGTTTGTTCAACTAAAAGAGTTGAACCTTAGTTTTGATTGAGCCGTTCTGAAACACTCTTTCTGTAGATAATGCAAGTGGAGATTCGGAGCGCTAAGAGGGTAATAGTGGAAAAAGGAATGTCTCCAAATATAAACTACACAGAATCATTCTGTGAAACTTCTTTCTGATCTGTGCATTCAGCTAACAGAGTTAAACCATACTTTTGATTGAGCAGATCTGAACTCACTTTCTGTAGAAAATGCAACTGGGCAATTGGAGCGCTAAGAGAGTAGTAGTGGAAAAAGGAATATATTCAAATATAAACTACACAGAAGCATTCTGTGAAACTTCTTTCTGATCTGAGCATTCAGCTAACAGAGTTAAACCATACTTTTGATTGAGCAGTTTTGAAACACTCTGTCTGTAGAAAATGCAACTGGACATTCGTAGCGCTAAGTGGGTAATAGTGGAAAAAGGAATATATTCAAATATAAACTACACAGAAGCATTCTGTGAAACTTCTTTCTGATCTGTGCATTCAGCTAACAGAGTTAAACCATACTTTTGATTGAGCAGATCTGAACTCACTTTCTGTAGAAAATGCAACTGGACATTTGGAGCGCTAAGAGAGTAGTAGTGGAAAAAGGAATATATTCAAATATAAACTACACAGAAGCATTCTGTGAAACTTCTTTCTGATCTGAGCATTCAGCTAACAGAGTTAAACCATAATTTTGATTGAGCAGTTTTGAAACACTCTGTCTGTAGAAAATGCAACTGGACATTCGTAGCGCTAAGTGGGTAATAGTGGAAAAAAGAATATGTTCAAATATAAACTACACAGAAGCATTGTATGAAACTTCTTTCTGTTCTGTGCATTCAACTAACAGAGTTGAACCTTAATTTTGATTGAGCCTTTCTGAAACACTCTTTCTGTAGAAACTGCAATTGGACATTCTGAGCGCTAAGAGGCCTATATTGGGAAAAATAATATCTTCAAATAAAAACTACACAGAAGCATTGTGTGAAACTTATTTCTGATATGTTCATTAAGCTAACAGAGTTAAACCATACTTTTGATTGCGCAGTTCTGAACACTCTTTCTGTAGAAAATGCAAGTGGACATTCGGAACGCTAAGAGTGTAATAGTGGAAAAAGGAATATATTCAAATATAAACTACACAGTAGCATTCTGTGAAAATTCTTTCTGTTCTGTGCATTCAACTAACAGAGTTGAACCTTACTTTTGATTGAGTCGTTCTGAAACACTCTTTCTGTAGAAACTGCAATTGGACATGCTAAGCGCTAAGAGGCCTACATTGGGAAAAAGAATATCTTCAAATAAAAACTACACAGATGCATTCTGTGAAACTTATTTCTGATCTGTAAATTCAGTTAACAGAGATAAAACATATTTTTGATTGAGCAGTTATGAAACACTCTTTTTGTAGAAAATGCAAGTGGAGATTCGGAGCGCTAAGAGGGTAATAGTGGAAAAAGGAATGTCTTCAAATATAAACTACACAGAATCATTCGGTGAAACTTCTTTCTGATCTGTGCATTCAGCTAACAGAGTTAAACCATACTTTTGATTGAGCAGATCTGAACACTCTTTCTGTAGAAAATGCAACTGGACATTCGTAGCGCTAAGTGGGTAATAGTGGAAAAAAGAATATGTTCAAATATAAACTACACAGAAGCATTGTATGAAACTTCTTTCTGTTCTGTGCATTCAACTAACAGAGTTGAACCTTATTTTTGATTGAGCCTTTCTGAAACACTCTTTCTGTAGAAACTGCAATTGGACATTCTGAGCGCTAAGAGGCCTCTATTGGGAAAAATAAAATCTTCAAATAAAAACTACACAGAAGCATTGTGTGAAACTTATTTCTGATATGTTCACTAAGCTAACAGAGTTAAACCATACTTTTGATTGCGCAGTTCTGAACACTCTTTCTGTAGAAAATGCAAGTGGACATTCGGAGCGCTAAGAGGGTAATAGTGGAAAAAGGAATATATTCAAATATAAACTACACAGTAGCATTCTGTGAAAATTCTTTCTGTTCTGTGCATTCAACTAACAGAGTTGAACCTTACTTTTGATTGAGCCGTTCTGAAACACTCTTTCTGTAGAAACTGCAATTGGACATGCTAAGCGCTAAGAGGCCTACATTGGGAAAAAGAATATCTTCAAATAAAAACTACACAGATGCATTCTGTGAAACTTATTTCTGATCTGTAAATTCAGTTAACAGAGATAAAACATATTTTTTATTGAGCAGTTATGAAACACTCTTTTTGTAGAAAATGCAAGTGGAGATTCGGAGCGCTAAGAGGGTAATAGTGGTAAAAGGAATGTCTTCAAATATAAACTACACAGAATCATTCGGTGAAACTTCTTTCTGATCTGTGCATTCAGCTAACAGAGTTAAACCATACTTTTGATTGAGCAGATCTGAACACTCTTTCTGTAGAAAATGCAACTGGACATTTGGAGCGCTAAGAGCGTAGTAGTGGAAAAAGGAATATATTCAAATATAAACTACACAGAAGCATTCTGTGAAACTTCTTTCTGATCTGAGCATTCAGCTAACAGAGTTAAACCATACTTTTGATTGAGCAGTTTTGAAACACTCTGTCTGTAGGAAATGCAACTGGACATTCGTAGCGCTAAGTGGGTAATAGTGGAAAAAAGAATATGTTCAAATATAAACTACACAGAAGCATTGTATGAAACTTCTTTCTGTTCTGTGCATTCAACTAACAGAGTTGAACCTTACTTTTGATTGAGCCGTTCTGAAACACTCTTTCTGTAGAAACTGCAATTGGACATTCTGAGCGCTAAGAGGCCTATATTGGGAAAAAGAATGTCTACAAATAAAAACTACACAGAAGAATTGTGTGAAACTTCTTTCTGTTCTGTTTGTTCAACTAAAAGAGTTGAACCTTAGTATTGATTGAGCCGTTCTGAAACACTCTTTCTGTAGAAAATGCAAGCCGAGATTCGGAGCGCTAAGAGGGTAATAGTGGAAAAAGGAATGTCTCCAAATATAAACTACACAGAATCATTCTGTGAAACTTCTTTCTGATCTGTGCATTCAGCTAACAGAGTTAAACCATACTTTTGATTGAGCAGATCTGAACTCTCTTTCTGTAGAAAATGCAACTGGACATTTGGAGCGCTAAGAGAGTAGTAGTGGAAAAAGGAATATATTCAAATATAAACTACACAGAAGCATTCTGTGAAACTTCTTTCTGATCTGAGCATTCAGCTAACAGAGTTAAACCATACTTTTGATTGAGCAGTTTTGAAACACTCTGTCTGTAGAAAATGCAACTGGACATTCGTAGCGCTAAGTGGGTAATAGTGGAAAAAAGAATATGTTCAAATATAAACTACACAGAAGCATTGTATGAAACTTCTTTCTGTTCTGTGCATTCAACTAACAGAGTTGAACCTTACTTTTGATTGAGCCGTTCTGAAACACTCTTTCTTTAGAAACTGCAATTGGACATTCTGAGCGCTAAGAGGCCTATATTGGGAAAAAGAATGTCTACAAATAAAAACTACACAGAAGAATTGTGTGAAACTTCTTTCTGTTCTGTTTGTTCAACTAAAAGAGTTGAACCTTAGTTTTGATTGAGCCGTTCTGAAACACTCTTTCTGTAGAAAATGCAAGTGGAGATTCGGAGCGCTAAGAGGGTAATAGTGGAAAAAGGAATGTCTCCAAATATAAACTACACAGAATCATTCTGTGAAACTTCTTTCTGATCTGTGCATTCAGCTAACAGAGTTAAACCATACTTTTGATTGAGCAGATCTGAACTCACTTCCTGTAGAAAATGCAACTGGACATTTGGAGCGCTAAGAGAGTAGTAGTGGAAAAAGTAATATATTCAAATATAAACTACACAGAAGCATTCTGTGAAACTTCTTTCTGATCTGAGCATTCAGCTAACAGAGTTAAACCATAATTTTGATTGAGCAGTTTTGAAACACTCTGTCTGTAGAAAATGCAACTGGACATTCGTAGCGCTAAGTGGGTAATAGTGGAAAAAAGAATATGTTCAAATATAAACTACACAGAAGCATTGTATGAAACTTCTTTCTGTTCTGTGCATTCAACTAACATAGTTGAACCTTACTTTTGATTGAGCCTTTCTGAAACACTCTTTCTGTAGAAACTGCAATTGGACATTCTGAGCGCTAAGAGGCCTATATTGGGAAAAATAATATCTTCAAATAAAAACTACACAGAAGCATTGTGTGAAACTTATTTCTGATATGTTCATTAAGCTAACAGAGTTAAACCATACTTTTGATTGCGCAGTTCTGAACACTCTTTCTGTAGAAAATGCAAGTGGACATTCGGAACGCTAAGAGTGTAATAGTGGAAAAAGGAATATATTCAAATATAAACTACACAGTAGCATTCTGTGAAAATTCTTTCTGTTCTGTGCATTCAACTAACAGAGTTGAACCTTACTTTTGATTGAGTCGTTCTGAAACACTCTTTCTGTAGAAACTGCAATTGGACATGCTAAGCGCTAAGAGGCCTACATTGGGAAAAAGAATATCTTCAAATAAAAACTACACAGATGCATTCTGTGAAACTTATTTCTGATCTGTAAATTCAGTTAACAGAGATAAAACATATTTTTGATTGAGCAGTTATGAAACACTCTTTTTGTAGAAAATGCAAGTGGAGATTCGGAGCGCTAAGAAGGTAATAGTGGAAAAAGGAATGTCTTCAAATATAAACTACACAGAATCATTCGGTGAAACTTCTTTCTGATCTGTGCATTCAGCTAACAGAGTTAAACCATACTTTTGATTGAGCAGATCTGAACACTCTTTCTGTAGAAAATGCAACTGGACATTCGTAGCGCTAAGTGGGTAATAGTGGAAAAAAGAATATGTTCAAATATAAACTACACAGAAGCATTGTATGAAACTTCTTTCTGTTCTGTGCATTCAACTAACAGAGTTGAACCTTATTTTTGATTGAGCCTTTCTGAAACACTCTTTCTGTAGAAACTGCAATTGGACATTCTGAGCGCTAAGAGGCCTCTATTGGGAAAAATAAAATCTTCAAATAAAAACTACACAGAAGCATTGTGTGAAACTTATTTCTGATATGTTCACTAAGCTAACAGAGTTAAACCATACTTTTGATTGCGCAGTTCTGAACACTCTTTCTGTAGAAAATGCAAGTGGACATTCGGAGCGCTAAGAGGGTAATAGTGGAAAAAGGAATATATTCAAATATAAACTACACAGTAGCATTCTGTGAAAATTCTTTCTGTTCTGTGCATTCAACTAACAGAGTTGAACCTTACTTTTGATTGAGCCGTTCTGAAACACTCTTTCTGTAGAAACTGCAATTGGACATGCTAAGCGCTAAGAGGCCTACATTGGGAAAAAGAATATCTTCAAATAAAAACTACACAGATGCATTCTGTGAAACTTATTTCTGGATCTTGATGGGGGTGGAGCCAAGATGGCCGAATAGGAACAGCTCCGGTCTCCAGCTCCCAGCCCCAGCGACACAGAAGACGGGTGATTTCTGCATTTCTGCTTGAGGTACCGGTTTCGTCTCACTAGGGAGTGCCTAACAGTGGGTTCAGGAGAGTCGGTGAAGCGCACTGTGCGCGAGCCGAAGCAGGGCGAGGCATTGCCTCACTCGGGAAGCGCAAGGGGTCAGGGAGTTCCCTTTCCTAGTCAAAGAAAGGGAAAACAGACGGCACCTGGAATATCGGGTCAGTCCCCTCCTAATACTGCGCTTTTCCAACGGGCCTGGAAAACGGCACACTAGGAGATTGTGTCCCGCACCTGGCTCGGAGGGTCCTATGCCCACAGAGTCTTGCTGATTGCTAGCACAGCAGTCTGAGATCACGCTGCAAGGCGGCAACGAGGCTGGGGGAGGGGCGCCCGCCATTGCCCAGGCTTGCTTAGGTAAACAAAGCAGCCAGGAAGCTCGAACTGGGTGGAGCCCACCACAGCTCAAGGAGGCCCGCCTGCCTCTGTAGGCTCCACCTCTGGGGGCAGGGCACAGACAACCAAAAACTCAGCGAGAACCTCCACAGCCTTAAATGTCCCTGTCTGACTGACAGCTTTGAAGAGAGTAGTGGTTCTCCCAGCACGCAGCTGGAGATCTGAGAACGGACAGACTGCCTCCTAAAGTGGGTCCCTCACCCCTGAGCAGCCTAACTGGGAGGCACCCCCCCAGTGGGACAGACTGACACCTCATTCAACCGGGTACTCCTCTGAGACAAAACTTTCAGAGGAACTATCAGACAGCTGAATTTGTGGTCTCACGAAAATCCGCTGTTCTGCAGCCACCGCTGCTGACACCCAGCCAAACAGGGTCTGGAGTGGACCTCTAGTAAACTCCAACAGACCTGCAGCTGAGGGTCTTGTCTGGTAGAAGGAAAATTAACAAACAGAAAGGGCATCCACACCAAAAACCCATCTGTACATCACCATCATCGAAGACAAAAAGTAGACAAAACCACAAAGATGGGGAAAAAACAGACCAAAAAAACTGGAAACTCTAAAAAACAGAGCACCTCTCCTCCTCCAAAGGAACGCAGTTCCTCACCAGCAACGGAACAAAGCTGGATGGAGGATGACTTTGATGAGTTGAGAGAAGAAGGCTTCAGACGATCAAACTACTCTGAGCTACGAGAGGAAATTCAAAACAATAGCAAAGAAGTTAAAAACTTTGAAAAAAAATTAGAAGAATGGATAACTAGAATAACCAATGGAGAGAAGGGCTTCAAGGAGATGATGGAGCTGAAAGCCAAGTTTCGAGAACTACGCGAAGAATGCAGAAGCCTCAGTAGCAGATGCGATCAACTGGAAGAAAGGGTATCGCTGATAGAAGATGAAATGAATGAAATGAAGAGAGAAGGGAAGTTTAGAGAAAAAAGAATAAAAAGAAATGAACAAAGCCTCCAAGAAATTTGGGACTATGTGAAAAGACCAAACCTACGTCTGATTGGTGTACCTGAAAATGATGGGGAGAATGGAACCAAGTTGGAAAACACTCTGCAAGATATTATCCAGGAGAACTTCCCCAATCTAGCAAGGCAGGCCAGCATTCAGATTCAGGAAATACAGAGAACGCCACAAAGATACTCCTCGAGAAGGGCAACTCCAAGACACATAATTGTCAGATTCACCAAAGTGGAAATGAAGGAAAAAATGTTAAGGGCAGCCAGAGAGAAAGGTCGGGTTACCCACAAAGGGAAGCCCATCAGACTAACAGCTGATCTCTCAGCAGAAACTCTACAAGCCAGAAGAGAGTGGGGGCCGATATTCAACATTCTTAAAGAAAAGAATTTTCAACCCAGAATTTCCTATCCCGCCAAACTAAGCTTCATAAGTGAAGGAGAAATAAAATACTTTACAGACAAGCAAACGCTGAGTGATTTTGTCACCACCAGGCCTGCCCTAAAAGAGCTCCTGAAGGAAGCACTAAACATGGAAAGGAACAACCGGTACCAGCCCCTGCAAAAACATGCCAAATTGTAAAGACCATCGAGGCTAGGAAGAAACTATAGCAACTAACGAGCAAAATAACCAACTAACATCATAATGACAGGATCAGATTCACACATAACAATATTAACGTTAAATGTAAATGGGCTAAATGCTCCAATCAAAAGACACAGACTGGCAAACTGGATAAGGAGTCAGGACCCATCAGTGTGCTGTATTCAGGAAACCCATCTCACGTGCAGAGACACACATAGACTCAAAATAAAGGGATGGAGGAAGATCTATCAAGCAACTGGAAAACAAAAAAAGGCAGGGGTTGCAATCCTAGTCTCTGATAAAATAGACTTTAAGCCAACAAAGATCAAAAGAGACAAAGAAGGCCATTACATAATGGTAAAGGGATCAATTCAACAAGAAGAGCTAACTATCCTAAATATATATGCACCCAACACAGGAGCACCCAGATTCATAAAGCAAGTCCTCAGTGACCTACAAAGGGACTTAAACTCCCACACAATAATAATGGGAGATTTTAACACCCCACTGTCAGCATTAGACAGATCAACGAGACAGAAAGTTAACAAGGATATCCAGGAATTGAACTCAGCTCTACATAAAGTGGACCTAATAGACATCTACAGAACTCTCCACCCCAAATCAACAGAATATACATTTTTTTCAGCACCACACCACACCTATTCCAAAATTGACCACATAGTTGGAAGTAAAGCTCTTCTCAGCAAATGTAAAAGAACAGAGATTATAACAAACTGTCTCTCAGACCACAGTGCAATCAAACTAGAACTCAGGATTAAGAAACTCAGTCAAAACCGCTCAACTACATGGAAACTGAACAACCTGCTCCTGAATGACTATTGGGTACATAATGAAATGAAGGCAGAAATAAAGATGTTCTTTGAAACCAACGAGAACAAAGACACAACATACCAGAATCTCTGGGACACGTTCAAAGCAGTGTGTAGAGGGAAATTTATAGCACTAAATGCCCACAAGAGAAAGCAGGAAAGATCCAAAATTGACACCCTAACATCACAATTAAAAGAACTAGAAAAGCAAGAGCAAACACATTCAAAAGCTAGCAGAAGGCTAGAAATAACTAAAATCAGAGCAGAACTGAAGGAAATAGAGACACAAAAAACCCTTCAAAAAATTAATGAATCTAGGAGCTGGTTTTTTGAAAAGATCAACAAAATTGATGGACCGCTAGCAAGACTAATAAAGAAGAAAAGAGAGAAGAATCAAATAGATGCAATAAAAAATGAAAAAGGGGATATCACCACCGATCCCACAGAAATACAATCTACCATCAGAGAATACTACAAACACCTCTATGCAAATAAACTAGAAAATCTGGAAGAAATGGATAAATTCCTCGACAAATACACCCTCCCAAGACTAAACCAGGAAGAAGTTGAATCTCTGAATAGACCAATAACAGGTTCTGAAATTGTGGCAATAATCAATAGCTTACCAACCAAAAAGAGTCCAGGACCTGATGGATTCACAGCTGAATTCTACCAGAGGTACAAGGAGGAACTGGTACCATTCCTTCTGAAACTATTCCAATCGATAGAAAAAGAGGGAATCCTCCCTAACACATTTTACGAAGCCAGCATCGTCCTGATACCAAAACCTGGCAGAGACATAACCAAAAAAGAGAATTTCAGACCAATATCCTTGATGAACATTGATGCAAAAATCCTCAATAAAATACTGGCAAACCGAATCCAGCAGCACATCAAAAAGCTTATCCACCATGATCAAGTGGGCTTCATCCCTGGGATGCAAGGCTGGTTCAACATACGCAAATCAATAAATGTAATCCAGCATATAAACAGAACCAAAGACAAAAACCACATGATTATCTCAATAGATGCAGAAAAGGCCTTTGACAAAATTCAACAACCCTTCATGCTAAAAACTCTCAATAAATTAGGTATTGATGGGACGTATCTCAAAATAATAAGAGCTATCTACGACAAACCCACAGCCAATATCATACTGAATGGGCAAAAACTGGAAGCATTCCCTCTGAAAACTGGCACAAGACAGGGATGCCCTCTCTCACCGCTACTATTCAACATAGTGCTGGAAGTTCTGGCCAGAGCAATCAGGCAAGAGAAGGAAATAAAGGGTATTCAATTAGGAAAAGAGGAAGTCAAATTGTCCCTGTTTGCAGATGACATGATTGTATATCTAGAAAACCCCATTGTCTCAGCCCAAAATCTCCTTAAGCTGATTAGCAACTTCAGCAAAGTCTCAGGATACAAAATTAATGTACAAAAATCACAAGCATTCTTGTACACCAATAACAGACAAACAGAGAGCCAAATCATGAGTGAACTCCCATTCACAATTGCTTCAAAGAGAATAAAATACCTAGGAATCCAACTTACAAGGGACGTGAAGGACCTCTTCAAGGAGAACTACAAACCACTGCTCAATGAAATAAAAGAGGATACAAACAAATGGAAGAACATTCCATGCTCATGGGTTGGAAGAATCAATATCGTGAAAATGGCCATACTGCCCAAGCTAATTTATAGATTCAATGCCATCCCCATCAAGCTACCAATGACTTTCTTCACAGAATTGGAAAAAACTACTTTAAAGTTCATATGGAACCAAAAAAGAGCCCGCATCGCCAAGTCAATCCTAAGCCAAAAGAACAAAGCTGGAGGCATCACGCTACCTGACTTTAAACTATACTACAAGGCTACAGTAACCAAAACAGCATGGTACTGGTACCACAACAGAGACATAGATCAATGGAACAGAACAGAGCCCTCAGAAATGATGCCGCATAGCTACAACTATCTGATCTTTGACAAACCTGACAAAAACAAGAAATGGGGAAAGGATTCCCTATTTAATAAATGGTGCTGGGAAAACTGGCTAGCCATATGTAGAAAGCTGCAACTGGATCCCTTCCTTACACCTTATACAAAAATTAATTCAAGATGGATTAAAGACTTATATGTTAGACCTAAAACCATTAAAATCCTACAAGAAAACCTAGGCAATACCATTCAGGACATAGGCGTGGGCAAGGACTTCATGTCTAAAACACCAAAAGCAATGGCATCAAAAGCCAAAATCGACAAATGGGATCTCATTAAACTAAAGAGCTTCTGCACAGCAAAAGAAACTATCATCAGAGTGAACAGGCAACCTACACAATGGGAGAAAATTTTTGCAACCTACTCATCTGACAAAGGGCTAATATCCAGAATCTACAATGAACTCAAACAAATTTACAAGAAAAAAACAAACAACCCCATCAAAAAGTGGGCAGAGGACATGAACAGACACTTCTCAAAAGAAGACATTTATGCAGCCAAAAAACACATGAAGAAATGCTCCTCATCACTGGCCATCAGAGAAATGCAAATCAAAACCACAGTGAGATACCATCTCACACCAGTTAGAATGGCCATCATTAAAAAATCAGGAAACAACAGGTGCTGGAGAGGATGTGGAGAAATAGGAACACTTTTACACTGTTGGTGGGACTGTAAACTAGTTCAACCATTGTGGAAGTCAGTGTGGCGATTCCTCAGGGATCTCGATCTAGAAATACCATTTGACCCAGCCATCCCATTACTGGGTATATACCCAAAGGACTATAAATCATGCTGCTATAAAGACCCATGCACACGTATGTTTATTGCGGCACTATTCACAATAGCAAAGAGTTGGAACCAACCCAAATGTCCAACAACGATAGACTGGATTAAGAAAATGTGGCACATATACACCATGGAATACTATGCAGCCATAAAAAATGATGAGTTCGTGTCCTTTGTAGGGACATGGATGAAACTGGAAAACATCATTCTCAGTAAACTATCGCAAGGACAAAAAACCAAACACCGCATGTTCTCACTCATAGGTGGGAATTGAACAATGAGAACTCATGGACACAGGAAGGGGAACATCACGCTCCGGGGACTGTTGTGGGGTGGGGGGAAGGGGGAGGGACAGAATTAGGAGATACACCTAATGCTAAATGACGAATTAATGGGTGCAGGAAATCAACATGGCACATGGATACATATGTAACAAACCTGCACATTGTGCACATGTACCCTAAAACCCTAAAGTATAATAAAAAAAAAAAAAAAAAAAAAAAAAGAAACTTATTTCTGATCTGTAAATTCAGTTAACAGAGATAAAACATATTTTTGATTGAGCAGTTATGAAACACTCTTTTTGTAGAAAATGCAAGTGGAGATTCGGAGCGCTAAGAGGGTAATAGTGGAAAAAGGAATGTCTCCAAATATAAACTACACAGAATCATTCTGTGAAACTTCTTTCTGATCTGTGCATTCAGCTAACAGAGTTAAACCATACTTTTTATTGAGCAGATCTGAACACTCTTTCTATAGAAAATGCAACTGGACATTTGGAGCGCTAAGAGAGTAGTAGTGGAAAAAGGAATATATTCAAATATAAACTACACAGAAGCATTCTGTGAAACTTCTTTCTGATCTGAGCATTCAGCTAACAGAGTTAAACCATACTTTTGATTGAGCAGTTTTGAAACACTCTGTCTGTAGAAAATGCAACTGGACATTCGTAGCGCTAAGTGGGTAATAGTGGAAAAAAGAATATGTTCAAATATAAACTACACAGAAGCATTGTATGAAACTTCTTTCTGTTCTGTGCATTCAACTAACAGAGTTGAACCTTACTTTTGATTGAGCCTTTCTGAAACACTCTTTCTGTAGAAAGTGCAATTGGACATTCTGAGCGCTAAGAGGCCTATATTGGGAAAAATAATATCTTCAAATAAAAACTACACAGAAGCATTGTGTGAAACTTATTTCTGATATGTTCATTAAGCTAACAGAGTTAAACCATACTTTTGATTGCGCAGTTCTGAACACTCTTTCTGTAGAAAATGCAAGTGGACATTCGGAGCGCTAAGAGGGTAATAGTGGAAAAAGGAATATATTCAAATATAAACTACACAGTAGCATTCTGTGAAAATTCTTTCTGTTCTGTGCATTCAACTAACAGAGTTGAACCTTACTTTTGATTGAGCCGTTCTGAAACACTCTTTCTGTAGAAACTGCAATTGGACATGCTAAGCGCTAAGAGGCCTACATTGGGAAAAAGAATATCTTCAAATAAAAACTACACAGATGCATTCTGTGAAACTTATTTCTGATCTGTAAATTCAGTTAACAGAGATAAAACATATTTTTGATTGAGCAGTTATGAAACACTCTTTTTGTAGAAAATGCAAGTGGAGATTCGGAGCGCTAAGAGGGTAATAGTGGAAAAAGGAATGTCTTCAAATATAAACTACACAGAATAATTCGGTGAAACTTCTTTCTGATCTGTGCATTCAGCTAACAGAGTTAAACCATACTTTTGATTGAGCAGATCTGAACACTCTTTCTGTAGAAAATGCAACTGGACATTTGGAGCGCTAAGAGCGTAGTAGTGGAAAAAGGAATATATTCAAATATAAACTACACAGAAGCATTCTGTGAAACTTCTTTCTGATCTGAGCATTCAGCTAACAGAGTTAAACCATACTTTTGATTGAGCAGTTTTGAAACACTCTGTCTGTAGAAAATGCAACTGGACATTCGTAGCGCTAAGTGGGTAATAGTGGAAAAAAGAATATGTTCAAATATAAACTACACAGAAGCATTGTATGAAACTTCTTTCTGTTCTGTGCATTCAACTAACAGAGTTGAACCTTACTTTTGATTGAGCCTTTCTGAAACACTCTTTCTGTAGAAACTGCAATTGGACATTCTGAGCGCTAAGAGGCCTATATTGGGAAAAATAATATCTTCAAATAAAAACTACACAGAAGCATTGTGTGAAACTTATTTCTGATATGTTCATTAAGCTAACAGAGTTAAACCATACTTTTGATTGCGCAGTTCTGGACACTCTTTCTGTAGAAAATGCAAGTGGACATTCGGAGCGCTAAGAGGGTAATAGTGGAAAAAGGAATATATTCAAATATAAACTACACAGTAGCATTCTGTGAAAATTCTTTCTGTTCTGTGCATTCAACTAACAGAGTTGAACCTTACTTTTGATTGAGCCGTTCTGAAACACTCTTTCTGTAGAAACTGCAATTGGACATGCTAAGCGCTAAGAGGCCTACATTGGGAAAAAGAATATCTTCAAATAAAAACTACACAGATGCATTCTGTGAAACTTATTTCTGGATCTTGATGGGGGTGGAGCCAAGATGGCCGAATAGGAACAGCTCCGGTCTCCAGCTCCCAGCCCCAGCGACACAGAAGACGGGTGATTTCTGCATTTCTGCTTGAGGTACCGGTTTCGTCTCACTAGGGAGTGCCTAACAGTGGGTTCAGGAGAGTCGGTGAAGCGCACTGTGCGCGAGCCGAAGCAGGGCGAGGCATTGCCTCACTCGGGAAGCGCAAGGGGTCAGGGAGTTCCCTTTCCTAGTCAAAGAAAGGGAAAACAGACGGCACCTGGAATATCGGGTCAGTCCCCTCCTAATACTGCGCTTTTCCAACGGGCCTGGAAAACGGCACACTAGGAGATTGTGTCCCGCACCTGGCTCGGAGGGTCCTATGCCCACAGAGTCTTGCTGATTGCTAGCACAGCAGTCTGAGGTCACGCTGCAAGGTGGCAACGAGGCTGGGGGAGGGGCGCCCGCCATTGCCCAGGCTTGCTTAGGTAAACAAAGCAGCCAGGAAGCTCGAACTGGGTGGAGCCCACCACAGCTCAAGGAGGCCCGCCTGCCTCTGTAGGCTCCACCTCTGGGGGCAGGGCACAGACAACCAAAAACTCAGCGAGAACCTCCACAGCCTTAAATGTCCCTGTCTGACTGACAGCTTTGAAGAGAGTAGTGGTTCTCCCAGCACGCAGCTGGAGATCTGAGAACGGACAGACTGCCTCCTAAAGTGGGTCCCTCACCCCTGAGCAGCCTAACTGGGAGGCACCCCCCCAGTGGGACAGACTGACACCTCATTCAACCGGGTACTCCTCTGAGACAAAACTTTCAGAGGAACTATCAGACAGCTGAATTTGTGGTCTCACGAAAATCCGCTGTTCTGCAGCCACCGCTGCTGACACCCAGCCAAACAGGGTCTGGAGTGGACCTCTAGTAAACTCCAACAGACCTGCAGCTGAGGGTCTTGTCTGGTAGAAGGAAAATTAACAAACAGAAAGGGCATCCACACCAAAAACCCATCTGTACATCACCATCATCGAAGACAAAAAGTAGACAAAACCACAAAGATGGGGAAAAAACAGACCAAAAAAACTGGAAACTCTAAAAAACAGAGCACCTCTCCTCCTCCAAAGGAACGCAGTTCCTCACCAGCAACGGAACAAAGCTGGATGGAGGATGACTTTGATGAGTTGAGAGAAGAAGGCTTCAGACGATCAAACTACTCTGAGCTACGAGAGGAAATTCAAAACAATAGCAAAGAAGTTAAAAACTTTGAAAAAAAATTAGAAGAATGGATAACTAGAATAACCAATGGAGAGAAGGGCTTCAAGGAGATGATGGAGCTGAAAGCCAAGTTTCGAGAACTACGCGAAGAATGCAGAAGCCTCAGTAGCAGATGCGATCAACTGGAAGAAAGGGTATCGCTGATAGAAGATGAAATGAATGAAATGAAGAGAGAAGGGAAGTTTAGAGAAAAAAGAATAAAAAGAAATGAACAAAGCCTCCAAGAAATTTGGGACTATGTGAAAAGACCAAACCTACGTCTGATTGGTGTACCTGAAAATGATGGGGAGAATGGAACCAAGTTGGAAAACACTCTGCAAGATATTATCCAGGAGAACTTCCCCAATCTAGCAAGGCAGGCCAGCATTCAGATTCAGGAAATACAGAGAACGCCACAAAGATACTCCTCGAGAAGGGCAACTCCAAGACACATAATTGTCAGATTCACCAAAGTGGAAATGAAGGAAAAAATGTTAAGGGCAGCCAGAGAGAAAGGTCGGGTTACCCACAAAGGGAAGCCCATCAGACTAACAGCTGATCTCTCAGCAGAAACTCTACAAGCCAGAAGAGAGTGGGGGCCGATATTCAACATTCTTAAAGAAAAGAATTTTCAACCCAGAATTTCCTATCCCGCCAAACTAAGCTTCATAAGTGAAGGAGAAATAAAATACTTTACAGACAAGCAAACGCTGAGTGATTTTGTCACCACCAGGCCTGCCCTAAAAGAGCTCCTGAAGGAAGCACTAAACATGGAAAGGAACAACCGGTACCAGCCCCTGCAAAAACATGCCAAATTGTAAAGACCATCGAGGCTAGGAAGAAACTATAGCAACTAACGAGCAAAATAACCAACTAACATCATAATGACAGGATCAGATTCACACATAACAATATTAACGTTAAATGTAAATGGGCTAAATGCTCCAATCAAAAGACACAGACTGGCAAACTGGATAAGGAGTCAGGACCCATCAGTGTGCTGTATTCAGGAAACCCATCTCACGTGCAGAGACACACATAGACTCAAAATAAAGGGATGGAGGAAGATCTATCAAGCAACTGGAAAACAAAAAAAGGCAGGGGTTGCAATCCTAGTCTCTGATAAAATAGACTTTAAGCCAACAAAGATCAAAAGAGACAAAGAAGGCCATTACATAATGGTAAAGGGATCAATTCAACAAGAAGAGCTAACTATCCTAAATATATATGCACCCAACACAGGAGCACCCAGATTCATAAAGCAAGTCCTCAGTGACCTACAAAGGGACTTAAACTCCCACACAATAATAATGGGAGATTTTAACACCCCACTGTCAGCATTAGACAGATCAACGAGACAGAAAGTTAACAAGGATATCCAGGAATTGAACTCAGCTCTACATAAAGTGGACCTAATAGACATCTACAGAACTCTCCACCCCAAATCAACAGAATATACATTTTTTCCAGCACCACACCACACCTATTCCAAAATTGACCACATAGTTGGAAGTAAAGCTCTTCTCAGCAAATGTAAAAGAACAGAGATTATAACAAACTGTCTCTCAGACCACAGTGCAATCAAACTAGAACTCAGGATTAAGAAACTCAGTCAAAACCGCTCAACTACATGGAAACTGAACAACCTGCTCCTGAATGACTATTGGGTACATAATGAAATGAAGGCAGAAATAAAGATGTTCTTTGAAACCAACGAGAACAAAGACACAACATACCAGAATCTCTGGGACACGTTCAAAGCAGTGTGTAGAGGGAAATTTATAGCACTAAATGCCCACAAGAGAAAGCAGGAAAGATCCAAAATTGACACCCTAACATCACAATTAAAAGAACTAGAAAAGCAAGAGCAAACACATTCAAAAGCTAGCAGAAGGCTAGAAATAACTAAAATCAGAGCAGAACTGAAGGAAATAGAGACACAAAAAACCCTTCAAAAAATTAATGAATCTAGGAGCTGGTTTTTTGAAAAGATCAACAAAATTGATGGACCGCTAGCAAGACTAATAAAGAAGAAAAGAGAGAAGAATCAAATAGATGCAATAAAAAATGAAAAAGGGGATATCACCACCGATCCCACAGAAATACAATCTACCATCAGAGAATACTACAAACACCTCTATGCAAATAAACTAGAAAATCTGGAAGAAATGGATAAATTCCTCGACAAATACACCCTCCCAAGACTAAACCAGGAAGAAGTTGAATCTCTGAATAGACCAATAACAGGTTCTGAAATTGTGGCAATAATCAATAGCTTACCAACCAAAAAGAGTCCAGGACCTGATGGATTCACAGCTGAATTCTACCAGAGGTACAAGGAGGAACTGGTACCATTCCTTCTGAAACTATTCCAATCGATAGAAAAAGAGGGAATCCTCCCTAACACATTTTACGAAGCCAGCATCGTCCTGATACCAAAACCTGGCAGAGACATAACCAAAAAAGAGAATTTCAGACCAATATCCTTGATGAACATTGATGCAAAAATCCTCAATAAAATACTGGCAAACCGAATCCAGCAGCACATCAAAAAGCTTATCCACCATGATCAAGTGGGCTTCATCCCTGGGATGCAAGGCTGGTTCAACATACGCAAATCAATAAATGTAATCCAGCATATAAACAGAACCAAAGACAAAAACCACATGATTATCTCAATAGATGCAGAAAAGGCCTTTGACAAAATTCAACAACCCTTCATGCTAAAAACTCTCAATAAATTAGGTATTGATGGGACGTATCTCAAAATAATAAGAGCTATCTACGACAAACCCACAGCCAATATCATACTGAATGGGCAAAAACTGGAAGCATTCCCTCTGAAAACTGGCACAAGACAGGGATGCCCTCTCTCACCGCTACTATTCAACATAGTGCTGGAAGTTCTGGCCAGAGCAATCAGGCAAGAGAAGGAAATAAAGGGTATTCAATTAGGAAAAGAGGAAGTCAAATTGTCCCTGTTTGCAGATGACATGATTGTATATCTAGAAAACCCCATTGTCTCAGCCCAAAATCTCCTTAAGCTGATTAGCAACTTCAGCAAAGTCTCAGGATACAAAATTAATGTACAAAAATCACAAGCATTCTTGTACACCAATAACAGACAAACAGAGAGCCAAATCATGAGTGAACTCCCATTCACAATTGCTTCAAAGAGAATAAAATACCTAGGAATCCAACTTACAAGGGACGTGAAGGACCTCTTCAAGGAGAACTACAAACCACTGCTCAATGAAATAAAAGAGGATACAAACAAATGGAAGAACATTCCATGCTCATGGGTTGGAAGAATCAATATCGTGAAAATGGCCATACTGCCCAAGCTAATTTATAGATTCAATGCCATCCCCATCAAGCTACCAATGACTTTCTTCACAGAATTGGAAAAAACTACTTTAAAGTTCATATGGAACCAAAAAAGAGCCCGCATCGCCAAGTCAATCCTAAGCCAAAAGAACAAAGCTGGAGGCATCACGCTACCTGACTTTAAACTATACTACAAGGCTACAGTAACCAAAACAGCATGGTACTGGTACCACAACAGAGACATAGATCAATGGAACAGAACAGAGCCCTCAGAAATGATGCCGCATAGCTACAACTATCTGATCTTTGACAAACCTGACAAAAACAAGAAATGGGGAAAGGATTCCCTATTTAATAAATGGGGCTGGGAAAACTGGCTAGCCATATGTAGAAAGCTGCAACTGGATCCCTTCCTTACACCTTATACAAAAATTAATTCAAGATGGATTAAAGACTTATATGTTAGACCTAAAACCATTAAAATCCTACAAGAAAACCTAGGCAATACCATTCAGGACATAGGCGTGGGCAAGGACTTCATGTCTAAAACACCAAAAGCAATGGCATCAAAAGCCAAAATCGACAAATGGGATCTCATTAAACTAAAGAGCTTCTGCACAGCAAAAGAAACTATCATCAGAGTGAACAGGCAACCTACACAATGGGAGAAAATTTTTGCAACCTACTCATCTGACAAAGGGCTAATATCCAGAATCTACAATGAACTCAAACAAATTTACAAGAAAAAAACAAACAACCCCATCAAAAAGTGGGCAGAGGACATGAACAGACACTTCTCAAAAGAAGACATTTATGCAGCCAAAAAACACATGAAGAAATGCTCCTCATCACTGGCCATCAGAGAAATGCAAATCAAAACCACAGTGAGATACCATCTCACACCAGTTAGAATGGCCATCATTAAAAAATCAGGAAACAACAGGTGCTGGAGAGGATGTGGAGAAATAGGAACACTTTTACACTGTTGGTGGGACTGTAAACTAGTTCAACCATTGTGGAAGTCAGTGTGGCGATTCCTCAGGGATCTCGATCTAGAAATACCATTTGACCCAGCCATCCCATTACTGGGTATATACCCAAAGGACTATAAATCATGCTGCTATAAAGACCCATGCACACGTATGTTTATTGCGGCACTATTCACAATAGCAAAGAGTTGGAACCAACCCAAATGTCCAACAACGATAGACTGGATTAAGAAAATGTGGCACATATACACCATGGAATACTATGCAGCCATAAAAAATGATGAGTTCGTGTCCTTTGTAGGGACATGGATGAAACTGGAAAACATCATTCTCAGTAAACTATCGCAAGGACAAAAAACCAAACACCGCATGTTCTCACTCATAGGTGGGAATTGAACAATGAGAACTCATGGACACAGGAAGGGGAACATCACGCTCCGGGGACTGTTGTGGGGTGGGGGGAAGGGGGAGGGACAGCATTAGGAGATACACCTAATGCTAAATGACGAATTAATGGGTGCAGGAAATCAACATGGCACATGGATACATATGTAACAAACCTGCACATTGTGCACATGTACCCTAAAACCCTAAAGTATAATAAAAAAAAAAAAAAAAAAAAAAAGAAACTTATTTCTGATCTGTAAATTCAGTTAACAGAGATAAAACATATTTTTGATTGAGCAGTTATGAAACACTCTTTTTGTAGAAAATGCAAGTGGAGATTCGGAGCGCTAAGAGGGTAATAGTGGAAAAAGGAATGTCTCCAAATATAAACTACACAGAATCATTCTGTGAAACTTCTTTCTGATCTGTGCATTCAGCTAACAGAGTTAAACCATACTTTTTATTGAGCAGATCTGAACACTCTTTCTATAGAAAATGCAACTGGACATTTGGAGCGCTAAGAGAGTAGTAGTGGAAAAAGGAATATATTCAAATATAAACTACACAGAAGCATTCTGTGAAACTTCTTTCTGATCTGAGCATTCAGCTAACAGAGTTAAACCATACTTTTGATTGAGCAGTTTTGAAACACTCTGTCTGTAGAAAATGCAACTGGACATTCGTAGCGCTAAGTGGGTAATAGTGGAAAAAAGAATATGTTCAAATATAAACTACACAGAAGCATTGTATGAAACTTCTTTCTGTTCTGTGCATTCAACTAACAGAGTTGAACCTTACTTTTGATTGAGCCTTTCTGAAACACTCTTTCTGTAGAAAGTGCAATTGGACATTCTGAGCGCTAAGAGGCCTATATTGGGAAAAATAATATCTTCAAATAAAAACTACACAGAAGCATTGTGTGAAACTTATTTCTGATATGTTCATTAAGCTAACAGAGTTAAACCATACTTTTGATTGCGCAGTTCTGAACACTCTTTCTGTAGAAAATGCAAGTGGACATTCGGAGCGCTAAGAGGGTAATAGTGGAAAAAGGAATATATTCAAATATAAACTACACAGTAGCATTCTGTGAAAATTCTTTCTGTTCTGTGCATTCAACTAACAGAGTTGAACCTTACTTTTGATTGAGCCGTTCTGAAACACTCTTTCTGTAGAAACTGCAATTGGACATGCTAAGCGCTAAGAGGCCTACATTGGGAAAAAGAATATCTTCAAATAAAAACTACACAGATGCATTCTGTGAAACTTATTTCTGATCTGTAAATTCAGTTAACAGAGATAAAACATATTTTTGATTGAGCAGTTATGAAACACTCTTTTGGTAGAAAATGCAAGTGGAGATTCGGAGCGCTAAGAGGGTAATAGTGGAAAAAGGAATGTCTTCAAATATAAACTACACAGAATAATTCGGTGAAACTTCTTTCTGATCTGTGCATTCAGCTAACAGAGTTAAACCATACTTTTGATTGAGCAGATCTGAACACTCTTTCTGTAGAAAATGCAACTGGACATTTGGAGCGCTAAGAGCGTAGTAGTGGAAAAAGGAATATATTCAAATATAAACTACACAGAAGCATTCTTTGAAACTTCTTTCTGATCTGAGCATTCAGCTAACAGAGTTAAACCATACTTTTGATTGAGCAGTTTTGAAACACTCTGTCTGTAGAAAATGCAACTGGACATTCGTAGCGCTAAGTGGGTAATAGTGGAAAAAAGAATATGTTCAAATATAAACTACACAGAAGCATTGTATGAAACTTCTTTCTGTTCTGTGCATTCAACTAACAGAGTTGAACCTTACTTTTGATTGAGCCTTTCTGAAACACTCTTTCTGTAGAAACTGCAATTGGACATTCTGAGCGCTAAGAGGCCTATATTGGGAAAAATAATATCTTCAAATAAAAACTACACAGAAGCATTGTGTGAAACTTATTTCTGATATGTTCATTAAGCTAACAGAGTTAAACCATACTTTTGATTGCGCAGTTCTGGACACTCTTTCTGTAGAAAATGCAAGTGGACATTCGGAGCGCTAAGAGGGTAATAGTGGAAAAAGGAATATATTCAAATATAAACTACACAGTAGCATTCTGTGAAAATTCTTTCTGTTCTGTGCATTCAACTAACAGATTTGAACCTTACTTTTGATTGAGCCGTTCTGAAACACTCTTTCTGTAGAAACTGCAATTGGACATGCTAAGCGCTAAGAGGCCTACATTGGGAAAAAGAATATCTTCAAATAAAAACTACACAGATGCATTCTGTGAAACTTATTTCTGGATCTTGATGGGGGTGGAGCCAAGATGGCCGAATAGGAACCGCTCCGGTCTCCAGCTCCCAGCCCCAGCGACACAGAAGACGGGTGATTTCTGCATTTCTGCTTGAGGTACCGGTTTCGTCTCACTAGGGAGTGCCTAACAGTGGGTTCAGGAGAGTCGGTGAAGCGCACTGTGCGCGAGCCGAAGCAGGGCGAGGCATTGCCTCACTCGGGAAGCGCAAGGGGTCAGGGAGTTCCCTTTCCTAGTCAAAGAAAGGGAAAACAGACGGCACCTGGAATATCGGGTCAGTCCCCTCCTAATACTGCGCTTTTCCAACGGGCCTGGAAAACGGCACACTAGGAGATTGTGTCCCGCACCTGGCTCGGAGGGTCCTATGCCCACAGAGTCTTGCTGATTGCTAGCACAGCAGTCTGAGATCACGCTGCAAGGCGGCAACGAGGCTGGGGGAGGGGCGCCCGCCATTGCCCAGGCTTGCTTAGGTAAACAAAGCAGCCAGGAAGCTCGAACTGGGTGGAGCCCACCACAGCTCAAGGAGGCCCGCCTGCCTCTGTAGGCTCCACCTCTGGGGGCAGGGCACAGACAACCAAAAACTCAGCGAGAACCTCCACAGCCTTAAATGTCCCTGTCTGACTGACAGCTTTGAAGAGAGTAGTGGTTCTCCCAGCACGCAGCTGGAGATCTGAGAACGGACAGACTGCCTCCTAAAGTGGGTCCCTCACCCCTGAGCAGCCTAACTGGGAGGCACCCCCCCAGTGGGACAGACTGACACCTCATTCAACCGGGTACTCCTCTGAGACAAAACTTTCAGAGGAACTATCAGACAGCTGAATTTGTGGTCTCACGAAAATCCGCTGTTCTGCAGCCACCGCTGCTGACACCCAGCCAAACAGGGTCTGGAGTGGACCTCTAGTAAACTCCAACAGACCTGCAGCTGAGGGTCTTGTCTGGTAGAAGGAAAATTAACAAACAGAAAGGGCATCCACACCAAAAACCCATCTGTACATCACCATCATCGAAGACAAAAAGTAGACAAAACCACAAAGATGGGGAAAAAACAGACCAAAAAAACTGGAAACTCTAAAAAACAGAGCACCTCTCCTCCTCCAAAGGAACGCAGTTCCTCACCAGCAACGGAACAAAGCTGGATGGAGGATGACTTTGATGAGTTGAGAGAAGAAGGCTTCAGACGATCAAACTACTCTGAGCTACGAGAGGAAATTCAAAACAATAGCAAAGAAGTTAAAAACTTTGAAAAAAAATTAGAAGAATGGATAACTAGAATAACCAATGGAGAGAAGGGCTTCAAGGAGATGATGGAGCTGAAAGCCAAGTTTCGAGAACTACGCGAAGAATGCAGAAGCCTCAGTAGCAGATGCGATCAACTGGAAGAAAGGGTATCGCTGATAGAAGATGAAATGAATGAAATGAAGAGAGAAGGGAAGTTTAGAGAAAAAAGAATAAAAAGAAATGAACAAAGCCTCCAAGAAATTTGGGACTATGTGAAAAGACCAAACCTACGTCTGATTGGTGTACCTGAAAATGATGGGGAGAATGGAACCAAGTTGGAAAACACTCTGCAAGATATTATCCAGGAGAACTTCCCCAATCTAGCAAGGCAGGCCAGCATTCAGATTCAGGAAATACAGAGAACGCCACAAAGATACTCCTCGAGAAGGGCAACTCCAAGACACATAATTGTCAGATTCACCAAAGTGGAAATGAAGGAAAAAATGTTAAGGGCAGCC
This sequence comes from Symphalangus syndactylus, assembly GCF_028878055.3. Classification (NCBI taxonomy): domain Eukaryota; kingdom Metazoa; phylum Chordata; class Mammalia; order Primates; family Hylobatidae; genus Symphalangus; species Symphalangus syndactylus. The sequence goes on along the minus strand of NC_072433.2, from coordinate 136,301,198 downwards.
AGAGAGAAAGGTCGGGTTACCCACAAAGGGAAGCCCATCAGACTAACAGCTGATCTCTCAGCAGAAACTCTACAAGCCAGAAGAGAGTGGGGGCCGATATTCAACATTCTTAAAGAAAAGAATTTTCAACCCAGAATTTCCTATCCCGCCAAACTAAGCTTCATAAGTGAAGGAGAAATAAAATACTTTACAGACAAGCAAACGCTGAGTGATTTTGTCACCACCAGGCCTGCCCTAAAAGAGCTCCTGAAGGAAGCACTAAACATGGAAAGGAACAACCGGTACCAGCCCCTGCAAAAACATGCCAAATTGTAAAGACCATCGAGGCTAGGAAGAAACTATAGCAACTAACGAGCAAAATAACCAACTAACATCATAATGACAGGATCAGATTCACACATAACAATATTAACGTTAAATGTAAATGGGCTAAATGCTCCAATCAAAAGACACAGACTGGCAAACTGGATAAGGAGTCAGGACCCATCAGTGTGCTGTATTCAGGAAACCCATCTCACGTGCAGAGACACACATAGACTCAAAATAAAGGGATGGAGGAAGATCTATCAAGCAACTGGAAAACAAAAAAAGGCAGGGGTTGCAATCCTAGTCTCTGATAAAATAGACTTTAAACCAACAAAGATCAAAAGAGACAAAGAAGGCCATTACATAATGGTAAAGGGATCAATTCAACAAGAAGAGCTAACTATCCTAAATATATATGCACCCAACACAGGAGCACCCAGATTCATAAAGCAAGTCCTCAGTGACCTACAAAGGGACTTAAACTCCCACACAATAATAATGGGAGATTTTAACACCCCACTGTCAGCATTAGACAGATCAACGAGACAGAAAGTTAACAAGGATATCCAGGAATTGAACTCAGCTCTACATAAAGTGGACCTAATAGACATCTACAGAACTCTCCACCCCAAATCAACAGAATATACATTTTTTCCAGCACCACACCACACCTATTCCAAAATTGACCACATAGTTGGAAGTAAAGCTCTTCTCAGCAAATGTAAAAGAACAGAGATTATAACAAACTGTCTCTCAGACCACAGTGCAATCAAACTAGAACTCAGGATTAAGAAACTCAGTCAAAACCGCTCAACTACATGGAAACTGAACAACCTGCTCCTGAATGACTATTGGGTACATAATGAAATGAAGGCAGAAATAAAGATGTTCTTTGAAACCAACGAGAACAAAGACACAACATACCAGAATCTCTGGGACACGTTCAAAGCAGTGTGTAGAGGGAAATTTATAGCACTAAATGCCCACAAGAGAAAGCAGGAAAGATCCAAAATTGACACCCTAACATCACAATTAAAAGAACTAGAAAAGCAAGAGCAAACACATTCAAAAGCTAGCAGAAGGCTAGAAATAACTAAAATCAGAGCAGAACTGAAGGAAATAGAGACACAAAAAACCCTTCAAAAAATTAATGAATCTAGGAGCTGGTTTTTTGAAAAGATCAACAAAATTGATGGACCGCTAGCAAGACTAATAAAGAAGAAAAGAGAGAAGAATCAAATAGATGCAATAAAAAATGAAAAAGGGGATATCACCACCGATCCCACAGAAATACAATCTACCATCAGAGAATACTACAAACACCTCTATGCAAATAAACTAGAAAATCTGGAAGAAATGGATAAATTCCTCGACAAATACACCCTCCCAAGACTAAACCAGGAAGAAGTTGAATCTCTGAATAGACCAATAACAGGTTCTGAAATTGTGGCAATAATCAATAGCTTACCAACCAAAAAGAGTCCAGGACCTGATGGATTCACAGCTGAATTCTACCAGAGGTACAAGGAGGAACTGGTACCATTCCTTCTGAAACTATTCCAATCGATAGAAAAAGAGGGAATCCTCCCTAACACATTTTACGAAGCCAGCATCGTCCTGATACCAAAACCTGGCAGAGACATAACCAAAAAAGAGAATTTCAGACCAATATCCTTGATGAACATTGATGCAAAAATCCTCAATAAAATACTGGCAAACCGAATCCAGCAGCACATCAAAAAGCTTATCCACCATGATCAAGTGGGCTTCATCCCTGGGATGCAAGGCTGGTTCAACATACGCAAATCAATAAATGTAATCCAGCATATAAACAGAACCAAAGACAAAAACCACATGATTATCTCAATAGATGCAGAAAAGGCCTTTGACAAAATTCAACAACCCTTCATGCTAAAAACTCTCAATAAATTAGGTATTGATGGGACGTATCTCAAAATAATAAGAGCTATCTACGACAAACCCACAGCCAATATCATACTGAATGGGCAAAAACTGGAAGCATTCCCTCTGAAAACTGGCACAAGACAGGGATGCCCTCTCTCACCGCTACTATTCAACATAGTGCTGGAAGTTCTGGCCAGAGCAATCAGGCAAGAGAAGGAAATAAAGGGTATTCAATTAGGAAAAGAGGAAGTCAAATTGTCCCTGTTTGCAGATGACATGATTGTATATCTAGAAAACCCCATTGTCTCAGCCCAAAATCTCCTTAAGCTGATTAGCAACTTCAGCAAAGTCTCAGGATACAAAATTAATGTACAAAAATCACAAGCATTCTTGTACACCAATAACAGACAAACAGAGAGCCAAATCATGAGTGAACTCCCATTCACAATTGCTTCAAAGAGAATAAAATACCTAGGAATCCAACTTACAAGGGACGTGAAGGACCTCTTCAAGGAGAACTACAAACCACTGCTCAATGAAATAAAAGAGGATACAAACAAATGGAAGAACATTCCATGCTCATGGGTTGGAAGAATCAATATCGTGAAAATGGCCATACTGCCCAAGCTAATTTATAGATTCAATGCCATCCCCATCAAGCTACCAATGACTTTCTTCACAGAATTGGAAAAAACTACTTTAAAGTTCATATGGAACCAAAAAAGAGCCCGCATCGCCAAGTCAATCCTAAGCCAAAAGAACAAAGCTGGAGGCATCACGCTACCTGACTTTAAACTATACTACAAGGCTACAGTAACCAAAACAGCATGGTACTGGTACCACAACAGAGACATAGATCAATGGAACAGAACAGAGCCCTCAGAAATGATGCCGCATAGCTACAACTATCTGATCTTTGACAAACCTGACAAAAACAAGAAATGGGGAAAGGATTCCCTATTTAATAAATGGTGCTGGGAAAACTGGCTAGCCATATGTAGAAAGCTGCAACTGGATCCCTTCCTTACACCTTATACAAAAATTAATTCAAGATGGATTAAAGACTTATATGTTAGACCTAAAACCATTAAAATCCTACAAGAAAACCTAGGCAATACCATTCAGGACATAGGCGTGGGCAAGGACTTCATGTCTAAAACACCAAAAGCAATGGCATCAAAAGCCAAAATCGACAAATGGGATCTCATTAAACTAAAGAGCTTCTGCACAGCAAAAGAAACTATCATCAGAGTGAACAGGCAACCTACACAATGGGAGAAAATTTTTGCAACCTACTCATCTGACAAAGGGCTAATATCCAGAATCTACAATGAACTCAAACAAATTTACAAGAAAAAAACAAACAACCCCATCAAAAAGTGGGCAGAGGACATGAACAGACACTTCTCAAAAGAAGACATTTATGCAGCCAAAAAACACATGAAGAAATGCTCCTCATCACTGGCCATCAGAGAAATGCAAATCAAAACCACAGTGAGATACCATCTCACACCAGTTAGAATGGCCATCATTAAAAAATCAGGAAACAACAGGTGCTGGAGAGGATGTGGAGAAATAGGAACACTTTTACACTGTTGGTGGGACTGTAAACTAGTTCAACCATTGTGGAAGTCAGTGTGGCGATTCCTCAGGGATCTCGATCTAGAAATACCATTTGACCCAGCCATCCCATTACTGGGTATATACCCAAAGGACTATAAATCATGCTGCTATAAAGACCCATGCACACGTATGTTTATTGCGGCACTATTCACAATAGCAAAGAGTTGGAACCAACCCAAATGTCCAACAACGATAGACTGGATTAAGAAAATGTGGCACATATACACCATGGAATACTATGCAGCCATAAAAAATGATGAGTTCGTGTCCTTTGTAGGGACATGGATGAAACTGGAAAACATCATTCTCAGTAAACTATCGCAAGGACAAAAAACCAAACACCGCATGTTCTCACTCATAGGTGGGAATTGAACAATGAGAACTCATGGACACAGGAAGGGGAACATCACGCTCCGGGGACTGTTGTGGGGTGGGGGGAAGGGGGAGGGACAGCATTAGGAGATACACCTAATGCTAAATGACGAATTAATGGGTGCAGGAAATCAACATGGCACATGGATACATATGTAACAAACCTGCACATTGTGCACATGTACCCTAAAACCCTAAAGTATAATAAAAAAAAAAAAAAAAAAAAGAAACTTATTTCTGATCTGTAAATTCAGTTAACAGAGATAAAACATATTTTTGATTGAGCAGTTATGAAACACTCTTTTTGTAGAAAATGCAAGTGGAGATTCGGAGCGCTAAGAGGGTAATAGTGGAAAAAGGAATGTCTCCAAATATAAACTACACAGAATCATTCTGTGAAACTTCTTTCTGATCTGTGCATTCAGCTAACAGAGTTAAACCATACTTTTTATTGAGCAGATCTGAACACTCTTTCTATAGAAAATGCAACTGGACATTTGGAGCGCTAAGAGAGTAGTAGTGGAAAAAGGAATATATTCAAATATAAACTACACAGAAGCATTCTGTGAAACTTCTTTCTGATCTGAGCATTCAGCTAACAGAGTTAAACCATACTTTTGATTGAGCAGTTTTGAAACACTCTGTCTGTAGAAAATGCAACTGGACATTCGTAGCGCTAAGTGGGTAATAGTGGAAAAAAGAATATGTTCAAATATAAACTACACAGAAGCATTGTATGAAACTTCTTTCTGTTCTGTGCATTCAACTAACAGAGTTGAACCTTACTTTTGATTGAGCCTTTCTGAAACACTCTTTCTGTAGAAAGTGCAATTGGACATTCTGAGCGCTAAGAGGCCTATATTGGGAAAAATAATATCTTCAAATAAAAACTACACAGAAGCATTGTGTGAAACTTATTTCTGATATGTTCATTAAGCTAACAGAGTTAAACCATACTTTTGATTGCGCAGTTCTGAACACTCTTTCTGTAGAAAATGCAAGTGGACATTCGGAGCGCTAAGAGGGTAATAGTGGAAAAAGGAATATATTCAAATATAAACTACACAGTAGCATTCTGTGAAAATTCTTTCTGTTCTGTGCATTCAACTAACAGAGTTGAACCTTACTTTTGATTGAGCCGTTCTGAAACACTCTTTCTGTAGAAACTGCAATTGGACATGCTAAGCGCTAAGAGGCCTACATTGGGAAAAAGAATATCTTCAAATAAAAACTACACAGATGCATTCTGTGAAACTTATTTCTGATCTGTAAATTCAGTTAACAGAGATAAAACATATTTTTGATTGAGCAGTTATGAAACACTCTTTTGGTAGAAAATGCAAGTGGAGATTCGGAGCGCTAAGAGGGTAATAGTGGAAAAAGGAATGTCTTCAAATATAAACTACACAGAATAATTCGGTGAAACTTCTTTCTGATCTGTGCATTCAGCTAACAGAGTTAAACCATACTTTTGATTGAGCAGATCTGAACACTCTTTCTGTAGAAAATGCAACTGGACATTTGGAGCGCTAAGAGCGTAGTAGTGGAAAAAGGAATATATTCAAATATAAACTACACAGAAGCATTCTTTGAAACTTCTTTCTGATCTGAGCATTCAGCTAACAGAGTTAAACCATACTTTTGATTGAGCAGTTTTGAAACACTCTGTCTGTAGAAAATGCAACTGGACATTCGTAGCGCTAAGTGGGTAATAGTGGAAAAAAGAATATGTTCAAATATAAACTACACAGAAGCATTGTATGAAACTTCTTTCTGTTCTGTGCATTCAACTAACAGAGTTGAACCTTACTTTTGATTGAGCCTTTCTGAAACACTCTTTCTGTAGAAACTGCAATTGGACATTCTGAGCGCTAAGAGGCCTATATTGGGAAAAATAATATCTTCAAATAAAAACTACACAGAAGCATTGTGTGAAACTTATTTCTGATATGTTCATTAAGCTAACAGAGTTAAACCATACTTTTGATTGCGCAGTTCTGGACACTCTTTCTGTAGAAAATGCAAGTGGACATTCGGAGCGCTAAGAGGGTAATAGTGGAAAAAGGAATATATTCAAATATAAACTACACAGTAGCATTCTGTGAAAATTCTTTCTGTTCTGTGCATTCAACTAACAGATTTGAACCTTACTTTTGATTGAGCCGTTCTGAAACACTCTTTCTGTAGAAACTGCAATTGGACATGCTAAGCGCTAAGAGGCCTACATTGGGAAAAAGAATATCTTCAAATAAAAACTACACAGATGCATTCTGTGAAACTTATTTCTGGATCTTGATGGGGGTGGAGCCAAGATGGCCGAATAGGAACCGCTCCGGTCTCCAGCTCCCAGCCCCAGCGACACAGAAGACGGGTGATTTCTGCATTTCTGCTTGAGGTACCGGTTTCGTCTCACTAGGGAGTGCCTAACAGTGGGTTCAGGAGAGTCGGTGAAGCGCACTGTGTGCGAGCCGAAGCAGGGCGAGGCATTGCCTCACTCGGGAAGCGCAAGGGGTCAGGGAGTTCCCTTTCCTAGTCAAAGAAAGGGAAAACAGACGGCACCTGGAATATCGGGTCAGTCCCCTCCTAATACTGCGCTTTTCCAACGGGCCTGGAAAACGGCACACTAGGAGATTGTGTCCCGCACCTGGCTCGGAGGGTCCTATGCCCACAGAGTCTTGCTGATTGCTAGCACAGCAGTCTGAGATCACGCTGCAAGGCGGCAACGAGGCTGGGGGAGGGGCGCCCGCCATTGCCCAGGCTTGCTTAGGTAAACAAAGCAGCCAGGAAGCTCGAACTGGGTGGAGCCCACCACAGCTCAAGGAGGCCCGCCTGCCTCTGTAGGCTCCACCTCTGGGGGCAGGGCACAGACAACCAAAAACTCAGCGAGAACCTCCACAGCCTTAAATGTCCCTGTCTGACTGACAGCTTTGAAGAGAGTAGTGGTTCTCCCAGCACGCAGCTGGAGATCTGAGAACGGACAGACTGCCTCCTAAAGTGGGTCCCTCACCCCTGAGCAGCCTAACTGGGAGGCACCCCCCCAGTGGGACAGACTGACACCTCATTCAACCGGGTACTCCTCTGAGACAAAACTTTCAGAGGAACTATCAGACAGCTGAATTTGTGGTCTCACGAAAATCCGCTGTTCTGCAGCCACCGCTGCTGACACCCAGCCAAACAGGGTCTGGAGTGGACCTCTAGTAAACTCCAACAGACCTGCAGCTGAGGGTCTTGTCTGGTAGAAGGAAAATTAACAAACAGAAAGGGCATCCACACCAAAAACCCATCTGTACATCACCATCATCGAAGACAAAAAGTAGACAAAACCACAAAGATGGGGAAAAAACAGACCAAAAAAACTGGAAACTCTAAAAAACAGAGCACCTCTCCTCCTCCAAAGGAACGCAGTTCCTCACCAGCAACGGAACAAAGCTGGATGGAGGATGACTTTGATGAGTTGAGAGAAGAAGGCTTCAGACGATCAAACTACTCTGAGCTACGAGAGGAAATTCAAAACAATAGCAAAGAAGTTAAAAGCTTTGAAAAAAAATTAGAAGAATGGATAACTAGAATAACCAATGGAGAGAAGGGCTTCAAGGAGATGATGGAGCTGAAAGCCAAGTTTCGAGAACTACGCGAAGAATGCAGAAGCCTCAGTAGCAGATGCGATCAACTGGAAGAAAGGGTATCGCTGATAGAAGATGAAATGAATGAAATGAAGAGAGAAGGGAAGTTTAGAGAAAAAAGAATAAAAAGAAATGAACAAAGCCTCCAAGAAATTTGGGACTATGTGAAAAGACCAAACCTACGTCTGATTGGTGTACCTGAAAATGATGGGGAGAATGGAACCAAGTTGGAAAACACTCTGCAAGATATTATCCAGGAGAACTTCCCCAATCTAGCAAGGCAGGCCAGCATTCAGATTCAGGAAATACAGAGAACGCCACAAAGATACTCCTCGAGAAGGGCAACTCCAAGACACATAATTGTCAGATTCACCAAAGTGGAAATGAAGGAAAAAATGTTAAGGGCAGCCAGAGAGAAAGGTCGGGTTACCCACAAAGGGAAGCCCATCAGACTAACAGCTGATCTCTCAGCAGAAACTCTACAAGCCAGAAGAGAGTGGGGGCCGATATTCAACATTCTTAAAGAAAAGAATTTTCAACCCAGAATTTCCTATCCCGCCAAACTAAGCTTCATAAGTGAAGGAGAAATAAAATACTTTACAGACAAGCAAACGCTGAGTGATTTTGTCACCACCAGGCCTGCCCTAAAAGAGCTCCTGAAGGAAGCACTAAACATGGAAAGGAACAACCGGTACCAGCCCCTGCAAAAACATGCCAAATTGTAAAGACCATCGAGGCTAGGAAGAAACTATAGCAACTAACGAGCAAAATAACCAACTAACATCATAATGACAGGATCAGATTCACACATAACAATATTAACGTTAAATGTAAATGGGCTAAATGCTCCAATCAAAAGACACAGACTGGCAAACTGGATAAGGAGTCAGGACCCATCAGTGTGCTGTATTCAGGAAACCCATCTCACGTGCAGAGACACACATAGACTCAAAATAAAGGGATGGAGGAAGATCTATCAAGCAACTGGAAAACAAAAAAAGGCAGGGGTTGCAATCCTAGTCTCTGATAAAATAGACTTTAAACCAACAAAGATCAAAAGAGACAAAGAAGGCCATTACATAATGGTAAAGGGATCAATTCAACAAGAAGAGCTAACTATCCTAAATATATATGCACCCAACACAGGAGCACCCAGATTCATAAAGCAAGTCCTCAGTGACCTACAAAGGGACTTAAACTCCCACACAATAATAATGGGAGATTTTAACACCCCACTGTCAGCATTAGACAGATCAACGAGACAGAAAGTTAACAAGGATATCCAGGAATTGAACTCAGCTCTACATAAAGTGGACCTAATAGACATCTACAGAACTCTCCACCCCAAATCAACAGAATATACATTTTTTCCAGCACCACACCACACCTATTCCAAAATTGACCACATAGTTGGAAGTAAAGCTCTTCTCAGCAAATGTAAAAGAACAGAGATTATAACAAACTGTCTCTCAGACCACAGTGCAATCAAACTAGAACTCAGGATTAAGAAACTCAGTCAAAACCGCTCAACTACATGGAAACTGAACAACCTGCTCCTGAATGACTATTGGGTACATAATGAAATGAAGGCAGAAATAAAGATGTTCTTTGAAACCAACGAGAACAAAGACACAACATACCAGAATCTCTGGGACACGTTCAAAGCAGTGTGTAGAGGGAAATTTATAGCACTAAATGCCCACAAGAGAAAGCAGGAAAGATCCAAAATTGACACCCTAACATCACAATTAAAAGAACTAGAAAAGCAAGAGCAAACACATTCAAAAGCTAGCAGAAGGCTAGAAATAACTAAAATCAGAGCAGAACTGAAGGAAATAGAGACACAAAAAACCCTTCAAAAAATTAATGAATCTAGGAGCTGGTTTTTTGAAAAGATCAACAAAATTGATGGACCGCTAGCAAGACTAATAAAGAAGAAAAGAGAGAAGAATCAAATAGATGCAATAAAAAATGAAAAAGGGGATATCACCACCGATCCCACAGAAATACAATCTACCATCAGAGAATACTACAAACACCTCTATGCAAATAAACTAGAAAATCTGGAAGAAATGGATAAATTCCTCGACAAATACACCCTCCCAAGACTAAACCAGGAAGAAGTTGAATCTCTGAATAGACCAATAACAGGTTCTGAAATTGTGGCAATAATCAATAGCTTACCAACCAAAAAGAGTCCAGGACCTGATGGATTCACAGCTGAATTCTACCAGAGGTACAAGGAGGAACTGGTACCATTCCTTCTGAAACTATTCCAATCGATAGAAAAAGAGGGAATCCTCCCTAACACATTTTACGAAGCCAGCATCGTCCTGATACCAAAACCTGGCAGAGACATAACCAAAAAAGAGAATTTCAGACCAATATCCTTGATGAACATTGATGCAAAAATCCTCAATAAAATACTGGCAAACCGAATCCAGCAGCACATCAAAAAGCTTATCCACCATGATCAAGTGGGCTTCATCCCTGGGATGCAAGGCTGGTTCAACATACGCAAATCAATAAATGTAATCCAGCATATAAACAGAACCAAAGACAAAAACCACATGATTATCTCAATAGATGCAGAAAAGGCCTTTGACAAAATTCAACAACCCTTCATGCTAAAAACTCTCAATAAATTAGGTATTGATGGGACGTATCTCAAAATAATAAGAGCTATCTACGACAAACCCACAGCCAATATCATACTGAATGGGCAAAAACTGGAAGCATTCCCTCTGAAAACTGGCACAAGACAGGGATGCCCTCTCTCACCGCTACTATTCAACATAGTGCTGGAAGTTCTGGCCAGAGCAATCAGGCAAGAGAAGGAAATAAAGGGTATTCAATTAGGAAAAGAGGAAGTCAAATTGTCCCTGTTTGCAGATGACATGATTGTATATCTAGAAAACCCCATTGTCTCAGCCCAAAATCTCCTTAAGCTGATTAGCAACTTCAGCAAAGTCTCAGGATACAAAATTAATGTACAAAAATCACAAGCATTCTTGTACACCAATAACAGACAAACAGAGAGCCAAATCATGAGTGAACTCCCATTCACAATTGCTTCAAAGAGAATAAAATACCTAGGAATCCAACTTACAAGGGACGTGAAGGACCTCTTCAAGGAGAACTACAAACCACTGCTCAATGAAATAAAAGAGGATACAAACAAATGGAAGAACATTCCATGCTCATGGGTTGGAAGAATCAATATCGTGAAAATGGCCATACTGCCCAAGCTAATTTATAGATTCAATGCCATCCCCATCAAGCTACCAATGACTTTCTTCACAGAATTGGAAAAAACTACTTTAAAGTTCATATGGAACCAAAAAAGAGCCCGCATCGCCAAGTCAATCCTAAGCCAAAAGAACAAAGCTGGAGGCATCACGCTACCTGACTTTAAACTATACTACAAGGCTACAGTAACCAAAACAGCATGGTACTGGTACCACAACAGAGACATAGATCAATGGAACAGAACAGAGCCCTCAGAAATGATGCCGCATAGCTACAACTATCTGATCTTTGACAAACCTGACAAAAACAAGAAATGGGGAAAGGATTCCCTATTTAATAAATGGGGCTGGGAAAACTGGCTAGCCATATGTAGAAAGCTGCAACTGGATCCCTTCCTTACACCTTATACAAAAATTAATTCAAGATGGATTAAAGACTTATATGTTAGACCTAAAACCATTAAAATCCTACAAGAAAACCTAGGCAATACCATTCAGGACATAGGCGTGGGCAAGGACTTCATGTCTAAAACACCAAAAGCAATGGCATCAAAAGCCAAAATCGACAAATGGGATCTCATTAAACTAAAGAGCTTCTGCACAGCAAAAGAAACTATCATCAGAGTGAACAGGCAACCTACACAATGGGAGAAAATTTTTGCAACCTACTCATCTGACAAAGGGCTAATATCCAGAATCTACAATGAACTCAAACAAATTTACAAGAAAAAAACAAACAACCCCATCAAAAAGTGGGCAGAGGACATGAACAGACACTTCTCAAAAGAAGACATTTATGCAGCCAAAAAACACATGAAGAAATGCTCCTCATCACTGGCCATCAGAGAAATGCAAATCAAAACCACAGTGAGATACCATCTCACACCAGTTAGAATGGCCATCATTAAAAAATCAGGAAACAACAGGTGCTGGAGAGGATGTGGAGAAATAGGAACACTTTTACACTGTTGGTGGGACTGTAAACTAGTTCAACCATTGTGGAAGTCAGTGTGGCGATTCCTCAGGGATCTCGATCTAGAAATACCATTTGACCCAGCCATCCCATTACTGGGTATATACCCAAAGGACTATAAATCATGCTGCTATAAAGACCCATGCACACGTATGTTTATTGCGGCACTATTCACAATAGCAAAGAGTTGGAACCAACCCAAATGTCCAACAACGATAGACTGGATTAAGAAAATGTGGCACATATACACCATGGAATACTATGCAGCCATAAAAAATGATGAGTTCGTGTCCTTTGTAGGGACATGGATGAAACTGGAAAACATCATTCTCAGTAAACTATCGCAAGGACAAAAAACCAAACACCGCATGTTCTCACTCATAGGTGGGAATTGAACAATGAGAACTCATGGACACAGGAAGGGGAACATCACGCTCCGGGGACTGTTGTGGGGTGGGGGGAAGGGGGAGGGACAGCATTAGGAGATACACCTAATGCTAAATGACGAATTAATGGGTGCAGGAAATCAACATGGCACATGGATACATATGTAACAAACCTGCACATTGTGCACATGTACCCTAAAACCCTAAAGAATAATAAAAAAAAAAAAAAAAAAAAAAAAAGAAACTTATTTCTGATCTGTAAATTCAGTTAACAGAGATAAAACATATTTTTGATTGAGCAGTTATGAAACACTCTTTTTGTAGAAAATGCAAGTGGAGATTCGGAGCGCTAAGAGGGTAATAGTGGAAAAAGGAATGTCTCCAAATATAAACTACACAGAATCATTCTGTGAAACTTCTTTCTGATCTGTGCATTCAGCTAACAGAGTTAAACCATACTTTTTATTGAGCAGATCTGAACACTCTTTCTATAGAAAATGCAACTGGACATTTGGAGCGCTAAGAGAGTAGTAGTGGAAAAAGGAATATATTCAAATATAAACTACACAGAAGCATTCTGTGAAACTTCTTTCTGATCTGAGCATTCAGCTAACAGAGTTAAACCATACTTTTGATTGAGCAGTTTTGAAACACTCTGTCTGTAGAAAATGCAACTGGACATTCGTAGCGCTAAGTGGGTAATAGTGGAAAAAAGAATACGTTCAAATATAAACTACACAGAAGCATTGTATGAAACTTCTTTCTGTTCTGTGCATTCAACTAACAGAGTTGAACCTTACTTTTGATTGAGCCTTTCTGAAACACTCTTTCTGTAGAAAGTGCAATTGGACATTCTGAGCGCTAAGAGGCCTATATTGGGAAAAATAATATCTTCAAATAAAAACTACACAGAAGCATTGTGTGAAACTTATTTCTGATATGTTCATTAAGCTAACAGAGTTAAACCATACTTTTGATTGCGCAGTTCTGAACACTCTTTCTGTAGAAAATGCAAGTGGACATTCGGAGCGCTAAGAGGGTAATAGTGGAAAAAGGAATATATTCAAATATAAACTACACAGTAGCATTCTGTGAAAATTCTTTCTGTTCTGTGCATTCAACTAACAGAGTTGAACCTTACTTTTGATTGAGCCGTTCTGAAACACTCTTTCTGTAGAAACTGCAATTGGACATGCTAAGCGCTAAGAGGCCTACATTGGGAAAAAGAATATCTTCAAATAAAAACTACACAGATGCATTCTGTGAAACTTATTTCTGATCTGTAAATTCAGTTAACAGAGATAAAACATATTTTTGATTGAGCAGTTATGAAACACTCTTTTTGTAGAAAATGCAAGTGGAGATTCGGAGCGCTAAGAGGGTAATAGTGGAAAAAGGAATGTCTTCAAATATAAACTACACAGAATAATTCGGTGAAACTTCTTTCTGATCTGTGCATTCAGCTAACAGAATTAAACCATACTTTTGATTGAGCAGATCTGAACACTCTTTCTGTAGAAAATGCAACTGGACATTTGGAGCGCTAAGAGCGTAGTAGTGGAAAAAGGAATATATTCAAATATAAACTACACAGAAGCATTCTGTGAAACTTCTTTCTGATCTGAGCATTCAGCTAACAGAGTTAAACCATACTTTTGATTGAGCAGTTTTGAAACACTCTGTCTGTAGAAAATGCAACTGGACATTCGTAGCGCTAAGTGGGTAATAGTGGAAAAAAGAATATGTTCAAATATAAACTACACAGAAGCATTGTATGAAACTTCTTTCTGTTCTGTGCATTCAACTAACAGAGTTGAACCTTACTTTTGATTGAGCCTTTCTGAAACACTCTTTCTGTAGAAACTGCAATTGGACATTCTGAGCGCTAAGAGGCCTATATTGGGAAAAATAATATCTTCAAATAAAAACTACACAGAAGCATTGTGTGAAACTTATTTCTGATATGTTCATTAAGCTAACAGAGTTAAACCATACTTTTGATTGCGCAGTTCTGGACACTCTTTCTGTAGAAAATGCAAGTGGACATTCGGAGCGCTAAGAGGGTAATAGTGGAAAAAGGAATATATTCAAATATAAACTACACAGTAGCATTCTGTGAAAATTCTTTCTGTTCTGTGCATTCAACTAACAGAGTTGAACCTTACTTTTGATTGAGCCGTTCTGAAACACTCTTTCTGTAGAAACTGCAATTGGACATGCTAAGCGCTAAGAGGCCTACATTGGGAAAAAGAATATCTTCAAATAAAAACTACACAGATGCATTCTGTGAAACTTATTTCTGGATCTTGATGGGGGTGGAGCCAAGATGGCCGAATAGGAACAGCTCCGGTCTCCAGCTCCCAGCCCCAGCGACACAGAAGACGGGTGATTTCTGCATTTCTGCTTGAGGTACCGGTTTCGTCTCACTAGGGAGTGCCTAACAGTGGGTTCAGGAGAGTCGGTGAAGCGCACTGTGCGCGAGCCGAAGCAGGGCGAGGCATTGCCTCACTCGGGAAGCGCAAGGGGTCAGGGAGTTCCCTTTCCTAGTCAAAGAAAGGGAAAACAGACGGCACCTGGAATATCGGGTCAGTCCCCTCCTAATACTGCGCTTTTCCAACGGGCCTGGAAAACGGCACACTAGGAGATTGTGTCCCGCACCTGGCTCGGAGGGTCCTATGCCCACAGAGTCTTGCTGATTGCTAGCACAGCAGTCTGAGATCACGCTGCAAGGCGGCAACGAGGCTGGGGGAGGGGCGCCCGCCATTGCCCAGGCTTGCTTAGGTAAACAAAGCAGCCAGGAAGCTCGAACTGGGTGGAGCCCACCACAGCTCAAGGAGGCCCGCCTGCCTCTGTAGGCTCCACCTCTGGGGGCAGGGCACAGACAACCAAAAACTCAGCGAGAACCTCCACAGCCTTAAATGTCCCTGTCTGACTGACAGCTTTGAAGAGAGTAGTGGTTCTCCCAGCACGCAGCTGGAGATCTGAGAACGGACAGACTGCCTCCTAAAGTGGGTCCCTCACCCCTGAGCAGCCTAACTGGGAGGCACCCCCCCAGTGGGACAGACTGACACCTCATTCAACCGGGTACTCCTCTGAGACAAAACTTTCAGAGGAACTATCAGACAGCTGAATTTGTGGTCTCACGAAAATCCGCTGTTCTGCAGCCACCGCTGCTGACACCCAGCCAAACAGGGTCTGGAGTGGACCTCTAGTAAACTCCAACAGACCTGCAGCTGAGGGTCTTGTCTGGTAGAAGGAAAATTAACAAACAGAAAGGGCATCCACACCAAAAACCCATCTGTACATCACCATCATCGAAGACAAAAAGTAGACAAAACCACAAAGATGGGGAAAAAACAGACCAAAAAAACTGGAAACTCTAAAAAACAGAGCACCTCTCCTCCTCCAAAGGAACGCAGTTCCTCACCAGCAACGGAACAAAGCTGGATGGAGGATGACTTTGATGAGTTGAGAGAAGAAGGCTTCAGACGATCAAACTACTCTGAGCTACGAGAGGAAATTCAAAACAATAGCAAAGAAGTTAAAAACTTTGAAAAAAAATTAGAAGAATGGATAACTAGAATAACCAATGGAGAGAAGGGCTTCAAGGAGATGATGGAGCTGAAAGCCAAGTTTCGAGAACTACGCGAAGAATGCAGAAGCCTCAGTAGCAGATGCGATCAACTGGAAGAAAGGGTATCGCTGATAGAAGATGAAATGAATGAAATGAAGAGAGAAGGGAAGTTTAGAGAAAAAAGAATAAAAAGAAATGAACAAAGCCTCCAAGAAATTTGGGACTATGTGAAAAGACCAAACCTACGTCTGATTGGTGTACCTGAAAATGATGGGGAGAATGGAACCAAGTTGGAAAACACTCTGCAAGATATTATCCAGGAGAACTTCCCCAATCTAGCAAGGCAGGCCAGCATTCAGATTCAGGAAATACAGAGAACGCCACAAAGATACTCCTCGAGAAGGGCAACTCCAAGACACATAATTGTCAGATTCACCAAAGTGGAAATGAAGGAAAAAATGTTAAGGGCAGCCAGAGAGAAAGGTCGGGTTACCCACAAAGGGAAGCCCATCAGACTAACAGCTGATCTCTCAGCAGAAACTCTACAAGCCAGAAGAGAGTGGGGGCCGATATTCAACATTCTTAAAGAAAAGAATTTTCAACCCAGAATTTCCTATCCCGCCAAACTAAGCTTCATAAGTGAAGGAGAAATAAAATACTTTACAGACAAGCAAACGCTGAGTGATTTTGTCACCACCAGGCCTGCCCTAAAAGAGCTCCTGAAGGAAGCACTAAACATGGAAAGGAACAACCGGTACCAGCCCCTGCAAAAACATGCCAAATTGTAAAGACCATCGAGGCTAGGAAGAAACTATAGCAACTAACGAGCAAAATAACCAACTAACATCATAATGACAGGATCAGATTCACACATAACAATATTAACGTTAAATGTAAATGGGCTAAATGCTCCAATCAAAAGACACAGACTGGCAAACTGGATAAGGAGTCAGGACCCATCAGTGTGCTGTATTCAGGAAACCCATCTCACGTGCAGAGACACACATAGACTCAAAATAAAGGGATGGAGGAAGATCTATCAAGCAACTGGAAAACAAAAAAAGGCAGGGGTTGCAATCCTAGTCTCTGATAAAATAGACTTTAAGCCAACAAAGATCAAAAGAGACAAAGAAGGCCATTACATAATGGTAAAGGGATCAATTCAACAAGAAGAGCTAACTATCCTAAATATATATGCACCCAACACAGGAGCACCCAGATTCATAAAGCAAGTCCTCAGTGACCTACAAAGGGACTTAAACTCCCACACAATAATAATGGGAGATTTTAACACCCCACTGTCAGCATTAGACAGATCAACGAGACAGAAAGTTAACAAGGATATCCAGGAATTGAACTCAGCTCTACATAAAGTGGACCTAATAGACATCTACAGAACTCTCCACCCCAAATCAACAGAATATACATTTTTTCCAGCACCACACCACACCTATTCCAAAATTGACCACATAGTTGGAAGTAAAGCTCTTCTCAGCAAATGTAAAAGAACAGAGATTATAACAAACTGTCTCTCAGACCACAGTGCAATCAAACTAGAACTCAGGATTAAGAAACTCAGTCAAAACCGCTCAACTACATGGAAACTGAACAACCTGCTCCTGAATGACTATTGGGTACATAATGAAATGAAGGCAGAAATAAAGATGTTCTTTGAAACCAACGAGAACAAAGACACAACATACCAGAATCTCTGGGACACGTTCAAAGCAGTGTGTAGAGGGAAATTTATAGCACTAAATGCCCACAAGAGAAAGCAGGAAAGATCCAAAATTGACACCCTAACATCACAATTAAAAGAACTAGAAAAGCAAGAGCAAACACATTCAAAAGCTAGCAGAAGGCTAGAAATAACTAAAATCAGAGCAGAACTGAAGGAAATAGAGACACAAAAAACCCTTCAAAAAATTAATGAATCTAGGAGCTGGTTTTTTGAAAAGATCAACAAAATTGATGGACCGCTAGCAAGACTAATAAAGAAGAAAAGAGAGAAGAATCAAATAGATGCAATAAAAAATGAAAAAGGGGATATCACCACCGATCCCACAGAAATACAATCTACCATCAGAGAATACTACAAACACCTCTATGCAAATAAACTAGAAAATCTGGAAGAAATGGATAAATTCCTCGACAAATACACCCTCCCAAGACTAAACCAGGAAGAAGTTGAATCTCTGAATAGACCAATAACAGGTTCTGAAATTGTGGCAATAATCAATAGCTTACCAACCAAAAAGAGTCCAGGACCTGATGGATTCACAGCTGAATTCTACCAGAGGTACAAGGAGGAACTGGTACCATTCCTTCTGAAACTATTCCAATCGATAGAAAAAGAGGGAATCCTCCCTAACACATTTTACGAAGCCAGCATCGTCCTGATACCAAAACCTGGCAGAGACATAACCAAAAAAGAGAATTTCAGACCAATATCCTTGATGAACATTGATGCAAAAATCCTCAATAAAATACTGGCAAACCGAATCCAGCAGCACATCAAAAAGCTTATCCACCATGATCAAGTGGGCTTCATCCCTGGGATGCAAGGCTGGTTCAACATACGCAAATCAATAAATGTAATCCAGCATATAAACAGAACCAAAGACAAAAACCACATGATTATCTCAATAGATGCAGAAAAGGCCTTTGACAAAATTCAACAACCCTTCATGCTAAAAACTCTCAATAAATTAGGTATTGATGGGACGTATCTCAAAATAATAAGAGCTATCTACGACAAACCCACAGCCAATATCATACTGAATGGGCAAAAACTGGAAGCATTCCCTCTGAAAACTGGCACAAGACAGGGATGCCCTCTCTCACCGCTACTATTCAACATAGTGCTGGAAGTTCTGGCCAGAGCAATCAGGCAAGAGAAGGAAATAAAGGGTATTCAATTAGGAAAAGAGGAAGTCAAATTGTCCCTGTTTGCAGATGACATGATTGTATATCTAGAAAACCCCATTGTCTCAGCCCAAAATCTCCTTAAGCTGATTAGCAACTTCAGCAAAGTCTCAGGATACAAAATTAATGTACAAAAATCACAAGCATTCTTGTACACCAATAACAGACAAACAGAGAGCCAAATCATGAGTGAACTCCCATTCACAATTGCTTCAAAGAGAATAAAATACCTAGGAATCCAACTTACAAGGGACGTGAAGGACCTCTTCAAGGAGAACTACAAACCACTGCTCAATGAAATAAAAGAGGATACAAACAAATGGAAGAACATTCCATGCTCATGGGTTGGAAGAATCAATATCGTGAAAATGGCCATACTGCCCAAGCTAATTTATAGATTCAATGCCATCCCCATCAAGCTACCAATGACTTTCTTCACAGAATTGGAAAAAACTACTTTAAAGTTCATATGGAACCAAAAAAGAGCCCGCATCGCCAAGTCAATCCTAAGCCAAAAGAACAAAGCTGGAGGCATCACGCTACCTGACTTTAAACTATACTACAAGGCTACAGTAACCAAAACAGCATGGTACTGGTACCACAACAGAGACATAGATCAATGGAACAGAACAGAGCCCTCAGAAATGATGCCGCATAGCTACAACTATCTGATCTTTGACAAACCTGACAAAAACAAGAAATGGGGAAAGGATTCCCTATTTAATAAATGGTGCTGGGAAAACTGGCTAGCCATATGTAGAAAGCTGCAACTGGATCCCTTCCTTACACCTTATACAAAAATTAATTCAAGATGGATTAAAGACTTATATGTTAGACCTAAAACCATTAAAATCCTACAAGAAAACCTAGGCAATACCATTCAGGACATAGGCGTGGGCAAGGACTTCATGTCTAAAACACCAAAAGCAATGGCATCAAAAGCCAAAATCGACAAATGGGATCTCATTAAACTAAAGAGCTTCTGCACAGCAAAAGAAACTATCATCAGAGTGAACAGGCAACCTACACAATGGGAGAAAATTTTTGCAACCTACTCATCTGACAAAGGGCTAATATCCAGAATCTACAATGAACTCAAACAAATTTACAAGAAAAAAACAAACAACCCCATCAAAAAGTGGGCAGAGGACATGAACAGACACTTCTCAAAAGAAGACATTTATGCAGCCAAAAAACACATGAAGAAATGCTCCTCATCACTGGCCATCAGAGAAATGCAAATCAAAACCACAGTGAGATACCATCTCACACCAGTTAGAATGGCCATCATTAAAAAATCAGGAAACAACAGGTGCTGGAGAGGATGTGGAGAAATAGGAACACTTTTACACTGTTGGTGGGACTGTAAACTAGTTCAACCATTGTGGAAGTCAGTGTGGCGATTCCTCAGGGATCTCGATCTAGAAATACCATTTGACCCAGCCATCCCATTACTGGGTATATACCCAAAGGACTATAAATCATGCTGCTATAAAGACCCATGCACACGTATGTTTATTGCGGCACTATTCACAATAGCAAAGAGTTGGAACCAACCCAAATGTCCAACAACGATAGACTGGATTAAGAAAATGTGGCACATATACACCATGGAATACTATGCAGCCATAAAAAATGATGAGTTCGTGTCCTTTGTAGGGACATGGATGAAACTGGAAAACATCATTCTCAGTAAACTATCGCAAGGACAAAAAACCAAACACCGCATGTTCTCACTCATAGGTGGGAATTGAACAATGAGAACTCATGGACACAGGAAGGGGAACATCACGCTCCGGGGACTGTTGTGGGGTGGGGGGAAGGGGGAGGGACAGCATTAGGAGATACACCTAATGCTAAATGACGAATTAATGGGTGCAGGAAATCAACATGGCACATGGATACATATGTAACAAACCTGCACATTGTGCACATGTACCCTAAAACCCTAAAGAATAATAAAAAAAAAAAAAAAAAAAAAAAAAGAAACTTATTTCTGATCTGTAAATTCAGTTAACACAGATAAAACATATTTTTGATTGAGCAGTTATGAAACACTCTTTTTGTAGAAAATGCAAGTGGAGATTCGGAGCGCTAAGAGGGTAATAGTGGAAAAAGGAATGTCTCCAAATATAAACTACACAGAATCATTCTGTGAAACTTCTTTCTGATCTGTGCATTCAGCTAACAGAGTTAAACCATACTTTTTATTGAGCAGATCTGAACACTCTTTCTATAGAAAATGCAACTGGACATTTGGAGCGCTAAGAGAGTAGTAGTGGAAAAAGGAATATATTCAAATATAAACTACACAGAAGCATTCTGTGAAACTTCTTTCTGATCTGAGCATTCAGCTAACAGAGTTAAACCATACTTTTGATTGAGCAGTTTTGAAACACTCTGTCTGTAGAAAATGCAACTGGACATTCGTAGCGCTAAGTGGGTAATAGTGGAAAAAAGAATATGTTCAAATATAAACTACACAGAAGCATTGTATGAAACTTCTTTCTGTTCTGTGCATTCAACTAACAGAGTTGAACCTTACTTTTGATTGAGCCTTTCTGAAACACTCTTTCTGTAGAAAGTGCAATTGGACATTCTGAGCGCTAAGAGGCCTATATTGGGAAAAATAATATCTTCAAATAAAAACTACACAGAAGCATTGTGTGAAACTTATTTCTGATATGTTCATTAAGCTAACAGAGTTAAACCATACTTTTGATTGCGCAGTTCTGAACACTCTTTCTGTAGAAAATGCAAGTGGACATTCGGAGCGCTAAGAGGGTAATAGTGGAAAAAGGAATATATTCAAATATAAACTACACAGTAGCATTCTGTGAAAATTCTTTCTGTTCTGTGCATTCAACTAACAGAGTTGAACCTTACTTTTGATTGAGCCGTTCTGAAACACTCTTTCTGTAGAAACTGCAATTGGACATGCTAAGCGCTAAGAGGCCTACATTGGGAAAAAGAATATCTTCAAATAAAAACTACACAGATGCATTCTGTGAAACTTATTTCTGATCTGTAAATTCAGTTAACAGAGATAAAACATATTTTTGATTGAGCAGTTATGAAACACTCTTTTTGTAGAAAATGCAAGTGGAGATTCGGAGCGCTAAGAGGGTAATAGTGGAAAAAGGAATGTCTTCAAATATAAACTACACAGAATAATTCGGTGAAACTTCTTTCTGATCTGTGCATTCAGCTAACAGAGTTAAACCATACTTTTGATTGAGCAGATCTGAACACTCTTTCTGTAGAAAATGCAACTGGACATTTGGAGCGCTAAGAGCGTAGTAGTGGAAAAAGGAATATATTCAAATATAAACTACACAGAAGCATTCTGTGAAACTTCTTTCTGATCTGAGCATTCAGCTAACAGAGTTAAACCATACTTTTGATTGAGCAGTTTTGAAACACTCTGTCTGTAGAAAATGCAACTGGACATTCGTAGCGCTAAGTGGGTAATAGTGGAAAAAAGAATATGTTCAAATATAAACTACACAGAAGCATTGTATGAAACTTGTTTCTGTTCTGTGCATTCAACTAACAGAGTTGAACCTTACTTTTGATTGAGCCTTTCTGAAACACTCTTTCTGTAGAAACTGCAATTGGACATTCTGAGCGCTAAGAGGCCTATATTGGGAAAAATAATATCTTCAAATAAAAACTACACAGAAGCATTGTGTGAAACTTATTTCTGATATGTTCATTAAGCTAACAGAGTTAAACCATACTTTTGATTGCGCAGTTCTGGACACTCTTTCTGTAGAAAATGCAAGTGGACATTCGGAGCGCTAAGAGGGTAATAGTGGAAAAAGGAATATATTCAAATATAAACTACACAGTAGCATTCTGTGAAAATTCTTTCTGTTCTGTGCATTCAACTAACAGAGTTGAACCTTACTTTTGATTGAGCCGTTCTGAAACACTCTTTCTGTAGAAACTGCAATTGGACATGCTAAGCGCTAAGAGGCCTACATTGGGAAAAAGAATATCTTCAAATAAAAACTACACAGATGCATTCTGTGAAACTTATTTCTGGATCTTGATGGGGGTGGAGCCAAGATGGCCGAATAGGAACAGCTCCGGTCTCCAGCTCCCAGCCCCAGCGACACAGAAGACGGGTGATTTCTGCATTTCTGCTTGAGGTACCGGTTTCGTCTCACTAGGGAGTGCCTAACAGTGGGTTCAGGAGAGTCGGTGAAGCGCACTGTGCGCGAGCCGAAGCAGGGCGAGGCATTGCCTCACTCGGGAAGCGCAAGGGGTCAGGGAGTTCCCTTTCCTAGTCAAAGAAAGGGAAAACAGACGGCACCTGGAATATCGGGTCAGTCCCCTCCTAATACTGCGCTTTTCCAACGGGCCTGGAAAACGGCACACTAGGAGATTGTGTCCCGCACCTGGCTCGGAGGGTCCTATGCCCACAGAGTCTTGCTGATTGCTAGCACAGCAGTCTGAGATCACGCTGCAAGGCGGCAACGAGGCTGGGGGAGGGGCGCCCGCCATTGCCCAGGCTTGCTTAGGTAAACAAAGCAGCCAGGAAGCTCGAACTGGGTGGAGCCCACCACAGCTCAAGGAGGCCCGCCTGCCTCTGTAGGCTCCACCTCTGGGGGCAGGGCACAGACAACCAAAAACTCAGCGAGAACCTCCACAGCCTTAAATGTCCCTGTCTGACTGACAGCTTTGAAGAGAGTAGTGGTTCTCCCAGCACGCAGCTGGAGATCTGAGAACGGACAGACTGCCTCCTAAAGTGGGTCCCTCACCCCTGAGCAGCCTAACTGGGAGGCACCCCCCCAGTGGGACAGACTGACACCTCATTCAACCGGGTACTCCTCTGAGACAAAACTTTCAGAGGAACTATCAGACAGCTGAATTTGTGGTCTCACGAAAATCCGCTGTTCTGCAGCCACCGCTGCTGACACCCAGCCAAACAGGGTCTGGAGTGGACCTCTAGTAAACTCCAACAGACCTGCAGCTGAGGGTCTTGTCTGGTAGAAGGAAAATTAACAAACAGAAAGGGCATCCACACCAAAAACCCATCTGTACATCACCATCATCGAAGACAAAAAGTAGACAAAACCACAAAGATGGGGAAAAAACAGACCAAAAAAACTGGAAACTCTAAAAAACAGAGCACCTCTCCTCCTCCAAAGGAACGCAGTTCCTCACCAGCAACGGAACAAAGCTGGATGGAGGATGACTTTGATGAGTTGAGAGAAGAAGGCTTCAGACGATCAAACTACTCTGAGCTACGAGAGGAAATTCAAAACAATAGCAAAGAAGTTAAAAACTTTGAAAAAAAATTAGAAGAATGGATAACTAGAATAACCAATGGAGAGAAGGGCTTCAAGGAGATGATGGAGCTGAAAGCCAAGTTTCGAGAACTACGCGAAGAATGCAGAAGCCTCAGTAGCAGATGCGATCAACTGGAAGAAAGGGTATCGCTGATAGAAGATGAAATGAATGAAATGAAGAGAGAAGGGAAGTTTAGAGAAAAAAGAATAAAAAGAAATGAACAAAGCCTCCAAGAAATTTGGGACTATGTGAAAAGACCAAACCTACGTCTGATTGGTGTACCTGAAAATGATGGGGAGAATGGAACCAAGTTGGAAAACACTCTGCAAGATATTATCCAGGAGAACTTCCCCAATCTAGCAAGGCAGGCCAGCATTCAGATTCAGGAAATACAGAGAACGCCACAAAGATACTCCTCGAGAAGGGCAACTCCAAGACACATAATTGTCAGATTCACCAAAGTGGAAATGAAGGAAAAAATGTTAAGGGCAGCCAGAGAGAAAGGTCGGGTTACCCACAAAGGGAAGCCCATCAGACTAACAGCTGATCTCTCAGCAGAAACTCTACAAGCCAGAAGAGAGTGGGGGCCGATATTCAACATTCTTAAAGAAAAGAATTTTCAACCCAGAATTTCCTATCCCGCCAAACTAAGCTTCATAAGTGAAGGAGAAATAAAATACTTTACAGACAAGCAAACGCTGAGTGATTTTGTCACCACCAGGCCTGCCCTAAAAGAGCTCCTGAAGGAAGCACTAAACATGGAAAGGAACAACCGGTACCAGCCCCTGCAAAAACATGCCAAATTGTAAAGACCATCGAGGCTAGGAAGAAACTATAGCAACTAACGAGCAAAATAACCAACTAACATCATAATGACAGGATCAGATTCACACATAACAATATTAACGTTAAATGTAAATGGGCTAAATGCTCCAATCAAAAGACACAGACTGGCAAACTGGATAAGGAGTCAGGACCCATCAGTGTGCTGTATTCAGGAAACCCATCTCACGTGCAGAGACACACATAGACTCAAAATAAAGGGATGGAGGAAGATCTATCAAGCAACTGGAAAACAAAAAAAGGCAGGGGTTGCAATCCTAGTCTCTGATAAAATAGACTTTAAGCCAACAAAGATCAAAAGAGACAAAGAAGGCCATTACATAATGGTAAAGGGATCAATTCAACAAGAAGAGCTAACTATCCTAAATATATATGCACCCAACACAGGAGCACCCAGATTCATAAAGCAAGTCCTCAGTGACCTACAAAGGGACTTAAACTCCCACACAATAATAATGGGAGATTTTAACACCCCACTGTCAGCATTAGACAGATCAACGAGACAGAAAGTTAACAAGGATATCCAGGAATTGAACTCAGCTCTACATAAAGTGGACCTAATAGACATCTACAGAACTCTCCACCCCAAATCAACAGAATATACATTTTTTCCAGCACCACACCACACCTATTCCAAAATTGACCACATAGTTGGAAGTAAAGCTCTTCTCAGCAAATGTAAAAGAACAGAGATTATAACAAACTGTCTCTCAGACCACAGTGCAATCAAACTAGAACTCAGGATTAAGAAACTCAGTCAAAACCGCTCAACTACATGGAAACTGAACAACCTGCTCCTGAATGACTATTGGGTACATAATGAAATGAAGGCAGAAATAAAGATGTTCTTTGAAACCAACGAGAACAAAGACACAACATACCAGAATCTCTGGGACACGTTCAAAGCAGTGTGTAGAGGGAAATTTATAGCACTAAATGCCCACAAGAGAAAGCAGGAAAGATCCAAAATTGACACCCTAACATCACAATTAAAAGAACTAGAAAAGCAAGAGCAAACACATTCAAAAGCTAGCAGAAGGCTAGAAATAACTAAAATCAGAGCAGAACTGAAGGAAATAGAGACACAAAAAACCCTTCAAAAAATTAATGAATCTAGGAGCTGGTTTTTTGAAAAGATCAACAAAATTGATGGACCGCTAGCAAGACTAATAAAGAAGAAAAGAGAGAAGAATCAAATAGATGCAATAAAAAATGAAAAAGGGGATATCACCACCGATCCCACAGAAATACAATCTACCATCAGAGAATACTACAAACACCTCTATGCAAATAAACTAGAAAATCTGGAAGAAATGGATAAATTCCTCGACAAATACACCCTCCCAAGACTAAACCAGGAAGAAGTTGAATCTCTGAATAGACCAATAACAGGTTCTGAAATTGTGGCAATAATCAATAGCTTACCAACCAAAAAGAGTCCAGGACCTGATGGATTCACAGCTGAATTCTACCAGAGGTACAAGGAGGAACTGGTACCATTCCTTCTGAAACTATTCCAATCGATAGAAAAAGAGGGAATCCTCCCTAACACATTTTACGAAGCCAGCATCGTCCTGATACCAAAACCTGGCAGAGACATAACCAAAAAAGAGAATTTCAGACCAATATCCTTGATGAACATTGATGCAAAAATCCTCAATAAAATACTGGCAAACCGAATCCAGCAGCACATCAAAAAGCTTATCCACCATGATCAAGTGGGCTTCATCCCTGGGATGCAAGGCTGGTTCAACATACGCAAATCAATAAATGTAATCCAGCATATAAACAGAACCAAAGACAAAAACCACATGATTATCTCAATAGATGCAGAAAAGGCCTTTGACAAAATTCAACAACCCTTCATGCTAAAAACTCTCAATAAATTAGGTATTGATGGGACGTATCTCAAAATAATAAGAGCTATCTACGACAAACCCACAGCCAATATCATACTGAATGGGCAAAAACTGGAAGCATTCCCTCTGAAAACTGGCACAAGACAGGGATGCCCTCTCTCACCGCTACTATTCAACATAGTGCTGGAAGTTCTGGCCAGAGCAATCAGGCAAGAGAAGGAAATAAAGGGTATTCAATTAGGAAAAGAGGAAGTCAAATTGTCCCTGTTTGCAGATGACATGATTGTATATCTAGAAAACCCCATTGTCTCAGCCCAAAATCTCCTTAAGCTGATTAGCAACTTCAGCAAAGTCTCAGGATACAAAATTAATGTACAAAAATCACAAGCATTCTTGTACACCAATAACAGACAAACAGAGAGCCAAATCATGAGTGAACTCCCATTCACAATTGCTTCAAAGAGAATAAAATACCTAGGAATCCAACTTACAAGGGACGTGAAGGACCTCTTCAAGGAGAACTACAAACCACTGCTCAATGAAATAAAAGAGGATACAAACAAATGGAAGAACATTCCATGCTCATGGGTTGGAAGAATCAATATCGTGAAAATGGCCATACTGCCCAAGCTAATTTATAGATTCAATGCCATCCCCATCAAGCTACCAATGACTTTCTTCACAGAATTGGAAAAAACTACTTTAAAGTTCATATGGAACCAAAAAAGAGCCCGCATCGCCAAGTCAATCCTAAGCCAAAAGAACAAAGCTGGAGGCATCACGCTACCTGACTTTAAACTATACTACAAGGCTACAGTAACCAAAACAGCATGGTACTGGTACCACAACAGAGACATAGATCAATGGAACAGAACAGAGCCCTCAGAAATGATGCCGCATAGCTACAACTATCTGATCTTTGACAAACCTGACAAAAACAAGAAATGGGGAAAGGATTCCCTATTTAATAAATGGTGCTGGGAAAACTGGCTAGCCATATGTAGAAAGCTGCAACTGGATCCCTTCCTTACACCTTATACAAAAATTAATTCAAGATGGATTAAAGACTTATATGTTAGACCTAAAACCATTAAAATCCTACAAGAAAACCTAGGCAATACCATTCAGGACATAGGCGTGGGCAAGGACTTCATGTCTAAAACACCAAAAGCAATGGCATCAAAAGCCAAAATCGACAAATGGGATCTCATTAAACTAAAGAGCTTCTGCACAGCAAAAGAAACTATCATCAGAGTGAACAGGCAACCTACACAATGGGAGAAAATTTTTGCAACCTACTCATCTGACAAAGGGCTAATATCCAGAATCTACAATGAACTCAAACAAATTTACAAGAAAAAAACAAACAACCCCATCAAAAAGTGGGCAGAGGACATGAACAGACACTTCTCAAAAGAAGACATTTATGCAGCCAAAAAACACATGAAGAAATGCTCCTCATCACTGGCCATCAGAGAAATGCAAATCAAAACCACAGTGAGATACCATCTCACACCAGTTAGAATGGCCATCATTAAAAAATCAGGAAACAACAGGTGCTGGAGAGGATGTGGAGAAATAGGAACACTTTTACACTGTTGGTGGGACTGTAAACTAGTTCAACCATTGTGGAAGTCAGTGTGGCGATTCCTCAGGGATCTCGATCTAGAAATACCATTTGACCCAGCCATCCCATTACTGGGTATATACCCAAAGGACTATAAATCATGCTGCTATAAAGACCCATGCACACGTATGTTTATTGCGGCACTATTCACAATAGCAAAGAGTTGGAACCAACCCAAATGTCCAACAACGATAGACTGGATTAAGAAAATGTGGCACATATACACCATGGAATACTATGCAGCCATAAAAAATGATGAGTTCGTGTCCTTTGTAGGGACATGGATGAAACTGGAAAACATCATTCTCAGTAAACTATCGCAAGGACAAAAAACCAAACACCGCATGTTCTCACTCATAGGTGGGAATTGAACAATGAGAACTCATGGACACAGGAAGGGGAACATCACGCTCCGGGGACTGTTGTGGGGTGGGGGGAAGGGGGAGGGACAGCATTAGGAGATACACCTAATGCTAAATGACGAATTAATGGGTGCAGGAAATCAACATGGCACATGGATACATATGTAACAAACCTGCACATTGTGCACATGTACCCTAAAACCCTAAAGTATAATAAAAAAAAAAAAAAAAAAAAAAAAAGAAACTTGTTTCTGATCTGTAAATTCAGTTAACACAGATAAAACATATTTTTGATTGAGCAGTTATGAAACACTCTTTTTGTAGAAAATGCAAGTGGAGATTCGGAGCGCTAAGAGGGTAATAGTGGAAAAAGGAATGTCTCCAAATATAAACTACACAGAATCATTCTGTGAAACTTCTTTCTGATCTGTGCATTCAGCTAACAGAGTTAAACCATACTTTTTATTGAGCGGATCTGAACACTCTTTCTATAGAAAATGCAACTGGACATTTGGAGCGCTAAGAGAGTAGTAGTGGAAAAAGGAATATATTCAAATATAAACTACACAGAAGCATTCTGTGAAACTTCTTTCTGATCTGAGCATTCAGCTAACAGAGTTAAACCATACTTTTGATTGAGCAGTTTTGAAACACTCTGTCTGTAGAAAATGCAACTGGACATTCGTAGCGCTAAGTGGGTAATAGTGGAAAAAAGAATACGTTCAAATATAAACTACACAGAAGCATTGTATGAAACTTCTTTCTGTTCTGTGCATTCAACTAACAGAGTTGAACCTTACTTTTGATTGAGCCTTTCTGAAACACTCTTTCTGTAGAAAGTGCAATTGGACATTCTGAGCGCTAAGAGGCCTATATTGGGAAAAATAATATCTTCAAATAAAAACTACACAGAAGCATTGTGTGAAACTTATTTCTGATATGTTCATTAAGCTAACAGAGTTAAACCATACTTTTGATTGCGCAGTTCTGAACACTCTTTCTGTAGAAAATGCAAGTGGACATTCGGAGCGCTAAGAGGGTAATAGTGGAAAAAGGAATATATTCAAATATAAACTACACAGTAGCATTCTGTGAAAATTCTTTCTGTTCTGTGCATTCAACTAACAGAGTTGAACCTTACTTTTGATTGAGCCGTTCTGAAACACTCTTTCTGTAGAAACTGCAATTGGACATGCTAAGCGCTAAGAGGCCTACATTGGGAAAAAGAATATCTTCAAATAAAAACTACACAGATGCATTCTGTGAAACTTATTTCTGATCTGTAAATTCAGTTAACAGAGATAAAACATATTTTTGATTGAGCAGTTATGAAACACTCTTTTTGTAGAAAATGCAAGTGGAGATTCGGAGCGCTAAGAGGGTAATAGTGGAAAAAGGAATGTCTTCAAATATAAACTACACAGAATAATTCGGTGAAACTTCTTTCTGATCTGTGCATTCAGCTAACAGAGTTAAACCATACTTTTGATTGAGCAGATCTGAACACTCTTTCTGTAGAAAATGCAACTGGACATTTGGAGCGCTAAGAGCGTAGTAGTGGAAAAAGGAATATATTCAAATATAAACTACACAGAAGCATTCTGTGAAACTTCTTTCTGATCTGAGCATTCAGCTAACAGAGTTAAACCATACTTTTGATTGAGCAGTTTTGAAACACTCTGTCTGTAGAAAATGCAACTGGACATTCGTAGCGCTAAGTGGGTAATAGTGGAAAAAAGAATATGTTCAAATATAAACTACACAGAAGCATTGTATGAAACTTCTTTCTGTTCTGTGCATTCAACTAACAGAGTTGAACCTTACTTTTGATTGAGCCTTTCTGAAACACTCTTTCTGTAGAAACTGCAATTGGACATTCTGAGCGCTAAGAGGCCTATATTGGGAAAAATAATATCTTCAAATAAAAACTACACAGAAGCATTGTGTGAAACTTATTTCTGATATGTTCATTAAGCTAACAGAGTTAAACCATACTTTTGATTGCGCAGTTCTGGACACTCTTTCTGTAGAAAATGCAAGTGGACATTCGGAGCGCTAAGAGGGTAATAGTGGAAAAAGGAATATATTCAAATATAAACTACACAGTAGCATTCTGTGAAAATTCTTTCTGTTCTGTGCATTCAACTAACAGAGTTGAACCTTACTTTTGATTGAGCCGTTCTGAAACACTCTTTCTGTAGAAACTGCAATTGGACATGCTAAGCGCTAAGAGGCCTACATTGGGAAAAAGAATATCTTCAAATAAAAACTACACAGATGCATTCTGTGAAACTTATTTCTGGATCTTGATGGGGGTGGAGCCAAGATGGCCGAATAGGAACAGCTCCGGTCTCCAGCTCCCAGCCCCAGCGACACAGAAGACGGGTGATTTCTGCATTTCTGCTTGAGGTACCGGTTTCATCTCACTAGGGAGTGCCTAACAGTGGGTTCAGGAGAGTCGGTGAAGTGCACTGTGCGCGAGCCGAAGCAGGGCGAGGCATTGCCTCACTCGGGAAGCGCAAGGGGTCAGGGAGTTCCCTTTCCTAGTCAAAGAAAGGGAAAACAGACGGCACCTGGAATATCGGGTCAGTCCCCTCCTAATACTGCGCTTTTCCAACGGGCCTGGAAAACGGCACACTAGGAGATTGTGTCCCGCACCTGGCTCGGAGGGTCCTATGCCCACAGAGTCTTGCTGATTGCTAGCACAGCAGTCTGAGATCACGCTGCAAGGCGGCAACGAGGCTGGGGGAGGGGCGCCCGCCATTGCCCAGGCTTGCTTAGGTAAACAAAGCAGCCAGGAAGCTCGAACTGGGTGGAGCCCACCACAGCTCAAGGAGGCCCGCCTGCCTCTGTAGGCTCCACCTCTGGGGGCAGGGCACAGACAACCAAAAACTCAGCGAGAACCTCCACAGCCTTAAATGTCCCTGTCTGACTGACAGCTTTGAAGAGAGTAGTGGTTCTCCCAGCACGCAGCTGGAGATCTGAGAACGGACAGACTGCCTCCTAAAGTGGGTCCCTCACCCCTGAGCAGCCTAACTGGGAGGCACCCCCCCAGTGGGACAGACTGACACCTCATTCAACCGGGTACTCCTCTGAGACAAAACTTTCAGAGGAACTATCAGACAGCTGAATTTGTGGTCTCACGAAAATCCGCTGTTCTGCAGCCACCGCTGCTGACACCCAGCCAAACAGGGTCTGGAGTGGACCTCTAGTAAACTCCAACAGACCTGCAGCTGAGGGTCTTGTCTGGTAGAAGGAAAATTAACAAACAGAAAGGGCATCCACACCAAAAACCCATCTGTACATCACCATCATCGAAGACAAAAAGTAGACAAAACCACAAAGATGGGGAAAAAACAGACCAAAAAAACTGGAAACTCTAAAAAACAGAGCACCTCTCCTCCTCCAAAGGAACGCAGTTCCTCACCAGCAACGGAACAAAGCTGGATGGAGGATGACTTTGATGAGTTGAGAGAAGAAGGCTTCAGACGATCAAACTACTCTGAGCTACGAGAGGAAATTCAAAACAATAGCAAAGAAGTTAAAAACTTTGAAAAAAAATTAGAAGAATGGATAACTAGAATAACCAATGGAGAGAAGGGCTTCAAGGAGATGATGGAGCTGAAAGCCAAGTTTCGAGAACTACGCGAAGAATGCAGAAGCCTCAGTAGCAGATGCGATCAACTGGAAGAAAGGGTATCGCTGATAGAAGATGAAATGAATGAAATGAAGAGAGAAGGGAAGTTTAGAGAAAAAAGAATAAAAAGAAATGAACAAAGCCTCCAAGAAATTTGGGACTATGTGAAAAGACCAAACCTACGTCTGATTGGTGTACCTGAAAATGATGGGGAGAATGGAACCAAGTTGGAAAACACTCTGCAAGATATTATCCAGGAGAACTTCCCCAATCTAGCAAGGCAGGCCAGCATTCAGATTCAGGAAATACAGAGAACGCCACAAAGATACTCCTCGAGAAGGGCAACTCCAAGACACATAATTGTCAGATTCACCAAAGTGGAAATGAAGGAAAAAATGTTAAGGGCAGCCAGAGAGAAAGGTCGGGTTACCCACAAAGGGAAGCCCATCAGACTAACAGCTGATCTCTCAGCAGAAACTCTACAAGCCAGAAGAGAGTGGGGGCCGATATTCAACATTCTTAAAGAAAAGAATTTTCAACCCAGAATTTCCTATCCCGCCAAACTAAGCTTCATAAGTGAAGGAGAAATAAAATACTTTACAGACAAGCAAACGCTGAGTGATTTTGTCACCACCAGGCCTGCCCTAAAAGAGCTCCTGAAGGAAGCACTAAACATGGAAAGGAACAACCGGTACCAGCCCCTGCAAAAACATGCCAAATTGTAAAGACCATCGAGGCTAGGAAGAAACTATAGCAACTAACGAGCAAAATAACCAACTAACATCATAATGACAGGATCAGATTCACACATAACAATATTAACGTTAAATGTAAATGGGCTAAATGCTCCAATCAAAAGACACAGACTGGCAAACTGGATAAGGAGTCAGGACCCATCAGTGTGCTGTATTCAGGAAACCCATCTCACGTGCAGAGACACACATAGACTCAAAATAAAGGGATGGAGGAAGATCTATCAAGCAACTGGAAAACAAAAAAAGGCAGGGGTTGCAATCCTAGTCTCTGATAAAATAGACTTTAAGCCAACAAAGATCAAAAGAGACAAAGAAGGCCATTACATAATGGTAAAGGGATCAATTCAACAAGAAGAGCTAACTATCCTAAATATATATGCACCCAACACAGGAGCACCCAGATTCATAAAGCAAGTCCTCAGTGACCTACAAAGGGACTTAAACTCCCACACAATAATAATGGGAGATTTTAACACCCCACTGTCAGCATTAGACAGATCAACGAGACAGAAAGTTAACAAGGATATCCAGGAATTGAACTCAGCTCTACATAAAGTGGACCTAATAGACATCTACAGAACTCTCCACCCCAAATCAACAGAATATACATTTTTTCCAGCACCACACCACACCTATTCCAAAATTGACCACATAGTTGGAAGTAAAGCTCTTCTCAGCAAATGTAAAAGAACAGAGATTATAACAAACTGTCTCTCAGACCACAGTGCAATCAAACTAGAACTCAGGATTAAGAAACTCAGTCAAAACCGCTCAACTACATGGAAACTGAACAACCTGCTCCTGAATGACTATTGGGTACATAATGAAATGAAGGCAGAAATAAAGATGTTCTTTGAAACCAACGAGAACAAAGACACAACATACCAGAATCTCTGGGACACGTTCAAAGCAGTGTGTAGAGGGAAATTTATAGCACTAAATGCCCACAAGAGAAAGCAGGAAAGATCCAAAATTGACACCCTAACATCACAATTAAAAGAACTAGAAAAGCAAGAGCAAACACATTCAAAAGCTAGCAGAAGGCTAGAAATAACTAAAATCAGAGCAGAACTGAAGGAAATAGAGACACAAAAAACCCTTCAAAAAATTAATGAATCTAGGAGCTGGTTTTTTGAAAAGATCAACAAAATTGATGGACCGCTAGCAAGACTAATAAAGAAGAAAAGAGAGAAGAATCAAATAGATGCAATAAAAAATGAAAAAGGGGATATCACCACCGATCCCACAGAAATACAATCTACCATCAGAGAATACTACAAACACCTCTATGCAAATAAACTAGAAAATCTGGAAGAAATGGATAAATTCCTCGACAAATACACCCTCCCAAGACTAAACCAGGAAGAAGTTGAATCTCTGAATAGACCAATAACAGGTTCTGAAATTGTGGCAATAATCAATAGCTTACCAACCAAAAAGAGTCCAGGACCTGATGGATTCACAGCTGAATTCTACCAGAGGTACAAGGAGGAACTGGTACCATTCCTTCTGAAACTATTCCAATCGATAGAAAAAGAGGGAATCCTCCCTAACACATTTTACGAAGCCAGCATCGTCCTGATACCAAAACCTGGCAGAGACATAACCAAAAAAGAGAATTTCAGACCAATATCCTTGATGAACATTGATGCAAAAATCCTCAATAAAATACTGGCAAACCGAATCCAGCAGCACATCAAAAAGCTTATCCACCATGATCAAGTGGGCTTCATCCCTGGGATGCAAGGCTGGTTCAACATACGCAAATCAATAAATGTAATCCAGCATATAAACAGAACCAAAGACAAAAACCACATGATTATCTCAATAGATGCAGAAAAGGCCTTTGACAAAATTCAACAACCCTTCATGCTAAAAACTCTCAATAAATTAGGTATTGATGGGACGTATCTCAAAATAATAAGAGCTATCTACGACAAACCCACAGCCAATATCATACTGAATGGGCAAAAACTGGAAGCATTCCCTCTGAAAACTGGCACAAGACAGGGATGCCCTCTCTCACCGCTACTATTCAACATAGTGCTGGAAGTTCTGGCCAGAGCAATCAGGCAAGAGAAGGAAATAAAGGGTATTCAATTAGGAAAAGAGGAAGTCAAATTGTCCCTGTTTGCAGATGACATGATTGTATATCTAGAAAACCCCATTGTCTCAGCCCAAAATCTCCTTAAGCTGATTAGCAACTTCAGCAAAGTCTCAGGATACAAAATTAATGTACAAAAATCACAAGCATTCTTGTACACCAATAACAGACAAACAGAGAGCCAAATCATGAGTGAACTCCCATTCACAATTGCTTCAAAGAGAATAAAATACCTAGGAATCCAACTTACAAGGGACGTGAAGGACCTCTTCAAGGAGAACTACAAACCACTGCTCAATGAAATAAAAGAGGATACAAACAAATGGAAGAACATTCCATGCTCATGGGTTGGAAGAATCAATATCGTGAAAATGGCCATACTGCCCAAGCTAATTTATAGATTCAATGCCATCCCCATCAAGCTACCAATGACTTTCTTCACAGAATTGGAAAAAACTACTTTAAAGTTCATATGGAACCAAAAAAGAGCCCGCATCGCCAAGTCAATCCTAAGCCAAAAGAACAAAGCTGGAGGCATCACGCTACCTGACTTTAAACTATACTACAAGGCTACAGTAACCAAAACAGCATGGTACTGGTACCACAACAGAGACATAGATCAATGGAACAGAACAGAGCCCTCAGAAATGATGCCGCATAGCTACAACTATCTGATCTTTGACAAACCTGACAAAAACAAGAAATGGGGAAAGGATTCCCTATTTAATAAATGGTGCTGGGAAAACTGGCTAGCCATATGTAGAAAGCTGCAACTGGATCCCTTCCTTACACCTTATACAAAAATTAATTCAAGATGGATTAAAGACTTATATGTTAGACCTAAAACCATTAAAATCCTACAAGAAAACCTAGGCAATACCATTCAGGACATAGGCGTGGGCAAGGACTTCATGTCTAAAACACCAAAAGCAATGGCATCAAAAGCCAAAATCGACAAATGGGATCTCATTAAACTAAAGAGCTTCTGCACAGCAAAAGAAACTATCATCAGAGTGAACAGGCAACCTACACAATGGGAGAAAATTTTTGCAACCTACTCATCTGACAAAGGGCTAATATCCAGAATCTACAATGAACTCAAACAAATTTACAAGAAAAAAACAAACAACCCCATCAAAAAGTGGGCAGAGGACATGAACAGACACTTCTCAAAAGAAGACATTTATGCAGCCAAAAAACACATGAAGAAATGCTCCTCATCACTGGCCATCAGAGAAATGCAAATCAAAACCACAGTGAGATACCATCTCACACCAGTTAGAATGGCCATCATTAAAAAATCAGGAAACAACAGGTGCTGGAGAGGATGTGGAGAAATAGGAACACTTTTACACTGTTGGTGGGACTGTAAACTAGTTCAACCATTGTGGAAGTCAGTGTGGCGATTCCTCAGGGATCTCGATCTAGAAATACCATTTGACCCAGCCATCCCATTACTGGGTATATACCCAAAGGACTATAAATCATGCTGCTATAAAGACCCATGCACACGTATGTTTATTGCGGCACTATTCACAATAGCAAAGAGTTGGAACCAACCCAAATGTCCAACAACGATAGACTGGATTAAGAAAATGTGGCACATATACACCATGGAATACTATGCAGCCATAAAAAATGATGAGTTCGTGTCCTTTGTAGGGACATGGATGAAACTGGAAAACATCATTCTCAGTAAACTATCGCAAGGACAAAAAACCAAACACCGCATGTTCTCACTCATAGGTGGGAATTGAACAATGAGAACTCATGGACACAGGAAGGGGAACATCACGCTCCGGGGACTGTTGTGGGGTGGGGGGAAGGGGGAGGGACAGCATTAGGAGATACACCTAATGCTAAATGACGAATTAACGGGTGCAGGAAATCAACATGGCACATGGATACATATGTAACAAACCTGCACATTGTGCACATGTACCCTAAAACCCTAAAGTATAATAAAAAAAAAAAAAAAAAAAAAAAAGAAACTTATTTCTGATCTGTAAATTCAGTTAACAGAGATAAAACATATTTTTGATTGAGCAGTTATGAAACACTCTTTCTGTAGAAAATGCAAGTGGAGATTCGGAGCGCTAAGAGGGTAATAGTGGAAAAAGGAATGTCTCCAAATATAAACTACACAGAATCATTCTGTGAAACTTCTTTCTGATCTGTGCATTCAGCTAACAGGGTTAAACCATACTTTTTATTGAGCAGATCTGAACACTCTTTCTGTAGAAAATGCAACAGGACATTTGGAGCGCTAAGAGAGTAGTAGTGGAAAAAGGAATATATTCAAATATAAACTACACAGAAGCATTCTGTGAAACTTCTTTCTGATCTGAGCATTCAGCTAACAGAGTTAAACCATACTTTTGATTGAGCAGTTTTGAAACACTCTGTCTGTAGAAAATGCAACTGGACATTCGTAGCGCTAAGTGGGTAATAGTGGAAAAAAGAATATGTTCAAATATAAACTACACAGAAGCATTGTATTAAACTTCTTTCTGTTCTGTGCATTCAACTAACAGAGTTGAACCTTACTTTTGATTGAGCATTTCTGAAACACTCTTTCTGTAGAAACTGCAATTGGACATTCTGAGCGCTAAGAGGCCTCTATTGGGAAAAATAAAATCTTCAAATAAAAACTACACAGAAGCATTGTGTGAAACTTATTTCTGATATGTTCATTAAGCTAAGAGAGTTAAACCATACTTTTGATTGCGCAGTTCTGAACATTCTTTCTGTAGAAAATGCAAGTGGAGATTCGGAGCGCTAAGAGGGTAATAGTGGAAAAAGGAATGTCTCCAAATATAAACTACACAGAATCATTCTGTGAAACTTCTTTCTGATCTGTGCATTCAGCTAACAGAGTTAAACCATACTATTGATTGAGCAGATCTGAACACTCTTTCTGTAGAAAATGCAACTGGACATTTGGAGCGCTAAGAGAGTAGTAGTGGAAAAAGGAATATATTCAAATATAAACTACACAGAAGCATTCTGTGAAACTTCTTTCTGATCTGAGCATTCAGCTAACAGAGTTAAACCATACTTTTGATTGAGGAGTTTTGAAACACTCTGTCTGTAGAAAATGCAACTGGACATTCGTAGCGCTACGTGGGTAATAGTGGAAAAAATAATATGTTCAAATATAAACTACACAGAAGCATTGTATGAAACTTCTTTCTGTTCTGTGCATTCAACTGACAGAGTTGAACCTTACTTTTGATTGAGCCTTTCTGAAACACTCTTTCTGTAGAATCTGCAATTGGACATTCTGAGCGCTAAGAGGCCTATATTGGGAAAAATAATATCTTCAAATAAAAACTACACAGAAGCATTGTGTGAAACTTATTTCTGATATGTTCATTAAGCTAACAGAGTTAAACCATACTTTTGATTGCGCAGTTCTGGACACTCTTTCTGTAGAAAATGCAAGTGGACATTCGGAGCGCTAAGAGGGTAATAGTGGAAAAAGGAATATATTCAAATATAAACTACACAGTAGCATTCTGTGAAAATTCTTTCTGTTCTGTGCATTCAACTAACAGAGTTGAACCTTACTTTTGATTGAGCCGTTCTGAAACACTCTTTCTGTAGAAACTGCAATTGGACATGCTAAGCGCTAAGAGGCCTACATTGGGAAAAAGAATATCTTCAAATAAAAACTACACAGATGCATTCTGTGAAACTTATTTCTGGATCTTGATGGGGGTGGAGCCAAGATGGCCGAAT
Source organism: Symphalangus syndactylus (assembly GCF_028878055.3). Taxonomy (NCBI): domain Eukaryota; kingdom Metazoa; phylum Chordata; class Mammalia; order Primates; family Hylobatidae; genus Symphalangus; species Symphalangus syndactylus. The sequence continues at coordinate 136,262,037 of NC_072433.2, read as the reverse complement.
AGGAACAGCTCCGGTCTCCAGCTCCCAGCCCCAGCGACACAGAAGACGGGTGATTTCTGCATTTCTGCTTGAGGTACCGGTTTCATCTCACTAGGGAGTGCCTAACAGTGGGTTCAGGAGAGTCGGTGAAGTGCACTGTGCGCGAGCCGAAGCAGGGCGAGGCATTGCCTCACTCGGGAAGCGCAAGGGGTCAGGGAGTTCCCTTTCCTAGTCAAAGAAAGGGAAAACAGACGGCACCTGGAATATCGGGTCAGTCCCCTCCTAATACTGCGCTTTTCCAACGGGCCTGGAAAACGGCACACTAGGAGATTGTGTCCCGCACCTGGCTCGGAGGGTCCTATGCCCACAGAGTCTTGCTGATTGCTAGCACAGCAGTCTGAGATCACGCTGCAAGGCGGCAACGAGGCTGGGGGAGGGGCGCCCGCCATTGCCCAGGCTTGCTTAGGTAAACAAAGCAGCCAGGAAGCTCGAACTGGGTGGAGCCCACCACAGCTCAAGGAGGCCCGCCTGCCTCTGTAGGCTCCACCTCTGGGGGCAGGGCACAGACAACCAAAAACTCAGCGAGAACCTCCACAGCCTTAAATGTCCCTGTCTGACTGACAGCTTTGAAGAGAGTAGTGGTTCTCCCAGCACGCAGCTGGAGATCTGAGAACGGACAGACTGCCTCCTAAAGTGGGTCCCTCACCCCTGAGCAGCCTAACTGGGAGGCACCCCCCCAGTGGGACAGACTGACACCTCATTCAACCGGGTACTCCTCTGAGACAAAACTTTCAGAGGAACTATCAGACAGCTGAATTTGTGGTCTCACGAAAATCCGCTGTTCTGCAGCCACCGCTGCTGACACCCAGCCAAACAGGGTCTGGAGTGGACCTCTAGTAAACTCCAACAGACCTGCAGCTGAGGGTCTTGTCTGGTAGAAGGAAAATTAACAAACAGAAAGGGCATCCACACCAAAAACCCATCTGTACATCACCATCATCGAAGACAAAAAGTAGACAAAACCACAAAGATGGGGAAAAAACAGACCAAAAAAACTGGAAACTCTAAAAAACAGAGCACCTCTCCTCCTCCAAAGGAACGCAGTTCCTCACCAGCAACGGAACAAAGCTGGATGGAGGATGACTTTGATGAGTTGAGAGAAGAAGGCTTCAGACGATCAAACTACTCTGAGCTACGAGAGGAAATTCAAAACAATAGCAAAGAAGTTAAAAACTTTGAAAAAAAATTAGAAGAATGGATAACTAGAATAACCAATGGAGAGAAGGGCTTCAAGGAGATGATGGAGCTGAAAGCCAAGTTTCGAGAACTACGCGAAGAATGCAGAAGCCTCAGTAGCAGATGCGATCAACTGGAAGAAAGGGTATCGCTGATAGAAGATGAAATGAATGAAATGAAGAGAGAAGGGAAGTTTAGAGAAAAAAGAATAAAAAGAAATGAACAAAGCCTCCAAGAAATTTGGGACTATGTGAAAAGACCAAACCTACGTCTGATTGGTGTACCTGAAAATGATGGGGAGAATGGAACCAAGTTGGAAAACACTCTGCAAGATATTATCCAGGAGAACTTCCCCAATCTAGCAAGGCAGGCCAGCATTCAGATTCAGGAAATACAGAGAACGCCACAAAGATACTCCTCGAGAAGGGCAACTCCAAGACACATAATTGTCAGATTCACCAAAGTGGAAATGAAGGAAAAAATGTTAAGGGCAGCCAGAGAGAAAGGTCGGGTTACCCACAAAGGGAAGCCCATCAGACTAACAGCTGATCTCTCAGCAGAAACTCTACAAGCCAGAAGAGAGTGGGGGCCGATATTCAACATTCTTAAAGAAAAGAATTTTCAACCCAGAATTTCCTATCCCGCCAAACTAAGCTTCATAAGTGAAGGAGAAATAAAATACTTTACAGACAAGCAAACGCTGAGTGATTTTGTCACCACCAGGCCTGCCCTAAAAGAGCTCCTGAAGGAAGCACTAAACATGGAAAGGAACAACCGGTACCAGCCCCTGCAAAAACATGCCAAATTGTAAAGACCATCGAGGCTAGGAAGAAACTATAGCAACTAACGAGCAAAATAACCAACTAACATCATAATGACAGGATCAGATTCACACATAACAATATTAACGTTAAATGTAAATGGGCTAAATGCTCCAATCAAAAGACACAGACTGGCAAACTGGATAAGGAGTCAGGACCCATCAGTGTGCTGTATTCAGGAAACCCATCTCACGTGCAGAGACACACATAGACTCAAAATAAAGGGATGGAGGAAGATCTATCAAGCAACTGGAAAACAAAAAAAGGCAGGGGTTGCAATCCTAGTCTCTGATAAAATAGACTTTAAGCCAACAAAGATCAAAAGAGACAAAGAAGGCCATTACATAATGGTAAAGGGATCAATTCAACAAGAAGAGCTAACTATCCTAAATATATATGCACCCAACACAGGAGCACCCAGATTCATAAAGCAAGTCCTCAGTGACCTACAAAGGGACTTAAACTCCCACACAATAATAATGGGAGATTTTAACACCCCACTGTCAGCATTAGACAGATCAACGAGACAGAAAGTTAACAAGGATATCCAGGAATTGAACTCAGCTCTACATAAAGTGGACCTAATAGACATCTACAGAACTCTCCACCCCAAATCAACAGAATATACATTTTTTCCAGCACCACACCACACCTATTCCAAAATTGACCACATAGTTGGAAGTAAAGCTCTTCTCAGCAAATGTAAAAGAACAGAGATTATAACAAACTGTCTCTCAGACCACAGTGCAATCAAACTAGAACTCAGGATTAAGAAACTCAGTCAAAACCGCTCAACTACATGGAAACTGAACAACCTGCTCCTGAATGACTATTGGGTACATAATGAAATGAAGGCAGAAATAAAGATGTTCTTTGAAACCAACGAGAACAAAGACACAACATACCAGAATCTCTGGGACACGTTCAAAGCAGTGTGTAGAGGGAAATTTATAGCACTAAATGCCCACAAGAGAAAGCAGGAAAGATCCAAAATTGACACCCTAACATCACAATTAAAAGAACTAGAAAAGCAAGAGCAAACACATTCAAAAGCTAGCAGAAGGCTAGAAATAACTAAAATCAGAGCAGAACTGAAGGAAATAGAGACACAAAAAACCCTTCAAAAAATTAATGAATCTAGGAGCTGGTTTTTTGAAAAGATCAACAAAATTGATGGACCGCTAGCAAGACTAATAAAGAAGAAAAGAGAGAAGAATCAAATAGATGCAATAAAAAATGAAAAAGGGGATATCACCACCGATCCCACAGAAATACAATCTACCATCAGAGAATACTACAAACACCTCTATGCAAATAAACTAGAAAATCTGGAAGAAATGGATAAATTCCTCGACAAATACACCCTCCCAAGACTAAACCAGGAAGAAGTTGAATCTCTGAATAGACCAATAACAGGTTCTGAAATTGTGGCAATAATCAATAGCTTACCAACCAAAAAGAGTCCAGGACCTGATGGATTCACAGCTGAATTCTACCAGAGGTACAAGGAGGAACTGGTACCATTCCTTCTGAAACTATTCCAATCGATAGAAAAAGAGGGAATCCTCCCTAACACATTTTACGAAGCCAGCATCGTCCTGATACCAAAACCTGGCAGAGACATAACCAAAAAAGAGAATTTCAGACCAATATCCTTGATGAACATTGATGCAAAAATCCTCAATAAAATACTGGCAAACCGAATCCAGCAGCACATCAAAAAGCTTATCCACCATGATCAAGTGGGCTTCATCCCTGGGATGCAAGGCTGGTTCAACATACGCAAATCAATAAATGTAATCCAGCATATAAACAGAACCAAAGACAAAAACCACATGATTATCTCAATAGATGCAGAAAAGGCCTTTGACAAAATTCAACAACCCTTCATGCTAAAAACTCTCAATAAATTAGGTATTGATGGGACGTATCTCAAAATAATAAGAGCTATCTACGACAAACCCACAGCCAATATCATACTGAATGGGCAAAAACTGGAAGCATTCCCTCTGAAAACTGGCACAAGACAGGGATGCCCTCTCTCACCGCTACTATTCAACATAGTGCTGGAAGTTCTGGCCAGAGCAATCAGGCAAGAGAAGGAAATAAAGGGTATTCAATTAGGAAAAGAGGAAGTCAAATTGTCCCTGTTTGCAGATGACATGATTGTATATCTAGAAAACCCCATTGTCTCAGCCCAAAATCTCCTTAAGCTGATTAGCAACTTCAGCAAAGTCTCAGGATACAAAATTAATGTACAAAAATCACAAGCATTCTTGTACACCAATAACAGACAAACAGAGAGCCAAATCATGAGTGAACTCCCATTCACAATTGCTTCAAAGAGAATAAAATACCTAGGAATCCAACTTACAAGGGACGTGAAGGACCTCTTCAAGGAGAACTACAAACCACTGCTCAATGAAATAAAAGAGGATACAAACAAATGGAAGAACATTCCATGCTCATGGGTTGGAAGAATCAATATCGTGAAAATGGCCATACTGCCCAAGCTAATTTATAGATTCAATGCCATCCCCATCAAGCTACCAATGACTTTCTTCACAGAATTGGAAAAAACTACTTTAAAGTTCATATGGAACCAAAAAAGAGCCCGCATCGCCAAGTCAATCCTAAGCCAAAAGAACAAAGCTGGAGGCATCACGCTACCTGACTTTAAACTATACTACAAGGCTACAGTAACCAAAACAGCATGGTACTGGTACCACAACAGAGACATAGATCAATGGAACAGAACAGAGCCCTCAGAAATGATGCCGCATAGCTACAACTATCTGATCTTTGACAAACCTGACAAAAACAAGAAATGGGGAAAGGATTCCCTATTTAATAAATGGTGCTGGGAAAACTGGCTAGCCATATGTAGAAAGCTGCAACTGGATCCCTTCCTTACACCTTATACAAAAATTAATTCAAGATGGATTAAAGACTTATATGTTAGACCTAAAACCATTAAAATCCTACAAGAAAACCTAGGCAATACCATTCAGGACATAGGCGTGGGCAAGGACTTCATGTCTAAAACACCAAAAGCAATGGCATCAAAAGCCAAAATCGACAAATGGGATCTCATTAAACTAAAGAGCTTCTGCACAGCAAAAGAAACTATCATCAGAGTGAACAGGCAACCTACACAATGGGAGAAAATTTTTGCAACCTACTCATCTGACAAAGGGCTAATATCCAGAATCTACAATGAACTCAAACAAATTTACAAGAAAAAAACAAACAACCCCATCAAAAAGTGGGCAGAGGACATGAACAGACACTTCTCAAAAGAAGACATTTATGCAGCCAAAAAACACATGAAGAAATGCTCCTCATCACTGGCCATCAGAGAAATGCAAATCAAAACCACAGTGAGATACCATCTCACACCAGTTAGAATGGCCATCATTAAAAAATCAGGAAACAACAGGTGCTGGAGAGGATGTGGAGAAATAGGAACACTTTTACACTGTTGGTGGGACTGTAAACTAGTTCAACCATTGTGGAAGTCAGTGTGGCGATTCCTCAGGGATCTCGATCTAGAAATACCATTTGACCCAGCCATCCCATTACTGGGTATATACCCAAAGGACTATAAATCATGCTGCTATAAAGACCCATGCACACGTATGTTTATTGCGGCACTATTCACAATAGCAAAGAGTTGGAACCAACCCAAATGTCCAACAACGATAGACTGGATTAAGAAAATGTGGCACATATACACCATGGAATACTATGCAGCCATAAAAAATGATGAGTTCGTGTCCTTTGTAGGGACATGGATGAAACTGGAAAACATCATTCTCAGTAAACTATCGCAAGGACAAAAAACCAAACACCGCATGTTCTCACTCATAGGTGGGAATTGAACAATGAGAACTCATGGACACAGGAAGGGGAACATCACGCTCCGGGGACTGTTGTGGGGTGGGGGGAAGGGGGAGGGACAGCATTAGGAGATACACCTAATGCTAAATGACGAATTAATGGGTGCAGGAAATCAACATGGCACATGGATACATATGTAACAAACCTGCACATTGTGCACATGTACCCTAAAACCCTAAAGTATAATAAAAAAAAAAAAAAAAAAAAAAAAAGAAACTTGTTTCTGATCTGTAAATTCAGTTAACACAGATAAAACATATTTTTGATTGAGCAGTTATGAAACACTCTTTTTGTAGAAAATGCAAGTGGAGATTCGGAGCGCTAAGAGGGTAATAGTGGAAAAAGGAATGTCTCCAAATATAAACTACACAGAATCATTCTGTGAAACTTCTTTCTGATCTGTGCATTCAGCTAACAGAGTTAAACCATACTTTTTATTGAGCGGATCTGAACACTCTTTCTATAGAAAATGCAACTGGACATTTGGAGCGCTAAGAGAGTAGTAGTGGAAAAAGGAATATATTCAAATATAAACTACACAGAAGCATTCTGTGAAACTTCTTTCTGATCTGAGCATTCAGCTAACAGAGTTAAACCATACTTTTGATTGAGCAGTTTTGAAACACTCTGTCTGTAGAAAATGCAACTGGACATTCGTAGCGCTAAGTGGGTAATAGTGGAAAAAAGAATACGTTCAAATATAAACTACACAGAAGCATTGTATGAAACTTCTTTCTGTTCTGTGCATTCAACTAACAGAGTTGAACCTTACTTTTGATTGAGCCTTTCTGAAACACTCTTTCTGTAGAAAGTGCAATTGGACATTCTGAGCGCTAAGAGGCCTATATTGGGAAAAATAATATCTTCAAATAAAAACTACACAGAAGCATTGTGTGAAACTTATTTCTGATATGTTCATTAAGCTAACAGAGTTAAACCATACTTTTGATTGCGCAGTTCTGAACACTCTTTCTGTAGAAAATGCAAGTGGACATTCGGAGCGCTAAGAGGGTAATAGTGGAAAAAGGAATATATTCAAATATAAACTACACAGTAGCATTCTGTGAAAATTCTTTCTGTTCTGTGCATTCAACTAACAGAGTTGAACCTTACTTTTGATTGAGCCGTTCTGAAACACTCTTTCTGTAGAAACTGCAATTGGACATGCTAAGCGCTAAGAGGCCTACATTGGGAAAAAGAATATCTTCAAATAAAAACTACACAGATGCATTCTGTGAAACTTATTTCTGATCTGTAAATTCAGTTAACAGAGATAAAACATATTTTTGATTGAGCAGTTATGAAACACTCTTTTTGTAGAAAATGCAAGTGGAGATTCGGAGCGCTAAGAGGGTAATAGTGGAAAAAGGAATGTCTTCAAATATAAACTACACAGAATAATTCGGTGAAACTTCTTTCTGATCTGTGCATTCAGCTAACAGAGTTAAACCATACTTTTGATTGAGCAGATCTGAACACTCTTTCTGTAGAAAATGCAACTGGACATTTGGAGCGCTAAGAGCGTAGTAGTGGAAAAAGGAATATATTCAAATATAAACTACACAGAAGCATTCTGTGAAACTTCTTTCTGATCTGAGCATTCAGCTAACAGAGTTAAACCATACTTTTGATTGAGCAGTTTTGAAACACTCTGTCTGTAGAAAATGCAACTGGACATTCGTAGCGCTAAGTGGGTAATAGTGGAAAAAAGAATATGTTCAAATATAAACTACACAGAAGCATTGTATGAAACTTCTTTCTGTTCTGTGCATTCAACTAACAGAGTTGAACCTTACTTTTGATTGAGCCTTTCTGAAACACTCTTTCTGTAGAAACTGCAATTGGACATTCTGAGCGCTAAGAGGCCTATATTGGGAAAAATAATATCTTCAAATAAAAACTACACAGAAGCATTGTGTGAAACTTATTTCTGATATGTTCATTAAGCTAACAGAGTTAAACCATACTTTTGATTGCGCAGTTCTGGACACTCTTTCTGTAGAAAATGCAAGTGGACATTCGGAGCGCTAAGAGGGTAATAGTGGAAAAAGGAATATATTCAAATATAAACTACACAGTAGCATTCTGTGAAAATTCTTTCTGTTCTGTGCATTCAACTAACAGAGTTGAACCTTACTTTTGATTGAGCCGTTCTGAAACACTCTTTCTGTAGAAACTGCAATTGGACATGCTAAGCGCTAAGAGGCCTACATTGGGAAAAAGAATATCTTCAAATAAAAACTACACAGATGCATTCTGTGAAACTTATTTCTGGATCTTGATGGGGGTGGAGCCAAGATGGCCGAATAGGAACAGCTCCGGTCTCCAGCTCCCAGCCCCAGCGACACAGAAGACGGGTGATTTCTGCATTTCTGCTTGAGGTACCGGTTTCATCTCACTAGGGAGTGCCTAACAGTGGGTTCAGGAGAGTCGGTGAAGTGCACTGTGCGCGAGCCGAAGCAGGGCGAGGCATTGCCTCACTCGGGAAGCGCAAGGGGTCAGGGAGTTCCCTTTCCTAGTCAAAGAAAGGGAAAACAGACGGCACCTGGAATATCGGGTCAGTCCCCTCCTAATACTGCGCTTTTCCAACGGGCCTGGAAAACGGCACACTAGGAGATTGTGTCCCGCACCTGGCTCGGAGGGTCCTATGCCCACAGAGTCTTGCTGATTGCTAGCACAGCAGTCTGAGATCACGCTGCAAGGCGGCAACGAGGCTGGGGGAGGGGCGCCCGCCATTGCCCAGGCTTGCTTAGGTAAACAAAGCAGCCAGGAAGCTCGAACTGGGTGGAGCCCACCACAGCTCAAGGAGGCCCGCCTGCCTCTGTAGGCTCCACCTCTGGGGGCAGGGCACAGACAACCAAAAACTCAGCGAGAACCTCCACAGCCTTAAATGTCCCTGTCTGACTGACAGCTTTGAAGAGAGTAGTGGTTCTCCCAGCACGCAGCTGGAGATCTGAGAACGGACAGACTGCCTCCTAAAGTGGGTCCCTCACCCCTGAGCAGCCTAACTGGGAGGCACCCCCCCAGTGGGACAGACTGACACCTCATTCAACCGGGTACTCCTCTGAGACAAAACTTTCAGAGGAACTATCAGACAGCTGAATTTGTGGTCTCACGAAAATCCGCTGTTCTGCAGCCACCGCTGCTGACACCCAGCCAAACAGGGTCTGGAGTGGACCTCTAGTAAACTCCAACAGACCTGCAGCTGAGGGTCTTGTCTGGTAGAAGGAAAATTAACAAACAGAAAGGGCATCCACACCAAAAACCCATCTGTACATCACCATCATCGAAGACAAAAAGTAGACAAAACCACAAAGATGGGGAAAAAACAGACCAAAAAAACTGGAAACTCTAAAAAACAGAGCACCTCTCCTCCTCCAAAGGAACGCAGTTCCTCACCAGCAACGGAACAAAGCTGGATGGAGGATGACTTTGATGAGTTGAGAGAAGAAGGCTTCAGACGATCAAACTACTCTGAGCTACGAGAGGAAATTCAAAACAATAGCAAAGAAGTTAAAAACTTTGAAAAAAAATTAGAAGAATGGATAACTAGAATAACCAATGGAGAGAAGGGCTTCAAGGAGATGATGGAGCTGAAAGCCAAGTTTCGAGAACTACGCGAAGAATGCAGAAGCCTCAGTAGCAGATGCGATCAACTGGAAGAAAGGGTATCGCTGATAGAAGATGAAATGAATGAAATGAAGAGAGAAGGGAAGTTTAGAGAAAAAAGAATAAAAAGAAATGAACAAAGCCTCCAAGAAATTTGGGACTATGTGAAAAGACCAAACCTACGTCTGATTGGTGTACCTGAAAATGATGGGGAGAATGGAACCAAGTTGGAAAACACTCTGCAAGATATTATCCAGGAGAACTTCCCCAATCTAGCAAGGCAGGCCAGCATTCAGATTCAGGAAATACAGAGAACGCCACAAAGATACTCCTCGAGAAGGGCAACTCCAAGACACATAATTGTCAGATTCACCAAAGTGGAAATGAAGGAAAAAATGTTAAGGGCAGCCAGAGAGAAAGGTCGGGTTACCCACAAAGGGAAGCCCATCAGACTAACAGCTGATCTCTCAGCAGAAACTCTACAAGCCAGAAGAGAGTGGGGGCCGATATTCAACATTCTTAAAGAAAAGAATTTTCAACCCAGAATTTCCTATCCCGCCAAACTAAGCTTCATAAGTGAAGGAGAAATAAAATACTTTACAGACAAGCAAACGCTGAGTGATTTTGTCACCACCAGGCCTGCCCTAAAAGAGCTCCTGAAGGAAGCACTAAACATGGAAAGGAACAACCGGTACCAGCCCCTGCAAAAACATGCCAAATTGTAAAGACCATCGAGGCTAGGAAGAAACTATAGCAACTAACGAGCAAAATAACCAACTAACATCATAATGACAGGATCAGATTCACACATAACAATATTAACGTTAAATGTAAATGGGCTAAATGCTCCAATCAAAAGACACAGACTGGCAAACTGGATAAGGAGTCAGGACCCATCAGTGTGCTGTATTCAGGAAACCCATCTCACGTGCAGAGACACACATAGACTCAAAATAAAGGGATGGAGGAAGATCTATCAAGCAACTGGAAAACAAAAAAAGGCAGGGGTTGCAATCCTAGTCTCTGATAAAATAGACTTTAAGCCAACAAAGATCAAAAGAGACAAAGAAGGCCATTACATAATGGTAAAGGGATCAATTCAACAAGAAGAGCTAACTATCCTAAATATATATGCACCCAACACAGGAGCACCCAGATTCATAAAGCAAGTCCTCAGTGACCTACAAAGGGACTTAAACTCCCACACAATAATAATGGGAGATTTTAACACCCCACTGTCAGCATTAGACAGATCAACGAGACAGAAAGTTAACAAGGATATCCAGGAATTGAACTCAGCTCTACATAAAGTGGACCTAATAGACATCTACAGAACTCTCCACCCCAAATCAACAGAATATACATTTTTTCCAGCACCACACCACACCTATTCCAAAATTGACCACATAGTTGGAAGTAAAGCTCTTCTCAGCAAATGTAAAAGAACAGAGATTATAACAAACTGTCTCTCAGACCACAGTGCAATCAAACTAGAACTCAGGATTAAGAAACTCAGTCAAAACCGCTCAACTACATGGAAACTGAACAACCTGCTCCTGAATGACTATTGGGTACATAATGAAATGAAGGCAGAAATAAAGATGTTCTTTGAAACCAACGAGAACAAAGACACAACATACCAGAATCTCTGGGACACGTTCAAAGCAGTGTGTAGAGGGAAATTTATAGCACTAAATGCCCACAAGAGAAAGCAGGAAAGATCCAAAATTGACACCCTAACATCACAATTAAAAGAACTAGAAAAGCAAGAGCAAACACATTCAAAAGCTAGCAGAAGGCTAGAAATAACTAAAATCAGAGCAGAACTGAAGGAAATAGAGACACAAAAAACCCTTCAAAAAATTAATGAATCTAGGAGCTGGTTTTTTGAAAAGATCAACAAAATTGATGGACCGCTAGCAAGACTAATAAAGAAGAAAAGAGAGAAGAATCAAATAGATGCAATAAAAAATGAAAAAGGGGATATCACCACCGATCCCACAGAAATACAATCTACCATCAGAGAATACTACAAACACCTCTATGCAAATAAACTAGAAAATCTGGAAGAAATGGATAAATTCCTCGACAAATACACCCTCCCAAGACTAAACCAGGAAGAAGTTGAATCTCTGAATAGACCAATAACAGGTTCTGAAATTGTGGCAATAATCAATAGCTTACCAACCAAAAAGAGTCCAGGACCTGATGGATTCACAGCTGAATTCTACCAGAGGTACAAGGAGGAACTGGTACCATTCCTTCTGAAACTATTCCAATCGATAGAAAAAGAGGGAATCCTCCCTAACACATTTTACGAAGCCAGCATCGTCCTGATACCAAAACCTGGCAGAGACATAACCAAAAAAGAGAATTTCAGACCAATATCCTTGATGAACATTGATGCAAAAATCCTCAATAAAATACTGGCAAACCGAATCCAGCAGCACATCAAAAAGCTTATCCACCATGATCAAGTGGGCTTCATCCCTGGGATGCAAGGCTGGTTCAACATACGCAAATCAATAAATGTAATCCAGCATATAAACAGAACCAAAGACAAAAACCACATGATTATCTCAATAGATGCAGAAAAGGCCTTTGACAAAATTCAACAACCCTTCATGCTAAAAACTCTCAATAAATTAGGTATTGATGGGACGTATCTCAAAATAATAAGAGCTATCTACGACAAACCCACAGCCAATATCATACTGAATGGGCAAAAACTGGAAGCATTCCCTCTGAAAACTGGCACAAGACAGGGATGCCCTCTCTCACCGCTACTATTCAACATAGTGCTGGAAGTTCTGGCCAGAGCAATCAGGCAAGAGAAGGAAATAAAGGGTATTCAATTAGGAAAAGAGGAAGTCAAATTGTCCCTGTTTGCAGATGACATGATTGTATATCTAGAAAACCCCATTGTCTCAGCCCAAAATCTCCTTAAGCTGATTAGCAACTTCAGCAAAGTCTCAGGATACAAAATTAATGTACAAAAATCACAAGCATTCTTGTACACCAATAACAGACAAACAGAGAGCCAAATCATGAGTGAACTCCCATTCACAATTGCTTCAAAGAGAATAAAATACCTAGGAATCCAACTTACAAGGGACGTGAAGGACCTCTTCAAGGAGAACTACAAACCACTGCTCAATGAAATAAAAGAGGATACAAACAAATGGAAGAACATTCCATGCTCATGGGTTGGAAGAATCAATATCGTGAAAATGGCCATACTGCCCAAGCTAATTTATAGATTCAATGCCATCCCCATCAAGCTACCAATGACTTTCTTCACAGAATTGGAAAAAACTACTTTAAAGTTCATATGGAACCAAAAAAGAGCCCGCATCGCCAAGTCAATCCTAAGCCAAAAGAACAAAGCTGGAGGCATCACGCTACCTGACTTTAAACTATACTACAAGGCTACAGTAACCAAAACAGCATGGTACTGGTACCACAACAGAGACATAGATCAATGGAACAGAACAGAGCCCTCAGAAATGATGCCGCATAGCTACAACTATCTGATCTTTGACAAACCTGACAAAAACAAGAAATGGGGAAAGGATTCCCTATTTAATAAATGGTGCTGGGAAAACTGGCTAGCCATATGTAGAAAGCTGCAACTGGATCCCTTCCTTACACCTTATACAAAAATTAATTCAAGATGGATTAAAGACTTATATGTTAGACCTAAAACCATTAAAATCCTACAAGAAAACCTAGGCAATACCATTCAGGACATAGGCGTGGGCAAGGACTTCATGTCTAAAACACCAAAAGCAATGGCATCAAAAGCCAAAATCGACAAATGGGATCTCATTAAACTAAAGAGCTTCTGCACAGCAAAAGAAACTATCATCAGAGTGAACAGGCAACCTACACAATGGGAGAAAATTTTTGCAACCTACTCATCTGACAAAGGGCTAATATCCAGAATCTACAATGAACTCAAACAAATTTACAAGAAAAAAACAAACAACCCCATCAAAAAGTGGGCAGAGGACATGAACAGACACTTCTCAAAAGAAGACATTTATGCAGCCAAAAAACACATGAAGAAATGCTCCTCATCACTGGCCATCAGAGAAATGCAAATCAAAACCACAGTGAGATACCATCTCACACCAGTTAGAATGGCCATCATTAAAAAATCAGGAAACAACAGGTGCTGGAGAGGATGTGGAGAAATAGGAACACTTTTACACTGTTGGTGGGACTGTAAACTAGTTCAACCATTGTGGAAGTCAGTGTGGCGATTCCTCAGGGATCTCGATCTAGAAATACCATTTGACCCAGCCATCCCATTACTGGGTATATACCCAAAGGACTATAAATCATGCTGCTATAAAGACCCATGCACACGTATGTTTATTGCGGCACTATTCACAATAGCAAAGAGTTGGAACCAACCCAAATGTCCAACAACGATAGACTGGATTAAGAAAATGTGGCACATATACACCATGGAATACTATGCAGCCATAAAAAATGATGAGTTCGTGTCCTTTGTAGGGACATGGATGAAACTGGAAAACATCATTCTCAGTAAACTATCGCAAGGACAAAAAACCAAACACCGCATGTTCTCACTCATAGGTGGGAATTGAACAATGAGAACTCATGGACACAGGAAGGGGAACATCACGCTCCGGGGACTGTTGTGGGGTGGGGGGAAGGGGGAGGGACAGCATTAGGAGATACACCTAATGCTAAATGACGAATTAACGGGTGCAGGAAATCAACATGGCACATGGATACATATGTAACAAACCTGCACATTGTGCACATGTACCCTAAAACCCTAAAGTATAATAAAAAAAAAAAAAAAAAAAAAAAAGAAACTTATTTCTGATCTGTAAATTCAGTTAACAGAGATAAAACATATTTTTGATTGAGCAGTTATGAAACACTCTTTCTGTAGAAAATGCAAGTGGAGATTCGGAGCGCTAAGAGGGTAATAGTGGAAAAAGGAATGTCTCCAAATATAAACTACACAGAATCATTCTGTGAAACTTCTTTCTGATCTGTGCATTCAGCTAACAGGGTTAAACCATACTTTTTATTGAGCAGATCTGAACACTCTTTCTGTAGAAAATGCAACAGGACATTTGGAGCGCTAAGAGAGTAGTAGTGGAAAAAGGAATATATTCAAATATAAACTACACAGAAGCATTCTGTGAAACTTCTTTCTGATCTGAGCATTCAGCTAACAGAGTTAAACCATACTTTTGATTGAGCAGTTTTGAAACACTCTGTCTGTAGAAAATGCAACTGGACATTCGTAGCGCTAAGTGGGTAATAGTGGAAAAAAGAATATGTTCAAATATAAACTACACAGAAGCATTGTATTAAACTTCTTTCTGTTCTGTGCATTCAACTAACAGAGTTGAACCTTACTTTTGATTGAGCATTTCTGAAACACTCTTTCTGTAGAAACTGCAATTGGACATTCTGAGCGCTAAGAGGCCTCTATTGGGAAAAATAAAATCTTCAAATAAAAACTACACAGAAGCATTGTGTGAAACTTATTTCTGATATGTTCATTAAGCTAAGAGAGTTAAACCATACTTTTGATTGCGCAGTTCTGAACATTCTTTCTGTAGAAAATGCAAGTGGAGATTCGGAGCGCTAAGAGGGTAATAGTGGAAAAAGGAATGTCTCCAAATATAAACTACACAGAATCATTCTGTGAAACTTCTTTCTGATCTGTGCATTCAGCTAACAGAGTTAAACCATACTATTGATTGAGCAGATCTGAACACTCTTTCTGTAGAAAATGCAACTGGACATTTGGAGCGCTAAGAGAGTAGTAGTGGAAAAAGGAATATATTCAAATATAAACTACACAGAAGCATTCTGTGAAACTTCTTTCTGATCTGAGCATTCAGCTAACAGAGTTAAACCATACTTTTGATTGAGGAGTTTTGAAACACTCTGTCTGTAGAAAATGCAACTGGACATTCGTAGCGCTACGTGGGTAATAGTGGAAAAAATAATATGTTCAAATATAAACTACACAGAAGCATTGTATGAAACTTCTTTCTGTTCTGTGCATTCAACTGACAGAGTTGAACCTTACTTTTGATTGAGCCTTTCTGAAACACTCTTTCTGTAGAATCTGCAATTGGACATTCTGAGCGCTAAGAGGCCTATATTGGGAAAAATAATATCTTCAAATAAAAACTACACAGAAGCATTGTGTGAAACTTATTTCTGATATGTTCATTAAGCTAACAGAGTTAAACCATACTTTTGATTGCGCAGTTCTGAACACTCTTTCTGTAGAAAATTCAAGTGGACATTCGGAGCGCTAAGAGGGTAATAGTGGAAAAAGGGATATATTCAAATATAAACTACACAGTAGCATTCTGTGAAAATTCTTTCTGTTCTGTGCATTCAACTAACAGAGTTGAACCTTACTTTTGATTGAGCCGTTCTGAAACACTCTTTCTGTAGAAACTGCAATTGGACCTGCTAAGCGCTAAGAGGCCTACATTGGGAAAAAGAATATCTTCAAATAAAAACTACACAGATGCATTCTGTGCAACTTATTTCTGATCTGTAAATTCAGTTAACAGAGATAAAACATATTTTTCATTGAGAAGTTATGAAACACTCTTTTTGTAGAAAATGCAAGTGGAGATTCGGAGCGCTAAGAGGGTAATAGTGGAAAAAGGAATGTCTTCAAATATAAACTACACAGAATCATTCGGTGAAACTTCTTTCTGATCTGTGCATTCAGCTAACAGAGTTAAACCATACTTTTGATTGAGCAGATCTGAACACTCTTTCTGTTGAAAATGCAATTGCACATTTGGAGCGCTAAGAGCGTATTAGTGGAAAAAGGAACATATTCAAATATAAACTACACAGAAGCATTCTGTGAAACTTCTTTCTGATCTGAGCATTCAGCTAACAGAGTTAAACCATACTTTTTATTGAGCAGTTTTGAAACACTCTGTCTGTAGAAAATGCAACTGGACATTCGTAGCGCTATGTGGGTAATAGTGGAAAAAAGAATATGTTCAAATATAAACTACACAGAAGCATTGTATGAAACTTCTTTCTGTTCTGTGCATTCAACTAACAGAGTTGAACCTTACTTTTGATTGAGCCGTTCTGAAACACTCTTTCTGTAGAAACTGCAATTGGACATTCTGAGCGCTAAGAGGCCTATATTGGGAAAAAGAATGTCTACAAATAAAAACTACACAGAAGAATTGTGTGAAACTTCTTTCTGTTCTGTTTGTTCCACTAAAAGAGTTGAACCTTAGTTTTGATTGAGTCGTTCTGAAACACTCTTTCTGTAGAAAATGCAAGTGGAGTTTCGGAGCGCTAAGAGGGTAATAGTGGAAAAAGGAATGTCTCCAAATATAAACTACACAGAATCATTCTGTGAAACTTCTTTCTGATCTGTGCATTCAGCTAACAGAGTTAAAACATACTTTTGATTGAGCAGATCTGAACACTCTTTCACTAGAAAATGCAACTGGACATTTTGAGCGCTAAGAGGGTAGTAGTGGAAAAAGGAATATATTCAAATATAAACTACACAGAAGAATTCTATGAAACTTCTTTCTGATCTGAGCATTCAGCTAACAGAGTTAAACCATACTTTTGATTGAGCAGTTTTGAAACACTCTGTCTGTAGAAAATGCAACTGGACATTCGTAGCGCTAAGTGGGTAATAGTGGAAAAAAGAATATGTTCAAATATAAACTACACAGAAGCATTGTATGAAACTTCTTTCTGTTCTGTGCATTCAACTAACAGAGTTGAACCTTACTTTTGATTGAGCCTTTCTGAAACACTCTTTCTGTAGAAACTGCAATTGGACATTCTGAGAGCTAAGAGGCATCTTTGGGAAAAATAATATCTTCATATAAAAATTACACAGAAGCATTGTGTGAAACTTATTTCTGATATGTTCATTAAGCTAACAGAGTTAAACCATACTTTTGATTGCGCAGTTCTGAACACTCTTTCTGTAGAAAATGCAAGTGGACATTCGGAGCGCTAAGAGGGTATTAGTGGAAAAAGGAATATATTCAAATATAAACTACACAGTAGCATTCTGTGAAAATACTTTCTGTTCTGTGCATTCAACTAACAGAGTTGAACCTTACTTTTGATTGAGCCGTTCTGAAACACTCTTTCTGTAGAAACTGCAATTGGACATGCTAAGCGCTAAGAGGCCTACATTGGGAAAAAGAATATCTTCAAATAAAAACTACACAGATGCATTCTGTGAAACTTATTTCTGATCTATAAATTCAGTTAACAGAGATAAAACATATTTTTGATTGAGCAGTTATGAAACACTCTTTTTGTAGAAAATGCAAGTGGAGATTCGGAGCGCTAAGAGGGTAATAGTGGAAAAAGGAATGTCTTCAAATAAAACTACACAGAATCATTCGGTAAAATTTCTTTCTGATCTGTGCATTCAGCTTACAGTGTTAAACCATACTTTTGATTGAGCAGATCTGAACACTCTTTCTGTAGAAAATGCAACTGGACATTTGGAGCGCTAAGAGCGTAGTAGTGGAAAAAGGAATATATTCAAATATAAACTACACAGAAGCATTCTGTGAAACTTCTTTCTGATCTGAGCATACAGCTAACAGAGTTAAACCATACTTTTGATTGAGCAGATTTGAAACACTCTGTCTGTAGAAAATGCAACTGGACATTCGTAGCGCTAAGTGGGTAATAGTGGAAAAGAGAATATGTTCAAATATAAACTACACAGAAGCATTGTATGAAACTCCTTTCTGTTCTGTGCATTCAACTAACAGAGTTGAACCTTACTTTTGATTGAGCCGTTCTGAAACACTCTTTCTGTAGAAACTGCAATTGGACATGCTAAGCGCTAAGAGGCCTACATTGGGAAAAAGAATATCTTCAAATAAAAACTACACAGATGCATTCTGTGCAACTTATTTCTGATCTGTAAATTCAGTTAACAGAGATAAAACATATTTTTCATTGAGAAGTTATGAAACACTCTTTTTGTAGAAAATGCAAGTGGAGATTCGGAGCGCTAAGAGGTTAATAGTGGAAAAAGGAATGTCTCCAAATATAAACTACACAGAATCATTCTGTGAAATATCTTTCTGATCTGTGCATTCAGCTAACAGAGTTAAATCATACTTTTGATTGAGCAGATCTGAACACTCTTTCTGTAGAAAATGCAACTGGACATTTGGAGCGCTAAGAGGGTAGTAGTGGAAAAAGTAATATATTCAAATATAAACTACACAGAAGCATTCTGTGAAACTTCTTTCTGGTCTGAGCATTCAGCTAACAGAGTTAAACCATACTTTTGATTGAGCAGTTTTGAAACACTCTGTCTGTAGAAAATGCAACTGGACATTCGTAGCGTTAAGTGGGTAATAGTGGAAAAAAGAATATGTTCAAATATAAACTACACAGAAGCATTGTATGAAACTACTTTCTTTTCTGTGCATTCAACTAACAGAGTTGAACCTTACTTTTGATTGAGCCTTTCTGAAACACTCTTTCTGTAGAAACTGCAATTGGACATTCTGAGCGCTAAGAGGCCTCTATTGGGAAAAATAATATCTTCAAATAAAAACTACACAGAAGCATTGTGTGAAACTTATTTCTGATATGTTCATTAAGCTAACAGAGTTAAACCATACTTTTGATTGCGCAGTTCTGAACACTCTTTCTGTAGAAAATGCAAGTGGACATTCGGAGCGCTAAGAGGGTAATAGTGGAAAAAGGAATATATTCAAATATAAACTACACAGTAGCATTCTGTGAAAATTCTTTCTGTTCTGTGCATTCAACTAACAGAGTTGAACCTTACTTTTGATTGAGCCGTTCTGAAACACTCTTTCTGTAGAAACTGCAATTGGACATGCTAAGCGCTAAGAGGCCTACATTGGGAAAAAGAATATCTTCAAATAAAAACTACACAGATGCATTCTGTGAAACTTATTTCTGATCTATAAATTCAGTTAACAGAGATAAAACATATTTTTGATTGAGCAGTTATGAAACACTCTGTTTGTAGAAAATGCAACTGGACATTCGTAGCGCTAAGTGGGTAATAGTGGAAAAGAGAATATGTTCAAATATAAACTACACAGAAGCATTGTATGAAACTTCTTTCTGTTCTGTGCATTCAACTAACAGAGTTGAACCTTACTTTTGATTGAGCCGTTGTGAAACACTCTTTATGTAGAAACTGCAATTATACATTCTGAGCGCTAAGAGGCCTATATTGGGAAAAAGAATGTCTACAAATAAAAACTACACAGAAGAATTGTGTGAAACTTCTTTCTGTTCTGTTTGTTCAACTAAAAGATTTGAACCTTAGTTTTGATTGAGCCGTTCTGAAACACTCTTTCTGTAGAAAATGCAAGTGGAGATTCGGAGCGCTAAGAGGGTAATAGTGGAAAAAGGAATGTCTCCAAATATAAACTACACAGAATCATTCTGTGAAACTTCTTTCTGATCTGTGCATTCAGCTAACAGTGTTAAACCATACTTTTGATTGAGCAGATCTGAACACTCTTTCTGTAGAAAATGCAACTGGACATTTGGAGCGCTAAGAGAGTAGTAGTTGAAAAAGAATATATTCAAATATAAACTACACAGAAGCATTCTGTGAAAGTTCTTTCTGATCTGAGCATTCAGCTAACAGAGTTAAACCATACTTTTGATTGAGCAGTTTTGAAACCCTCTGTCGGTAGAAAATGCAACTGGACATTCGTAGCACTAAGTGGGTAATAGTGGAAAAAAGAATATGTTCAAATATAAACTACACAGAAGCATTGTATGAAACTTCTTTCTGTTCTGTGCATTCAACTAACGGAGTTGAAACTTACTTTTGATTGAGCCTTTCTGAAACACTCTTTCTGTAGAAACTGCAATTGGACATTCTGAGCGCTAAGAGGCCTATATTGGGAAAAATAATATCTTCAAATAAAAACTACACAGAAGCATTGTGTGAAACTTATTTCTGATATGTTCATTAAGCTAACAGAGTTAAACCATACTTTTGATTGCGCAGTTCTGAACACTCTTTCTGTAGAAAATGCAAGTGGACATTCTGAGCGCTAAGAGGGTAATAGTGGAAAAAGGAATATATTCAAATATAAACTACACAGTAGCATTCTGTGAAAATTCTTTCTATTCTGTGCATTCAACTAACAGAGTTGAACCTTACTTTTGATTGAGCCGTTCTGAAACACTCTTTCTGTAGAAACTGCAATTGGACATTCTGAGCGCTAAGAGGCCTATATTGGGAAAAAGAATGTCTACAAATAAAAACTACACAGAAGAATTGTGTGAAACTTCTTTGTGTTCTGTTTGTTCAACTAAAAGAGTTGAACCTTAGTTTTGATTGAGCCGTTCTGAAACACTCTTTCTGTAGAAAATGCAAGTGGAGATTCGGAGCGCTAAGAGGGTAATAGTGGAAAAAGGAATGTCTCCAAAT
Source organism: Symphalangus syndactylus (assembly GCF_028878055.3). Taxonomy (NCBI): domain Eukaryota; kingdom Metazoa; phylum Chordata; class Mammalia; order Primates; family Hylobatidae; genus Symphalangus; species Symphalangus syndactylus. The sequence continues at coordinate 136,241,016 of NC_072433.2, read as the reverse complement.
ATAAACTACACAGAATCATTCTGTGAAACTTCTTTCTGATCTGTGCATTCAGCTAACAGATTTAAACCATACTTTTGATTGAGCAGATCTGAACCCTCATTCTGTAGAAAATGCAACTGGACATTTGGAGGGCTAAGATAGTAGTAGTGGAAAAAGGAATATATTCAAATATAAACTACACAGAAGCATTCTGTGAAACTTCTTTCTGATCTGAGCATTCAGCTAACAGAGTTAAACCATACTTTTGATTGAGCAGTTTTGAAACACTCTGTCTGTAGAAAATGCAACTGGACATTCGTAGCGCTAAGTGGGTAATAGTGGAAAAAAGAATATGTTCAAATATAAACTACACAGAAGCATTGTATGAAACTTCTTTCTGTTCTGTGCATTCAACTAACAGAGTTGAACCTTACTTTTGATTTAGCCTTTCTGAAACACTCTTTCTGTAGAAACTGCAATTGGACATTCTGAGCGCTAAGAGGCCTATATTGGGAAAAATAATATCTTCAAATAAAAACTACACAGAAGCATTGTGTGAAACTTATTTCTGATATGTTCATTAAGCTAACAGAGTTAAAACATACTTTTGATTGCGCAGTTCTGAACTCTCTTTCTGTAGAAAATGCAAGTGGACATTCGGAGCGCTAAGAGGGTAATAGTGGAAAAAGGAATATATTCAAATATAAACTACACAGTAGCATTCTGTGAAAATTCTTTCTGTTCTGTGCATTCAACTAACAGAGTTGAACCTTACTTTTGATTGAGCCGTTCTGAAACACTTTTTCTGTAGAAACTGCAATTGGACATGCTAAGCGCTAAGAAGCCTACATTGGGAAAAAGAATATCTTCAAATAAAAACTACACAGATGCATTCTGTGAAACGTATTTCTGATCTGAAATTTCAGTTAACAGAGATAAAACATATTTTTGATTGAGCAGTTATGAAACACTCTTTTTGTAGAAAATGCAAGTGGAGATTCGGAGCGCTAAGAGGGTAATAGTGGAAAAAGGAATGTCTTCAAATATAAACTACACAGAATCATTCGGTGAAACTTCTTTCTGATCTGTGCATTCAGCTAACAGAGTTAAATCATACTTTTGATTGAGCAGATCTGAACACTCTTTCTGTAGAAAATGCAACTGGACATTTGGAGCGCTAAGAGCGTAGTAGTGGAAAAAGGAATATATTCAAATATAAACTACACAGAACCATTCTGTGAAACTTCTTTCTGATCTGAGCATTCAGCTAAGAGAGTTAAACCATACTTTTGATTGAGCAGTTTTGAAACACTCTGTCTGTAGAAAATGCAACTGGACATTCGTAGCGCTAAGTGGGTAATAGTGGAAAAAAGAATATGTTCAAATATAAACTACACAGAAGCATTGTATGAAACTTCTTTCTGTTCTGTGCATTCAACTAACAGAGTTGAACCTTACTTTTGATTGAGCCGTTCTGAAACACTCTTTCTGTAGAAACTGCAATTGGACATTCTGAGAACTAAGAGGCCTATATTGGGAAAAAGAATGTCTACAAATAAAATCTACACAGAAGAATTGTGTGAAACTTCTTTCTGTTCTGTTTGTTCAACTAAAAGAGTTGAACCTTAGTTTTGATTGAGCCGTTCTGAAACACTCTTTGTGTAGAAAATGCAAGTGGAGATTCGGTGCGCTAAGAGGGTAATAGTGGAAAAAGGAATGTCTCCAAATATAAACTACACAGAATCATTCTGTGAAACTTCTTTCTGATCTGTGCATTCAGCTAACAGAGTTAAACCATACTATTGATTGAGCAGATCTGAACACTCTTTCTGTAGAAAATGCAACTGGACATTTGGAGCGCTAAGAGAGTAGTAGTGGAAAAAGGAATATATTCAAATATAAACTACACAGAAGCATTCTGTGAAACTTCTTTCTGATCTGAGCATTCAGCTAACAGAGTTAAACCATACTTTTGATTGAGGAGTTTTGAAACACTCTGTCTGTAGAAAATGCAACTGGACATTCGTAGCGCTAAGTTGGTAATAGTGGAAAAAATAATATGTTCAAATATAAACTACACAGAAGCATTGTATGAAACTTCTTTCTGTTCTGTGCATTCAACTGACAGAGTTGAACCTTACTTTTGATTGAGCCTTTCTGAAACACTCTTTCTGTAGAATCTGCAATTGGACATTCTGAGCGCTAAGAGGCCTATATTGGGAAAAATAATATCTTCAAATAAAAACTACACAGAAGCATTGTGTGAAACTTATTTCTGATATGTTCATTAAGCTAACAGAGTTAAACCATACTTTTGATTGCGCAGTTCTGAACACTCTTTCTGTAGAAAATGCAAGTGGACATTCGGAGCGCTAAGAGGGTAATAGTGGAAAAAGGGATATATTCAAATATAAACTACACAGTAGCATTCTGTGAAACTTCTTTCTGTTCTGTGCATTCAACTAACAGAGTTGAACCTTACTTTTGATTGAGCCGTTCTGAAACACTCTTTCTGTAGAAACTGCAATTGGACATTCTGAGCGCTAAGAGGCCTATATTGGGAAAAAGAATGTCTACAAATAAAAACTACACAGAAGAATTGTGTGAAACTTCTTTCTGTTCTGTTTGTTCCACTAAAAGATTTGAACCTTAGTTTTGATTGAGTCGTTCTGAAACACTCTTTCTGTATAAAATGCAAGTGGAGTTTCGGAGCGCTAAGAGGGTAATAGTGGAAAAAGGAATGTCTTCAAATATAAACTACACAGAATCATTCGGTGAAACTTTTTCTTATCTGTGCATTCAGCTAACAGAGTTAAACCATACTTTTGATTGAGCAGATCTGAACACTCTTTCTGTTGAAAATGCAACTGCACATTTGGAGCGCTAAGAGCGTATTAGTGGAAAAAGGAACATATTCAAATATAAACTACACAGAAGCATTCTGTGAAACTTCTTTCTGATCTGAGCATTCAGCTAACAGAGTTAAACCATACTTTTGATTGAGCAGTTTTGAAACACTCTGTCTGTAGAAAATGCAACTGGACATTCGTAGCACTAAGTGGGTAATAGTGGAAAAAAGAATATGTTCAAATATAAACAACACAGAAGCATTGTATGAAACGTCTTTCTGTTCTGTGCATTCAACTAACAGAGTTGAACCTTACTTTTGATTGAGCCTTTCTGAAACACTCTTTCTGTAGAAACTGCAATTGGACATTCTGAGCGCTAAGAGGCATCTATTGGGAAAAATAATATCTTCAAATAAAAATTACACAGAAGCATTGTGTGAAACTTATTTCTGATATGTTCATTAAGCTAACAGAGTTAAACCATACTTTTGATTGCGCAGTTCTGAACACTCTTTCTGTAGAAAATGCAAGTGGACATTCGGAGCGCTAAGAGGGTATTAGTGGAAAAAGGAATATATTCAAATATAAACTACACAGTAGCATTCTGTGAAAATACTTTCTGTTCTGTGCATTCAACTAACAGAGTTGAACCTTACTTTTGATTGAGCCGTTCTGAAACACTCTTTCTGTAGAAACTGCAATTGGACATGCTAAGCGCTAAGAGGCCTACATTGGGAAAAAGAATATCTTCAAATAAAAACTACACAGATGCATTCTGTGAAACTTATTTCTGATCTATAAATTCAGTTAACAGAGATAAAACATATTTTTGATTGAGCAGTTATGAAACACTCTTTTTGTAGAAAATGCAAGTGGAGATTCGGAGCGCTAAGAGGGTAATAGTGGAAAAAGGAATGTCTTCAAATATAAACTACACAGAATCATTCGGTGAAACTTTTTCTGATCTGTGCATTCAGCTAACAGAGTTAAACCATACTTTTGATTGAGCAGATCTGAACACTCTTTCTGTTGAAAATGCAACTGCACATTTGGAGCGCTAAGAGCGTATTAGTGGAAAAAGGAACATATTCAAATATAAACTACACAGAAGCATTCTGTGAAACTTCTTTCTGATCTGAGCATTCAGCTAACAGAGTTAAACCATACTTTTGATTGAGCAGTTTTGAAACACTCTGTCTGTAGAAAATGCAACTGGACATTCGTAGCGCTAAGTGGGTAATAGTGGAAAAAAGAATATGTTCAAATATAAACTACACAGAAGCATTGTATGAAACATCTTTCTGTTCTGTGCATTCAACTAACAGAGTTGAACCTTAATTTTGATTGAGCCGTTCTGAAACACTCTTTCTGTAGAAACTGCAATTGGACATTCTGAGCGCTAAGAGGCCTATATTGGGAAAAAGAATGTCTACAAATAAAAACTACACAGAAGAATTGTGTGAAACTTCTTTCTGTTCTGTTTGTTCCACTAAAAGAGTTGAACCTTAGTTTTGATTGAGTCGTTCTGAAACACTCTTTCTGTAGAAAATGCAAGTGGAGTTTCGGAGCGCTAAGAGGGTAATAGTGGAAAAAGGAATGTCTCCAAATATAAACTACACAGAATCATTCTCTGAAACTTCTTTCTGATCTGTGCATTCAGCTAACAGAGTTAAAACATACTTTTGATTGAGCAGATCTGAAAACTCTTTCTGTAGAAAATGCAACTGGACATTTGGAGCGCTAAGAGGGTAGTAGTGGAAAAAGGAATATATTCAAATATAAACTACACAGAAGCATTCTATGAAACTTCTTTCTGATCTGAGCATTCAGCTAACAGAGTTAGCTTTTGATTGAGCAGTTTTGAAACACTCTGTCTGTAGAAAATGCAACTGGACATTCGTAGCGCTAAGTGGGTAATAGTGGAAAAAAGAATATGTTCAAATATAAACTACACAGAAGCATTGTATGAAACTTCTTTCTGTTCTGTGCATTCAACTAACAGAGTTGAACCTTACTTTTGATTGAGCCTTTCTGAAACACTCTTTCTGTAGAAACTGCAATTGGACATTCTGAGCGCTAAGAGGCATCTTTGGGAAAAATAATATCTTCAAATAAAAATTACACAGAAGCATTGTGTGAAACTTATTTCTGATATGTTCATTAAGCTAACAGAGTTAAACCATACTTTTGATTGCGCAGTTCTGAACACTCTTTCTGTAGAAAATGCAAGTGGACATTCGGAGCGCTAAGAGGGTAATAGTGGAAAAAGGAATATATTCAAATATAAACTACACAGTAGCATTCTGAGAAAATACTTTCTGTTCTGTGCATTCAACTAACAGAGTTGAACCTTACTTTTGATTGAGCCGTTCTGAAACACTCTTTCTGTAGGAACTGCAATTGGACATGCTAAGCGCTAAGAGGCCTACATTGGGAAAAAGAATATCTTCAAATAAAAACTACACAGATGCATTCTGTGAAACTTATTTCTGATCTATAAATTCAGTTAACAGAGATAAAACATATTTTTGATTGAGCAGTTATGAAACACTCTTTTTGTAGAAAATGCAAGTGGAGATTCGGAGCGCTAAGAGGGTAATAGTGGAAAAAGGAATGTCTTCAAATATAAACTACACAGAATCATACGGTAAAATTTCTTTCTGATCTGTGCATTCAGCTAACAGAGTTAAACCATACTTTTGATTGAGCAGATCTGAACACTCTTTCTGTAGAAAATGCAACTGGACATTTGGAGCGCTAAGAGCGTAGTAGTGGAAAAAGGAATATATTCAAATAAAACTACACAGAAGCATTCTGTGAAACTTCTTTCTGATCTGAGCATACAGCTAACAGAGTTAAACCATACTTTGATTGAGCAGATTTGAAACACTCTGTCTGTAGAAAATGCAACTGGACATTCGTAGCGCTAAGTGGGTAATAGTGGAAAAGAGAATATGTTCAAATATAAACTACACAGAAGCATTGTATGAAACTTCTTTCTGTTCTGTGCATTCAACTAACAGAGTTGAACCTTACTTTTGATTGAGCCGTTCTGAAACACTCTTTCTGTAGAAACTGCAATTGGACATTCTGAGCGCTAAGAGGCCTATATTGGGAAAAAGAATGTCTACAAATAAAAACTACACAGAAGAATTGTGTGAAACTTCTTTCTGTTCTGTTTGTTCCACTAAAAGAGTTGAACCTTAGTTTTGATTGAGTCGTTCTGAAACACTCTTTCTGTAGAAAATGCAAGTGGAGTTTCGGAGCACTAAGAGGGTAATAGTGGAAAAAGGAATGTCTCCAAATATAAACTACACAGAATCATTCGGTGAAACTTCTTTCTGATCTGTGCATTCAGCAAACAGAGTTAAATCATACTTTTGATTGAGCAGATCTGAACACTCTTTCTGTAGAAAATGCAACTGGACATTTGGAGCGCTAAGAGGGTAGTAGTGGAAAAAGGAATATATTCAAATATAAACTACACAGAAGCATTCTGTGAAACTTCTTTCTGGTCTGAGCATTCAGCTAACAGAGTTAAACCATACTTTTGATTGAGCAGTTTTGAAACACTCTGTCTGTAGAAAATGCAACTGGACATTCGTAGCGCTAAGTGGGTAATAGTGGAAAAAAGAATATGTTCAAATATAAACAACACAGAAGCATTGTATGAAACTTCTTTCTGTTCTGTGCATTCAACTAACAGAGTTGAACCTTACTTTTGATTGAGCCTTTCTGAAACACTCTTTCTGTAGAAACTGCAATTGGACATTCTGAGCGCTAAGAGGCATCTATTGGGAAAAATAATATCTTCAAATAAAAATTACACAGAAGCATTGTGTGAAACTTATTTCTGATATGTTCATTAAGCTAACAGAGTTAAACCATACTTTTGATTGCGCAGTTCTGAACACTCTTTCTGTAGAAAATGCAAGTGGACATTCGGAGCGCTAAGAGGGTATTAGTGGAAAAAGGAATATATTCAAATATAAACTACACAGTAGCATTCTGTGAAAATACTTTCTGTTCTGTGCATTCAACTAACAGAGTTGAACCTTACTTTTGATTGAGCCGTTCTGAAACACTCTTTCTGTAGAAACTGCAATTGGACATGCTAAGCGCTAAGAGGCCTACATTGGGAAAAAGAATATATTCAAATAAAAACTACACAGATGCATTCTGTGAAACTTATTTCTGATCTATAAATTCAGTTAACAGAGATAAAACATATTTTTGATTGAGCAGTTATGAAACACTCTTTTTGTAGAAAATGCAAGTGGAGATTCGGAGCGCTAAGAGGGTAATAGTGGAAAAAGGAATGTCTTCAAATATAAACTACACAGAATCATTCGGTGAAACTTTTTCTGATCTGTGCATTCAGCTAACAGAGTTAAACCATACTTTTGATTGAGCAGATCTGAACACTCTTTCTGTTGAAAATGCAACTGCACATTTGGAGCGCTAAGAGCGTATTAGTGGAAAAAGGAACATATTCAAATATAAACTACACAGAAGCATTCTGTGAAACTTCTTTCTGATCTGAGCATTCAGCTAACAGAGTTAAACCATACTTTTGATTGAGCAGTTTTGAAACACTCTGTCTGTAGAAAATGCAACTGGACATTCGTAGCGCTAAGTGGGTAACAGTGGAAAAAAGAATATGTTCAAATATAAACTACACAGAAGCATTGTATGAAACTTCTTTCTGTTCTGTGCATTCAACTAACAGAGTTGAACCTTACTTTTGATTGAGCCATTCTGAAACACTCTTTCTGTAGAAACTGCAATTGGACATTCTGAGCGCTAAGAGGCCTATATTGGGAAAAAGAATGTCTACAAATAAAAACTACACAGAAGAATTGTGTGAAACTTCTTTCTGTTCTGTTTGTTCCACTAAAAGAGTTGAACCTTAGTTTTGATTGCGTCGTTCTGAAACACTCTTTCTGTAGAAAATGCAAGTGGAGTTTCGGAGCGCTAAGAGGGTAATAGTGGAAAAAGGAATGTCTCCAAATATAAACTACACAGAATCATTCTGTGAAACTTCTTTCTGATCTGTGCATTCAGCTAACAGAGTTAAAACATACTTTTGATTGAGCAGATCTGAACACTCTTTCTGTAGAAAATGCAACTGGACATTTGGAGCGCTAAGAGGGTAGTAGTGGAAAAAGGAATATATTCAAATATAAACTACACAGAAGCATTCTATGAAACTTCTTTCTGATCTGAGCATTCAGCTAACAGAGTTAGCTTTTGATTGAGCAGTTTTGAAACACTCTGTCTGTAGAAAATGCAACTGGACATTCGTAGCGCTAAGTGGGTAATAGTGGAAAAAAGAATATGTTCAAATATAAACAACACAGAAGCATTGTATGAAACGTCTTTCTGTTCTGTGCATTCAACTAACAGAGTTGAACCTTACTTTCGATTGAGCCTTTCTGAAACACTCTTTCTGTAGAAACTGCAATTGGACATTCTGAGCGCTAAGAGGCATCTATTGGGAAAAATAATATCTTCAAATAAAAATTACACAGAAGCATTGTGTGAAACTTATTTCTGATATGTTCATTAAGCTAACAGAGTTAAACCATACTTTTGATTGCGCAGTTCTGAACACTCTTTCTGTAGAAAATGCAAGTGGACATTCGGAGCGCTAAGAGGGTATTAGTGGAAAAAGGAATATATTCAAATATAAACTACACAGTAGCATTCTGTGAAAATACTTTCTGTTCTGTGCATTCAACTAACAGAGTTGAACCTTACTTTTGATTGAGCCGTTCTGAAACACTCTTTCTGTAGAAACTGCAATTGGACATGCTAAGCGCTAAGAGGCCTACATTGGGAAAAAGAATATCTTCAAATAAAAACTACACAGATGCATTCTGTGAAACTTATTTCTGATCTATAAATTCAGTTAACAGAGATAAAACATATTTTTGATTGAGCAGTTATGAAACACTCTTTTTGTAGAAAATGCAAGTGGAGATTCGGAGCGCTAAGGGGGTAATAGTGGAAAAAGGAATGTCTTCAAATATAAACTACACAGAAACATTCGGTGAAACTTTTTCTGATCTGTGCATTCAGCTAACAGAGTTAAACCATACTTTTGATTGAGCAGATCTGAACACTCTTTCTGTTGAAAATGCAACTGCACATTTGGAGCGCTAAGAGCGTATTAGTGGAAAAAGGAACATATTCAAATATAAACTACACAGAAGCATTCTGTGAAACTTCTTTCTGATCTGAGCATTCAGCTAACAGAGTTAAACCATACTTTTGATTGAGCAGTTTTGAAACACTCTGTCTGTAGAAAATGCAACTGGACATTCGTAGCGCTAAGTGGGTAATAGTGGAAAAGAGAATATGTTCAAATATAAACTACACAGAAGCATTGTATGAAACTTCTTTCTGTTCTGTGCATTCAACTAACAGAGTTGAACCTTACTTTTGATTGAGCCGTTCTGAAACACTCTTTCTGTAGAAACTGCAATTGGACATTCTGAGCGCTAAGAGGCCTATATTGGGAAAAAGAATGTCTACAAATAAAAACTACACAGAAGAATTGTGTGAAACTTCTTTCTGTTCTGTTTGTTCCACTAAAAGAGTTGAACCTTAGTTTTGATTGAGTCGTTCTGAAACACTCTTTCTGTAGAAAATGCAAGTGGAGTTTCGGAGCACTAAGAGGGTAATAGTGGAAAAAGGAATGTCTCCAAATATAAACTACACAGAATCATTCTGTGAAACTTCTTTCTGATCTGTGCATTCAGCTAACAGAGTTAAATCATACTTTTGATTGAGCAGATCTGAACACTCTTTCTGTAGAAAATGCAACTGGACATTTGGAGCGCTAAGAGGGTAGTAGTGGAAAAAGGAATATATTCAAATATAAACTACACAGAAGCATTCTGTGAAACTTCTTTCTGGTCTGAGCATTCAGCTAACAGAGTTAAACCATACTTTTGATTGAGCAGTTTTGAAACACTCTGTCTGTGGAAAATGCAACTGGACATTCGTAGCGCTAAGTGGGTAATAGTGGAAAAAAGAATATGTTCAAATATAAACAACACAGAAGCATTGTATGAAACTTCTTTCTGTTCTGTGCATTCAACTAACAGAGTTGAACCTTACTTTTGATTGAGCCTTTCTGAAACACTCTTTCTGTAGAAACTGCAATTGGACATTCTGAGCGCTAAGAGGCATCTATTGGGAAAAATAATATCTTCAAATAAAAATTACACAGAAGCATTGTGTGAAACTTATTTCTGATATGTTCATTAAGCTAACAGAGTTAAACCATACTTTTGATTGCGCAGTTCTGAACACTCTTTCTGTAGAAAATGCAAGTGGACATTCGGAGCGCTAAGAGGGTATTAGTGGAAAAAGGAATATATTCAAATATAAACTACACAGTAGCATTCTGTGAAAATACTTTCTGTTCTGTGCATTCAACTAACAGAGTTGAACCTTACTTTTGATTGAGCCGTTCTGAAACACCCTTTCTGTAGAAACTGCAATTGGACATGCTAAGCGCTAAGAGGCCTACATTGGGAAAAAGAATATCTTCAAATAAAAACTACACAGATGCATTCTGTGAAACTTATTTCTGATCTATAAATTCAGTTAACAGAGATAAAACATATTTTTGATTGAGCAGTTATGAAACACTCTTTTTGTAGAAAATGCAAGTGGAGATTCGGAGCGCTAACAGGGTAATAGTGGAAAAAGGAATGTCTTCAAATATAAACTACACAGAATCATTCGGTGAAACTTTTTCTGATCTGTGCATTCAGCTAACAGAGTTAAACCATACTTTTGATTGAGCAGATCTGAACACTCTTTCTGTTGAAAATGCAACTGCACATTTGGAGCGCTAAGAGCGTATTAGTGGAAAAAGGAACATATTCAAATATAAACTACACAGAAGCATTCTGTGAAACTTCTTTCTGATCTGAGCATTCAGCTAACAGAGTTAAACCATACTTTTGATTGAGCAGTTTTGAAACACTCTGTCTGTAGAAAATGCAACTGGACATTCGTAGCGCTAAGTGGGTAATAGTGGAAAAAAGAATATGTTCAAATATAAACTACACAGAAGCATTGTATGAAACTTCTTTCTGTTCTGTGCATTCAACTAACAGAGTTGAACCTTACTTTTGATTGAGCCGTTCTGAAACACTCTTTCTGTAGAAACTGCAATTGGACATTCTGAGCGCTAAGAGGCCTATATTGGGAAAAAGAATGTCTACAAATAAAAACTACACAGAAGAATTGTGTGAAACTTCTTTCTGTTCTGTTTGTTCCACTAAAAGAGTTGAACCTTAGTTTTGATTGAGTCGTTCTGAAACACTCTTTCTGTAGAAAATGCAAGTGGAGTTTCGGAGCGCTAAGAGGGTAATAGTGGAAAAAGGAATGTCTCCAAATATAAACTACACAGAATCATTCTGTGAAACTTCTTTCTGATCTGTGCATTCAGCTAACAGAGTTAAAACATACTTTTGATTGAGCAGATCTGAACACTCTTTCTGTAGAAAATGCAACTGGACATTTGGAGCGCTAAGAGGGTAGTAGTGGAAAAAGGAATATATTCAAATATAAACTACACAGAAGCATTCTATGAAACTTCTTTCTGATCTGAGCATTCAGCTAACAGAGTTAGCTTTTGATTGAGCAGTTTTGAAACACTCTGTCTGTAGAAAATGCAACTGGACATTCGTAGCGCTAAGTGGGAAATAGTGGAAAAAAGAATATGTTCAAATATAAACTACACAGAAGCATTGTATGAAACTTCTTTCTGTTCTGTGCATTCAACTAACAGAGTTGAACCTCACTTTTGATTGAGCCGTTCTGAAACACTCTTTCTGTAGAAAATGCAAGTGGAGATTCGGAGCGCTAAGAGAGTAATAGTGGAAAAAGGAATGTCTCCAAATATAAACTACACAGAATCATTCTGTGAAACTTCTTTCTGATCTGTGCATTCAGCTATCAGAGTTAAACCATACTTTTGATTGAGCAGATCTGAACACTCTTTCTGTAGAAAATGCAACTGGACATTTGGAGCGCTAAGAGAGTAGTAGTGGAAAAAGGAATATATTCAAATATAAACTACACAGAAGCATTCTGTGAAATTTCTTTCTGATCTGAGCATTCAGCTAACAGAGTTAAACCATACTTTTGATTGTGCCGTTTTGAAACACTCTGTCTGTGGAAAATTTAACTGGACATTCGTAGCGCTAAGTGGGTAATAGTGGAAAAAAAATATGTTCAAATATAAACTACACAGAAGCATTGTATGAAACTTCTTTCTGTTCTGTCCATTCAACTAACAGAGTTGAACCTTACTTTTGATTGAGCCGTTCTGAAACACTCCTTCTGTAGAAACTGCAATTGGACATTCTGAGCGCTAAGAGGCCTATATTGGGAAAAAGAATGTCTACAAATAAAAACTACACAGAAGCATTGTATGAAACTTCTTTCTGTTCTGTGCATTCAACTAACAGAGTTGAACCTTACTTTTGATTGAGCCTTTCTGAAACACTCTTTCTGTAGAAACTGCAATTGGACATTCTGAGCGCTAAGAGGCCTATATTGGGAAAAAGAATGTCTACAAATAAAAACTACACAGAAGAATTGTGTGAAACTTCTTTCTGTTCTGTTTGTTCCACTAAAAGAGTTGAACCTTAGTTTTGATTGAGTCGTTCTGAAACACTCTTTCTGTAGAAAATGCAAGTGGAGTTTCGGAGCGCTAAGAGGGTAATAGTGGAAAAAGGAATGTCTCCAAATATAAACTACACAGAATCATTCTGTGAAACTTCTTTCTGATCTGTGCATTCAGCTAACAGAGTTAAAACATACTTTTGATTGAGCAGATCTGAACACTCTTTCTGTAGAAAATGCAACTGGACATTTGGAGCGCTAAGAGGGTAGTAGTGGAAAAAGGAATATATTCAAATATAAACTACACAGAAGCATTCTGTGAAACTTCTTTCTGGTCTGAGCATTCAGCTAACAGAGTTAAACCATACTTTTGATTGAGCAGTTTTGAAATACTCTGTCTGTAGAAAATGCAACTGGACATTCGTAGCGTTAAGTGGGTAATAGTGGAAAAAAGAATATGTTCAAATATAAACTACACAGAAGCATTGTATGAAACTACTTTCTGTTCTGTGCATTCAACTAACAGAGTTGAACCTTACTTTTGATTGAGCCTTTCTGAAACACTCTTTCTGTAGAAACTGCAATTGGACATTCTGAGCGCTAAGAGGCCTCTATTGGGAAAAATAATATCTTCAAATAAAAACTACACAGAAGCATTGTGTGAAACTTATTTCTGATATGTTCATTAAGCTAACAGAGTTAAACCATACTTTTGATTGCGCAGTTCTGAACACTCTTTCTGTAGAAAATGCAAGTGGACATTCGGAGCGCTAAGAGGGTAATAGTGGAAAAAGGAATATATTCAAATATAAACTACACAGTAGCATTCTGTGAAAATTCTTTCTGTTCTGTGCATTCAACTAACAGAGTTGAACCTTACTTTTGATTGAGCCGTTCTGAAACACTCTTTCTGTAGAAACTGCAATTGGACATGCTAAGCGCTAAGAGGCCTACATTGGGAAAAAAATATCTTCAAATAAAAACTACACAGATGCATTCTGTGAAACTTATTTCTGATCTATAAATTCAGTTAACAGAGATAAAACATATTTTTGATTGAGCAGTTATGAAACACTCTTTTTGTAGAAAATGCAAGTGGAGATTCGGAGCGCTAAGAGGCTACTAGTGGAAAAAGGAATGTCTTCAAATATAAACTACACAGAATCATTCGGTGAAACTTCTTTCTGATCTGTGCATTCAGCTAACAGAGTTAAACCATACTTTTGATTGAGCAGATCTGAACACTCTTTCTGTTGAAAATGCAACTGGACATTTGGAGCGCTAAGAGCGTAGTAGTGGAAAAAGGAATATATTCAAATATAAACTACACAGAAGCATTCTGTGAAACTTCTTTCTGATCTGAGCATACAGCTAACAGAGTTAAACCATACTTTTGATTGAGCAGTTTTGAAACACTCTGTCTGTAGAAAATGCAACTGGACATTCGTAGCGCTAAGTGGGTAATAGTGGAAAAGAGAATATGTTCAAATATAAACTACACAGAAGCATTGTATGAAACTTCTTTCTGTTCTGTGCATTCAACTAACAGAGTTGAACCTTACTTTTGATTGAGCCGTTCTGAAACACTCTTTCTGTAGAAACTGCAATTGGACATTCTGAGCGCTAAGAGGCCTATATTGGGAAAAAGAATGTCTACAAATAAAAACTACACAGAAGAATTGTGTGAAACTTCTTTCTGTTCTGTTTGTTCCACTAAAAGAGTTGAACCTTAGTTTTGATTGAGTCGTTCTGAAACACTCTTTCTGTAGAAAATGCAAGTGGAGTTTCGGAGCGCTAAGAGGGTAATAGTGGAAAAAGGAATGTCTCCAAATATAAACTACACAGAATCATTCTGTGAAACTTCTTTCTGATCTGTGCATTCAGCTAACAGAGTTAAAACATACTTTTGATTGAGCAGATCTGAACACTCTTTCTGTAGAAAATGCAACTGGACATTTGGAGCGCTAAGAGGGTAGTAGTGGAAAAAGGAATATATTCAAATATAAACTACACAGAAGCATTCTGTGAAACTTCTTTCTGGTCTGAGCATTCAGCTAACAGAGTTAAACCATACTTTTGATTGAGCAGTTTTGAAACACTCTGTCTGTAGAAAATGCAACTGGACATTCGTAGCACTAAGTGGGTAATAGTGGAAAAAAGAATATGTTCAAATATAAACTACACAGAAGCATTGTATGAAACTTCTTTCTGTTCTGTGCATTCAACTAACAGAGTTGAACCTTACTTTTGATTGAGCCATTCTGAAACACTCTTTCTGTAGAAACTGCAATTGGACATTCTGAGCGCTAAGAGGCCTATATTGGGAAAAAGAATGTCTACAAATAAAAACTACACAGAAGAATTGTGTGAAACTTCTTTCTGTTCTGTTTGTTCCACTAAAAGAGTTGAACCTTAGTTTTGATTGAGTCGTTCTGAAACACTCTTTCTGTAGAAAATGCAAGTGGAGTTTCGGAGCGCTAAGAGGGTAATAGTGGAAAAAGGAATGTCTCCAAATATAAACTACACAGAATCATTCTGTGAAACTTCTTTCTGATCTGTGCATTCAGCTAACAGAGTTAAAACATACTTTTGATTGAGCAGATCTGAACACTCTTTCTGTAGAAAATGCAACTGGACATTTGGAGCGCTAAGAGGGTAGTAGTGGAAAAAGGAATATATTCAAATATAAACTACACAGAAGCATTCTATGAAACTTCTTTCTGATCTGAGCATTCAGCTAACAGAGTTAGCTTTTGATTGAGCAGTTTTGAAACACTCTGTCTGTAGAAAATGCAACTGGACATTCGTAGCGCTAAGTGGGTAATAGTGGAAAAAAGAATATGTTCAAATATAAACAACACAGAAGCATTGTATGAAACGTCTTTCTGTTCTGTGCATTCAACTAACAGAGTTGAACCTTACTTTCGATTGAGCCTTTCTGAAACACTCTTTCTGTAGAAACTGCAATTGGACATTCTGAGCGCTAAGAGGCATCTATTGGGAAAAATAATATCTTCAAATAAAAATTACACAGAAGCATTGTGTGAAACTTATTTCTGATATGTTCATTAAGCTAACAGAGTTAAACCATACTTTTGATTGCGCAGTTCTGAACACTCTTTCTGTAGAAAATGCAAGTGGACATTCGGAGCGCTAAGAGGGTATTAGTGGAAAAAGGAATATATTCAAATATAAACTACACAGTAGCATTCTGTGAAAATACTTTCTGTTCTGTGCATTCAACTAACAGAGTTGAACCTTACTTTTGATTGAGCCGTTCTGAAACACTCTTTCTGTAGAAACTGCAATTGGACATGCTAAGCGCTAAGAGGCCTACATTGGGAAAAAGAATATCTTCAAATAAAAACTACACAGATGCATTCTGTGAAACTTATTTCTGATCTATAAATTCAGTTAACAGAGATAAAACATATTTTTGATTGAGCAGTTATGAAACACTCTTTTTGTAGAAAATGCAAGTGGAGATTCGGAGCGCTAAGGGGGTAATAGTGGAAAAAGGAATGTCTTCAAATATAAACTACACAGAAACATTCGGTGAAACTTTTTCTGATCTGTGCATTCAGCTAACAGAGTTAAACCATACTTTTGATTGAGCAGATCTGAACACTCTTTCTGTTGAAAATGCAACTGCACATTTGGAGCGCTAAGAGCGTATTAGTGGAAAAAGGAACATATTCAAATATAAACTACACAGAAGCATTCTGTGAAACTTCTTTCTGATCTGAGCATTCAGCTAACAGAGTTAAACCATACTTTTGATTGAGCAGTTTTGAAACACTCTGTCTGTAGAAAATGCAACTGGACATTCGTAGCGCTAAGTGGGTAATAGTGGAAAAGAGAATATGTTCAAATATAAACTACACAGAAGCATTGTATGAAACTTCTTTCTGTTCTGTGCATTCAACTAACAGAGTTGAACCTTACTTTTGATTGAGCCGTTCTGAAACACTCTTTCTGTAGAAACTGCAATTGGACATTCTGAGCGCTAAGAGGCCTATATTGGGAAAAAGAATGTCTACAAATAAAAACTACACAGAAGAATTGTGTGAAACTTCTTTCTGTTCTGTTTGTTCCACTAAAAGAGTTGAACCTTAGTTTTGATTGAGTCGTTCTGAAACACTCTTTCTGTAGAAAATGCAAGTGGAGTTTCGGAGCACTAAGAGGGTAATAGTGGAAAAAGGAATGTCTCCAAATATAAACTACACAGAATCATTCTGTGAAACTTCTTTCTGATCTGTGCATTCAGCTAACAGAGTTAAATCATACTTTTGATTGAGCAGATCTGAACACTCTTTCTGTAGAAAATGCAACTGGACATTTGGAGCGCTAAGAGGGTAGTAGTGGAAAAAGGAATATATTCAAATATAAACTACACAGAAGCATTCTGTGAAACTTCTTTCTGGTCTGAGCATTCAGCTAACAGAGTTAAACCATACTTTTGATTGAGCAGTTTTGAAACACTCTGTCTGTGGAAAATGCAACTGGACATTCGTAGCGCTAAGTGGGTAATAGTGGAAAAAAGAATATGTTCAAATATAAACAACACAGAAGCATTGTATGAAACTTCTTTCTGTTCTGTGCATTCAACTAACAGAGTTGAACCTTACTTTTGATTGAGCCTTTCTGAAACACTCTTTCTGTAGAAACTGCAATTGGACATTCTGAGCGCTAAGAGGCATCTATTGGGAAAAATAATATCTTCAAATAAAAATTACACAGAAGCATTGTGTGAAACTTATTTCTGATATGTTCATTAAGCTAACAGAGTTAAACCATACTTTTGATTGCGCAGTTCTGAACACTCTTTCTGTAGAAAATGCAAGTGGACATTCGGAGCGCTAAGAGGGTATTAGTGGAAAAAGGAATATATTCAAATATAAACTACACAGTAGCATTCTGTGAAAATACTTTCTGTTCTGTGCATTCAACTAACAGAGTTGAACCTTACTTTTGATTGAGCCGTTCTGAAACACCCTTTCTGTAGAAACTGCAATTGGACATGCTAAGCGCTAAGAGGCCTACATTGGGAAAAAGAATATCTTCAAATAAAAACTACACAGATGCATTCTGTGAAACTTATTTCTGATCTATAAATTCAGTTAACAGAGATAAAACATATTTTTGATTGAGCAGTTATGAAACACTCTTTTTGTAGAAAATGCAAGTGGAGATTCGGAGCGCTAACAGGGTAATAGTGGAAAAAGGAATGTCTTCAAATATAAACTACACAGAATCATTCGGTGAAACTTTTTCTGATCTGTGCATTCAGCTAACAGAGTTAAACCATACTTTTGATTGAGCAGATCTGAACACTCTTTCTGTTGAAAATGCAACTGCACATTTGGAGCGCTAAGAGCGTATTAGTGGAAAAAGGAACATATTCAAATATAAACTACACAGAAGCATTCTGTGAAACTTCTTTCTGATCTGAGCATTCAGCTAACAGAGTTAAACCATACTTTTGATTGAGCAGTTTTGAAACACTCTGTCTGTAGAAAATGCAACTGGACATTCGTAGCGCTAAGTGGGTAATAGTGGAAAAAAGAATATGTTCAAATATAAACTACACAGAAGCATTGTATGAAACTTCTTTCTGTTCTGTGCATTCAACTAACAGAGTTGAACCTTACTTTTGATTGAGCCGTTCTGAAACACTCTTTCTGTAGAAACTGCAATTGGACATTCTGAGCGCTAAGAGGCCTATATTGGGAAAAAGAATGTCTACAAATAAAAACTACACAGAAGAATTGTGTGAAACTTCTTTCTGTTCTGTTTGTTCCACTAAAAGAGTTGAACCTTAGTTTTGATTGAGTCGTTCTGAAACACTCTTTCTGTAGAAAATGCAAGTGGAGTTTCGGAGCGCTAAGAGGGTAATAGTGGAAAAAGGAATGTCTCCAAATATAAACTACACAGAATCATTCTGTGAAACTTCTTTCTGATCTGTGCATTCAGCTAACAGAGTTAAAACATACTTTTGATTGAGCAGATCTGAACACTCTTTCTGTAGAAAATGCAACTGGACATTTGGAGCGCTAAGAGGGTAGTAGTGGAAAAAGGAATATATTCAAATATAAACTACACAGAAGCATTCTATGAAACTTCTTTCTGATCTGAGCATTCAGCTAACAGAGTTAGCTTTTGATTGAGCAGTTTTGAAACACTCTGTCTGTAGAAAATGCAACTGGACATTCGTAGCGCTAAGTGGGAAATAGTGGAAAAAAGAATATGTTCAAATATAAACTACACAGAAGCATTGTATGAAACTTCTTTCTGTTCTGTGCATTCAACTAACAGAGTTGAACCTCACTTTTGATTGAGCCGTTCTGAAACACTCTTTCTGTAGAAAATGCAAGTGGAGATTCGGAGCGCTAAGAGAGTAATAGTGGAAAAAGGAATGTCTCCAAATATAAACTACACAGAATCATTCTGTGAAACTTCTTTCTGATCTGTGCATTCAGCTATCAGAGTTAAACCATACTTTTGATTGAGCAGATCTGAACACTCTTTCTGTAGAAAATGCAACTGGACATTTGGAGCGCTAAGAGAGTAGTAGTGGAAAAAGGAATATATTCAAATATAAACTACACAGAAGCATTCTGTGAAATTTCTTTCTGATCTGAGCATTCAGCTAACAGAGTTAAACCATACTTTTGATTGTGCCGTTTTGAAACACTCTGTCTGTGGAAAATTTAACTGGACATTCGTAGCGCTAAGTGGGTAATAGTGGAAAAAAAATATGTTCAAATATAAACTACACAGAAGCATTGTATGAAACTTCTTTCTGTTCTGTCCATTCAACTAACAGAGTTGAACCTTACTTTTGATTGAGCCGTTCTGAAACACTCCTTCTGTAGAAACTGCAATTGGACATTCTGAGCGCTAAGAGGCCTATATTGGGAAAAAGAATGTCTACAAATAAAAACTACACAGAAGCATTGTATGAAACTTCTTTCTGTTCTGTGCATTCAACTAACAGAGTTGAACCTTACTTTTGATTGAGCCTTTCTGAAACACTCTTTCTGTAGAAACTGCAATTGGACATTCTGAGCGCTAAGAGGCCTATATTGGGAAAAAGAATGTCTACAAATAAAAACTACACAGAAGAATTGTGTGAAACTTCTTTCTGTTCTGTTTGTTCCACTAAAAGAGTTGAACCTTAGTTTTGATTGAGTCGTTCTGAAACACTCTTTCTGTAGAAAATGCAAGTGGAGTTTCGGAGCGCTAAGAGGGTAATAGTGGAAAAAGGAATGTCTCCAAATATAAACTACACAGAATCATTATGTGAAACTTCTTTCTGATCTGTGCATTCAGCTAACAGAGTTAAAACATACTTTTGATTGAGCAGATCTGAACACTCTTTCTGTAGAAAATGCAACTGGACATTTGGAGCGCTAAGAGGGTAGTAGTGGAAAAAGGAATATATTCAAATATAAACTACACAGAAGCATTCTGTGAAACTTCTTTCTGGTCTGAGCATTCAGCTAACAGAGTTAAACCATACTTTTGATTGAGCAGTTTTGAAATACTCTGTCTGTAGAAAATGCAACTGGACATTCGTAGCGTTAAGTGGGTAATAGTGGAAAAAAGAATATGTTCAAATATAAACTACACAGAAGCATTGTATGAAACTACTTTCTGTTCTGTGCATTCAACTAACAGAGTTGAACCTTACTTTTGATTGAGCCTTTCTGAAACACTCTTTCTGTAGAAACTGCAATTGGACATTCTGAGCGCTAAGAGGCCTCTATTGGGAAAAATAATATCTTCAAATAAAAACTACACAGAAGCATTGTGTGAAACTTATTTCTGATATGTTCATTAAGCTAACAGAGTTAAACCATACTTTTGATTGCGCAGTTCTGAACACTCTTTCTGTAGAAAATGCAAGTGGACATTCGGAGCGCTAAGAGGGTAATAGTGGAAAAAGGAATATATTCAAATATAAACTACACAGTAGCATTCTGTGAAAATTCTTTCTGTTCTGTGCATTCAACTAACAGAGTTGAACCTTACTTTTGATTGAGCCGTTCTGAAACACTCTTTCTGTAGAAACTGCAATTGGACATGCTAAGCGCTAAGAGGCCTACATTGGGAAAAAAATATCTTCAAATAAAAACTACACAGATGCATTCTGTGAAACTTATTTCTGATCTATAAATTCAGTTAACAGAGATAAAACATATTTTTGATTGAGCAGTTATGAAACACTCTTTTTGTAGAAAATGCAAGTGGAGATTCGGAGCGCTAAGAGGCTACTAGTGGAAAAAGGAATGTCTTCAAATATAAACTACACAGAATCATTCGGTGAAACTTCTTTCTGATCTGTGCATTCAGCTAACAGAGTTAAACCATACTTTTGATTGAGCAGATCTGAACACTCTTTCTGTTGAAAATGCAACTGGACATTTGGAGCGCTAAGAGCGTAGTAGTGGAAAAAGGAATATATTCAAATATAAACTACACAGAAGCATTCTGTGAAACTTCTTTCTGATCTGAGCATACAGCTAACAGAGTTAAACCATACTTTTGATTGAGCAGTTTTGAAACACTCTGTCTGTAGAAAATGCAACTGGACATTCGTAGCGCTAAGTGGGTAATAGTGGAAAAGAGAATATGTTCAAATATAAACTACACAGAAGCATTGTATGAAACTTCTTTCTGTTCTGTGCATTCAACTAACAGAGTTGAACCTTACTTTTGATTGAGCCGTTCTGAAACACTCTTTCTGTAGAAACTGCAATTGGACATTCTGAGCGCTAAGAGGCCTATATTGGGAAAAAGAATGTCTACAAATAAAAACTACACAGAAGAATTGTGTGAAACTTCTTTCTGTTCTGTTTGTTCCACTAAAAGAGTTGAACCTTAGTTTTGATTGAGTCGTTCTGAAACACTCTTTCTGTAGAAAATGCAAGTGGAGTTTCGGAGCGCTAAGAGGGTAATAGTGGAAAAAGGAATGTCTCCAAATATAAACTACACAGAATCATTCTGTGAAACTTCTTTCTGATCTGTGCATTCAGCTAACAGAGTTAAAACATACTTTTGATTGAGCAGATCTGAACACTCTTTCTGTAGAAAATGCAACTGGACATTTGGAGCGCTAAGAGGGTAGTAGTGGAAAAAGGAATATATTCAAATATAAACTACACAGAAGCATTCTGTGAAACTTCTTTCTGGTCTGAGCATTCAGCTAACAGAGTTAAACCATACTTTTGATTGAGCAGTTTTGAAACACTCTGTCTGTAGAAAATGCAACTGGACATTCGTAGCACTAAGTGGGTAATAGTGGAAAAAAGAATATGTTCAAATATAAACTACACAGAAGCATTGTATGAAACTTCTTTCTGTTCTGTGCATTCAACTAACAGAGTTGAACCTTACTTTTGATTGAGCCTTTCTGAAACACTCTTTCTGTAGAAACTGCAATTGGACATTCTGAGCGCTAAGAGGCCTATATTGGGAAAAAATATATCTTCAAATAAAAACTACACAGAAGCATTGTGTGAAACTTATTTCTGATATGTTCATTAAGCTAACAGAGTTAAACCATACTTTTGATTGCGCAGTTCTGAACACTCTTTCTGTAGAAAATGCAAGTGGACATTCGGAGCGCTAAGAGGGTAATAGTGGAAAAAGGAATATATTCAAATATAAACTACACAGTAGCATTCTGTGAAAATTCTTTCTGTTCTGTGCATTCAACTAACAGAGTTGAACCTTACTTTTGATTGAGCCGTTCTGAAACACTCTTTCTGTAGAAACTGCAATTGGACATTCTGAGAGCTAAGAGGCATATATTGGGAAAAAGAATGTCTAAAAATAAAAACTACACAGAAGAATTGTGTGAAACTTCTTTCTGTTCTGTTTGTTCAACTAAAAGAGTTGAACCTTAGTTTTGATTGAGCCGTTCTGAAACACTCTTTCTGTAGAAACTGCAATTGGACATGCTAACCGCTAAGAGGCCTACATTGGGAAAAAGAATATCTTCAAATAAAAACTACACAGATGCATTCTGTGCAACTTATTTCTGAACTGTAAATTCAGTCAACAGAGATAAAACATATTTTTGATTGAGCAGTTATGAAACACTCTTTTTGTAGAAAATGCAAGTGGAGATTCGGAGCGCTAAGAGGGTAATAGTGGAAAAAGGAATGTCTTCAAATATAAACTACACAGAATCATTCGGTGAAACTTCTTTCTGATCTGTGCATTCAGCTAACAGAGTTAAAGCATACTTTTGATTGAGCAGATCTGAACACTCTTTCTGTTGAAAATGAAACTGGACATTTGGAGCGCTAAGAGCGTAGTAGTGGAAAAAGGAATATATTCAAATATAAACTACACAGAAGCATTCTGTGAAACTTCTTTCTGATCTGAGCATACAGCTAACAGAGTTAAACCATACTTTTGATTGAGGAGTTTTGAAACACTCTGTCTGTAGAAAATGCAACTGGACATTCGTAGCGCGAAGTGGGTAATAGTGGAAAAGAGAATATGTTCAAATATAAACTACACAGAAGCATTGTATGAAACTTCTTTCTGTTCTGTGCATTCAACTAACAGAGTTGAACCTTACTTTTGATTGAGCCGTTCTGAAACACTCTTTCTGTAGAAACTGCAATTGGACATTCTGAGCGCTAAGAGGCCTATATTGGGAAAAAGAATGTCTACAAATAAAAACTACACAGAAGAATTTTGTGAAACTTCTTTCTGTTCTGTTTGTTCAACTAAAAGAGTTGAACCTTAGTTTTGATTGAGCCGTTCTGAAACACTCTTTCTGTAGAAAATGCAAGTGGAGATTCGGAGCGCTAAGAGGGTAATAGTGGAAAAAGGAATGTCTCCAAATATAAACTACACAGAATCATTCTGTGAAACTTCTTTCTGATCTGTGCATTCAGCTAACAGAGTTAAACCATACTTTTGATTGAGCAGATCTGAACACTCTTTCTGTAGAAAATGCAACTGGACATTTGGAGCGCTAAGAGAGTAGCAGTGGAAAAAGGAATATATTCAAATATAAACTACACAGAAGCATTTTGTGAAACTTCTTTCTGATCTGAGCATTCAGCTAACAGAGTTAAACCATACTTTTGATTGAGCAGTTTTGAAACACTCTGTCTGTAGAAAATTTAACGGGATATTCGTAGCGCTAAGTGGGTAATAGTGGAAAAAAGAATATGTTCAAATATAAACTACACAGAAGCATTGTATGAAACTTCTTTCTGTTCTGTGCATTCAACTAACAGAGTTGAACCTTACTTTTGATTGAGCCTTTCTGAAACACTCTTTCTGTAGAAACTGCAATTGGACATTCTGAGCGCTAAGAGGCCTCTATTGGGAAAAATAATATCTTCAAATAAAAACTACACAGAAGCATTGTGTGAAACTTATTTCTGATATGTTCATTAAGCTAACAGAGTTAAACCATACTTTTGATTGTGCAGTTCTGAACACTCTTTCTGTACAAAATGCAAGTGGACATTCGGAGCGCTAAGAGAGTAATAGTGGAAAAAGGAATATATTCAAATATAAACTACACAGTAGCATTCTGTGAAAATTCTTTCTGTTCTGTGCATTCAACTAACAGAGTTGAACCTTACTTTTGATTGAGCCGTTCTCAAACACTCTTTCTGTAGAAACTGCAATTGGACATGCTAAGCGCTAAGAGGCCTACATTGGGAAAAAGAATATCTTCATATAAAAACTACACAGATGCATTCTGTGAAACTTATTTCTGATCTATAAATTCAGTTAACAGAGATAAAACATATTTTTGATTGAGCAGTTATGAAACACTCTTTTTGTAGAAAATGCAAGTGGAGATTCGGAGCGCTAAGTGGCTAATAGTGGAAAAAGGAATGTCTTCAAATATAAACTACACAGATTCATTCCGTGAAACTTCTTTCTGATCTGTGCATTCAGCTAACAGAGTTAAACCATACTTTTGATTGAGCAGATCTGAACACTCTTTCTGTTGAAAATGCAACTGGACATTTGGAGCGCTAAGAGCGTAGTAGTGGAAAAAGAAATATATTCAAATATAAACTACACAGAAGCATTCTGTGAAACTTCTTTCTGATCTGAGCATACAGCTAACAGAGTTAAACCATACTTTTGATTGAGCAGTTTTGAAACACTCTGTCTGTAGAAAATGCAACTGGACATTCGTAGCGCTAAGTGGGTAATAGTGGAAAAGAGAATAGGTTCAAATAAAAACTACACAGAAGCATTGTATGAAACTTCTTTCTGTTCTGTGCATTCAACTAACAGAGTTGAACCTTACTTTTGATTGAGCCGTTCTGAAACACTCTTTCTGTAGAAACTGCAATTGGACATGCTAATCGCTAAGAGGCCTACATTGGGAAAAAGAATATCTTCAAATAAAAACTACACAGATGCATTCTGTGAAACTTATTTCTGATCTGTAAATTCAGTCAACAGAGATAAAACATATTTTTGATTGAGCAGTTATGAAACACTCTTTTTGTAGAAAATGCAAGTGGAGATTCGGAGCGATAAGAGGGTAATAGTGGAAAAAGGAATGTCTTCAAATATAAGCTACACAGAATCATTCGGTGAAACTTCTTTCTGATCTGTGCATTCAGCTAACAGAGATAAAGCATACTTTGATTGAGCAGATCTGAACACTCTTTCTGTTGAAAATGAAACTGGACATTTGGAGCGCTAAGAGCGTAGTAGTGGAAAAAGGAATATATTCAAATATAAACTACACAGAAGCATTCTGTGAAAATTCTTTCTGTTCTGTGCATTCAACTAACAGAGTTGAACCTTACTTTTGATTGAGCCGTTCTGAAACACTCTTTCTGTAGAAACTGCAATTGGACATGCTAAGCGCTAAGAGGCCTACATTGGGAAAAAGAATATCTTCAAATAAAAACTACACAGATGCATTCTGTGAAACTTATTTCTGATCTATAAATTCAGTTAACAGAGATAAAACATATTTTTGATTGAGCAGTTATGAAACACTCTTTTTGTAGAAAATGCAAGTGGAGATTCGGAGCGCTAAGAGGCTACTAGTGGAAAAAGGAATGTCTTCAAATATAAACTACACAGAATCATTCGGTGAAACTTCTTTCTGATCTGTGCATTCAGCTAACAGAGTTAAACCATACTTTTGATTGAGCAGATCTGAACACTCTTTCTGTTGAAAATGCAACTGGACATTTGGAGCGCTAAGAGCGTAGTAGTGGAAAAAGGAATATATTCAAATATAAACTACACAGAAGCATTCTGTGAAACTTCTTTCTGATCTGAGCATACAGCTAACAGAGTTAAACCATACTTTTGATTGAGCAGTTTTGAAACACTCTGTCTGTAGAAAATGCAACTGGACATTCGTAGCGCTAAGTGGGTAATAGTGGAAAAGAGAATATGTTCAAATATAAACTACACAGAAGCATTGTATGAAACTTCTTTCTGTTCTGTGCATTCAACTAACAGAGTTGAACCTTACTTTTGATTGAGCCTTTCTGAAACACTCTTTCTGTAGAAACTGCAATTGGACATTCTGAGCGCTAAGAGGCCTATATTGGGAAAAAGAATGTCTACAAATAAAAACTACACAGAAGAATTGTGTGAAACTTCTTTCTGTTCTGTTTGTTCCACTAAAAGAGTTGAACCTTAGTTTTGATTGAGTCGTTCTGAAACACTCTTTCTGTAGAAAATGCAAGTGGAGTTTCGGAGCGCTAAGAGGGTAATAGTGGAAAAAGGAATGTCTCCAAATATAAACTACACAGAATCATTCTGTGAAACTTCTTTCTGATCTGTGCATTCAGCTAACAGAGTTAAAACATACTTTTGATTGAGCAGATCTGAACACTCTTTCTGTAGAAAATGCAACTGGACATTTGGAGCGCTAAGAGGGTAGTAGTGGAAAAAGGAATATATTCAAATATAAACTACACAGAAGCATTCTGTGAAACTTCTTTCTGGTCTGAGCATTCAGCTAACAGAGTTAAACCATACTTTTGATTGAGCAGTTTTGAAATACTCTGTCTGTAGAAAATGCAACTGGACATTCGTAGCGTTAAGTGGGTAATAGTGGAAAAAAGAATATGTTCAAATATAAACTACACAGAAGCATTGTATGAAACTACTTTCTGTTCTGTGCATTCAACTAACAGAGTTGAACCTTACTTTTGATTGAGCCTTTCTGAAACACTCTTTCTGTAGAAACTGCAATTGGACATTCTGAGCGCTAAGAGGCCTCTATTGGGAAAAATAATATCTTCAAATAAAAACTACACAGAAGCATTGTGTGAAACTTATTTCTGATATGTTCATTAAGCTAACAGAGTTAAACCATACTTTTGATTGCGCAGTTCTGAACACTCTTTCTGTAGAAAATGCAAGTGGACATTCGGAGCGCTAAGAGGGTAATAGTGGAAAAAGGAATATATTCAAATATAAACTACACAGTAGCATTCTGTGAAAATTCTTTCTGTTCTGTGCATTCAACTAACAGAGTTGAACCTTACTTTTGATTGAGCCGTTCTGAAACACTCTTTCTGTAGAAACTGCAATTGGACATGCTAAGCGCTAAGAGGCCTACATTGGGAAAAAGAATATCTTCAAATAAAAACTACACAGATGCATTCTGTGAAACTTATTTCTGATCTATAAATTCAGTTAACAGAGATAAAACATATTTTTGATTGAGCAGTTATGAAACACTCTTTTTGTAGAAAATGCAAGTGGAGATTCGGAGCGCTAAGAGGGTAATAGTGGAAAAAGGAATGTCTTCAAATATAAACTACACAGAATCATACGGTAAAACTTCTTTCTGATCTGTGCATTCAGCTAACAGTGTTAAACCATACTTTTGATTGAGCAGATCTGAACACTCTTTCTGTTGAAAATGCAACTGGACATTTGGAGCGCTAAGAGCGTAGTAGTGGAAAAAGGAATATATTCAAATATAAACTACACAGAAGCATTCTGTGAAACTTCTTTCTGATCTGAGCATACAGCTAACAGAGTTAAACCATACTTTTGATTGAGCAGTTTTGAAACACTCTGTTTGTAGAAAATGCAACTGGACATTCGTAGCGCTAAGTGGGTAATAGTGGAAAAGAGAATATGTTCAAATATAAACTACACAGAAGCATTGTATGAAACTTCTTTCTGTTCTGTGCATTCAACTAACAGAGTTGAACCTTACTTTTGATTGAGCCGTTCTGAAACACTCTTTATGTAGAAACTGCAATTGGACATTCTGAGCGCTAAGAGGCCTATATTGGGAAAAAGAATGTCTACAAATAAAAACTACACAGAAGAATTGTGTGAAACTTCTTTCTGTTCTGTTTGTTCAACTAAAAGAGTTGAACCTTAGTTTTGATTGAGCCGTTCTGAAACACTCTTTCTGTAGAAAATGCAAGTGGAGATTCGGAGCGCTAATAGGGTAATAGTGGAAAAAGGAATGTCTCCAAATATAAACTACACAGAATCATTCTGTGAAACTTCTTTCTGATCTGTGCATTCAGCTAACAGAGTTAAACCATACTTTTGATTGAGCAGATCTGAACACTCTTTCTGTAGAAAATGCAACTGGACATTTGGAGCGCTAAGAGAGTAGTAGTTGAAAAAGAATATATTCAAATATAAACTACACAGAAGCATTCTGTGAAAGTTCTTTCTGATCTGAGCATTCAGCTAACAGAGTTAAACCATACTTTTGATTGAGCAGTTTTGAAACACTCTGTCTGTAGAAAATGCAACTGGACATTCGTAGCACTAAGTGGGTAATAGTGGAAAAAAGAATATGTTCAAATATAAACTACACAGAAGCATTGTATGAAACTTCTTTCTGTTCTGTGCATTCAACTAACAGAGTTGAACCTTACTTTTGATTGAGCCTTTCTGAAACACTCTTTCTGTAGAAACTGCAATTGGACATTCTGAGCGCTAAGAGGCCTATATTGGGAAAAAAAATATCTTCAAATAAAAACTACACAGAAGCATTGTGTGAAACTTATTTCTGATATGTTCATTAAGCTAACAGAGTTAAACCATACTTTTGATTGCGCAGTTCTGAACACTCTTTCTGTAGAAAATGCAAGTGGACATTCGGAGCGCTAAGAGGGTAATAGTGGAAAAAGGAATATATTCAAATATAAACTACACAGTAGCATTCTGTGAAAATTCTTTCTGTTCTGTGCATTCAACTAACAGAGTTGAACCTTACTTTTGATTGAGCCGTTCTGAAACACTCTTTCTGTAGAAACTGCAATTGGACATTCTGAGAGCTAAGAGGCATATATTGGGAAAAAGAATGTCTACAAATAAAAACTACACAGAAGAATTGTGTGAAACTTCTTTCTGTTCTGTTTGTTCAACTAAAAGAGTTGAACCTTAGTTTTGATTGAGCCGTTCTGAAACACTCTTTCTGTAGAAACTGCAATTGGACATGCTAAGCGCTAAGAGGCCTACATTGGGAAAAAGAATATCTTCAAATAAAAACTACACAGATGCATTCTGTGCAACTTATTTCTGATCTGTAAATTCAGTCAACAGAGATAAAACATATTTTTGATTGAGCAGTTATGAAACACTCTTTTTGTAGAAAATGCAAGTGGAGATTCGGAGCGCTAAGAGGGTAATAGTGGAAAAAGGAATGTCTTCAAATATAAACTACACAGAATCATTCGGTGAAACTTCTTTCTGATCTGTGCATTCAGCTAACAGAGTTAAAGCATACTTTTGATTGAGCAGATCTGAACACTCTTTCTGTTGAAAATGAAACTGGACATTTGGAGCGCTAAGAGCGTAGTAGTGGAAAAAGGAATATATTCAAATATAAACTACACAGAAGCATTCTGTGAAACTTCTTTCTGATCTGAGCATACAGGTAACAGAGTTAAACCATACTTTTGATTGAGCAGTTTTGAAACACTCTGTCTGTAGAAAATGCAACTGGACATTCGTAGCGCTAAGTGGGTAATAGTGGAATAGAGAATATGTTCAAATATAAACTACACAGAAGCATTGTATGAAACTTCTTTCTGTTCTGTGCATTCAACTAACAGAGTTGAACCTTACTTTTGATTGAGCCGTTCTGAAACACTCTTTCTGTAGAAACTGCAATTGGACATTCTGAGTGCTAAGAGGCCTATATTGGGAAAAAGAATGTCTACAAATAAAAACTACACAGAAGAATTTTGTGAAACTTCTTTCTGTTCTGTTTGTTCAACTAAAAGAGTTGAACCTTAGTTTTGATTGAGCCGTTCTGAAACACTCTTTCTGTAGAAAATGCAAGTGGAGATTCGGAGCGCTAAGAGGGTAATAGTGGAAAAAGGAATGTCTCCAAATATAAACTACACAGAATCATTCTGTGAAACTTCTTTCTGATCTGTGCATTCAGCTAACAGAGTTAAACCATACTTTTGATTGAGCAGATCTGAACACTCTTTCTGTAGAAAATGCAACTGGACATTTGGAGCGCTAAGAGAGTAGTAGTGGAAAAAGGAATATATTCAAATATAAACTACACAGAAGCATTTTGTGAAACTTCTTTCTGATCTGAGCATTCAGCTAACAGAGTTAAACCATACTTTTGATTGAGCAGTTTTGAAACACTCTGTCTGTAGAAAATTTAACTGGATATTCGTAGCGCTAAGTGGGTAATAGTGGAAAAAAGAATATGTTCAAATATAAACTACACAGAAGCATTGTATGAAACTTCTTTCTGTTCTGTGCATTCAACTAACAGAGTTGAACCTTACTTTTGATTGAGCCTTTCTGAAACACTCTTTCTGTAGAAACTGCAATTGGACATTCTGAGCGCTAAGAGGCCTCTATTGGGAAAAATAATATCTTCAAATAAAAACTACACAGAAGCATTGTGTGAAACTTATTTCTGATATGTTAATTAAGCTAACAGAGTTAAACCATACTTTTGATTGTGCAGTTCTGAACACTCTTTCTGTACAAAATGCAAGTGGACATTCGGAGCGCTAAGAGGGTAATAGTGGAAAAAGGAATATATTCAAATATAAACTACACAGTAGCATTCTGTGAAAATTCTTTCTGTTCTGTGCATTCAACTAACAGAGTTGAACCTTACTTTTGATTGAGCCGTTCTCAAACACTCTTTCTGTAGAAACTGCAATTGGACATGCTAAGCGCTAAGAGGCCTACATTGGGAAAAAGAATATCTTCAAATAAAAACTACACAGATGCATTCTGTGAAACTTATTTCTGATCTATAAATTCAGTTAACAGAGATAAAACATATTTTTGATAGAGCAGTTATGAAACACTCTTTTTGTAGAAAATGCAAGTGGAGATACGGAGCGCAAAGTGGCTAATAGTGGAAAAAGGAATGTCTTCAAATATAAACTACACAGAATCATTCGGTGAAACTTCTTTCTGATCTGTGCATTCAGCTAACAGAGTTAAACCATACTTTTGATTGAGCAGATCTGAACACTCTTTCTGTTGAAAATGCAACTGGACATTTGGAGCGCTAAGAGCGTAGTAGTGGAAAAAGGAATATATTCAAATATAAACTACACAGAAGCATTCTGTGAAACTTCTTTCTGATATGAGCATACAGCTAAAAGAGTTAAACCATACTTTTGATTGAGCAGTTTTGAAACACTCTGTCTGTAGAAAATGCAACTGGACATTCGTAGCGCTAAGTGGGTAATAGTGGAAAAGAGAATAGGTTCAAATAAAAACTACACAGAAGCATTGTATGAAACTTCTTTCTGTTCTGTGCATTCAACTAACAGAGTTGAACCTTACTGTTGATTGAGCCGTTCTGAAACACTCTTTCTGTAGAAACTGCAATTGGACATGCTAATCGCTAAGAGGCCTACATTGGGAAAAAGAATATCTTCAAATAAAAACTACACAGATGCATTCTGTGAAACTTATTTCTGATCTGTAAATTCAGTCAACAGAGATAAAACATATTTTTGATTGAGCAGTTATGAAACACTCTTTTTGTAGAAAATGCAAGTGGAGATTCGGAGCGCTAAGAGGGTAATAGTGGAAAAAGGAATGTCTTCAAATATAAACTACACAGAATCATTCGGTGAAACTTCTTTCTGATCTGTGCATTCAGCTAACAGAGATAAAGCATACTTTGATTGAGCAGATCTGAACACTCTTTCTGTTGAAAATGAAACTGGACATTTGGAGCGCTAAGAGCGTAGTAGTGGAAAAAGGAATATATTCAAATATAAACTACACAGAAGCATTCTGTGAAAATTCTTCCTGTTCTGTGCATTCAACTAACAGAGTTGAACCTTAGTTTTGATTGAGCCGTTCTGAAACACTCTTTCTGTAGAAACTGCAATTGGACATGCTAAGCGCTAAGAGGCCTACATTGGGAAAAAGAATATCTTCAAATAAAAACTACACAGATGCATTCTGTGCAACTTATTTCTGATCTGTAAATTCAGTCAACAGAGATAAAACATATTTTTGATTGAGCAGTTATGAAACACTCTTTTTGTAGAAAATGCAAGTGGAGATTCGGAGCGCTAAGAAGGTAATGGTGGAAAAAGGAATGTCTTCAAATATAAACTACACAGAATCATTCGGTGAAACTTCTTTCTGATCTGTGCATTCAGCTAACAGAGTTAAAGCATACTTTTGATTGAGCAGATCTGAACACTCTTTCTGTTGAAAATGAAACTGGACATTTGGAGCGCTAAGAGCGTAGTAGTGGAAAAAGGAATATATTCAAATATAAACTACACAGAAGCATTCTGTGAAACTTCTTTCTGATCTGAGCATACAGCTAACAGAGTTAAACCATACTTTTGATTGAGCAGTTTTGAAACACTCTGTCTGTAGAAAATGCAACTGGACATTCGTAGCGCTAAGTGGGTAATAGTGGAATAGAGAATATGTTCAAATATAAACTACACAGAAGCATTGTATGAAACTTCTTTCTGTTCTGTGCATTCAACTAACAGAGTTGAACCTTACTTTTGATTGAGCCGTTCTGAAACACTCTTTCTGTAGAAACTGCAATTGGACATTCTGAGCGCTAAGAGGCCTATATTGGGAAAAAGAATGTCTACAAATAAAAACTACACAGAAGAATTTTGTGAAACTTCTTTCTGTTCTGTTTGTTCAACTAAAAGAGTTGAACCTTAGTTTTGATTGAGCCGTTCTGAAACACTCTTTCTGTAGAAAATGCAAGTGGAGATTCGGAGCGCTAAGAGGGTAATAGTGGAAAAAGGAATGTCTCCAAATATAAACTACACAGAATCATTCTGTGAAACTTCTTTCTGATCTGTGCATTCAGCTAACAGAGTTAAACCATACTTTTGATTGAGCAGATCTGAACACTCTTTCTGTAGAAAATGCAACTGGACATTTGGAGCGCTAAGAGAGTAGTAGTGGAAAAAGGAATATATTCAAATATAAACTACACAGAAGCATTTTGTGAAACTTCTTTCTGATCTGAGCATTCAGCTAACAGAGTTAAACCATACTTTTGATTGAGCAGTTTTGAAACACTCTGTCTGTAGAAAATTTAACTGGATATTCGTAGCGCTAAGTGGGTAATAGTGGAAAAAAGAATATGTTCAAATATAAACTACACAGAAGCATTGTATGAAACTTCTTTCTGTTCTGTGCATTCAACTAACAGAGTTGAACCTTACTTTTGATTGAGCCTTTCTGAAACACTCTTTCTGTAGAAACTGCAATTGGACATTCTGAGCGCTAAGAGGCCTCTATTGGGAAAAATAATATCTTCAAATAAAAACTACACAGAAGCATTGTGTGAAACTTATTTCTGATATGTTAATTAAGCTAACAGAGTTAAACCATACTTTTGATTGTGCAGTTCTGAACACTCTTTCTGTACAAAATGCAAGTGGACATTCGGAGCGCTAAGAGGGTAATAGTGGAAAAAGGAATATATTCAAATATAAACTACACAGTAGCATTCTGTGAAAATTCTTTCTGTTCTGTGCATTCAAC
This sequence comes from Symphalangus syndactylus, assembly GCF_028878055.3. Classification (NCBI taxonomy): domain Eukaryota; kingdom Metazoa; phylum Chordata; class Mammalia; order Primates; family Hylobatidae; genus Symphalangus; species Symphalangus syndactylus. The sequence goes on along the minus strand of NC_072433.2, from coordinate 136,207,552 downwards.
TTACAGAGTTGAACCTTACTTTTGATTGAGCCGTTCTCAAACACTCTTTCTGTAGAAACTGCAATTGGACATGCTAAGCGCTAAGAGGCCTACATTGGGAAAAAGAATATCTTCAAATAAAAACTACACAGATGCATTCTGTGAAACTTATTTCTGATCTATAAATTCAGTTAACAGAGATAAAACATATTTTTGATAGAGCAGTTATGAAACACTCTTTTTGTAGAAAATGCAAGTGGAGATTCGGAGCGCAAAGTGGCTAATAGTGGAAAAAGGAATGTCTTCAAATATAAACTACACAGAATCATTCGGTGAAACTTCTTTCTGATCTGTGCATTCAGCTAACAGAGTTAAACCATACTTTTGATTGAGCAGATCTGAACACTCTTTCTGTTGAAAATGCAACTGGACATTTGGAGCGCTAAGAGCGTAGTAGTGGAAAAAGGAATATATTCAAATATAAACTACACAGAAGCATTCTGTGAAACTTCTTTCTGATATGAGCATACAGCTAAAGAGTTAAACCATACTTTTGATTGAGCAGTTTTGAAACACTCTGTCTGTAGAAATGCAACTGGACATTCGTAGCGCTAAGTGGGTAATAGTGGAAAAGAGAATAGGTTCAAATAAAAACTACACAGAAGCATTTTATGAAACTTCTTTCTGTTCTGTGCATTCAACTAACAGAGTTGAACCTTACTTTTGATTGAGCCGTTCTGAAACACTCTTTCTGTAGAAACTGCAATTGGACATGCTAATCGCTAAGAGGCCTACATTGGGAAAAAGAATATCTTCAAATAAAAACTACACAGATGCATTCTGTGAAACTTATTTCTGATCTGTAAATTCAGTCAACAGAGATAAAACATATTTTTGATTGAGCAGTTATGAAACACTCTTTTTGTAGAAAATGCAAGTGGAGATTCGGAGCGCTAAGAGGGTAATAGTGGAAAAAGGAATGTCTTCAAATATAAACTACACAGAATCATTCGGTGAAACTTCTTTCTGATCTGTGCATTCAGCTAACAGAGATAAAGCATACTTTGATTGAGCAGATCTGAACACTCTTTCTGTTGAAAATGAAACTGGACATTTGGAGCGCTAAGAGCGTAGTAGTGGAAAAAGGAATATATTCAAATATAAACTACACAGAAGCATTCTGTGAAAATTCTTTCTGTTCTGTGCATTCAACTAACAGAGTTGAACCTTACTTTTGATTGAGCCGTTCTGAAACACTCTTTCTGTAGAAACTGCAATTGGACATGCTAAGCGCTAAGAGGCCTACATTGGGAAAAAGAATATCTTCAAATAAAAACTACACAGATGCATTCTGTGAAACTTATTTCTGATCTATAAATTCAGTTAACAGAGATAAAACATATTTTTGATTGAGCAGTTATGAAACACTCTTTTTGTAGAAAATGCAAGTGGAGATTCGTAGCGCTAAGAGGCTTCTAGTGGAAAAAGGAATGTCTTCAAATATAAACTACACAGAATCATTCGGTGAAACTTCTTTCTGATCTGTGCATTCAGCTAACAGAGTTAAACCATACTTTTGATTGAGCAGATCTGAACACTCTTTCTGTTGAAAATGCAACTGCACATTTGGAGCGCTAAGAGCGTAGTAGTGGAAAAAGGAATATATTCAAATATAAACTACACAGAAGCATTCTGTGAAAATTATTTCTGATCTGAGCATTCAGCTAACAGAGTTAAACCATACTTTTGATTGAGCAGTTTTGAAACACTCTGTCTGTAGAAAATGCAACTGGACATTAGTAGCGCTAAGTGGGTAATAGTGGAAAAGAGAATATGTTCAAATACAAACTACACAGAAGCATTGTATGAAACTTCTTTCTGTTCTGTGCATTCAACTAACAGAGTTGAACCTTACTTTTGATTGAGCCGTTCTGAAACACTCTTTCTGTAGAAACTGCAATTGGACATTCTGAGCGCTAAGAGGCCTATATTGGGAAAAAGAATGTCTACAAATAAAAACTACACAGAAGAATTGTGTGAAACTTCTTTCTGTTCAGTTTGTTCAACTAAAAGAGTTGAACCTTAGTTTTGATTGAGCCGTTCTGAAACACTCTTTCTGTAGAAAATGCAAGTGGAGATTCGGAGCGCTAAGAGGGTAATAGTGGAAAAAGGAATGTCTCCAAATATAAACTACACAGAATCATTCTGTGAAACTTCTTTCTGATCTGTGCATTCAGCTAACAGAGTGAAACCATACTTTTGATTGAGCAGATCTGAACACTCTTTCTGTAGAAAATGCAACTGGACATTTGGAGCGCTAAGAGAGTAGTAGTGGAAAAAGGAATATATTCAAATATAAACTACACAGAAGCATTCTGTGAAACTTCTTTCTGAACTGAGCATTCAGCTAACAGAGTTAAACCATACTTTTGATTGAGCAGTTTTGAAACACTCTGTCTGTAGAAAATGCAACTGGACATTCCTAGCGCTAAGTGGGTAATAGTGGAAAAAAGAATATGTTCAAATATAAACTACACAGAAGCATTGTATGAAACTTCTTTCTGTTCTGTGCATTGAACTAACAGAGTTGAACCTTACTTTTGACTGAGCCTTTCTGAAACACTCTTTCTGTAGAAACTGCAATTGGACATTCTGAGTGCTAAGAGGCCTCTATTGGGAAAAATAATATCTTCAAATAAAAACTACACAGAAGCATTGTGTGAAACTTATTTCTGATATGTTCATTAAGCTAACAGAGTTAAACCATACTTTTGATTGCGCAGTTCTGAACACTCTTTCTGTAGAAAATGCAAGTGGACATTCGGAGCGCTAAGAGGGTAATACTGGAAAAAGGAATATATTCAAATATAAACTACACAGTAGCATTCTGTGAAAATTCTTTCTGTTCTGTGCATTCAACTAACAGAGTTGAACCTTACTATTGATTGAGCCGTTCTGAATCACTGTTTCTGTAGAAACTGCAATTGGACATGCTAAGCGCTAAGAGGCCTACATTGGGAAAAAGAATATCTTCAAATAAAAACTACACAGATGCATTCTGTGAAACTTATTTCTGATCTGTAAATTCAGTTAACAGAGATAAAACATATTTTTGATTGAGCAGTTATGAAACACTCTTTTTGTAGAAAATGCAAGTGGAGATTCGGAGCGCTAAGAGGGTAATAGTGGAAAAAGGAATGTCTTCAAATATAAACTACACAGAATCATTCGGTGAAACTTCTTTCTGATCTGTGCATTCAGCTAACAGAGTTAAACCATACTTTTGATTGAGCAGATCTGAACACTCTTTCTGTTGAAAATGCAACTGGACATTTGGAGCGCTAAGAGCGTAGTAGTGGAAAAAGGAATATATTCAAATATAAACTACACAGAAGCATTCTGTGAAACTTCTTTCTGATCTGAGCATTCAGCTAACAGAGTTAAACCATACTTTTGATTGAGCAGTTTTGAAACACTCTGTCTGTAGAAAATGCAACTGGACATTCGTAGCGCTAAGTGGGTAATAGTGGAAAAAAGAATATGTTCAAATATAAACTACACAGAAGCATTGTATGAAACTTCTTTCTGTTCTGTGCATTCAACTAACAGAGTTGAACCTTACTTTTGATTGAGCCGTTCTGAAACACTCTTTCTGTAGAAACTGCAATTGGACATTCTGAGCGCTAAGAGGCCTATATTGGGAAAAAGAATGTCTACAAATAAAAACTACACAGAAGAATTGTGTGAAACTTCTTTCTGTTCTGTTTGTTCAACTAAAAGAGTTGAACCTTAGTTTTGATTGAGCCGTTCTGAAACACTCTTTCTGTAGAAAATGCAAGTGGAAATTCGGAGCGCTAAGAGGGTAATAGTGGAAAAAGGAATGTCCCCAAATATAAACTACACAGAATCATTCTGTGAAACTTCTTTCTGATCTGTGCATTCAGCTAACAGAGTTAAACCATACTTTTGATTGAGCAGATCTGAACACTCTTTCTGTAGAAAATGCAACTGGACATTTGGAGCGCTAAGAGAGTAGTAGTGGAAAAAGGAATATATTCAAATATAAACTACACAGAAGCATTCTGTGAAACTTCTTTCTGATCTGAGCATTCAGCTAACAGAGTTAAACCATACTTTTGATTGAGCAGTTTTGAAACACTCTGTCTGTAGAAAATGCAACTGGACATTCGTAGCGCTAAGTGGGTAATAGTGTAAAAAAGAATATGTTCAAATATAAACTACACAGAAGCATTGTATGAAACTTCTTTCTGTTCTGTGCATTCAACTAACAGAGTTGAACCTTACTTTTGATTGAGCCTTTATGAAACACTCTTTCTGTAGAAACTGCAATTGCACATTCTGAGCGCTAAGAGGCCTATATTGTAAAAAATAATATCTTCAAATAAAAACTACACAGAAGCATTGTGTGAAACATATTTCTGATATGTTCATTAAGCTAACAAAGTTAAACCATACTTTTGATTGCGCAGTTCTGAACACTCTTTCTGTAGAAAATGCAAGTGGACATTCGGAGCGCTAAGAGGGTAATAGTGGAAAAAGGAATATATTCCAATATAAACTATACAGTAGCATTCTGAGAAAATTCTTTCTGTTCTGTGCATTCAACTAACAGAGTTGAACCTTACTTTTGATTGAGCCGTTCTGAAACACTCTTTCTGTAGAAACTGCAATTGGACATGCTAAGCGCTAAGAGGCCTACATTGGGAAAAAGAATATCTTCAAATAAAAACTACACAGATGCATTCTGTGAAACTTATTTCTGATCTGTAAATTCAGTTAACAGAGATAAAACATATTTTTGATTGAGCAGTTATGAAACACTCTTTTTGTAGAAAATGCAAGTGGAGATTCAGAGCGCTAAGAGGGTAATAGTGGAAAAAGGAATGTCTCCAAATATAAACTACACAGAATCATTCGGTGAAACTTCTTTCTGATCTGTGCATTCAGCTAACAGAGTTAAACCATACTTTTGATTGAGCAGATCTGAACACTCTTTCTGTAGAAAATGCAACTGGACATTTGGAGCGCTAAGAGCGTAGTAGTGGAAAAAGGAATATATTCAAATATAAACTACACAGAAGCATTCTGTGAAACTTCTTTCTGATCTGAGCATTCAGCTAACAGAGTTAAACCATACTTTTGATTGAGCAGTTTTGAAACACTCTGTCTGTAGAAAATGCAACTGGTCATTCGTAGCGCTAAGTGGGTAATAGCGGAAAAAAGAATATGTTCAAATATAAACTACACAGAAGCATTGTATGAAACTACTTTCTGTTCTGTGCATTCAATTAACAGAGTTGAACCTTACTTTTGATTGAGCCGTTCTGAAACACTCTTTCTGTAGAAACTGCAATTGGATATTCTGAGCGCTAAGAGGCCTATATTGGGAAAAAGAATGTCTACAAATAAAAACTACACAGAAGAATTGTGTGAAACTTCTTTCTGTTCTGTTTGCTCAACTAAAGGAGTTGAACCTTAGTTTTGATTGAGCCGTTCTGAAACACTCTTTCTGTAGAAATTGCAAGTGGAGATTCGGAGCGCTAAGAGGGTAATAGTGGAAAAAGGAATGTCTCCAAATATAAACTACACAGAATCATTCTGTGAAACTTCTTTCTGATCTGTGCATTCAGCTAACATAGTTAAACCATACTTTTGATTGAGCAGATCTGAACACTCTTTCTGTAGAAAATGCAACTGGACATTTGGAGCGCTAAGAGAGTTGTAGTGGAAAAAGGAATATATTCAAATATAAACTACACAGAAGCATTCTGTGAAACTTCTTTCTGATCGGAGCATTCAGCTAACAGAGTTAAACCATACTTTTGATTGAGCAGTTTTGAAACACTCTGTCTGTAGAAAATGCAACTGGACATTCGTAGCGCTAAGTGGGTAATAGTGGAAAAAAGAATATGTTCAAATATAAACTACACAGAAACATTGTATGAAAATTCTTCCTGTTCTGTGCATTCAACTAACAGAGTTGTACCTTACTTTTGATTGAGCCTTTCTGAAACACACTTTCTGTAGAAACTGCAATTGGACATTCTGAGCGCTAAGAGGCCTATATTGGGAAAAAGAATGTCTACAAATAAAAACTACACAGAAGAATTGTGTGAAACTTCTTTCTGTTCTGTTTGTTCAACTAAAAGAGTTGAACCTTAGTTTTGATTGAGCGGTTCTGAAACACTCTTTCTGTAGAAAATGCAAGTGGAGATTCGGAGCGCTAAGAGGGTAATAGTGGAAAAAGGAATGTCTCCAAATATAAACTACACAGAATCATTCTGTGAAACTTCTTTCTGATCTGTGCATTCAGCTAACAGAGTTAAACCATACTTTTCATTGAGCAGATCTGAACACTCTTTCTGTAGAAAATGCAACTGGACATTTGGAGCGCTAAGAGAGTAGTAGTGGAAAAAGGAATATATTCAAATATAAACTACACAGAAGCATTCTGTGAAACTTCTTTCTGATCTGAGCATTCAGCTAACAGAGTTAAACCATACTTTTGATTGAGCAGTTTTGAAACACTCTGTCTGTAGAAAATGCAACTGGACATTCGTAGCGCTAAGTGGGTAATAGTGGAAAAAAGAATATGTTCAAATATAAACTACACAGAAGCATTGTATGAAACTTGTTTCTGTTCTGTGCATTCAACTAACAGAGTTGAACCTTACGTTTGATTGAGCCTTTCTGAAACACTCTTTCTGTAGAAACTGCAATTGGACATTCTGAGCGCTAAGAGGCCTCTATTGGGAAAAAAAATATCTTCAAATAAAAACTACACAGAAGCATTGTGTGAAACTTATTTCTGATATGTTCATTAAGCTAACAGAGTTAAACCATACTTTTGATTGCGCAGTTCTGAACACTCTTTCTGTAGAAAATGCAAGTGGACATTCGGAGCGCTAAGAGGGTAATAGTGGAAAAAGGAATATATTCAAATATAAACTACACTGTAGCATTCTGTGAAAATTCTTTCTCTTCTGTGCATTCAACTAACAGAGTTGAACCTTACTTTTGATTGAGCCGTTCTGAAACACTCTTTCTGTAGAAATTGCAATTGGACATGCTAAGCGCTAAGAGGCCTACATTGGGAAAAAGAATATCTTCAAATAAAAACTACACAGATGCATTCTGTGAAACTTATTTCTGATCTGTAAATTCAGATAACAGAGATAAAACATATTTTTGATTGAGCCGTTATGAAACACTCTTTTTGTAGAAAATGCAAGTGGAGATTCGGAGCGCTAAGAGGGTAATAGTGGAAAAAGGAATGTCTTCAAATATAAACTACACAGAATCATTCGGTAAAACTTCTTTCTGATCTGTGCATTCAGCTAACAGAGTTAAACCATACTTTTGATTGAGCAGATCTGAACACTCTTTCTGTAGAAAATGCAACTGGACATTTGGAGCGCTAAGAGCGTAGTAGTGGAAAAAGGAATATATTCAAATATAAACTACACAGAAGCATTCTGTGAAACTTCTTTCTGATCTGAGCATTCAGCTAACAGAGTTAAACCATACTTTGTACTGAGGAGTTTTGAAACACTCTGTCTGTAGAAAATGCAACTGGACCTTCGTAGCGCTAAGTGGGTAATAGTGGAAAAAAGAATATGTTCAAATATAAACTACACAGAAGCATTGTATGAAACTTCTTTCTGTTCTGTGCATTCAACTAACAGAGTTGAACCTTACTTTTGATTGAGCCGTTCTGAAACACTCTTTCTGTAGAAACTGCAATTGGACATGCTAAGCGCTACGAGGCCTACATTGGGAAAAAGAATATCTTCAAATAAAAACTACACAGATGCATTCTGTGAAACTTATTTCTGATCTGTAAATTCAGTTAACAGAGATAAAACATATTTTTGATTGAGCAGTTATGAAACACTCTTTTTGTAGAAAATGCAAGTGGAGATTCGGAGCACTAAGAGGGTAATAGTGGAAAAAGGAATGTCTCCAAATATAAACTACACAGAATCATTCGGTGAAACTTCTTTCTGATCTGTGCATTCAGCTAACAGAGTTAAACCATACTTTTGATTGAGCAGATCTGAACACTCTTTCTGTAGAAAATGCAACTGGACATTTGGAGCGCTAAGAGCGTAGTAGTGGAAAAAGGAATATATACAAATATAAACTACACAGAAGCATTCTGTGAAACTTCTTTCTGATCTGAGCATTCAGCTAACAGAGTTAAACCATACTTTTGATTGAGCAGTTTTGAAACACTCTGTCTGTAGAAAATGCAACTGGACATTCGTAGCGCTAAGTGGGTAATAGTGGAAAAAAGAATATGTTCAAATATAAACTACTCAGAAGCATTGTATGAAACTACTTTCTGTTCTGTGCATTCAACTAACAGAGTTGAACCTTACTTTTGATTGAGCCGTTCTGAAACACTCTTTCTGTAGAAACTGCAATTGGACATTCTGAGCGCTAAGAGGCCTATATTGGGAAAAAGAATGTCTACAAATAAAAACTACACAGAAGAATTGTGTGAAACTTCTTTCTGTTCTGTTTGTTCAACTAAAAGAGTTGAACCTTAGTTTTGATTGAGCCGTTCTGAAACACTCTTTCTGTAGAAAATGCAAGTGGAAATTCGGAGCGCTAAGAGGGTAATAGTGGAAAAAGGAATGTCCCCAAATATAAACTACACAGAATCATTCTGTGAAACTTCTTTCTGATCTGTGCATTCAGCTAACAGGGTTAAACCATACTTTTGATTGAGCAGATCTGAACACTCTTTCTGTAGAAAATGCAACTGGACATTTGGAGCGCTAAGAGAGTAGTAGTGGAAAAAGGAATATATTCAAATATAAACTACACAGAAGCATTCTGTGAAACTTCTTTCTGATCTGAGCATTCAGCTAACAGAGTTAAACCATACTTTTGATTGAGCAGTTTTGAAACACTCTGTCTGTAGAAAATGCAACTGTACATTCGTAGCGCTAAGTGGGTAATAGTGTAAAAAAGAATATGTTCAAATATAAACTACACAGAAGCATTGTATGAAACTTCTTTCTGTTCTGTGCATTCAACTAACAGAGTTGAACCTTACTTTTGATTGAGCCTTTATGAAACACTCTTTCTGTAGAAACTGCAATTGGACATTCTGAGCGCTAAGAGGCCTATATTGTAAAAAATAATATCTTCAAATAAAAACTACACAGAAGCATTGTGTGAAACTTATTTCTGATATGTTCATTAAGCTAACAAAGTTAAACCATACTTTTGATTGCGCAGTTCTGAACACTCTTTCTGTAGAAAATGCAAGTGGACATTCGGAGCGCTAAGAGGGTAATAGTGGAAAAAGGAATATATTCAAATATAAACTATACAGTAGCATTCTGAGAAAATTCTTTCTGTTCTGTGCATTCAACTAACAGAGTTGAACCTTACTTTTGATTGAGCCGTTCTGAAACACTCTTTCTGTAGAAACTGCAATTGGACATGCTAAGCGCTAAGAGGCCTACATTGGGAAAAAGAATATCTTCAAATAAAAACTACACAGATGCATTCTGTGAAACTTATTTCTGATCTGTAAATTCAGTTAACAGAGATAAAACATATTTTTGATTGAGCAGTTATGAAACACTCTTTTTGTAGAAAATGCAAGTGGAGATTCAGAGCGCTAAGAGGGTAATAGTGGAAAAAGGAATGTCTCCAAATATAAACTACACAGAATCATTCGGTGAAACTTCTTTCTGATCTGTGCATTCAGCTAACAGAGTTAAACCATACTTTTGATTGAGCAGATCTGAACACTCTTTCTGTAGAAAATGCAACTGGACATTTGGAGCGCTAAGAGCGTAGTAGTGGAAAAAGGAATATATTCAAATATAAACTACACAGAAGCATTCTGTGAAACTTCTTTCTGATCTGAGCATTCAGCTAACAGAGTTAAACCATACTTTTGATTGAGCAGTTTTGAAACACTCTGTCTGTAGAAAATGCAACTGGTCATTCGTAGCGCTAAGTGGGTAATAGCGGAAAAAAGAATATGTTCAAATATAAACTACACAGAAGCATTGTATGAAACTACTTTCTGTTCTGTGCATTCAACTAACAGAGTTGAACCTTACTTTTGATTGAGCCGTTCTGAAACACTCTTTCTGTAGAAACTGCAATTGGACATTCTGAGCGCTAAGAGGCCTATATTGGGAAAAAGAATGTCTACAAATAAAAACTACACAGAAGAATTGTGTGAAACTTCTTTCTGTTCTGTTTGTTCAACTAAAGGAGTTGAACCTTAGTTTTGATTGAGCCGTTCTGAAACACTCTTTCTGTAGAAATTGCAAGTGGAGATTCGGAGCGCTAAGAGGGTAATAGTGGAAAAAGGAATGTCTCCAAATATAAACTACACAGAATCATTCTGTGAAACTTCTTTCTGATCTGTGCATTCAGCTAACATAGTTAAACCATACTTTTGATTGAGCAGATCTGAACACTCTTTCTGTAGAAAATGCAACTGGACATTTGGAGCGCTAAGAGAGTTGTAGTGGAAAAAGGAATATATTCAAATATAAACTACACAGAAGCATTCTGTGAAACTTCTTTCTGATCTGAGCATTCAGCTAACAGAGTTAAACCATACTTTTGATTGAGCAGTTTTGAAACACTCTGTCTGTAGAAAATGCAACTGGACATTCGTAGCGCTAAGTGGGTAATAGTGGAAAAAAGAATATGTTCAAATATAAACTACACAGAAACATTGTATGAAAATTCTTCCTGTTCTGTGCATTCAACTAACAGAGTTGTACCTTACTTTTGATTGAGCCTTTCTGAAACACACTTTCTGTAGAAACTGCAATTGGACATTCTGAGCGCTAAGAGGCCTATATTGGGAAAAAGAATGTCTACAAATAAAAACTACACAGAAGAATTGTGTGAAACTTCTTTCTGTTCTGTTTGTTCAACTAAAAGAGTTGAACCTTAATTTTGATTGAGCGGTTCTGAAACACTCTTTCTGTAGAAAATGCAAGTGGAGATTCGGAGCGCTAAGAGGGTAATAGTGGAAAAAGGAATGTCTCCAAATATAAACTACACAGAATCATTCTGTGAAACTTATTTCTGATCTGTGCATTCAGCTAACAGAGTTAAACCATACTTTTCATTGAGCAGATCTGAACACTCTTTCTGTAGAAAATGCAACTGGACATTTGGAGCGCTAAGAGAGTAGTAGTGGAAAAAGGAATATATTCAAATATAAACTACACAGAAGCATTCTGTGAAACTTCTTTCTGATCTGAGCATTCAGCTAACAGAGTTAAACCATACTTTTGATTGAGCAGTTTTGAAACACTCTGTCTGTAGAAAATGCAACTGGACATTCGTAGCGCTAAGTGGGTAATAGTGGAAAAAAGAATATGTTCAAATATAAACTACACAGAAGCATTGTATGAAACTTGTTTCTGTTCTGTGCATTCAACTAACAGAGTTGAACCTTACGTTTGATTGAGCCTTTCTGAAACACTCTTTCTGTAGAAACTGCAATTGGACATTCTGAGCGCTAAGAGGCCTCTATTGGGAAAAAAAATATCTTCAAATAAAAACTACACAGAAGCATTGTGTGAAACTTATTTCTGATATGTTCATTAAGCTAACAGAGTTAAACCATACTTTTGATTGCGCAGTTCTGAACACTCTTTCTGTAGAAAATGCAAGTGGACATTCGGAGCGCTAAGAGGGTAATAGTGGAAAAAGGAATATATTCAAATATAAACTACACTGTAGCATTCTGTGAAAATTCTTTCTCTTCTGTGCATTCAACTAACAGAGTTGAACCTTACTTTTGATTGAGCCGTTCTGAAACACTCTTTCTGTAGAAATTGCAATTGGACATGCTAAGCGCTAAGAGGCCTACATTGGGAAAAAGAATATCTTCAAATAAAAACTACACAGATGCATTCTGTGAAACTTATTTCTGATCTGTAAATTCAGATAACAGAGATAAAACATATTTTTGATTGAGCCGTTATGAAACACTCTTTTTGTAGAAAATGCAAGTGGAGATTCGGAGCGCTAAGAGGGTAATAGTGGAAAAAGGAATGTCTTCAAATATAAACTACACAGAATCATTCGGTGAAACTTCTTTCTGATCTGTGCATTCAGCTAACAGAGTTAAACCATACTTTTGATTGAGCAGATCTGAACACTCTTTCTGTAGAAAATGCAACTGGACATTTGGAGCGCTAAGAGCGTAGTAGTGGAAAAAGGAATATATTCAAATATAAACTACACAGAAGCATTCTGTGAAACTTCCTTCTGATCTGAGCATTCAGCTAACAGAGTTAAACCATACTTTGTACTGAGGAGTTTTGAAACACTCTGTCTGTAGAAAATGCAACTGGACCTTCGTAGCGCTAAGTGGGTAATAGTGGAAAAAAGAATATGTTCAAATATAAACTACACAGAAGCATTGTATGAAACTTCTTTCTGTTCTGTGCATTCAACTAACAGAGTTGAACCTTACTTTTGATTGAGCCGTTCTGAAACACTCTTTCTGTAGAAACTGCAATTGGACATGCTAAGCGCTACGAGGCCTACATTGGGAAAAAGAATATCTTCAAATAAAAACTACACAGATGCATTCTGTGAAACTTATTTCTGATCTGTAAATTCAGTTAACAGAGATAAAACATATTTTTGATTGAGCAGTTATGAAACACTCTTTTTGTAGAAAATGCAAGTGGAGATTCGGAGCACTAAGAGGGTAATAGTGGAAAAAGGAATGTCTCCAAATATAAACTACACAGAATCATTCGGTGAAACTTCTTTCTGATCTGTGCATTCAGCTAACAGAGTTAAACCATACTTTTGATTGAGCAGATCTGAACACTCTTTCTGTAGAAAATGCAACTGGACATTTGGAGCGCTAAGAGCGTAGTAGTGGAAAAAGGAATATATTCAAATATAAACTACACAGAAGCATTCTGTGAAACTTCTTTCTGATCTGAGCATTCAGCTAACAGAGTTAAACCATACTTTTGATTGAGCAGTTTTGAAACACTCTGTCTGTAGAAAATGCAACTGGACATTCGTAGCGCTAAGTGGGTAATAGTGGAAAAAAGAATATGTTCAAATATAAACTACTCAGAAGCATTGTATGAAACTACTTTCTGTTCTGTGCATTCAACTAACAGAGTTGAACCTTACTTTTGATTGAGCCGTTCTGAAACACTCTTTCTGTAGAAACTGCAATTGGACATTCTGAGCGCTAAGAGGCCTATATTGGGAAAAAGAATGTCTACAAATAAAAACTACACAGAAGAATTGTGTGAAACTTCTTTCTGTTCTGTTTGTTCAACTAAAAGAGTTGAACCTTAGTTTTGATTGAGCCGTTCTGAAACACTCTTTCTGTAGAAAATGCAAGTGGAAATTCGGAGCGCTAAGAGGGTAATAGTGGAAAAAGGAATGTCTCCAAATATAAACTACACAGAATCATTCTGTGAAACTTCTTTCTGATCTGTGCATTCAGCTAACAGAGTTAAACCATACTTTTGATTGAGCAGATCTGAACACTCTTTCTGTAGAAAATGCAACTGGACATTTGGAGCGCTATGAGAGCAGTAGTGGAAAAAGGAATATATTCAAATATAAAATACACAGAAGCATTCTGTGAAACTTCTTTCTGATCTGAGCATTCAGCTAACAGAGTTAAACCATACTTTTGATTGAGCAGTTTTGAAACACTCTGTCTGTAGAAAATGCAACTGGACATTCGTAGCGCTAAGTGGGTAATAGTGTAAAAAAGAATATGTTCAAATATAAACTACACAGAAGCATTGTATGAAACTTCTTTCTGTTCTGTGCATTCAACTAACAGAGTTGAACCTTACTTTTGATTGAGCCTTTATGAAACACTCTTTCTGTAGAAACTGCAATTGGACATTCTGAGCGCTAAGAGGCCTATATTGTAAAAAATAATATCTTCAAATAAAAACTACACAGAAGCATTGTGTGAAACTTATTTCTGATATGTTCATTAAGCTAACAAAGTTAAACCATACTTTTGATTGCGCAGTTCTGATCACTCTTTCTGTAGAAAATGCAAGTGGACATTCGGAGCGCTAAGAGGGTAATAGTGGAAAAAGGAATATATTCAAATATAAACTATACAGTAGCATTCTGAGAAAATTCTTTCTGTTCTGTGCATTCAACTAACAGAGTTGAACCTTACTTTTGATTGAGCCGTTCTGAAACACTCTTTCTGTAGAAACTGCAATTGGACATGCTAAGCGCTAAGAGGCCTACATTGGGAAAAAGAATATCTTCAAATAAAAACTACACAGATGCATTCTGTGAAACATATTTCTGATCTGTAAATTCAGTTAACAGAGATAAAACATATTTTTGATTGAGCAGTTATGAAACACTCTTTTTGTAGAAAATGCAAGTGGAGATTCAGAGCGCTAAGAGGGTAATAGTGGAAAAAGGAATGTCTCCAAATATAAACTACACAGAATCATTCGGTGAAACTTCTTTCTGATCTGTGCATTCAGCTAACAGAGTTAAACCATACTTTTGATTGAGCAGATCTGAACACTCTTTCTGTAGAAAATGCAACTGGACATTTGGAGCGCTAAGAGCGTAGTAGTGGAAAAAGGAATATATTCAAATATAAACTACACAGAAGCATTCTGTGAAACTTCTTTCTGATCTGAGCATTCAGCTAACAGAGTTAAACCATACTTTTGATTGAGCAGTTTTGAAACACTCTGTCTGTAGAAAATGCAACTGGTCATTCGTAGCGCTAAGTGGGTAATAGCGGAAAAAAGAATATGTTCAAATATAAACTACACAGAAGCATTGTATGAAACTACTTTCTGTTCTGTGCATTCAACTAACAGAGTTGAACCTTACTTTTGATTGAGCCGTTCTGAAACACTCTTTCTGTAGAAACTGCAATTGGACATTCTGAGCGCTAAGAGGCCTATATTGGGAAAAAGAATGTCTACAAATAAAAACTACACAGAAGAATTGTGTGAAACTACTTTCTGTTCTGTTTGTTCAACTAAAGGAGTTGAACCTTAGTTTTGATTGAGCCGTTCTGAAACACTCTTTCTGTAGAAATTGCAAGTGGAGATTCGGAGCGCTAAGAGGGTAATAGTGGAAAAAGGAATGTCTCCAAATATAAACTACACAGAATCATTCTGTGAAACTTCTTTCTGATCTGTGCATTCAGCTAACATAGTTAAACCATACTTTTGATTGAGCAGATCTGAACACTCTTTCTGTAGAAAATGCAACTGGACATTTGGAGCGCTAAGAGAGTTGTAGTGGAAAAAGGAATATATTCAAATATAAACTACACAGAAGCATTCTGTGAAACTTCTTTCTGATCTGAGCATTCAGCTAACAGAGTTAAACCATACTTTTGATTGAGCAGTTTTGAAACACTCTGTCTGTAGAAAATGCAACTGGACATTCGTAGCGCTAAGTGGGTAATAGTGGAAAAAAGAATATGTTCAAATATAAACTACACAGAAGCATTGTATGAAACTTGTTTCTGTTCTGTGCATTCAACTAACAGAGTTGAACCTTACGTTTGATTGAGCCTTTCTGAAACACTCTTTCTGTAGAAACTGCAATTGGACATTCTGAGCGCTAAGAGGCCTCTATTGGGAAAAAAAATATCTTCAAATAAAAACTACACAGAAGAATTGTGTGAAACTTATTTCTGATATGTTCATTAAGCTAACAGAGTTAAACCATACTTTTGATTGCGCAGTTCTGAACACTCTTTCTGTAGAAAATGCAAGTGGACATTCGGAGCGCTAAGAGGGTAATAGTGGAAAAAGGAATATATTCAAATATAAACTACACTGTAGCATTCTGTGAAAATTCTTTCTCTTCTGTGCATTCAACTAACAGAGTTGAACCTTACTTTTGATTGAGCCGTTCTGAAACACTCTTTCTGTAGAAATTGCAATTGGACATGCTAAGCGCTAAGAGGCCTACATTGGGAAAAAGAATATCTTCAAATAAAAACTACACAGATGCATTCTGTGAAACTTATTTCTGATCTGTAAATTCAGATAACAGAGATAAAACATATTTTTGATTGAGCCGTTATGAAACACTCTTTTTGTAGAAAATGCAAGTGGAGATTCGGAGCGCTAAGAGGGTAATAGTGGAAAAAGGAATGTCTTCAAATATAAACTACACAGAATCATTCGGTGAAACTTCTTTCTGATCTGTGCATTCAGCTAACAGAGTTAAACCATACTTTTGATTGAGCAGATCTGAACACTCTTTCTGTAGAAAATGCAACTGAACATTTGGAGCGCTAAGAGCGTAGTAGTGGAAAAAGGAATATATTCAAATATAAACTACACAGAAGCATTCTGTGAAACTTCTTTCTGATCTGAGCATTCAGCTAACAGAGTTAAACCATACTTTGTACTGAGGAGTTTTGAAACACTCTGTCTGTAGAAAATGCAACTGGACCTTCGTAGCGCTAAGTGGGTAATAGTGGAAAAAAGAATATGTTCAAATATAAACTACACAGAAGCATTGTATGAAACTTCTTTCTGTTCTGTGCATTCAACTAACAGAGTTGAACCTTACTTTTGATTGAGCCGTTCTGAAACACTCTTTCTGTAGAAACTGCAATTGGACATGCTAAGCGCTACGAGGCCTACATTGGGAAAAAGAATATCTTCAAATAAAAACTACACAGATGCATTCTGTGAAACTTATTTCTGATCTGTAAATTCAGTTAACAGAGATAAAACATATTTTTGATTGAGCAGTTATGAAACACTCTTTTTGTAGAAAATGCAAGTGGAGATTCGGAGCACTAAGAGGGTAATAGTGGAAAAAGGAATGTCTCCAAATATAAACTACACAGAATCATTCGGTGAAACTTCTTTCTGATCTGTGCATTCAGCTAACAGAGTTAAACCATACTTTTGATTGAGCAGATCTGAACACTCTTTCTGTAGAAAATGCAACTGGACATTTGGAGCGCTAAGAGCGTAGTAGTGGAAAAAGGAATATATTCAAATATAAACTACACAGAAGCATTCTGTGAAACTTCTTTCTGATCTGAGCATTCAGCTAACAGAGTTAAACCATACTTTTGATTGAGCAGTTTTGAAACACTCTGTCTGTAGAAAATGCAACTGGACATTCGTAGCGCTAAGTGGGTAATAGTGGAAAAAAGAATATGTTCAAATATAAACTACTCAGAAGCATTGTATGAAACTACTTTCTGTTCTGTGCATTCAACTAACAGAGTTGAACCTTACTTTTGATTGAGCCGTTCTGAAACACTCTTTCTGTAGAAACTGCAATTGGACATTCTGAGCGCTAAGAGGCCTATATTGGGAAAAAGAATGTCTACAAATAAAAACTACACAGAAGAATTGTGTGAAACTTCTTTCTGTTCTGTTTGTTCAACTAAAAGAGTTGAACCTTAGTTTTGATTGAGCCGTTCTGAAACACTCTTTCTGTAGAAAATGCAAGTGGAAATTCGGAGCGCTAAGAGGGTAATAGTGGAAAAAGGAATGTCTCCAAATATAAACTACACAGAATCATTCTGTGAAACTTCTTTCTGATCTGTGCATTCAGCTAACAGAGTTAAACCATACTTTTGAGTGAGCAGATCTGAACACTCTTTCTGTAGAAAATGCAACTGGACATTTGGAGCGCTAAGAGAGCAGTAGTGGAAAAAGGAATATATTCAAATATAAACTACACAGAAGCATTCTGTGAAACTTCTTTCTGATCTGAGCATTCAGCTAACAGAGTTAAACCATACTTTTGATTGAGCAGTTTTGAAACACTCTGTCTGTAGAAAATGCAACTGGACATTCGTAGCGCTAAGTGGGTAATAGTGTAAAAAAGAATATGTTCAAATATAAACTACACAGAAGCATTGTATGAAACTTCTTTCTGTTCTGTGCATTCAACTAACAGAGTTGAACCTTACTTTTGATTGAGCCTTTATGAAACACTCTTTCTGTAGAAACTGCAATTGGACATTCTGAGCGCTAAGAGGCCTATATTGTAAAAAATAATATCTTCAAATAAAAACTACACAGAAGCATTGTGTGAAACTTATTTCTGATATGTTCATTAAGCTAACAAAGTTAAACCATACTTTTGATTGCGCAGTTCTGAACACTCTTTCTGTAGAAAATGCAAGTGGACATTCGGAGCGCTAAGAGGGTAATAGTGGAAAAAGGAATATATTCAAATATAAACTATACAGTAGCATTCTGAGAAAATTCTTTCTGTTCTGTGCATTCAACTAACAGAGTTGAACCTTACTTTTGATTGAGCCGTTCTGAAACACTCTTTCTGTAGAAACTGCAATTGGACATGCTAAGCGCTAAGAGGCCTACATTGGGAAAAAGAATATCTTCAAATAAAAACTACACAGATGCATTCTGTGAAACTTATTTCTGATCTGTAAATTCAGTTAACAGAGATAAAACATATTTTTGATTGAGCAGTTATGAAACACTCTTTTTGTAGAAAATGCAAGTGGAGATTCAGAGCGCTAAGAGGGTAATAGTGGAAAAAGGAATGTCTCCAAATATAAACTACACAGAATCATTCGGTGAAACTTCTTTCTGATCTGTGCATTCAGCTAACAGAGTTAAACCATACTTTTGATTGAGCAGATCTGAACACTCTTTCTGTAGAAAATGCAACTGGACATTTGGAGCGCTAAGAGCGTAGTAGTGGAAAAAGGAATATATTCAAATATAAACTACACAGAAGCATTCTGTGAAACTTCTTTCTGATCTGAGCATTCAGCTAACAGAGTTAAACCATACTTTTGATTGAGCAGTTTTGAAACACTCTGTCTGTAGAAAATGCAACTGGTCATTCGTAGCGCTAAGTGGGTAATAGCGGAAAAAAGAATATGTTCAAATATAAACTACACAGAAGCATTGTATGAAACTACTTTCTGTTCTGTGCATTCAACTAACAGAGTTGAACCTTACTTTTGATTGAGCCGTTCTGAAATACTCTTTCTGTAGAAACTGCAATTGGACATTCTGAGCGCTAAGAGGCCTATATTGGGAAAAAGAATGTCTACAAATAAAAACTACACAGAAGAATTGTGTGAAACTTCTTTCTGTTCTGTTTGTTCAACTAAAGGAGTTGAACCTTAGTTTTGATTGAGCCGTTCTGAAACACTCTTTCTGTAGAAATTGCAAGTGGAGATTCGGAGCGCTAAGAGGGTAATAGTGGAAAAAGGAATGTCTCCAAATATAAACTACACAGAATCATTCTGTGAAACTTCTTTCTGATCTGTGCATTCAGCTAACATAGTTAAACCATACTTTTGATTGAGCAGATCTGAACACTCTTTCTGTAGAAAATGCAACTGGACATTTGGAGCGCTAAGAGAGTTGTAGTGGAAAAAGGAATATATTCAAATATAAACTACACAGAAGCATTCTGTGAAACTTCTTTCTGATCTGAGCATTCAGCTAACAGAGTTAAACCATACTTTTGATTGAGCAGTTTTGAAACACTCTGTCTGTAGAAAATGCAACTGGACATTCGTAGCGCTAAGTGGGTTATAGTGGAAAAAAGAATATGTTCAAATATAAACTACACAGAAGCATTGTATGAAACTTCTTTCTGTTCTGTGCATTCAACTAACAGAGTTGAACCTTACTTTTGATTGAGCCGTTCTGAAACACTCTTTCTGTAGAAACTGCAATTGGACATTCTGAGCGCTAAGAGGCCTATATTGGGAAAAAGAATGTCTACAAATAAAAACTACACAGAAGAATTGTGTGAAACTTCTTTCTGTTCTGTTTGTTCAACTAAAAGTGTTGAACCTTAGTTTTGATTGAGCCGTTCTGAAACACTCTTTCTGTAGAAAATGCAAGTGGAGATTCGGAGCGCTAAGAGGGTAATAGTGGAAAAAGGAATGTCTCCAAATATAAACTACACAGAATCATTCTGTGAAACTTCTTTCTGATCTGTGCATTCAGCTAACAGAGTTAAACCATACTTTTGATTGAGCAGATTTGAACACTCTTTCTGTAGAAAATGCAACTGGACATTTGGAGCGCTAAGAGAGTAGTAGTGGAAAAAGGAATATATTCAAATATAAACTACACAGAAGCATTCTGTGAAACTTCTTTCTGATCTGAGCATTCAGCTAACAGAGTTAAACCATACTTTTGATTGAGCAGTTTTGAAACACTCTGTCTGTAGAAAATGCAACTGGACATTCGTAGGGCTAAGTGGGTAATAGTGGAAAAAAGAATATGTTCAAATATAAACTACACAGAAGCATTGTATGAAACTTCTTTCTGTTCTGTGCATTCAACTAACAGAGTTGAACCTTACTTTGGATTGAGCCTTTCTGAAACACTCTTTCTGTAGAAACTGCAATTGGACATTCTGAGCGCTAAGAGGCCTATATTGGGAAAAATAATATCTTCAAATAAAAACTACACAGAAGCATTGTGTGAAACTTATTTCTGATATGTTCATTAAGCTAACAGAGTTAAACCATACTTTTGATTGCGCAGTTCTGAACACTCTTTCTGTAGAAAATGCAAGTGGACATTCGGAGCGCTAAGAGGGTAATAGTGGAAAAAGGAATATATTCAAATATAAACTACACTGTAGCATTCTGTGAAAATTCTTTCTCTTCTGTGCATTCAACTAACAGAGTTGAACCTTACTTTTGATTGAGCCGTTCTGAAACACTCTTTCTGTAGAAATTGCAATTGGACATGCTAAGCGCTAAGAGGCCTACATTGGGAAAAAGAATATCTTCAAATAAAAACTACACAGATGCATTCTGTGAAACTTATTTCTGATCTGTAAATTCAGATAACAGAGATAAAACATATTTTTGATTGAGCCGTTATGAAACACTCTTTTTGTAGAAAATGCAAGTGGAGATTCGGAGCGCTAAGAGGGTAATAGTGGAAAAAGGAATGTCTTCAAATATAAACTACACAGAATCATTCGGTGAAACTTCTTTCTGATCTGTGCATTCAGCTAACAGAGTTAAACCATACTTTTGATTGAGCAGATCTGAACACTCTTTCTGTAGAAAATGCAACTGGACATTTGGAGCGCTAAGAGCGTAGTAGTGGAAAAAGGAATATATTCAAATATAAACTACACAGAAGCATTCTGTGAAACTTCTTTCTGATCTGAGCATTCAGCTAACAGAGTTAAACCATACTTTGTACTGAGGAGTTTTGAAACACTCTGTCTGTAGAAAATGCAACTGGACCTTCGTAGCGCTAAGTGGGTAATAGTGGAAAAAAGAATATGTTCAAATATAAACTACACAGAAGCATTGTATGAAACTTCTTTCTGTTCTGTGCATTCAACTAACAGAGTTGAACCTTACTTTTGATTGAGCCGTTCTGAAACACTCTTTCTGTAGAAACTGCAATTGGACATGCTAAGCGCTACGAGGCCTACATTGGGAAAAAGAATATCTTCAAATTAAAACTACACAGATGCATACTGTGAAACTTATTTCTGATCTGTAAATTCAGTTAACAGAGATAAAACATATTTTTGATTGAGCAGTTATGAAACACTCTTTTTGTAGAAAATGCAAGTGGAGATTCGGAGCACTAAGAGGGTAATAGTGGAAAAAGGAATGTCTCCAAATATAAACTACACAGAATAATTCGGTGAAACTTCTTTCTGATCTGTGCATTCAGCTAACAGAGTTAAACCATACTTTTGATTGAGCAGATCTGAACACTCTTTCTGTAGAAAATGCAACTGGACATTTGGAGCGATAAGAGCGTATTAGTGGAAAAAGGAATATATTCAAATATAAACTACAGAGAAGCATTCTGTGAAACTTCTTTCTGATCTGAGCATTCAGCTAACAGAGTTAAACCATACTTTTGATTGAGCAGTTTTGAAACACTCTGTCTGTAGAAAATGCAACTGGACATTCGTAGCGCTAAGTGGGAAATAGTGGAAAAAAGAATATGTTCAAATATAAACCACACAGAAGCATTGTATGAAACTACTTTCTGTTCTGTGCATTCAACTAACAGAGTTGAACCTTACTTTTGATTGAGCCGTTCTGAAACACTCTTTCTGTAGAAACTGCAATTGGACATTCTGAGCGCTAAGAGGCCTATATTGGGAAAAAGAATGTCTACAAATAAAAACTACACAGAAGAATTGTGTGAAACTTCTTTCTGTTCTGTTTGTTCAACTAAAAGAGTTGAACCTTAGTTTTGATTGAGCCGTTCTGAAACACTCTTTCTGTAGAAAACGCAAGTGGAGATTCGGAGCGCTAAGAGGGTAATAGTGGAAAAAGGAATGTCTCCAAATATAAACTACACAGAATCATTCTGTGAAACTTCTTTCTGATCTGTGCATTCAGCTAACAGAGTTAAACCATACTTTTGATTGAGCAGATCTGAACACTCTTTCTGTAGAAAATGCAACTGGACATTTGGAGCGCTAAGAGAGTAGTAGTGGAAAAAGGAATATATTCAAATATAAACTACACAGAAGCATTCTGTGAAACTTCTTTCTGATCAGAGCATTCAGCTAACAGAGTTAAACCATACTTTTGATTGAGCAGTTTTGAAACACTCTGTCTGTAGAAAATGCAACTGGACATTCGTAGCGCTAAGTGGGTAATAGTGGAAAAAAGAATATGTTCAAATATAAACTACACAGAAGCATTGTATGAAACTTCTTTCTGTTCTGTGCATTCAACTAACAGAGTTGAACCTTACTTTTGATTGAGCCGTTCTGAAACACTCTTTCTGTAGAAACTGCAATTGGACATGCTAAGCGCTACGAGGCCTACATTGGGAAAAAGAATATCTTCAAATAAAAACTACACAGATGCATTCTGTGAAACTTATTTCTGATCTGTAAATTCAGTTAACATAGATAAAACATATTTTTGATTGAGCAGTTATGAAACACTCTTTTTGTAGAAAATGCAAGTGGAGATTCAGAGCGCTAAGAGGGTAATAGTGGAAAAAGGAATGTCTCCAAATATAAACTACACAGAATCATTCGGTGAAACTTCTTTCTGATCTGTGCATTCAGCTAACAGAGTTAAACCATACTTTTGATTGAGCAGATCTGAACACTCTTTCTGTAGAAGATGCAACTGGACATTTGGAGCGCTAAGAGCGTAGTAGTGGAAAAAGGAATATATTCAAATATAAACTACACAGAAGCATTCTGTGAAACTTCTTTCTGATCTGAGCATTCAGCTAACAGAGTTAAACCATACTTTTGATTGAGCAGTTTTGAAACACTCTGTCTGTAGAAAATGCAACTGGTCATTCATAGCGCTAAGTTGGTAATAGTGGAAAAAAGAATATGTTCAAATATAAACTACACAGAAGCATTGTATGAAACTTCTTTCTGTTCTGTGCATTCAACTAACAGAGTTGAACCTTACTTTTGATTGAGCCGTTCTGAAACACTCTTTCTGTAGAAACTGCAATTGGACATGCTAAGCGCTACGAGGCCTACATTGGGAAAAAGAATATCTTCAAATAAAAACTACACAGATGCATTCTGTGAAACTTATTTCTGATCTGTAAATTCAGTTAACAGAGATAAAACATATTTTTGATTGAGCAGTTATGAAACACTCTTTTTGTAGAAAATGCAAGTGGAGATTCGGAGCACTAAGAGGGTAATAGTGGAAAAAGGAATGTCTCCAAATATAAACTACACAGAATCATTCGGTGAAACTTCTTTCTGATCTGTGCATTCAGCTAACAGAGTTAAACCATACTTTTGATTGAGCAGATCTGAACACTCTTTCTGTAGAAAATGCAACTGGACATTTGGAGCGCTAAGAGCGTAGTAGTGGAAAAAGGAATATATTCAAATATAAACTACACAGAAGCATTCTGTGAAACTTCTTTCTGATCTGAGCATTCAGCTAACAGAGTTAAACCATACTTTTGATTGAGCAGTTTTGAAACACTCTGTCTGTAGAAAATGCAACTGGACATTCGTAGCGCTAAGTGGGTAATAGTGGAAAAAAGAATATGTTCAAATATAAACTACTCAGAAGCATTGTATGAAACTACTTTCTGTTCTGTGCATTCAACTAACAGAGTTGAACCTTACTTTTGATTGAGCCGTTCTGAAACACTCTTTCTGTAGAAACTGCAATTGGACATTCTGAGCGCTAAGAGGCCTATATTGGGAAAAAGAATGTCTACAAATAAAAACTACACAGAAGAATTGTGTGAAACTTCTTTCTGTTCTGTTTGTTCAACTAAAAGAGTTGAACCTTAGTTTTGATTGAGCCGTTCTGAAACACTCTTTCTGTAGAAAATGCAAGTGGAAATTCGGAGCGCTAAGAGGGTAATAGTGGAAAAAGGAATGTCTCCAAATATAAACTACACAGAATCATTCTGTGAAACTTCTTTCTGATCTGTGCATTCAGCTAACAGAGTTAAACCATACTTTTGATTGAGCAGATCTGAACACTCTTTCTGTAGAAAATGCAACTGGACATTTGGAGCGCTATGAGAGCAGTAGTGGAAAAAGGAATATATTCAAATATAAACTACACAGAAGCATTCTGTGAAACTTCTTTCTGATCTGAGCATTCAGCTAACAGAGTTAAACCATACTTTTGATTGAGCAGTTTTGAAACACTCTGTCTGTAGAAAATGCAACTGGACATTCGTAGCGCTAAGTGGGTAATAGTGTAAAAAAGAATATGTTCAAATATAAACTACACAGAAGCATTGTATGAAACTTCTTTCTGTTCTGTGCATTCAACTAACAGAGTTGAACCTTACTTTTGATTGAGCCTTTATGAAACACTCTTTCTGTAGAAACTGCAATTGGACATTCTGAGCGCTAAGAGGCCTATATTGTAAAAAATAATATCTTCAAATAAAAACTACACAGAAGCATTGTGTGAAACTTATTTCTGATATGTTCATTAAGCTAACAAAGTTAAACCATACTTTTGATTGCGCAGTTCTGATCACTCTTTCTGTAGAAAATGCAAGTGGACATTCGGAGCGCTAAGAGGGTAATAGTGGAAAAAGGAATATATTCAAATATAAACTATACAGTAGCATTCTGAGAAAATTCTTTCTGTTCTGTGCATTCAACTAACAGAGTTGAACCTTACTTTTGATTGAGCCGTTCTGAAACACTCTTTCTGTAGAAACTGCAATTGGACATGCTAAGCGCTAAGAGGCCTACATTGGGAAAAAGAATATCTTCAAATAAAAACTACACAGATGCATTCTGTGAAACATATTTCTGATCTGTAAATTCAGTTAACAGAGGTAAAACATATTTTTGATTGAGCAGTTATGAAACACTCTTTTTGTAGAAAATGCAAGTGGAGATTCAGAGCGCTAAGAGGGTAATAGTGGAAAAAGGAATGTCTCCAAATATAAACTACACAGAATCATTCGGTGAAACTTCTTTCTGATCTGTGCATTCAGCTAACAGAGTTAAACCATACTTTTGATTGAGCAGATCTGAACACTCTTTCTGTAGAAAATGCAACTGGACATTTGGAGCGCTAAGAGCGTAGTAGTGGAAAAAGGAATATATTCAAATATAAACTACACAGAAGCATTCTGTGAAACTTCTTTCTGATCTGAGCATTCAGCTAACAGAGTTAAACCATACTTTTGATTGAGCAGTTTTGAAACACTCTGTCTGTAGAAAATGCAACTGGTCATTCGTAGCGCTAAGTGGGTAATAGCGGAAAAAAGAATATGTTCAAATATAAACTACACAGAAGCATTGTATGAAACTACTTTCTGTTCTGTGCATTCAACTAACAGAGTTGAACCTTACTTTTGATTGAGCCGTTCTGAAACACTCTTTCTGTAGAAACTGCAATTGGACATTCTGAGCGCTAAGAGGCCTATATTGGGAAAAAGAATGTCTACAAATAAAAACTACACAGAAGAATTGTGTGAAACTACTTTCTGTTCTGTTTGTTCAACTAAAGGAGTTGAACCTTAGTTTTGATTGAGCCGTTCTGAAACACTCTTTCTGTAGAAATTGCAAGTGGAGATTCGGAGCGCTAAGAGGGTAATAGTGGAAAAAGGAATGTCTCCAAATATAAACTACACAGAATCATTCTGTGAAACTTCTTTCTGATCTGTGCATTCAGCTAACATAGTTAAACCATACTTTTGATTGAGCAGATCTGAACACTCTTTCTGTAGAAAATGCAACTGGACATTTGGAGCGCTAAGAGAGTTGTAGTGGAAAAAGGAATATATTCAAATATAAACTACACAGAAGCATTCTGTGAAACTTCTTTCTGATCTGAGCATTCAGCTAACAGAGTTAAACCATACTTTTGATTGAGCAGTTTTGAAACACTCTGTCTGTAGAAAATGCAACTGGACATTCGTAGCGCTAAGTGGGTAATAGTGGAAAAAAGAATATGTTCAAATATAAACTACACAGAAGCATTGTATGAAACTTGTTTCTGTTCTGTGCATTCAACTAACAGAGTTGAACCTTACGTTTGATTGAGCCTTTCTGAAACACTCTTTCTGTAGAAACTGCAATTGGACATTCTGAGCGCTAAGAGGCCTCTATTGGGAAAAAAAATATCTTCAAATAAAAACTACACAGAAGAATTGTGTGAAACTTATTTCTGATATGTTCATTAAGCTAACAGAGTTAAACCATACTTTTGATTGCGCAGTTCTGAACACTCTTTCTGTAGAAAATGCAAGTGGACATTCGGAGCGCTAAGAGGGTAATAGTGGAAAAAGGAATATATTCAAATATAAACTACACTGTAGCATTCTGTGAAAATTCTTTCTCTTCTGTGCATTCAACTAACAGAGTTGAACCTTACTTTTGATTGAGCCGTTCTGAAACACTCTTTCTGTAGAAATTGCAATTGGACATGCTAAGCGCTAAGAGGCCTACATTGGGAAAAAGAATATCTTCAAATAAAAACTACACAGATGCATTCTGTGAAACTTATTTCTGATCTGTAAATTCAGATAACAGAGATAAAACATATTTTTGATTGAGCCGTTATGAAACACTCTTTTTGTAGAAAATGCAAGTGGAGATTCGGAGCGCTAAGAGGGTAATAGTGGAAAAAGGAATGTCTTCAAATATAAACTACACAGAATCATTCGGTGAAACTTCTTTCTGATCTGTGCATTCAGCTAACAGAGTTAAACCATACTTTTGATTGAGCAGATCTGAACACTCTTTCTGTAGAAAATGCAACTGAACATTTGGAGCGCTAAGAGCGTAGTAGTGGAAAAAGGAATATATTCAAATATAAACTACACAGAAGCATTCTGTGAAACTTCTTTCTGATCTGAGCATTCAGCTAACAGAGTTAAACCATACTTTGTACTGAGGAGTTTTGAAACACTCTGTCTGTAGAAAATGCAACTGGACCTTCGTAGCGCTAAGTGGGTAATAGTGGAAAAAAGAATATGTTCAAATATAAACTACACAGAAGCATTGTATGAAACTTCTTTCTGTTCTGTGCATTCAACTAACAGAGTTGAACCTTACTTTTGATTGAGCCGTTCTGAAACACTCTTTCTGTAGAAACTGCAATTGGACATGCTAAGCGCTACGAGGCCTACATTGGGAAAAAGAATATCTTCAAATAAAAACTACACAGATGCATTCTGTGAAACTTATTTCTGATCTGTAAATTCAGTTAACAGAGATAAAACATATTTTTGATTGAGCAGTTATGAAACACTCTTTTTGTAGAAAATGCAAGTGGAGATTCGGAGCACTAAGAGGGTAATAGTGGAAAAAGGAATGTCTCCAAATATAAACTACACAGAATCATTCGGTGAAACTTCTTTCTGATCTGTGCATTCAGCTAACAGAGTTAAACCATACTTTTGATTGAGCAGATCTGAACACTCTTTCTGTAGAAAATGCAACTGGACATTTGGAGCGCTAAGAGCGTAGTAGTGGAAAAAGGAATATATTCAAATATAAACTACACAGAAGCATTCTGTGAAACTTCTTTCTGATCTGAGCATTCAGCTAACAGAGTTAAACCATACTTTTGATTGAGCAGTTTTGAAACACTCTGTCTGTAGAAAATGCAACTGGACATTCGTAGCGCTAAGTGGGTAATAGTGGAAAAAAGAATATGTTCAAATATAAACTACTCAGAAGCATTGTATGAAACTACTTTCTGTTCTGTGCATTCAACTAACAGAGTTGAACCTTACTTTTGATTGAGCCGTTCTGAAACACTCTTTCTGTAGAAACTGCAATTGGACATTCTGAGCGCTAAGAGGCCTATATTGGGAAAAAGAATGTCTACAAATAAAAACTACACAGAAGAATTGTGTGAAACTTCTTTCTGTTCTGTTTGTTCAACTAAAAGAGTTGAACCTTAGTTTTGATTGAGCCGTTCTGAAACACTCTTTCTGTAGAAAATGCAAGTGGAAATTCGGAGCGCTAAGAGGGTAATAGTGGAAAAAGGAATGTCTCCAAATATAAACTACACAGAATCATTCTGTGAAACTTCTTTCTGATCTGTGCATTCAGCTAACAGAGTTAAACCATACTTTTGAGTGAGCAGATCTGAACACTCTTTCTGTAGAAAATGCAACTGGACATTTGGAGCGCTAAGAGAGCAGTAGTGGAAAAAGGAATATATTCAAATATAAACTACACAGAAGCATTCTGTGAAACTTCTTTCTGATCTGAGCATTCAGCTAACAGAGTTAAACCATACTTTTGATTGAGCAGTTTTGAAACACTCTGTCTGTAGAAAATGCAACTGGACATTCGTAGCGCTAAGTGGGTAATAGTGTAAAAAAGAATATGTTCAAATATAAACTACACAGAAGCATTGTATGAAACTTCTTTCTGTTCTGTGCATTCAACTAACAGAGTTGAACCTTACTTTTGATTGAGCCTTTATGAAACACTCTTTCTGTAGAAACTGCAATTGGACATTCTGAGCGCTAAGAGGCCTATATTGTAAAAAATAATATCTTCAAATAAAAACTACACAGAAGCATTGTGTGAAACTTATTTCTGATATGTTCATTAAGCTAACAAAGTTAAACCATACTTTTGATTGCGCAGTTCTGAACACTCTTTCTGTAGAAAATGCAAGTGGACATTCGGAGCGCTAAGAGGGTAATAGTGGAAAAAGGAATATATTCAAATATAAACTATACAGTAGCATTCTGAGAAAATTCTTTCTGTTCTGTGCATTCAACTAACAGAGTTGAACCTTACTTTTGATTGAGCCGTTCTGAAACACTCTTTCTGTAGAAACTGCAATTGGACATGCTAAGCGCTAAGAGGCCTACATTGGGAAAAAGAATATCTTCAAATAAAAACTACACAGATGCATTCTGTGAAACTTATTTCTGATCTGTAAATTCAGTTAACAGAGATAAAACATATTTTTGATTGAGCAGTTATGAAACACTCTTTTTGTAGAAAATGCAAGTGGAGATTCAGAGCGCTAAGAGGGTAATAGTGGAAAAAGGAATGTCTCCAAATATAAACTACACAGAATCATTCGGTGAAACTTCTTTCTGATCTGTGCATTCAGCTAACAGAGTTAAACCATACTTTTGATTGAGCAGATCTGAACACTCTTTCTGTAGAAAATGCAACTGGACATTTGGAGCGCTAAGAGCGTAGTAGTGGAAAAAGGAATATATTCAAATATAAACTACACAGAAGCATTCTGTGAAACTTCTTTCTGATCTGAGCATTCAGCTAACAGAGTTAAACCATACTTTTGATTGAGCAGTTTTGAAACACTCTGTCTGTAGAAAATGCAACTGGTCATTCGTAGCGCTAAGTGGGTAATAGCGGAAAAAAGAATATGTTCAAATATAAACTACACAGAAGCATTGTATGAAACTACTTTCTGTTCTGTGCATTCAACTAACAGAGTTGAACCTTACTTTTGATTGAGCCGTTCTGAAATACTCTTTCTGTAGAAACTGCAATTGGACATTCTGAGCGCTAAGAGGCCTATATTGGGAAAAAGAATGTCTACAAATAAAAACTTCACAGAAGAATTGTGTGAAACTTCTTTCTGTTCTGTTTGTTCAACTAAAGGAGTTGAACCTTAGTTTTGATTGAGCCGTTCTGAAACACTCTTTCTGTAGAAATTGCAAGTGGAGATTCGGAGCGCTAAGAGGGTAATAGTGGAAAAAGGAATGTCTCCAAATATAAACTACACAGAATCATTCTGTGAAACTTCTTTCTGATCTGTGCATTCAGCTAACATAGTTAAACCATACTTTTGATTGAGCAGATCTGAACACTCTTTCTGTAGAAAATGCAACTGGACATTTGGAGCGCTAAGAGAGTTGTAGTGGAAAAAGGAATATATTCAAATATAAACTACACAGAAGCATTCTGTGAAACTTCTTTCTGATCTGAGCATTCAGCTAACAGAGTTAAACCATACTTTTGATTGAGCAGTTTTGAAACACTCTGTCTGTAGAAAATGCAACTGGACATTCGTAGCGCTAAGTGGGTTATAGTGGAAAAAAGAATATGTTCAAATATAAACTACACAGAAGCATTGTATGAAACTTCTTTCTGTTCTGTGCATTCAACTAACAGAGTTGAACCTTACTTTTGATTGAGCCGTTCTGAAACACTCTTTCTGTAGAAACTGCAATTGGACATTCTGAGCGCTAAGAGGCCTATATTGGGAAAAAGAATGTCTACAAATAAAAACTACACAGAAGAATTGTGTGAAACTTCTTTCTGTTCTGTTTGTTCAACTAAAAGTGTTGAACCTTAGTTTTGATTGAGCCGTTCTGAAACACTCTTTCTGTAGAAAATGCAAGTGGAGATTCGGAGCGCTAAGAGGGTAATAGTGGAAAAAGGAATGTCTCCAAATATAAACTACACAGAATCATTCTGTGAAACTTCTTTCTGATCTGTGCATTCAGCTAACAGAGTTAAACCATACTTTTGATTGAGCAGATTTGAACACTCTTTCTGTAGAAAATGCAACTGGACATTTGGAGCGCTAAGAGAGTAGTAGTGGAAAAAGGAATATATTCAAATATAAACTACACAGAAGCATTCTGTGAAACTTCTTTCTGATCTGAGCATTCAGCTAACAGAGTTAAACCATACTTTTGATTGAGCAGTTTTGAAACACTCTGTCTGTAGAAAATGCAACTGGACATTCGTAGGGCTAAGTGGGTAATAGTGGAAAAAAGAATATGTTCAAATATAAACTACACAGAAGCATTGTATGAAACTTCTTTCTGTTCTGTGCATTCAACTAACAGAGTTGAACCTTACTTTGGATTGAGCCTTTCTGAAACACTCTTTCTGTAGAAACTGCAATTGGACATTCTGAGCGCTAAGAGGCCTATATTGGGAAAAATAATATCTTCAAATAAAAACTACACAGAAGCATTGTGTGAAACTTATTTCTGATATGTTCATTAAGCTAACAGAGTTAAACCATACTTTTGATTGCGCAGTTCTGAACACTCTTTCTGTAGAAAATGCAAGTGGACATTCGGAGCGCTAAGAGGGTAATAGTGGAAAAAGGAATATATTCAAATATAAACTACACTGTAGCATTCTGTGAAAATTCTTTCTCTTCTGTGCATTCAACTAACAGAGTTGAACCTTACTTTTGATTGAGCCGTTCTGAAACACTCTTTCTGTAGAAATTGCAATTGGACATGCTAAGCGCTAAGAGGCCTACATTGGGAAAAAGAATATCTTCAAATAAAAACTACACAGATGCATTCTGTGAAACTTATTTCTGATCTGTAAATTCAGATAACAGAGATAAAACATATTTTTGATTGAGCCGTTATGAAACACTCTTTTTGTAGAAAATGCAAGTGGAGATTCGGAGCGCTAAGAGGGTAATAGTGGAAAAAGGAATGTCTTCAAATATAAACTACACAGAATCATTCGGTGAAACTTCTTTCTGATCTGTGCATTCAGCTAACAGAGTTAAACCATACTTTTGATTGAGCAGATCTGAACACTCTTTCTGTAGAAAATGCAACTGGACATTTGGAGCGCTAAGAGCGTAGTAGTGGAAAAAGGAATATATTCAAATATAAACTACACAGAAGCATTCTGTGAAACTTCTTTCTGATCTGAGCATTCAGCTAACAGAGTTAAACCATACTTTGTACTGAGGAGTTTTGAAACACTCTGTCTGTAGAAAATGCAACTGGACCTTCGTAGCGCTAAGTGGGTAATAGTGGAAAAAAGAATATGTTCAAATATAAACTACACAGAAGCATTGTATGAAACTTCTTTCTGTTCTGTGCATTCAACTAACAGAGTTGAACCTTACTTTTGATTGAGCCGTTCTGAAACACTCTTTCTGTAGAAACTGCAATTGGACATGCTAAGCGCTACGAGGCCTACATTGGGAAAAAGAATATCTTCAAATTAAAACTACACAGATGCATACTGTGAAACTTATTTCTGATCTGTAAATTCAGTTAACAGAGATAAAACATATTTTTGATTGAGCAGTTATGAAACACTCTTTTTGTAGAAAATGCAAGTGGAGATTCGGAGCACTAAGAGGGTAATAGTGGAAAAAGGAATGTCTCCAAATATAAACTACACAGAATAATTCGGTGAAACTTCTTTCTGATCTGTGCATTCAGCTAACAGAGTTAAACCATACTTTTGATTGAGCAGATCTGAACACTCTTTCTGTAGAAAATGCAACTGGACATTTGGAGCGCTAAGAGCGTATTAGTGGAAAAAGGAATATATTCAAATATAAACTACAGAGAAGCATTCTGTGAAACTTCTTTCTGATCTGAGCATTCAGCTAACAGAGTTAAACCATACTTTTGATTGAGCAGTTTTGAAACACTCTGTCTGTAGAAAATGCAACTGGACATTCGTAGCGCTAAGTGGGAAATAGTGGAAAAAAGAATATGTTCAAATATAAACTACACAGAAGCATTGTATGAAACTACTTTCTGTTCTGTGCATTCAACTAACAGAGTTGAACCTTACTTTTGATTGAGCCGTTCTGAAACACTCTTTCTGTAGAAACTGCAATTGGACATTCTGAGCGCTAAGAGGCCTATATTGGGAAAAAGAATGTCTACAAATAAAAACTACACAGAAGAATTGTGTGAAACTTCTTTCTGTTCTGTTTGTTCAACTAAAAGAGTTGAACCTTAGTTTTGATTGAGCCGTTCTGAAACACTCTTTCTGTAGAAAACGCAAGTGGAGATTCGGAGCGCTAAGAGGGTAATAGTGGAAAAAGGAATGTCTCCAAATATAAACTACACAGAATCATTCTGTGAAACTTCTTTCTGATCTGTGCATTCAGCTAACAGAGTTAAACCATACTTTTGATTGAGCAGATCTGAACACTCTTTCTGTAGAAAATGCAACTGGACATTTGGAGCGCTAAGAGAGTAGTAGTGGAAAAAGGAATATATTCAAATATAAACTACACAGAAGCATTCTGTGAAACTTCTTTCTGATCAGAGCATTCAGCTAACAGAGTCAAACCATACTTTTGATTGAGCAGTTTTGAAACACTCTGTCTGTAGAAAATGCAACTGGACATTCGTAGCGCTAAGTGGGTAATAGTGGAAAAAAGAATATGTTCAAATATAAACTACACAGAAGCATTGTATGAAACTTCTTTCTGTTCTGTGCATTCAACTAACAGAGTTGAACCTTACTTTTGATTGAGCCGTTCTGAAACACTCTTTCTGTAGAAACTGCAATTGGACATGCTAAGCGCTACGAGGCCTACATTGGGAAAAAGAATATCTTCAAAAAAAACTACACAGATGCATTCTGTGAAACTTATTTCTGATCTGTAAATTCAGTTAACATAGATAAAACATATTTTTGATTGAGCAGTTATGAAACACTCTTTTTGTAGAAAATGCAAGTGGAGATTCAGAGCGCTAAGAGGGTAATAGTGGAAAAAGGAATGTCTCCAAATATAAACTACACAGAATCATTCGGTGAAACTTCTTTCTGATCTGTGCATTCAGCTAACAGAGTTAAACCATACTTTTGATTGAGCAGATCTGAACACTCTTTCTGTAGAAGATGCAACTGGACATTTGGAGCGCTAAGAGCGTAGTAGTGGAAAAAGGAATATATTCAAATATAAACTACACAGAAGCATTCTGTGAAACTTCTTTCTGATCTGAGCATTCAGCTAACAGAGTTAAACCATACTTTTGATTGAGCAGTTTTGAAACACTCTGTCTGTAGAAAATGCAACTGGTCATTCATAGCGCTAAGTTGGTAATAGTGGAAAAAAGAATATGTTCAAATATAAACTACACAGAAGCATTGTATGAAACTACTCTCTGTTCTGTGCATTCAACTAACAGAGTTGAACCTTACTTTTGATTGAGCCGTTCTGAAACACTCTCTCTGTAGAAACTGCAATTGGACATTCTGACCGCTAAGAGGCCTATATTGGGAAAAAGAATGTCTACAAATAAAAACTACACAGAAAAATTGTGTGAAACTTCTTTCTGTTCTGTTTGTACAACTAAAGGAGTTGAACCTTAGTTTTGATTGAGCCGTTCTGAAACACTCTTTCTGTAGAAACTGCAATTGGACATTCTGAGCGCTAAGAGGCCTATATTGGGAAAAATAATATCTTCAAATAAAAATTACACAGAAGCATTGTGTGAAACTTATTCCTGATATGTTCATTAAGCTAACAGAGTTAAACCATACTTTTGATTGCGCAGTTCTGAACACTCTTTCTGTAGAAAATGCAAGTGGACATTCGGAGCGCTAAGAGGGTAATAGTGGAAAAAGGAATATATTCAAATATAAACTACACAGTAGCATTCTGAGAAAATTCTTTCTGTTCTGTGCATTCAACTAACAGAGTTGAACCTTACTTTTGATTGAGCCGTTCTGAAACACTCTTTCTGTAGAAACTGTAATTGGACATGCTAAGCGCTAAGAGGCCTACATTGGGAAAAAGAATATCTTCAAATAAAAACTACACAGATGCATTCTGTGAAACTTATTTCTGATCTGTAAATTCAGTTAACAGAGATGAAACATATTTTTGATTGAGCAGTTATGAAACACTCTTTTTGTAGAAAATGCAAGTGGAGATTCGGAGCGCTAAGAGGATAATAGTGGAAAAAGGAATGTCTTCAAATATAAACTACACAGAATCATTCGGTGAAACTTCTTTCTGATCTGTGCATTCAGCTAACAGAGTTAAACCATACTTTTGATTGAGCAGATCTGAACACTCTTTCTGTAGAAAATGCAACTGGACATTTGGAGCGCTAAGAGAGCAGTAGTGGAAAAAGGAATATATTCAAATATAAACTACACAGAAGCATTCTGTGAAACTTCTTTCTGATCTGAGCATTCAGCTAACAGAGTTAAACCATACTTTTGATTGAGCAGTTTTGAAACACTCTGTCTGTAGAAAATGCAACTGGACATTCGTAGCGCTAAGTGGGTAATAGTGTAAAAAAGAATATGTTCAAATATAAACTACACAGAAGCATTGTATGAAACTTCTTTCTGTTCTGTGCATTCAACTAACAGAGTTGAACCTTACTTTTGATTGAGCCTTTATGAAACACTCTTTCTGTAGAAACTGCAATTGGACATTCTGAGCGCTAAGAGGCCTATATTGTAAAAAATAATATCTTCAAATAAAAACTACACAGAAGCATTGTGTGAAACTTATTTCTGATATGTTCATTAAGCTAACAAAGTTAAACCATACTTTTGATTGCGCAGTTCTGAACACTCTTTCTGTAGAAAATGCAAGTGGACATTCGGAGCGCTAAGAGGGTAATAGTGGAAAAAGGAATATATTCAAATATAAACTATACAGTAGCATTCTGAGAAAATTCTTTCTGTTCTGTGCATTCAACTAACAGAGTTGAACCTTACTTTTGATTGAGCCGTTCTGAAACACTCTTTCTGTAGAAACTGCAATTGGACATGCTAAGCGCTAAGAGGCCTACATTGGGAAAAAGAATATCTTCAAATAAAAACTACACAGATGCATTCTGTGAAACTTATTTCTGATCTGTAAATTCAGTTAACAGAGATAAAACATATTTTTGATTGAGCAGTTATGAAACACTCTTTTTGTAGAAAATGCAAGGGGAGATTCAGAGCGCTAAGAGGGTAATAGTGGAAAAAGGAATGTCTCCAAATATAAACTACACAGAATCATTCGGTGAAACTTCTTTCTGATCTGTGCATTCAGCTAACAGAGTTAAACCATACTTTTGATTGAGCAGATCTGAACACTCTTTCTGTAGAAAATGCAACTGGACATTTGGAGCGCTAAGAGCGTAGTAGTGGAAAAAGGAATATATTCATATATAAACTACACAGAAGCATTCTGTGAAAATTCTTTCTGATCTGAGCATTCAGCTAACAGAGTTAAACCATACTTTTGATTGAGCAGTTTTGAAACACACTGTCTGTAGAAAATGCAACTGGTCATTCGTAGAGCTAAGTGGGTAATAGCGGAAAAAAGAATATGTTCAAATATAAACTACACAGAAGCATTGTATGAAACTACTTTCTGTTCTGTGCATTCAACTAACAGAGTTGAACCTTACTTTTGATTGAGCCGTTCTGAAACACTCTTTCTGTAGAAACTGCAATTGGACATTCTGAGCGCTAAGAGGCCTATATTGGGAAAAAGAATGTCTACAAATAAAAACTACACAGAAGAATTGTGTGAAACTTCTTTCTGTTCTGTTTGTTCAACTAAAGGAGTTGAACCTTAGTTTTGATTGAGCCGTTCTGAAACACTCTTTCTGTAGAAATTGCAAGTGGAGATTCGGAGCGCTAAGAGGGTAATAGTGGAAAAAGGAATGTCTCCAAATATAAACTACACAGAATCATTCTGTGAAACTTCTTTCTGATCTGTGCATTCAGCTAACATAGTTAAACCATACTTTTGATTGAGCAGATCTGAACACTCTTTCTGTAGAAAATGCAACTGGACATTTGGAGCGCTAAGAGAGTTGTAGTGGAAAAAGGAATATATTCAAATATAAACTACACAGAAGCATTCTGTGAAACTTCTTTCTGATCTGAGCATTCAGCTAACAGAGTTAAACCATACTTTTGATTGAGCAGTTTTGAAACACTCTGTCTGTAGAAAATGCAACTGGACATTCGTAGCGCTAAGTGGGTAATAGTGGAAAAAAGAATATGTTCAAATATAAACTACACAGAAACATTGTATGAAAATTCTTCCTGTTCTGTGCATTCAACTAACAGAGTTGTACCTTACTTTTGATTGAGCCTTTCTGAAACACACTTG
Source organism: Symphalangus syndactylus (assembly GCF_028878055.3). Lineage (NCBI taxonomy): Eukaryota > Metazoa > Chordata > Mammalia > Primates > Hylobatidae > Symphalangus > Symphalangus syndactylus. Next base: position 136,170,291 of record NC_072433.2, on the reverse strand, counting down.
CTGTAGAAACTGCAATTGGACATTCTGAGCGCTAAGAGGCCTATATTGGGAAAAAGAATGTCTACAAATAAAAACTACACAGAAGAATTGTGTGAAACTTCTTTCTGTTCTGTTTGTTCAACTAAAAGAGTTGAACCTTAGTTTTGATTGAGCGGTTCTGAAACACTCTTTCTGTAGAAAATGCAAGTGGAGATTCGGAGCGCTAAGAGGGTAATAGTGGAAAAAGGAATGTCTCCAAATATAAACTACACAGAATCATTCTGTGAAACTTCTTTCTGATCTGTGCATTCAGCTAACAGAGTTAAACCATACTTTTCATTGAGCAGATCTGAACACTCTTTCTGTAGAAAATGCAACTGGACATTTGGAGCGCTAAGAGAGTAGTAGTGGAAAAAGGAATATATTCAAATATAAACTACACAGAAGCATTCTGTGAAACTTCTTTCTGATCTGAGCATTCAGCTAACAGAGTTAAACCATACTTTTGATTGAGCAGTTTTGAAACACTCTGTCTGTAGAAAATGCAACTGGACATTCGTAGCGCTAAGTGGGTAATAGTGGAAAAAAGAATATGTTCAAATATAAACTACACAGAAGCATTGTATGAAACTTGTTTCTGTTCTGTGCATTCAACTAACAGAGTTGAACCTTACGTTTGATTGAGCCTTTCTGAAACACTCTTTCTGTAGAAACTGCAATTGGACATTCTGAGCGCTAAGAGGCCTCTATTGGGAAAAAAAATATCTTCAAATAAAAACTACACAGAAGCATTGTGTGAAACTTATTTCTGATATGTTCATTAAGCTAACAGAGTTAAACCATACTTTTGATTGCGCAGTTCTGAACACTCTTTCTGTAGAAAATGCAAGTGGACATTCGGAGCGCTAAGAGGGTAATAGTGGAAAAAGGAATATATTCAAATATAAACTACACTGTAGCATTCTGTGAAAATTCTTTCTCTTCTGTGCATTCAACTAACAGAGTTGAACCTTACTTTTGATTGAGCCGTTCTGAAACACTCTTTCTGTAGAAATTGCAATTGGACATGCTAAGCGCTAAGAGGCCTACATTGGGAAAAAGAATATCTTCAAATAAAAACTACACAGATGCATTCTGTGAAACTTATTTCTGATCTGTAAATTCAGATAACAGAGATAAAACATATTTTTGATTGAGCCGTTATGAAACACTCTTTTTGTAGAAAATGCAAGTGGAGATTCGGAGCGCTAAGAGGGTAATAGTGGAAAAAGGAATGTCTTCAAATATAAACTACACAGAATCATTCGGTGAAACTTCTTTCTGATCTGTGCATTCAGCTAACAGAGTTAAACCATACTTTTGATTGAGCAGATCTGAACACTCTTTCTGTAGAAAATGCAACTGGACATTTGGAGCGCTAAGAGCGTAGTAGTGGAAAAAGGAATATATTCAAATATAAACTACACAGAAGCATTCTGTGAAACTTCTTTCTGATCTGAGCATTCAGCTAACAGAGTTAAACCATACTTTGTACTGAGGAGTTTTGAAACACTCTGTCTGTAGAAAATGCAACTGGACCTTCGTAGCGCTAAGTGGGTAATAGTGGAAAAAAGAATATGTTCAAATATAAACTACACAGAAGCATTGTATGAAACTTCTTTCTGTTCTGTGCATTCAACTAACAGAGTTGAACCTTACTTTTGATTGAGCCGTTCTGAAACACTCTTTCTGTAGAAACTGCAATTGGACATGCTAAGCGCTACGAGGCCTACATTGGGAAAAAGAATATCTTCAAATAAAAACTACACAGATGCATTCTGTGAAACTTATTTCTGATCTGTAAATTCAGTTAACAGAGATAAAACATATTTTTGATTGAGCAGTTATGAAACACTCTTTTTGTAGAAAATGCAAGTGGAGATTCGGAGCACTAAGAGGGTAATAGTGGAAAAAGGAATGTCTCCAAATATAAACTACACAGAATAATTCGGTGAAACTTCTTTCTGATCTGTGCATTCAGCTAACAGAGTTAAACCATACTTTTGATTGAGCAGATCTGAACACTCTTTCTGTAGAAAATGCAACTGGACATTTGGAGCGCTAAGAGCGTAGTAGTGGAAAAAGGAATATATTCAAATATAAACTACACAGAAGCATTCTGTGAAACTTCTTTCTGATCTGAGCATTCAGCTAACAGAGTTAAACCATACTTTTGATTGAGCAGTTTTGAAACACTCTGTCTGTAGAAAATGCAACTGGACATTCGTAGCGCTAAGTGGGAAATAGTGGAAAAAAGAATATGTTCAAATATAAACTACACAGAAGCATTGTATGAAACTACTTTCTGTTCTGTGCATTCAACTAACAGAGTTGAACCTTACTTTTGATTGAGCCGTTCTGAAACACTCTTTCTGTAGAAACTGCAATTGGACATTCTGAGCGCTAAGAGGCCTATATTGGGAAAAAGAATGTCTACAAATAAAAACTACACAGAAGAATTGTGTGAAACTTCTTTCTGTTCTGTTTGTTCAACTAAAAGAGTTGAACCTTAGTTTTGATTGAGCCGTTCTGAAACACTCTTTCTGTAGAAAACGCAAGTGGAGATTCGGAGCGCTAAGAGGGTAATAGTGGAAAAAGGAATGTCTCCAAATATAAACTACACAGAATCATTCTGTGAAACTTCTTTCTGATCTGTGCATTCAGCTAACAGAGTTAAACCATACTTTTGATTGAGCAGATCTGAACACTCTTTCTGTAGAAAATGCAACTGGACATTTGGAGCGCTAAGAGAGTAGTAGTGGAAAAAGGAATATATTCAAATATAAACTACACAGAAGCATTCTGTGAAACTTCTTTCTGATCAGAGCATTCAGCTAACAGAGTTAAACCATACTTTTGATTGAGCAGTTTTGAAACACTCTGTCTGTAGAAAATGCAACTGGACATTCGTAGCGCTAAGTGGGTAATAGTGGAAAAAAGAATATGTTCAAATATAAACTACACAGAAGCATTGTATGAAACTTCTTTCTGTTCTGTGCATTCAACTAACAGAGTTGAACCTTACTTTTGATTGAGCCGTTCTGAAACACTCTTTCTGTAGAAACTGCAATTGGACATGCTAAGCGCTACGAGGCCTACATTGGGAAAAAGAATATCTTCAAATAAAAACTACACAGATGCATTCTGTGAAACTTATTTCTGATCTGTAAATTCAGTTAACATAGATAAAACATATTTTTGATTGAGCAGTTATGAAACACTCTTTTTGTAGAAAATGCAAGTGGAGATTCAGAGCGCTAAGAGGGTAATAGTGGAAAAAGGAATGTCTCCAAATATAAACTACACAGAATCATTCGGTGAAACTTCTTTCTGATCTGTGCATTCAGCTAACAGAGTTAAACCATACTTTTGATTGAGCAGATCTGAACACTCTTTCTGTAGAAGATGCAACTGGACATTTGGAGCGCTAAGAGCGTAGTAGTGGAAAAAGGAATATATTCAAATATAAACTACACAGAAGCATTCTGTGAAACTTCTTTCTGATCTGAGCATTCAGCTAACAGAGTTAAACCATACTTTTGATTGAGCAGTTTTGAAACACTCTGTCTGTAGAAAATGCAACTGGTCATTCGTAGCGCTAAGTTGGTAATAGTGGAAAAAAGAATATGTTCAAATATAAACTACACAGAAGCATTGTATGAAACTACTCTCTGTTCTGTGCATTCAACTAACAGTGTTGAACCTTACTTTTGATTGAGCCGTTCTGAAACACTCTTTCTGTAGAAACTGCAATTGGACATTCTGAGCGCTAAGAGGCCTATATTGGGAAAAAGAATGTCTACAAATAAAAACTACACAGAAAAATTGTGTGAAACTTCTTTCTGTTCTGTTTGTACAACTAAAGGAGTTGAACCTTAGTTTTGATTGAGCCGTTCTGAAACACTCTTTCTGTAGAAACTGCAATTGGACATTCTGAGCGCTAAGAGGCCTATATTGGGAAAAATAATATCTTCAAATAAAAATTACACAGAAGCATTGTGTGAAACTTATTCCTGATATGTTCATTAAGCTAACAGAGTTAAACCATACTTTTGATTGCGCAGTTCTGAACACTCTTTCTGTAGAAAATGCAAGTGGACATTCGGAGCGCTAAGAGGGTAATAGTGGAAAAAGGAATATATTCAAATATAAACTACACAGTAGCATTCTGAGAAAATTCTTTCTGTTCTGTGCATTCAACTAACAGAGTTGAACCTTACTTTTGATTGAGCCGTTCTGAAACACTCTTTCTGTAGAAACTGTAATTGGACATGCTAAGCGCTAAGAGGCCTACATTGGGAAAAAGAATATCTTCAAATAAAAACTACACAGATGCATTCTGTGAAACTTATTTCTGATCTGTAAATTCAGTTAACAGAGATGAAACATATTTTTGATTGAGCAGTTATGAAACACTCTTTTTGTAGAAAATGCAAGTGGAGATTCGGAGCGCTAAGAGGATAATAGTGGAAAAAGGAATGTCTTCAAATATAAACTACACAGAATCATTCGGTGAAACTTCTTTCTGATCTGTGCATTCAGCTAACAGAGTTAAACCATACTTTTGATTGAGCAGATCTGAACACTCTTTCTGTAGAAAATGCAACTGGACATTTGGAGCGCTAAGAGCGTAGTAGTGGAAAAAGGAATATATTCAAATATAAACTACACAGAAGCATTCTCTGAAACTTCTTTCTGATCTGAGCATTCAGCTAACAGAGTTAAACCATACTTTTGATTGAGCAGTTTTGAAACACTCTGTCTGTAGAAAATGCAACTGGAAATTCATAGCGCTAAGTGGGTAATAGTGGAAAAAAGAATATGTTCAAATATAAACTACACAGAAGCATTGTATGAAACTACTTTCTGTTCTGTGCATTCAACTAACAGAGTTGAACCTTACTTTTGATTGAGCCGTTCTGAAACACTCTTTCTGTAGAAACTGCAATTGGACATTCTGAGCGCTAAGAGGCCTATATTGGGAAAAAGAATGTCTACAAATAAAAACTACACAGAAGAATTTTGTGAAACTTCTTTCTGTTCTGTTTGTTCAACTAAAAGAGTTGAACCTTAGTTTTGATTGAGCCGTTCTGAAACACTCTTTCTGTAGAAAATGCAAGTGGAGATTCGGAGCGCTAAGAGGGTAATAGTGGAAAAAGGAATGTCTCCAAATATAAACTACACAGAATCATTCTGTGAAACTTCTTTCTGATCTGTGCATTCAGCTAACAGAGTTAAACCATACTTTTGATTGAGCAGATCTGAACACTCTTTCTGTAGAAAATGCAACTGGACATTTGGAGCGCTAAGAGAGTAGTAGTGGAAAAAGGAATATATTCAAATATAAACTACACAGAAGCATTCTGTGAAACTTCTTTCTGATCTGAGCATTCAGCTAACAGAGTTAAACCATACTTTTGATTGAGCAGTTTTGAAACACTCTGTCTGTAGAAAATGCAACTGGACATTCGTAGCGCTAAGTGGTTAATAGTGGAAAAAAGAATATGTTCAAATATAAACTACACAGAAGCATTGTATGAAACTTCTTTCTGTTCTGTGCGTTCAACTAACAGAGTTGAACCTTACTTTTGATTGAGCCTTTATGAAACACTCTTTCTGTAGAAACTGCAATTGGACATTCTGAGCGCTAAGAGGCCTATATTGTAAAAAATAATATCTTCAAATAAAAACTACACAGAAGCATTGTGTGAAACTTATTTCTGATATGTTCATTAAGCTAACAAAGTTAAACCATACTTTTGATTGCGCAGTTCTGAACACTCTTTCTGTAGAAAATGCAAGTGGACATTCGGAGCGCTAAGAGGGTAATAGTGGAAAAAGGAATATATTCAAATATAAACTACACAGTAGCATTCTGAGAAAATTCTTTCTGTTCTGTGCATTCAACTAACAGAGTTGAACCTTACTTTTGATTGAGCCGTTCTGAAACACTCTTTCTGTAGAAACTGTAATTGGACATGCTAAGCGCTAAGAGGCCTACATTGGGAAAAAGAATATCTTCAAATAAAAACTACACAGATGCATTCTGTGAAACTTATTTCTGATCTGTAAATTCAGTTAACAGAGATGAAACATATTTTTGATTGAGCAGTTATGAAACACTCTTTTTGTAGAAAATGCAAGTGGAGATTCGGAGCGCTAAGAGGATAATAGTGGAAAAAGGAATGTCTTCAAATATAAACTACACAGAATCATTCGGTGAAACTTTTTTCTGATCTGTGCATTCAGCTAACAGAGTTAAACCATACTTTTGATTGAGCAGATCTGAACACTCTTTCTGTAGAAAATGCAACTGGACATTTGGAGCGCTAAGAGCGTAGTAGTGGAAAAAGGAATATATTCAAATATAAACTACACAGAAGCATTCTCTGAAACTTCTTTCTGATCTGAGCATTCAGCTAACAGAGTTAAACCATACTTTTGATTGAGCAGTTTTGAAACACTCTGTCTGTAGAAAATGCAACTGGAAATTCATAGCGCTAAGTGGGTAATAGTGGAAAAAAGAATATGTTCAAATATAAACTACACAGAAGCATTGTATGAAACTACTTTCTGTTCTGTGCATTCAACTAACAGAGTTGAACCTTACTTTTGATTGAGCCGTTCTGAAACACTCTTTCTGTAGAAACTGCAATTGGACATTCTGAGCGCTAAGAGGCCTATATTGGGAAAAAGAATGTCTACAAATAAAAACTACACAGAAGAATTGTGTGAAACTTCTTTCTGTTCTGTTTGTTCAACTAAAAGAGTTGAACCTTAGTTTTGATTGAGCCGTTCTGAAACACTCTTTCTGTAGAAAATGCAAGTGGAGATTCTGAGCGCTAAGAGGGTAATAGTGGAAAAAGGAATGTCTCCAAATATAAACTACACAGAATCATTCTGTGAAACTTCTTTCTGATCTGTGCATTCAGCTAACAGAGTTAAACCATACTTTTGATTGAGCAGATCTGAACACTCTTTCTGTAGAAAATGCAACTGGACATTTGGAGCGCTAAGAGAGTAGTAGTGGAAAAAGGAATATATTCAAATATAAACTACACAGAAGCATTCTGTGAAATTTCTTTCTGATCTGAGCATTCAGCTAACAGAGTTAAACCATACTTTTGATTGAGCAGTTTTGAAACACTCTGTCTGTAGAAAATGCAACTGGACATTCGTAGCGCTAAGTGGTTAATAGTGGAAAAAAGAATATGTTCAAATATAAACTACACAGAATCATTGTATGAAACTTCTTTCTGTTCTGTGCATTCAACTAACAGAGTTGAACCTTACTTTTGATTGAGCCTTTATGAAACACTCTTTCTGTAGAAACTGCAATTGGACATTCTGAGCGCTAAGAGGACTATATTGTAAAAAATAATATCTTCAAATAAAAACTACACAGAAGCATTGTGTGAAACTTATTTCTGATATGTTCATTAAGCTAACAGAGTTAAACCATACTTTTGACTGCGCAGTTCTGAACACTCTTTCTGTAGAAAATGCAAGTGGACATTCGGAGCGCTAAGAGGGTAATAGTGGAAAAAGGAATATATTCAAATATAAACTACACAGTAGCATTCTGAGAAAATTCTTTCTGTTCTGTGCATTCAACTAACAGAGTTGAACCTTACTTTTGATTGAGCCGTTCTGAAACACTCTTTCTGTAGAAACTGCAATTGGACATGCTAAGCGCTAAGAGGCCTACATTGGGAAAAAGAATATCTTCAAATAAAAACTACACAGATGTATTCTGTGAAACTTATTTCAGATCTGTAAATTCAGTTAACAGAGATAAAACATATTTTTGATTGAGCAGTTATGAAACACTCTTTTTGTAGAAAATGCAAGTGGAGATTCAGAGCGCTAAGTGGGTAATAGTGGAAAAAGGAATGTCTCCAAATATAAACTACACAGAATCATTCGGTGAAACTTCTTTCTGATCTGTGCATTCAGCTAACAGAGTTAAACCATACTTTTGATTGAGCAGATCTGAACACTCTTTCTGTAGAAAATGCAACTGGACATTTGGAGCGCTAAGAGCGTAGTAGTGGAAAAAGGAATATATTCAAATATAAACTACACAGAAGCATTCTGTGAAACTTCTTTCTGATCTGAGCATTCAGCTAACAGAGTTAAACCATACTTTTGATTGAGCAGTTTTGAAACACTCTGTCTGTAGAAAATGCTACTGGTCATCCGTAGCGGTAAGTGGGTAATAGTGGAAAAAAGAATATGTTCAAATATAAACTACACAGAAGCATTGTATGAAACTACTTTCTGTTCTGTGCATTCAACTAACAGAGTTGAACCTTACTTTTGATTGAGCCTTTCTGAAACACTCTTTCTGTAGAAACTGCAATTGGACATTCTGAGCGCTAAGAGGCCTATATTGGGAAAAAGAATGTCTACAAATAAAAACTACACAGAAGAATTGTGTGAAACTTCTTTCTCTTCTGTTTGTTCAACTAAAAGAGTTGAACCTTAATTTTCATTGAGACGTTCTGAAACACTCTTTCTGTAGAAAATGCAAGTGGAGATTCGCAGCGCTAAGAGGGTAATAGTGGAAAAAGGAATGTCTCCTAATATAAACTACACAGAATCATTCTGTGAAACTTCTTTCTGATCTGTGCATTCAGCTAACAGAGTTAAATCATACTTTTGATTGAGCAGATCTGAACACTCTTTCTGTAGAAAATGCAACTGTACCTTTGGAGCGCTAAGAGCGTAGTAGTGGAAAAAGGAATGTATTCAAATATAAACTACACAGAAGCATTCTGTGAAACTTCTTTCTGATCTGAGCATTCAGCTAACAGAGTTAAACCATACTTTTGATTGAGCAGTTTTGAAACACTCTGTCTGTAGAAAATGCAACTGGTCATTCGTAGCGCTAAGTTGGTAATAGTGGAAAAAAGAATATGTTCAAATATAAACTACACAGAAGCATTGTATGAAACTACTTTCTGTTCTGTGCATTCAACTAACAGAGTTGAACCTTACTTTTGATTGAGCCGTTCTGAAACACTCTTTCTGTAGAAACTGCAATTGGACATTCTGAGCGCTAAGAGGCCTATATTGGGAAAAAGAATGTCTACAAATAAAAACTACACAGAAAAATTGTGTGAAACTTCTTTCTGTTCTGTTTGTACAACTAAAGGAGTTGAACCTTAGTTTTGATTGAGCCGTTCTGAAACACTCTTTCTGTAGAAAATGCAATTGGACATTCTGAGCGCTAAGAGGCCTATATTGGGAAAAATAATATCTTCAAATAAAAATTACACAGAAGCATTGTGTGAAACTTATTCCTGATATGTTCATTAAGCTAACAGAGTTAAACCATACTTTTGATTGCGCAGTTCTGAACACTCTTTCTGTAGAAAATGCAAGTGGACATTCGGAGCGCTAAGAGGGTAATAGTGGAAAAAGGAATATATTCAAATATAAACTACACAGTAGCATTCTGAGAAAATTCTTTCTGTTCTGTGCATTCAACTAACAGAGTTGAACCTTACTTTTGATTGAGCCGTTCTGAAACACTCTTTCTGTAGAAACTGTAATTGGACATGCTAAGCGCTAAGAGGCCTACATTGGGGAAAAGAATATCTTCAAATAAAAACTACACAGATGCATTCTGTGAAACTTATTTCTGATCTGTAAATTCAGTTAACAGAGATGAAACATATTTTTGATTGAGCAGTTATGAAACACTCTTTTTGTAGAAAATGCAAGTGGAGATTCGGAGCGCTAAGAGGATAATAGTGGAAAAAGGAATGTCTTCAAATATAAACTACACAGAATCATTCGGTGAAACTTCTTTCTGATCTGTGCATTCAGCTAACAGAGTTAAACCATACTTTTGATTGAGCAGATCTGAACACTCTTTCTGTAGAAAATGCAACTGGACATTTGGAGCGCTAAGAGCGTAGTAGTGGAAAAAGGAATATATTCAAATATAAACTACACAGAAGCATTCTCTGAAACTTCTTTCTGATCTGAGCATTCAGCTAACAGAGTTAAACCATACTTTTGATTGAGCAGTTTTGAAACACTCTGTCTGTAGAAAATGCAACTGGAAATTCATAGCGCTAAGTGGGTAATAGTGGAAAAAAGAATATGTTCAAATATAAACTACACAGAAGCATTGTATGAAACTACTTTCTGTTCTGTGCATTCAACTAACAGAGTTGAACCTTACTTTTGATTGAGCCGTTCTGAAACACTCTTTCTGTAGAAACTGCAATTGGACATTCTGAGCGCTAAGAGGCCTATATTGGGAAAAAGAATGTCTACAAATAAAAACTACACAGAAGAATTGTGTGAAACTTCTTTCTGTTCTGTTTGTTCAACTAAAAGAGTTGAACCTTAGTTTTGATTGAGCCGTTCTGAAACACTCTTTCTGTAGAAAATGCAAGTGGAGATTCGGAGCGCTAAGAGGGTAATAGTGGAAAAAGGAATGTCTCCAAATATAAACTACACAGAATCATTCTGTGAAACTTCTTTCTGATCTGTGCATTCAGCTAACAGAGTTAAACCATACTTTTGATTGAGCAGATCTGAACACTCTTTCTGTAGAAAATGCAACTGGACATTTGGAGCGCTAAGAGAGTAGTAGTGGAAAAAGGAATATATTCAAATATAAACTACACAGAAGCATTCTGTGAAACTTCTTTCTGATCTGAGCATTCAGCTAACAGAGTTAAACCATACTTTTGATTGAGCAGTTTTGAAACACTCTGTCTGTAGAAAATGCAACTGGACATTCGTAGCGCTAAGTGGTTAATAGTGGAAAAAAGAATATGTTCAAATATAAACTACACAGAAGCATTGTATGAAACTTCTTTCTGTTCTGTGCATTCAACTAACAGAGTTGAACCTTACTTTTGATTGAGCCTTTATGAAACACTCTTTCTGTAGAAACTGCAATTGGACATTCTGAGCGCTAAGAGGCCTATATTGTAAAAAATAATATCTTCAAATAAAAACTACACAGAAGCATTGTGTGAAACTTATTTCTGATATGTTCATTAAGCTAACAGAGTTAAACCATACTTTTGATTGCGCAGTTCTGAACACTCTTTCTGTAGAAAATGCAAGTGGACATTCGGAGCGCTAAGAGGGTAATAGTGGAAAAAGGAATATATTCAAATATAAACTACACAGTAGCATTCTGAGAAAATTCTTTCTGTTCTGTGCATTCAACTAACAGAGTTGAACCTTACTTTTGATTGAGCCGTTCTGAAACACTCTTTCTGTAGAAACTGCAATTGGACATGCTAAGCGCTAAGAGGCCTACATTGGGAAAAAGAATATCTTCAAATAAAAACTACACAGATGTATTCTGTGAAACTTATTTCAGATCTGTAAATTCAGTTAACAGAGATAAAACATATTTTTGATTGAGCAGTTATGAAACACTCTTTTTGTAGAAAATGCAAGTGGAGATTCAGAGCGCTAAGTGGGTAATAGTGGAAAAAGGAATGTCTCCAAATATAAACTACACAGAATCATTCGGTGAAACTTCTTTCTGATCTGTGCATTCAGCTAACAGAGTTAAACCATACTTTTGATTGAGCAGATCTGAACACTCTTTCTGTAGAAAATGCAACTGGACATTTGGAGCGCTAAGAGCGTAGTAGTGGAAAAAGGAATATATTCAAATATAAACTACACAGAAGCATTCTGTGAAACTTCTTTCTGATCTGAGCATTCAGCTAACAGAGTTAAACCATACTTTTGATTGAGCAGTTTTGAAACACTCTGTCTGTAGAAAATGCTACTGGTCATCCGTAGCGGTAAGTGGGTAATAGTGGAAAAAAGAATATGTTCAAATATAAACTACACAGAAGCATTGTATGAAACTACTTTCTGTTCTGTGCATTCAACTAACAGAGTTGAACCTTACTTTTGATTGAGCCTTTCTGAAACACTCTTTCTGTAGAAACTGCAATTGGACATTCTGAGCGCTAAGAGGCCTATATTGGGAAAAAGAATGTCTACAAATAAAAACTACACAGAAGAATTGTGTGAAACTTCTTTCTCTTCTGTTTGTTCAACTAAAAGAGTTGAACCTTAATTTTCATTGAGACTTTCTGAAACACTCTTTCTGTAGAAAATGCAAGTGGAGATTCGCAGCGCTAAGAGGGTAATAGTGGAAAAAGGAATGTCTCCTAATATAAACTACACAGAATCATTCTGTGAAACTTCTTTCTGATCTGTGCATTCAGCTAACAGAGTTAAATCATACTTTTGATTGAGCAGATCTGAACACTCTTTCTGTAGAAAATGCAACTGGACATTTGGAGCGCTAAGAGCGTAGTAGTGGAAAAAGGAATGTATTCAAATATAAACTACACAGAAGCATTCTGTGAAACTTCTTTCTGATCTGAGCATTCAGCTAACAGAGTTAAACCATACTTTTGATTGAGCAGTTTTGAAACACTCTGTCTGTAGAAAATGCAACTGGACATTCGTAGCGCTAAGTGGGTAATAGTGGAAAAAAGAATATGTTCAAATATAAACTACACAGAAACATTGTATGAAACTTCTTCCTGTTCTGTGCATTCAACTAACAGAGTTGTACCTTACTTTTGATTGAGCCTTTCTGAAACACACTTTCTGTAGAAACTGCAATTGGACATTCTGAGCGCTAAGAGGCCTATATTGGGAAAAAGAATGTCTACAAATAAAAACTACACAGAAGAATTGTGTGAAACTTCTTTCTGTTCTGTTTGTTCAACTAAAGGAGTTGAACCTTAGTTTTGATTGAGCCGTTCTGAAACACTCTTTCTGTAGAAATTGCAAGTGGAGATTCGGAGCGCTAAGAGGGTAATAGTGGAAAAAGGAATGTCTCCAAATATAAACTACACAGAATCATTCTGTGAAACTTCTTTCTGATCTGTGCATTCAGCTAACATAGTTAAACCATACTTTTGATTGAGCAGATCTGAACACTCTTTCTGTAGAAAATGCAACTGGACATTTGGAGCGCTAAGAGACTTGTAGTGGAAAAAGGAATATATTCAAATATAAACTACACAGAAGCATTCTGTGAAACTTCTTTCTGATCTGAGCATTCAGCTAACAGAGTTAAACCATACTTTTGATTGAGCAGTTTTGAAACACTCTGTCTGTAGAAAATGCAACTGGACATTCGTAGCACTAAGTGGGTAATAGTGGAAAAAAGAATATGTTCAAATATAAACTACACAGAAACATTGTATGAAACTTCTTCCTGTTCTGTGCATTCAACTAACAGAGTTGTACCTTACTTTTGATTGAGCCTTTCTGAAACACACTTTCTGTAGAAACTGCAATTGGACATTCTGAGCGCTAAGAGGCCTATATTGGGAAAAAGAATGTCTACAAATAAAAACTACACAGAAGAATTGTGTGAAACTTCTTTCTGTTCTGTTTGTTCAACTAAAAGAGTTGAACCTTAGTTTTGATTGAGCGGTTCTGAAACACTCTTTCTGTAGAAAATGCAAGTGGAGATTCGGAGCGCTAAGAGGGTAATAGTGGAAAAAGGAATGTCTCCAAATATAAACTACACAGAATCATTCTGTGAAACTTCTTTCTGATCTGTGCATTCAGCTAACAGAGTTAAACCATACTTTTCATTGAGCAGATCTGAACACTCTTTCTGTAGAAAATGCAACTGGACATTTGGAGCGCTAAGAGAGTAGTAGTGGAAAAAGGAATATATTCAAATATAAACTACACAGAAGCATTCTGTGAAACTTCTTTCTGATCTGAGCATTCAGCTAACAGAGTTAAACCATACTTTTGATTGAGCAGTTTTGAAACACTCTGTCTGTAGAAAATGCAACTGGACATTCGTAGCGCTAAGTGGGTAATAGTGGAAAAAAGAATATGTTCAAATATAAACTACACAGAAGCATTGTATGAAACTTGTTTCTGTTCTGTGCATTCAACTAACAGAGTTGAACCTTACGTTTGATTGAGCCTTTCTGAAACACTCTTTCTGTAGAAACTGCAATTGGACATTCTGAGCGCTAAGAGGCCTCTATTGGGAAAAAAAATATCTTCAAATAAAAACTACACAGAAGCATTGTGTGAAACTTATTTCTGATATGTTCATTAAGCTAACAGAGTTAAACCATACTTTTGATTGCGCAGTTCTGAACACTCTTTCTGTAGAAAATGCAAGTGGACATTCGGAGCGCTAAGAGGGTAATAGTGGAAAAAGGAATATATTCAAATATAAACTACACTGTAGCATTCTGTGAAAATTCTTTCTCTTCTGTGCATTCAACTAACAGAGTTGAACCTTACTTTTGATTGAGCCGTTCTGAAACACTCTTTCTGTAGAAATTGCAATTGGACATGCTAAGCGCTAAGAGGCCTACATTGGGAAAAAGAATATCTTCAAATAAAAACTACACAGATGCATTCTGTGAAACTTATTTCTGATCTGTAAATTCAGTTAACAGAGATAAACATATTTTTGATTGAGCCGTTATGAAACACTCTTTTTGTAGAAAATGCAAGTGGAGATTCGGAGCGCTAAGTGGGTAATAGTGGAAAAAGGAATGTCTTCAAATATAAACTACACAGAATCATTCGGTGAAACTTCTTTCTGATCTGTGCATTCAGCTAACAGAGTTAAACCATACTTTTGATTGAGCAGATCTGAACACTCTTTCTGTAGAAAATGCAACTGGACATTTGGAGCGCTAAGAGCGTAGTAGTGGAAAAAGGAATATATTCAAATATAAACTACACAGAAGCATTCTGTGAAACTTCTTTCTGATCTGAGCATTCAGCTAACAGAGTTAAACCATACTTTGTACTGAGGAGTTTTGAAACACTCTGTCTGTAGAAAATGCAACTGGACATTCGTAGCGCTAAGTGGGTAATAGTGGAAAAAAGAATATGTTCAAATATAAACTACACAGAAGCATTGTATGAAACTTCTTTCTGTTCTGTGCATTCAACTAACATAGTTGAACCTTACTTTTGATTGAGCCGTTCTGAAACACTCTTTCTGTAGAAACTGCAATTGGACATGCTAAGCGCTACGAGGCCTACATTGGGAAAAAGAATATCTTCAAATAAAAACTACACAGATGCATTCTGTGAAACTTATTTCTGATCTGTAAATTCAGTTAACAGAGATAAAACATATTTTTGATTGAGCAGTTATGAAACACTCTTTTTGTAGAAAATGCAAGTGGAGACTCGGAGCGCTAAGAGGGTACTAGTGGAAAAAGAATGTGTTCAAATATAAACTACACAGAATCATTCGGTGAAACTTCTTTCTGATCTGTGCATTCAGCTAACAGAGTTAAACCATACTTTTGATTGAGCAGATCTGAACACTCATTCTGTAGAAAATGCAACTGGACATTTGGAGCGCTAAGAGCGTAGTAGTGGAAAAAGGAATATATTCAAATATAAACTACACAGAAGCATTCTGTGAAACTTCTTTCTGATCTGAGCATTCAGCTAACAGAGTTAAACCATACTTTTGATTGAGCAGTTTTGAAACACTCTGTCTGTAGAAAATGCAACTGGACATTCGTAGCGCTAAGTGGGTAATAGTGGAAAAAAGAATATGTTCAAATATAAACTACACAGAAGCATTGTATGAAACTTCTTTCTGTTCTGTGCATTCAACTAACAGAGTTGAACCTTACTTTTGATTGAGCCGTTCTGAAACACTCTTTCTGTAGAAACTGCAATTGGACATGCTAAGCGCTACGAGGCCTACATTGGGAAAAAGAATATCTTCAAATAAAAACTACACAGATGCATTCTGTGAAACTTATTTCTGATCTGTAAATTCAGTTAACAGAGATAAAACATATTTTTGATTGAGCAGTTATGAAACACTCTTTTTGTAGAAAATGCAAGTGGAGATTCAGAGCGCTAAGAAGGTAATAGTGGAAAAAGGAATGTCTCCAAATATAAACTACACAGAAACATTCGGTGAAACTTCTTTCCGATCTGTGCATTCAGCTAACAGAGTTAAACCATACTTTTGATTGAGCAGATCTGAACACTCTTTCTGTAGAAGATGCAACTGGACATTTGGAGCGCTAAGAGCGTAGTAGTGGAAAAAGGAATATATTCAAATATAAACTACACAGAAGCATTCTGTGAAACTTCTTTCTGATCTGAGCATTCAGCTAACAGAGTTAAACCATACTTTTGATTGAGCAGTTTTGAAACACTCTGTCTGTAGAAAATGCAACTGTTCATTCGTAGCGCTAAGTTGGTAATAGTGGAAAAAAGAATATGTTCAAATATAAACTACACAGAAGCATTGTATGAAACTACTTTCTGTTCTGTGCATTCAACTAACAGAGTTGAACCTTACTTTTGATTGAGCCGTTCTGAAACACTCTTTCTGTAGAAACTGCAATTGGACATTCTGAGCGCTAAGAGGCCTATATTGGGAAAAAGAATGTCTACAAATAAAAACTACACAGAAAAATTGTGTGAAACTACTTTCTGTTCTGTTTGTTCAACTAAAGGAGTTGAACCTTAGTTTTGATTGAGCCGTTCTGAAACACTCTTTCTGTAGAAATTGCAAGTGGAGATTCGGAGCGCTAAGAGGGTAGTAGTGGAAAAAGGAATGTCTCCAAATATAAACTACACAGAATCATTCTGTGAAACTTCTTTCTGATCTGTGCATTCAGCTAACATAGTTAAACCATACTTTTGATTGAGTAGATCTCAACACTCTTTCTGTAGAAAATGCAACTGGACATTTGGAGAGCTAAGAGAGTACTAGTGGAAAAAGGAATATATTCAAATATAAACTACACAGAAGCATTCTGTGAAACTTCTTTCTGATCTGAGCATTCAGCTAACAGAGTTAAACCATACTTTTGATTGAGCAGTTTTGAAACACTCTGTCTGTAGAAAATGCAACTGGACATTCGTAGCGCTAAGTGGGTAATAGTGGAAAAAAGAATATGTTCAAATATAAACTACACAGAAACATTGTATGAAACTTCTTCCTGTTCTGTGCATTCAACTAACAGAGTTGTACCTTACTTTTGATTGAGCCTTTCTGAAACACACTTTCTGTAGAAACTGCAATTGGACATTCTGAGCGCTAAGAGGCCTATATTGGGAAAAAGAATGTCTACAAATAAAAACTACACAGAAGAATTGTGTGAAACTTCTTTCTGTTCTGTTTGTTCAACTAAAAGAGTTGAACCTTAGTTTTGATTGAGCCGTTCTGAAACACTCTTTCTGTAGAAAATGCAAGTGGAGATTCGGAGCGCTAAGAGGGTAATAGTGGAAAAAGGAATGTCTCCAAATATAAACTACACAGAATCATTCTGTGAAACTTCTTTCTGATCTGTGCATTCAGCTAACAGAGTTAAACCATACTTTTGATTGAGCAGATCTGAACACTCTTTCTGTAGAAAATGCAACTGGACATTTGGAGCGCTAAGAGAGTAGTAGTGGAAAAAGGAATATATTCAAATATAAACTACACAGAAGCATTCTGTGAAACTTCTTTCTGATCTGAGCATTCAGCTAACAGAGTTAAACCATACTTTTGATTGAGCAGTTTTGAAACACTCTGTCTGTAGAAAATGCAACTGGACATTCGTAGCGCTAAGTGGGTAATAGTGGAAAAAAGAATATGTTCAAATATAAACTACACAGAAGCATTGTATGAAACTTCTTTCTGTTCTGTGCATTCAACTAACAGAGTTGAACCTTACTTTTGATTGAGCCTTTATGAAACACTCTTTCTGTAGAAACTGCAATTGGACATTCTGAGCGCTAAGAGGCCTATATTGTAAAAAATAATATCTTCAAATAAAAACTACACAGAAGCATTGTGTGAAACTTATTTCTGATATGTTCATTAAGCTAACAGAGTTAAACCATACTTTTGATTGCGCAGTTCTGAACACTCTTTCTGTAGAAAATGCAAGTGGACATTCGGAGCGCTAAGAGGGTAATAGTGGAAAAAGGAATATATTCAAATATAAACTACACAGTAGCATTCTGAGAAAATTCTTTCTGTTCTGTGCATTCAACTAACAGAGTTGAACCTTACTTTTGATTGAGCCGTTCTGAAACACTCTTTCTGTAGAAACTGCAATTGGACATGCTAAGCGCTAAGAGGCCTACATTGGGAAAAAGAATATCTTCAAATAAAAACTACACAGATGTATTCTGTGAAACTTATTTCAGATCTGTAAATTCAGTTAACAGAGATAAAACATATTTTTGATTGAGCAGTTATGAAACACTCTTTTTGTAGAAAATGCAAGTGGAGATTCAGAGCGCTAAGAGGGTAATAGTGGAAAAAGGAATGTCTCCAAATATAAACTACACAGAATCATTCGGTGAAACTTCTTTCTGATCTGTGCATTCAGCTAACAGAGTTAAACCATACTTTTGATTGAGCAGATCTGAACACTCTTTCTGTAGAAAATGCAACTGGACATTTGGAGCGCTAAGAGCGTAGTAGTGGAAAAAGGAATATATTCAAATATAAACTACACAGAAGCATTCTGTGAAACTTCTTTCTGATCTGAGCATTCAGCTAACAGAGTTAAACCATACTTTTGATTGAGCAGTTTTGAAACACTCTGTCTGTAGAAAATGCAACTGGACATTCGTAGCGCTAAGTGGGTAATAGTGGAAAAAAGAATATGTTCAAATATAAACTACACAGAAGCATTGTATGAAACTACTTTCTGTTCTGTGCATTCAACTAACAGAGTTGAACCTTACTTTTGATTGAGCCGTTCTGAAACACTCTTTCTGTAGAAACTGCAATTGGACATTCTGAGCGCTAAGAGGCCTATATTGGGAAAATGAATGTCTACAAATAAAAACTACACAGAAGAATTGTGTGAAACTTCTTTCTGTTCTGTTTGTTCAACTAAAAGAGTTGAACCTTAGTTTTGATTGAGCCGTTCTGAAACACTCTTTCTGTAGAAAACGCAAGTGGAGATTCGGAGCGCTAAGAGGGTAATAGTGGAAAAAGGAATGTCTCCAAATATAAACTACACAGAATCATTCTGTGAAACTTCTTTCTGATCTGTGCATTCAGCTAACAGAGTTAAACCATACTTTTGATTGAGCAGATCTGAACACTCTTTCTGTAGAAAATGCAACTGGACATTTGGAGCGCTAAGAGAGTAGTATTGGAAAAGGAATATATTCAAATATAAACTACACAGAAGCATTCTGTGAAACTTCTTTCTTATCAGAGCATTCAGCTAACAGAGTTAAACCATACTTTTGATTGAGCAGTTTTGAAACACTCTGTCTGTAGAAAATGCAACTGGACATTCGTAGCGCTAAGTGGGTAATAGTGGAAAAAAGAATATGTTCAAATATAAACTACACAGAAGCATTGTATGAAACTTCTTTCTGTTCTGTGCATTCAACTAACAGAGTTGAACCTTACTTTTGATTGAGCCGTTCTGAAACACTCTTTCTGTAGAAACTGCAATTGGACATGCTAAGCGCTACGAGGCCTACATTGGGAAAAAGAATATCTTCAAATAAAAACTACACAGATGCATTCTGTGAAACTTATTTCTGATCTGTAAATTCAGTTAACAGAGATAAAACATATTTTTGATTGAGCAGTTATGAAACACTCTTTTTGTAGAAAATGCAAGTGGAGATTCAGAGCGCTAAGAGGGTAATAGTGGAAAAAGGAATGTCTCCAAATATAAACTACACAGAAACATTCGGTGAAACTTCTTTCCGATCTGTGCATTCAGCTAACAGAGTTAAACCATACTTTTGATTGAGCAGATCTGAACACTCTTTCTGTAGAAGATGCAACTGGACATTTGGAGCGCTAAGAGCGTAGTAGTGGAAAAAGGAATATATTCAAATATAAACTACACAGAAGCATTCTGTGAAACTTCTTTCTGATCTGAGCATTCAGCTAACAGAGTTAAACCATACTTTTGATTGAGCAGTTTTGAAACACTCTGTCTGTAGAAAATGCAACTGTTCATTCGTAGCGCTAAGTTGGTAATAGTGGAAAAAAGAATATGTTCAAATATAAACTACACAGAAGCATTGTATGAAACTACTTTCTGTTCTGTGCATTCAACTAACAGAGTTGAACCTTACTTTTGATTGAGCCGTTCTGAAACACTCTTTCTGTAGAAACTGCAATTGGACATTCTGAGCGCTAAGAGGCCTATATTGGGAAAAAGAATGTCTACAAATAAAAACTACACAGAAAAATTGTGTGAAACTACTTTCTGTTCTGTTTGTTCAACTAAAGGAGTTGAACCTTAGTTTTGATTGAGCCGTTCTGAAACACTCTTTCTGTAGAAATTGCAAGTGGAGATTCGGAGCGCTAAGAGGGTAGTAGTGGAAAAAGGAATGTCTCCAAATATAAACTACACAGAATCATTCTGTGAAACTTCTTTCTGATCTGTGCATTCAGCTAACATAATTAAACCATACTTTTGATTGAGTAGATCTGAACACTCTTTCTGTAGAAAATGCAACTGGACATTTGGAGAGCTAAGAGAGTACTAGTGGAAAAAGGAATATATTCAAATATAAACTACACAGAAGCATTCTGTGAAACTTCTTTCTGATCTGAGCATTCAGCTAACAGAGTTAAACCATACTTTTGATTGAGCAGTTTTGAAACACTCTGTCTGTAGAAAATGCAACTGGACATTCGTAGCGCTAAGTGGGTAATAGTGGAAAAAAGAATATGTTCAAATATAAACTACACAGAAACATTGTATGAAACTTCTTCCTGTTCTGTGCATTCAACTAACAGAGTTGTACCTTACTTTTGATTGAGCCTTTCTGAAACACACTTTCTGTAGAAACTGCAATTGGACATTCTGAGCGCTAAGAGGCCTATATTGGGAAAAAGAATGTCTACAAATAAAAACTACACAGAAGAATTGTGTGAAACTTCTTTCTGTTCTGTTTGTTCAACTAAAAGAGTTGAACCTTAGTTTTGATTGAGCCGTTCTGAAACACTCTTTCTGTAGAAAATGCAAGTGGAGATTCGGAGCGCTAAGAGGGTAATAGTGGAAAAAGGAATGTCTCCAAATATAAACTACACAGAATCATTCTGTGAAACTTCTTTCTGATCTGTGCATTCAGCTAACAGTGTTAAACCATACTTTTGATTGAGCAGATCTGAACACTCTTTCTGTAGAAAATGCAACTGGACATTTGGAGCGCTAAGAGAGTAGTAGTGGAAAAAGGAATATATTCAAATATAAACTACACAGAAGCATTCTGTGAAACTTCTTTCTGATCTGAGCATTCAGCTAACAGAGTTAAACCATACTTTTGATTGAGCAGTTTTGAAACACTCTGTCTGTAGAAAATGCAACTGGACATTCGTAGCGCTAAGTGGGTAATAGTGGAAAAAAGAATATGTTCAAATATAAACTACACAGAAGCATTGTATGAAACTTCTTTCTGTTCTGTGCATTCAACTAACAGAGTTGAACCTTACTTTTGATTGAGCCTTTATGAAACACTCTTTCTGTAGAAACTGCAATTGGACATTCTGAGCGCTAAGAGGCCTATATTGTAAAAAATAATATCTTCAAATAAAAACTACACAGAAGCATTGTGTGAAACTTATTTCTGATATGTTCATTAAGCTAACAGAGTTAAACCATACTTTTGATTGCGCAGTTCTGAACACTCTTTCTGTAGAAAATGCAAGTGGACATTCGGAGCGCTAAGAGGGTAATAGTGGAAAAAGGAATATATTCAAATATAAACTACACAGTAGCATTCTGAGAAAATTCTTTCTGTTCTGTGCATTCAACTAACAGAGTTGAACCTTACTTTTGATTGAGCCGTTCTGAAACACTCTTTCTGTAGAAACTGCAATTGGACATGCTAAGCGCTAAGAGGCCTACATTGGGAAAAAGAATATCTTCAAATAAAAACTACACAGATGTATTCTGTGAAACTTATTTCAGATCTGTAAATTCAGTTAACAGAGATAAAACATATTTTTGATTGAGCAGTTATGAAACACTCTTTTTGTAGAAAATGCAAGTGGAGATTCAGAGCGCTAAGAGGGTAATAGTGGAAAAAGGAATGTCTCCAAATATAAACTACACAGAATCATTCGGTGAAACTTCTTTCTGATCTGTGCATTCAGCTAACAGAGTTAAACCATACTTTTGATTGAGCAGATCTGAACACTCTTTCTGTAGAAAATGCAACTGGACATTTGGAGCGCTAAGAGCGTAGTAGTGGAAAAAGGAATATATTCAAATATAAACTACACAGAAGCATTCTGTGAAACTTCTTTCTGATCTGAGCATTCAGCTAACAGAGTTAAACCATACTTTTGATTGAGCAGTTTTGAAACACTCTGTCTGTAGAAAATGCTACTGGTCATTCGTAGCGCTAAGTGGGTAATAGTGGAAAAAAGAATATGTTCAAATATAAACTACACAGAAGCATTGTATGAAACTACTTTCTGTTCTGTGCATTCAACTAACAGAGTTGAACCTTACTTTTGATTGAGCCTTTCTGAAACACTCTTTCTGTAGAAACTGCAATTGGACATTCTGAGCGCTAAGAGGCCTATATTGGGAAAAAGAATGTCTACAAATAAAAACTACACAGAAGAATTGTGTGAAACTTCTTTCTCTTCTGTTTGTTCAACTAAAAGAGTTGAACCTTAGTTTTGATTGAGCCGTTCTGAAACACTCTTTCTGTAGAAAATGCAAGTGGAGATTCGGAGCGCTAAGAGGGTAATAGTGGAAAAAGGAATGTCTCCTAATATAAACTACACAGAATCATTCTGTGAAACTTCTTTCTGATCTGTGCATTCAGCTAACAGAGTTAAACCATACTTTTGATTGAGCAGATCTGAACACTCTTTCTGTAGAAAATGCAACTGGACATTTGGAGCGCTAAGAGAGTAGTAGTGGAAAAAGTAATATATTCAAATATAAACTACACAGAAGCATTCTGTGAAACTTCTTTCTGATCTGAGCATTCAGCTAACAGAGTTAAATCATACTTTTGATTGAGCAGTTTTGAAACACTCTGTTTGAAGAAAATGCAACTGGACATTCGTAGCGCTAAGTGGGTAACAGTGGAAAAAAGAATATGTTCAAATATAAACTACACAGAAGCATTGTATGAAACTTCTTTCTGTCCTGTGCATTCAACTAACAGAGTTGAACCTTACTTTTGATTGAGCCTTTCTGAAACACTCTTTCTGTAGAAAGTGCAATTGGACATTCTGAGCGCTAAGAGGCCTATATTGGGAAAAATAATATCTTCAAATAAAAACTACACAGAAGCATTGTGTGAAACTTATTTCTGATATGTTCATTAAGTTAACAGAGTTAAACCATACTTTTGATTGCGCAGTTCTGAACACTCTTTCTGTAGAAAATGCAAGTGGACATTCGCAGAGCTAAGTGGGTAATAGTGGAAAAAGGAATATATTCAAATATAAACTACACAGTAGCATTCTGTGAAAATTCTTTCTGTTCTGTGCATTCAACTAACAGTGTTGAACCTTACTTTTGATTGAGCCGTTCTGAAACACTCTTTCTGTAGAAACTGCAATTGGACATGCTAAGCGATAAGAGGCCTACATTGGGAAAAAGAATATCTTCAAATAAAAACTACACAGATGCATTCTGTGAAACTTATTTCTGATCTGTAAATTCAGTTAACAGAGATAAAACATATTTTTGATTGAGCAGTTATGAAACACTCTTTTTGTAGAAAATGCAAGTGGAGATTCGGAGCGCTAAGAAGGTAATAGTGGAAAAAAAGAATGTCTCCAAATATAAACTACACAGAATCATTCGGTGAAACTTCTTTCTGATCTGTGCATTCAGCTAACAGAGTTAAACCATACTTTTGATTGAGCAGATCTGAACACTCTTTCTGTAGTAAATGCAACTGGACATTTGTAGCGCTAAGAGCGTAGTAATGGAAAAAGGAATATATTCAAATATAAACTACACAGAAGCATTCTGTGAAACTTATTTCTGTTCTGTGCATTCAGCTAACAGAGTTAAACCATACTTTTGATTGAGCAGTTTTGAAACACTCTGTCTGTAGAAAATGCAACTGGACATTCGTAGCGCTAAGTGGGTAATAGTGGAAAAAAGAATATGTTCAAATATAAACTACACAGAAGCATTGTATGAAACTACTTTCTGTTCTGTGCATTCAACTAACAGAGTTGAACCTTACTTTTGATTGAGCCTTTCTGAAACACTCTTTCTGTAGAAACTGCAATTGGACATTCTGAGCGCTAAGAGGCCTATATTGGGAAAAAGAATGTCTACAAATAAAAACTACACAGAAGAATTGTGTGAAACTTCTTTCTCTTCTGTTTGTTCAACTAAAAGAGTTGAACCTTAGTTTTGATTGAGCCGTTCTGAAACACTCTTTCTGTAGAAAATGCAAGTGGAGATTCGGAGCGCTAAGAGGGTAATAGTGGAAAAAGGAATGTCTCCAAATATAAACTACACAGAATCATTCTGTGAAACTGCTTTCTGATCTGTGCATTCAGCTAACAGAGTTAAACCATACTTTTGATTGAGCAGATCTGAACACTCTTTCTGTAGAAAATGCAACTGGACATTTGGAGCGCTAAGAGAGTAGTAGTGGAAAAAGGAATATATTCAAATATAAACTACACAGAAGCATTCTGTGAAACTTCTTTCTGATCTGAGCATTCAGCTAACAGAGTTAAACCATACTTGTGATTGAGCAGTTTTGAAACACTCTGTCTGTAGAAAATGCAACTGGACATTCGTAGCGCTAAGTGGGTAATAGTGGAAAAAAGAATATGTTCAAATATAAACTACACAGAAGCATTGTATGAAACTTCTTTCTGTTCTGTGCATTCAACTAACAGAGTTGAACCTTACTTTTGATTGAGCCGTTCTGAAACACTCTTTCTGTAGAAACTGCAATTGGACATGCTAAGCGCTACGAGGCCTACATTGGGAAAAAGAATATCTTCAAATAGAAACTACACAGATGCATTCTGTGAAACTTATTTCTGATCTGTAAATTCAGTTAACAGAGATAAAACATATTTTTGATTGAGCAGTGATGAAACACACTTTTTGTAGAAAATGCAAGTGGAGATTCGGAGCACTAAGAGGGTAATAGTGGAAAAAGGAATGTCTCCAAATATAAACTACACAGAATCATTCGGTGAAACTTCTTTCTGATCTGTGCATTCAGCTAACAGTTTTAAACCATACTTTTGATTGAGCAGATCTGAACACTCTTTCTGTAGAAAATGCAACTGGACATTTGGAGCGCTAAGAGCGTAGTAGTGGAAAAAGGAATATATTCAAATATAAACTACACAGAAGCATTCTGTGAAACTTCTTTCTGATCTGAGCATTCAGCTAACAGAGTTAAACCATACTTTTGATTGAGCAGTTTTGAAACACTCTGTCTGTAGAAAATGCAACTGGACATTCGTAGCGCTAAGTGGGTAATAGTGGAAAAAAGAATATGTTCAAATATAAACTACACAGAAGCATTGTATGAAACTTCTTTCTGTTCTGTGCATTCAACTAACAGAGTTGAACCTTACTTTTGATTGAGCCTTTCTGAAACACTCTTTCTGTAGAAACTGCAATTGGACATTCTGAGCGCTAAGAGGCTTATATTGTAAAAAATAATATCTTCAAATAAAAACTACACAGAAGCATTGTGTGAAACTTATTTCTGATATGTTCATTAAGCTAACAGAGTTAAACCATACTTTTGATTGCGCAGTTCTGAACACTCTTTCTGTAGAAAATGCAAGTGGACATTCGGAGCACTAAGAGGGTAATAGTGGAAAAAGGAATATATTCAAATATAAACTACACAGTAGCATTCTGAGAAAATTCTTTCTGTTCTGTGCATTCAACTAACAGAGTTGAACCTTACTTTTGATTGAGCCGTTCTGAAACACTCTTTCTGTAGAAAGTGCAATTGGACATTCTGAGCGCTAAGAGGCCTATATTGGGAAAAATATTATCTTCAAATAAAAACTACACAGAAGCATTGTGTGAAACTTATTTCTGATATGTTCATTAAGTTAACAGAGTTAAACCATACTTTTGATTGCGCAGTTCTGAACACTCTTTCTGTAGAAAATGCAAGTGGACATTCGCAGCGCTAAGTGGGTAATAGTGGAAAAAGGAATATATTCAAATATAAACTACACAGTAGCATTCTGTGAAAATTCTTTCTGTTCTGTGCATTCAACTAACAGTGTTGAACCTTACTTTTGATTGAGCCGTTCTGAAACACTCTTTCTGTAGAAACTGCAATTGGACATGCTAAGCGCTAAGAGGCCTACATTGGGAAAAAGAATATCTTCAAATAAAAACTACACAGATGCATTCTGTGAAACTTATTTCTGATCTGTAAATTCAGTTAACAGAGATAAAACATATTTTTGATTGAGCAGTTATGAAACACTCTTTTTGTAGAAAATGCAAGTGGAGATTCGGAGCGCTAAGAAGGTAATAGTGGAAAAAAAGAATGTCTCCAAATATAAACTACACAGAATCATTCGGTGAAACTTCTTTCTGATCTGTGCATTCAGCTAACAGAGTTAAACCATACTTTTGATTGAGCAGATCTGAACACTCTTTCTGTAGTAAATGCAACTGGACATTTGTAGCGCTAAGAGCGTAGTAATGGAAAAAGGAATATATTCAAATATAAACTACACAGAAGCATTCTGTGAAACTTATTTCTGTTCTGTGCATTCAGCTAACAGAGTTAAACCATACTTTTGATTGAGCAGTTTTGAAACACTCTGTCTGTAGAAAATGCAACTGGACATTCGTAGCGCTAAGTGGGTAATAGTGGAAAAAAGAATATGTTCAAATATAAACTACACAGAAGCATTGTATGAAACTACTTTCTGTTCTGTGCATTCAACTAACAGAGTTGAACCTTACTTTTGATTGAGCCTTTCTGAAACACTCTTTCTGTAGAAACTGCAATTGGACATTCTGAGCGCTAAGAGGCCTATATTGGGAAAAAGAATGTCTACAAATAAAAACTACACAGAAGAATTGTGTGAAACTTCTTTCTGTTCTGTTTGTTCAACTAAAAGAGTTGAACCTTAGTTTTGATTGAGCCGTTCTGAAACACTCTTTCTGTAGAAAATGCAAGTGGAGATTCGGAGCGCTAAGAGGGTAATAGTGGAAAAAGGAATGTCTCCAAATATAAACTACACAGAATCATTCTGTGAAACTTCTTTCTGATCTGTGCATTCAGCTAACGGATTTAAACCATACTTTTGATTGAGCAGATCTGAACACTCTTTCTGTAGAAAATGCAACTGGACATTTGGAGCGCTAAGAGAGTAGTAGTGGAAAAAGGAATATATTCAAATATAAACTACACAGAAGCATTCTGTGAAACTTCTTTCTGATCTGAGCATTCAGCTAACAGAGTTAAACCATACTTGTGATTGAGCAGTTTTGAAACACTCTGTCTGTAGAAAATGCAACTGGACATTCGTAGCGCTAAGTGGGTAATAGTGGAAAAAAGAATATGTTCAAATATAAACTACACAGAAGCATTGTATGAAACTTCTTTCTGTTCTGTGCATTCAACTAACAGAGTTGAACCTTACTTTTGATTGAGCCGTTCTGAAACACTCTTTCTGTAGAAACTGCAATTGGACATGCTAAGCGCTAAGAGGCCTAAATTGGGAAAAAGCATATCTTCAAATAAAAACTACACAGATGCATTCTGTGAAACTTATTTCTGATCTGTAAATTCAGTTAACAGAGATAAAACATATTTTTGATTGAGCAGTTATGAAACACTCTTTTTGTAGAAAATGCAAGTGGAGATTCAGAGCGCTAAGAGGGTAATAGTGGAAAAAGGAATGTCTCCAAATATAAACTACACAGAATCATTCGGTGAAACTTCTTTCTGATCTGTGCATTCAGCTAACAGAGTTAAACCATACTTTTGATTGAGCAGATCTGAACACTCTTTCTGTAGAAAATGCAACTGGACATTTGGAGTGCTAAGAGCGTAGTAGTGGAAAAAGTAATATATTCAAATATAAACTACACAGAAGCATTCTGTGAAACTTCTTTCTGATCTGAGCATTCAGCTAACAGAGTTAAACCATACTTTTGATTGAGCAGTTTTGAAACACTCTGTCTGTAGAATATGCAACTCGTCATTCGTAGCGCTAAGTGGGTAATATTGGAAAAAAGAATATGTTCAAATATAAACTACACAGAAGCATTTTATGAAACTACTTTCTGTTCTGTGCATTCAACTAACAGAGTTGAACCTTACTTTTGATTGAGCCGTTCTGAAACACTCTTTCTGTAGAAACGGTAATTGGACATTCTGAGCGCTAAGAGGCCTATATTGGGAAAAAGAATGTCTACAAATAAAAACTACACAGAAGAATTGTGTGAAAGTTCTTTCTGTTCTGTTTGTTCAACTAAAAGAGTTGAACCTTAGTTTTGATTGAGCCGTTCTTAAACACTCTTTCTGTAGAAATTGCAAGTGGAGATTCGGAGCGCTAAGAGGGTAATAGTGGAAAAAGGAATGTCTCCAAATATAAACTACACAGAATCATTCTGTGAAACTTCTTTCTGATCTGTGCTTTCAGCTAACATAGTTAAACCATACTTTTGATTGAGCAGATCTGAACACTCTTTCTGTAGAAAATGCAACTGGACATTTGGAGCGCTAAGAGAGTATTAGTGGAAAAAGGAATATATTCAAATATAAACTACACAGAAGCATTCTGTGAAACTTCTTTCTGATCTGAGTATTCAGCTAACAGAGTTAAACCATACTTTTGATTGAGCAGTTTTGAAACAGTCTGTCTGTAGAAAATGCAATTGGACATTCGTAGCGCTAAGTGGGTAATAGTGGAAAAAAGAATATGTTCAAATATAAACTACACAGAAACATTGTATGAAACTTCTTCCTGTTCTGTGCATTCAACTAACAGAGTTGTACCTTACTTTTGATTGAGCCTTTCTGAAACACTCTTTCTGTAGAAACTGCAATTGGACATTCTGAGCGCTAAGAGGCCTATATTGGGAAAAATTATAACTTCAAATAAAAACTACACAGAAGCATTGTGTGAAACTTATTCCTGATATGTTCATTAAGCT
Organism: Symphalangus syndactylus; assembly: GCF_028878055.3. Lineage (NCBI taxonomy): Eukaryota > Metazoa > Chordata > Mammalia > Primates > Hylobatidae > Symphalangus > Symphalangus syndactylus. Next base: position 136,141,147 of record NC_072433.2, on the reverse strand, counting down.
AACAGAGTTAAACCATACTTTTGATTGCGCAGTTCCGAACACTCTTTCTGTAGAAAATGCAAGTGGACATTCGGAGCGCTAAGAGGGTAATAGTGGAAAAAGGAATATATTCAAATATAAACTACACAGTAGCATTCTGAGAAAATTCTTTCTGTTCTGTGCATTCAACTAACAGAGTTGAACCTTACTTTTGATTGAGCCGTTCTGAAACACTCTTTCTGTAGAAACTGTAATTGGACATGCTAAGCGCTAAGAGGCCTACATTGGGAAAAAGAATATCTTCAAATAAAAACTACACAGATGCATTCTGTGAAACTTATTTCTGATCTGTAAATTCAGTTAACAGAGATAAAACATATTTTTGATTGAGCAGTTATGAAACACTCTTTTTGTAGAAAATGCAAGTGGAGATTCGGAGCGCTAAGAGGATAATAGTGGAAAAAGGAATGTCTTCAAATATAAACTACACAGAATCATTCGGTGAAACTTCTTTCTGATCTGTGCATTCAGCTAACAGAGTTAAACCATACTTTTGATTGAGCAGATCTGAACACTCTTTCTGTAGAAAATGCAACTGGACATTTGGAGCGCTAAGAGCGTAGTAGTGGAAAAAGGAATATATTCAAATATAAACTACACAGAAGCATTCTGTGAAACTACTTTCTGATCTGAGCATTCAGCTAACAGAGTTAAACCATACTTTTGATTGAGCAGTTTTGAAACACTCTGTCTGTAGAAAATGCAACTGGACATTCGTAGCGCTAAGTGGGTAATAGTGGAAAAAGAATATGTTCAAATATAAACTACACAGAAGCATTCTGTGAAACTTCTTTCTGTCCTGTGCATTCAACTAAAAGAGTTGAACCTTAGTTTTGATTGAGCCGTTCTGAAACACTCTTTCTGTAGAAAATGCAAGTGGAGATTCAGAGCGCTAAGAGGGTAATAGTGGAAAAAGGAATGTCTCCTAATATAAACTACACAGAATCATTCTGTGAAACTTCTTTCTGATCTGTGCATTCAGCTAACAGAGTTAAACCATACTTTTGATTGAGCAGATCTGAACACTCTTTCTGTAGAAAATGCCACTGGACATTTGGAGCGCTAATAGAGTAGTAGTGGAAAAAGGAATATATTCAAATATAAACTACACAGAAGCATTCTGTGAAACTTCTTTCTGATCTGAGCATTCAGCTAACAGATTTAAACCATACTTTTGATTGAGCAGTTTTGAAACACTCTGTCTGTAGAAAATGCAACTGGACATTCGTAGCGCTAAGTGGGTAATAGTGGAAAAAAGAATATGTTCAAATATAAACTACACAGAAGCATTGTATGAAACTTCTTTCTGTTCTGTGCATTCAACTAACAGAGTTGAACCTTACTTTTGATTGAGCCTTTCTGAAACACTCTTTCTGTAGAAACTGCAATTGGATATTCTGAGCGCTAAGAGGCCTCTATTGGGAAAAATAATATCTTCAAATAAAAACTACACAGAAGCATTGTGTGAAACTTATTTCTGATATGTTCATTAAGCTAACAGAGTTAAACCATACTTTTGATTGCGCAGTTCTGAACACTCTTTCTGTAGAAAATGCAAGTGGACATTCGCAGCGCTAAGAGGGTAATATTGGAAAAAGGAATATATTCAAATATAAACTACACAGTAGCATTCTGTGAAAATTCTCTCTGTTCTGTGCATTCAACTAACAGAGTTGAACCTTACTTTTGATTGAGCCGTTCTGAAACACTCTTTCTGTAGAAACTGCAATTGGACATGGTAAGCGCTAAGAGGCCTACATTGGGAAAAAGAATATCTTCAAATAAAAACTACACAGATGCATTCTGTGAAACTTATTTCTGATCTGTAAATTCAGTTAACAGAGATAAAACATATTTTTGATTGAGCAGTTATGAAACACTCTTTTTGTAGTAAATGCAAGTGGAGATTCGGAGCGCTAAGAGGGTAATAGTGGAAAAAAAGAATGTCTCCAAATATAAACTACACAGAATCATTCGGTGAAACTTCTTTCTGATCTGTGCATTCAGCTAACAGAGTTAAACCATACTTTTGATTGAGCAGATCTGAACACTCTTTCTGCAGTAAATGCAACTGGACATTTGGAGCGCTAAGAGCGTAGTAGTGGAAAAAGGAATATATTCAAATATAAACTACACAGAAGCATTCTGTGAAACTTCTTTCTGATCTGAGCATTCAGCTAACAGAGTTAAACCATACTTTTGATTGAGCAGTTTTGAAACACTCTGTCTGTAGAAAATGCAACTGGACATTCGTAGAGCTAAGTGGGTAATAGTGGAAAAAAGAATATGTTCAAATATAAACTACACAGAAGCATTGTATGAAACTACTTTCTGTTCTGTGCATTCAACTAACAGAGTTGAACCTTACTTTTGATTGAGCCTTTCTGAAACACTCTTTCTGTAGAAACTGCAATTGGACATTCTGAGCGCTAAGAGGCCTATATTGGGAAAAAGAATGTCTACAAATAAAAACTACACAGAAGAATTGTGTGAAACTTCTTTCTGTTCTGTTTGTTCAACTAAAAGAGTTGAACCTTAGTTTTGATTGAGCCGTTCTGAAACACTCTTTCTGTAGAAAATGCAAGTGGAGATTCGGAGCGCTAAGAGGGTAATAGTGGAAAAAGGAATGTCTCCAAATATAAACTACACAGAATCATTCTGTGAAACTTCTTTCTGATCTGTGCATTCAGCTAACAGAGTTAAACCATACTTTTGATTGAGCAGATCTGAACACTCTTTCTGTAGAAAATGCAACTGGACATTTGGAGCGCTAAGAGAGTAGTAGTGGAAAAAGGAATATATTCAAATATAAACTACACAGAAGCATTCTGTGAAACTTCTTTCTGATCTGAGCATTCAGCTAACAGAGTTAAACCATACTTTTGATTGAGCAGTTTTGAAACACTCTGTCTGTAGAAAATGCAACTGGACATTCGTAGCGCTAAGTGGGTAATAGTGGAAAAAAGAATATGTTCAAATATAAACTACACAGAAGCATTGTATGAAACTTCTTTCTGTTCTGTGCATTCAACTAACAGAGTTGAACCTTACTTTTGATTGAGCCTTTCTGAAACACTCTTTCTGTAGAAACTGCAATTGGACATTCTGAGCGCTAAGAGGCCTATATTGGGAAAAATTATAACTTCAAATAAAAACTACACAGAAGCATTGTGTGAAACTTATTCCTGATATGTTCATTAAGCTAACAGAGTTAAACCATACTTTTGATTGCGCAGTTCCGAACACTCTTTCTGTAGAAAATGCAAGTGGACATTCGGAGCGCTAAGAGGGTAATAGTGGAAAAAGGAATATATTCAAATATAAACTACACAGTAGCATTCTGAGAAAATTCTTTCTGTTCTGTGCATTCAACTAACAGAGTTGAACCTTACTTTTGATTGAGCCGTTCTGAAACACTCTTTCTGTAGAAACTGTAATTGGACATGCTAAGCGCTAAGAGGCCTACATTGGGAAAAAGAATATCTTCAAATAAAAACTACACAGATGCATTCTGTGAAACTTATTTCTGATCTGTAAATTCAGTTAACAGAGATAAAACATATTTTTGATTGAGCAGTTATGAAACACTCTTTTTGTAGAAAATGCAAGTGGAGATTCGGAGCGCTAAGAGGGTAATAGTGGAAAAAGGAATGTCTTCAAATATAAACTACACAGAATCATTCGGTGAAACTTCTTTCTGATCTGTGCATTCAGCTAACAGAGTTAAACCATACTTTTGATTGAGCAGATCTGAACACTCTTTCTGTAGAAAATGCAACTGGACATTTGGAGCGCTAAGAGCGTAGTAGTGGAAAAAGGAATATATTCAAATATAAACTACACAGAAGCATTCTGTGAAACTACTTTCTGATCTGAGCATTCAGCTAACAGAGTTAAACCATACTTTTGATTGAGCAGTTTTGAAACACTCTGCCTGTAGAAAATGCAACTGGACATTCGTAGCGCTAAGTGGGTAATAGTGGAAAAAGAATATGTTCAAATATAAACTACACAGAAGCATTCTGTGAAACTTCTTTCTGTCCTGTGCATTCAACTAAAAGAGTTGAACCTTAGTTTTGATTGAGCCGTTCTGAAACACTCTTTCTGTAGAAAATGCAAGTGGAGATTCAGAGCGCTAAGAGGGTAATAGTGGAAAAAGGAATGTCTCCTAATATAAACTACACAGAATCATTCTGTGAAACTTCTTTCTGATCTGTGCATTCAGCTAACAGAGTTAAACCATACTTTTGATTGAGCAGATCTGAACACTCTTTCTGTAGAAAATGCAACTGGACATTTGGAGCGCTAATAGAGTAGTAGTGGAAAAAGGAATATATTCAAATATAAACTACACAGAAGCATTCTGTGAAACTTCTTTCTGATCTGAGCATTCAGCTAACAGATTTAAACCATACTTTTGATTGAGCAGTTTTGAAACACTCTGTCTGTAGAAAATGCAACTGGACATTCGTAGCGCTAAGTGGGTAATAGTGGAAAAAAGAATATGTTCAAATATAAACTACACAGAAGCATTGTATGAAACTTCTTTCTGTTCTGTGCATTCAACTAACAGAGTTGAACCTTACTTTTGATTGAGCCTTTCTGAAACACTCTTTCTGTAGAAACTGCAATTGGATATTCTGAGCGCTAAGAGGCCTCTATTGGGAAAAATAATATCTTCAAATAAAAACTACACAGAAGCATTGTGTGAAACTTATTTCTGATATGTTCATTAAGCTAACAGAGTTAAACCATACTTTTGATTGCGCAGTTCTGAACACTCTTTCTGTAGAAAATGCAAGTGGACATTCGCAGCGCTAAGAGGGTAATATTGGAAAAAGGAATATATTCAAATATAAACTACACAGTAGCATTCTGTGAAAATTCTCTCTGTTCTGTGCATTCAACTAACAGAGTTGAACCTTACTTTTGATTGAGCCGTTCTGAAACACTCTTTCTGTAGAAACTGCAATTGGACATGGTAAGCGCTAAGAGGCCTACATTGGGAAAAAGAATATCTTCAAATAAAAACTACACAGATGCATTCTGTGAAACTTATTTCTGATCTGTAAATTCAGTTAACAGAGATAAAACATATTTTTGATTGAGCAGTTATGAAACACTCTTTTTGTAGTAAATGCAAGTGGAGATTCGGAGCGCTAAGAGGGTAATAGTGGAAAAAAAGAATGTCTCCAAATATAAACTACACAGAATCATTCGGTGAAACTTCTTTCTGATCTGTGCATTCAGCTAACAGAGTTAAACCATACTTTTGATTGAGCAGATCTGAACACTCTTTCTGCAGTAAATGCAACTGGACATTTGGAGCGCTAAGAGCGTAGTAGTGGAAAAAGGAATATATTCAAATATAAACTACACAGAAGCATTCTGTGAAACTTCTTTCTGATCTGAGCATTCAGCTAACAGAGTTAAACCATACTTTTGATTGAGCAGTTTTGAAACACTCTGTCTGTAGAAAATGCAACTGGACATTCGTAGCGCTAAGTGGGTAATAGTGGAAAAAAGAATATGTTCAAATATAAACTACACAGAAGCATTGTATGAAACTACTTTCTGTTCTGTGCATTCAACTAACAGAGTTGAACCTTACTTTTGATTGAGCCTTTCTGAAACACTCTTTCTGTAGAAACTGCAATTGGACATTCTGAGCGCTAAGAGGCCTATATTGGGAAAAAGAATGTCTACAAATAAAAACTACACAGAAGAATTGTGTGAAACTTCTTTCTGTTCTGTTTGTTCAACTAAAAGAGTTGAACCTTAGTTTTGATTGAGCCGTTCTGAAACACTCTTTCTGTAGAAAATGCAAGTGGAGATTCGGAGCGCTAAGAGGGTAATAGTGGAAAAAGGAATGTCTCCAAATATAAACTACACAGAATCATTCTGTGAAACTTCTTTCTGATCTGTGCATTCAGCTAACAGAGTTAAACCATACTTTTGATTGAGCAGATCTGAACACTCTTTCTGTAGAAAATGCAACTGGACATTTGGAGCGCTAAGAGAGTAGTAGTGGAAAAAGGAATATATTCAAATATAAACTACACAGAAGCATTCTGTGAAACTTCTTTCTGATCTGAGCATTCAGCTAACAGAGTTAAACCATACTTTTGATTGAGCAGTTTTGAAACACTCTGTCTGTAGAAAATGCAACTGGACATTCGTAGCGCTAAGTGGGTAATAGTGGAAAAAAGAATATGTTCAAATATAAACTACACAGAAGCATTGTATGAAACTTCTTTCTGTTCTGTGCATTCAACTAACAGAGTTGAACCTTACATTTGATTGAGCTTTTCTGAAACACTCTTTCTGTAGAAACTGCAATTGGACATTCTGAGCGCTAAGAGGCCTCTATTGGGAAAAATAATATCTTCAAATAAAAACTACACAGAAGCATTGTGTGAAACTTATTTCTGATATGTTCATTAAGCTAACAGAGTTAAACCATACTTTTGATTGCGCAGTTCTGAACACTCTTTCTGTAGAAAATGCAAGTGGACATTCGGAGCGCTAAGAGGGTAATAGTGGAAAAAGGAATATATTCAAATATAAACTACACAGTAGCATTCTGTGAAAATACTTTCTGTTCTGTGCATTCAACTAACAGAGTTGAACCTTACTTTTGATTGAGCCGTTCTGAAACACTCTTTCTGTAGAAACTGCAATTGGACATGCTAAGCGCTAAGAGGCCTACATTGGGAAAAAGAATATCTTCAAATAAAAACTACACAGATGCATTCTGTGAAACTAATTTCTGAACTGTAAATTCAGTTAACAGAGATAAAACATATTTTTGATTGAGCAGTTATGAAACATTCTTTTTTTAGAAAATGCAAGTGGAGATTCGGAGCGCTAAGAGGGTAATAGTGGAAAAAGGAATGTCTTCAAATATAAACTACCCAGAATCATTCGGTGAAACTTCTTTCTGATCTGTGAATTCAGCTAACAGAGTTAAACCATACTTTTGATTGAGCAGATCTGAACACTCTTTCTGTAGAAAATGCAACTGGACATTTGGAGCGCTAAGAGCGTAGTAGTGGAAAAAGGAATATATTCAAATATAAACTACACAGAAGCATTCTGTGAAACTTCTTTCTGATCTGAGCATTCAGCTAACAGAGTTAAACCATACTTTTGATTGAGCAGTTTTGAAACACTCTGTCTGTAGAAAATGCAACTGGACATTCGTAGCGCTAAGTGGGTAATAGTGGAAAAAATAATGTGTTCAAATATAAACTACACAGAAGTATTGTATGAAACTTCTTTCTGTTCTGTGCATTCAACTAACAGAGTTGAACCTCACTTTTGATTGAGCCGTTCTGAAACACTCTTTCTGTAGAAACTGCAATTGGACATTCTGAGCGCTAAGAGGCCTATATTGGGAAAAAGAATGTCTACAAATAAAAACTACACAGAAGAATTGTGTGGAACTTCTTTCTGTTCTGTTTGTTCAACTAAAAGAGTTGAACCTTAGTTTTGATTGAGCCGTTCTGAAACACTCTTTCTGTAGAAAATGCAAGTGGAGATTCGGAGCGCTAAGAGGGTAATAGTGGAAAAAGGAATGTCTCCAAATATAAACTACACAGAATCATTCTGTGAAACTTCTTTCTGATCTGTGCATTCAGCTAACAGAGTTAAACCATACTTTTGATTGAGCAGATCTGAACACTCTTTCTGTAGAAGATGCAACTGGACATTTGGAGCGCTAAGAGCGTAGTAGTGGAAAAAGGAATATATTCAAATATAAACTACACAGAAGCATTCTGTGAAACTTCTTTCTGATCTGAGCATTCAGCTAACAGAGTTAAACCATACTTTTGATTGAGCAGTTTTGAAACACTCTGTCTGTAGAAAATGCAACTGTTCATTCGTAGCGCTAAGTTGGTAATAGTGGAAAAAAGAATATGTTCAAATATAAACTACACAGAAGCATTGTATGAAACTACTTTCTGTTCTGTGCATTCAACTAACAGAGTTGAACCTTACTTTTGATTGAGCCGTTCTGAAACACTCTTTCTGTAGAAACTGCAATTGGACATTCTGAGCGCTAAGAGGCCTATATTGGGAAAAAGAATGTCTACAAATAAAAACTACACAGAAAAATTGTGTGAAACTACTTTCTGTTCTGTTTGTTCAACTAAAGGAGTTGAACCTTAGTTTTGATTGAGCCGTTCTGAAACACTCTTTCTGTAGAAACTGCAATTGGACATTCTGAGTGCTAAGAGGCCTATATTGGGAAAAATAATATCTTCAAATAAAAATTACACAGAAGCATTGTGTGAAACTTATTCCTGATATGTTCATTAAGCTAACAGAGTTAAACCATACTTTTGATTGCGCAGTTCTGAACACTCTTTCTGTAGAAAATGCAAGTGGACATTCGGAGCGCTAAGAGGGTAATAGTGGAAAAAGGAATATATTCAAATATAAACTACACAGTAGCATTCTGAGAAAATACTTTCTGTTCTGTGCATTCAACTAACAGAGTTGAACCTTACTTTTGATTGAGCCGTTCTGAAACACTCTTTCTGTAGAAACTGTAATTGGACATGCTAAGCGCTAAGAGGCCTACATTGGGAAAAAGAATATCTTCAAATAAAAACTACACAGATGCATTCTGTGAAACTTATTTCTGATCTGTAAATTCAGTTAACAGAGATGAAACATATTTTTGATTGAGCAGTTATGAAACACTCTTTTTGTAGAAAATGCAAGTGGAGATTCGGAGCGCTAAGAGGATAATAGTGGAAAAAGGAATGTCTTCAAATATAAACTACACAGAATCATTCGGTGAAACTTCTTTCTGATCTGTGCATTCAGCTAACAGAGTTAAACCATACTTTTGATTGAGCAGATCTGAACACTCTTTCTGTAGAAAATGCAACTGGACATTTGGAGCACTAAGAGCGTAGTAGTGGAAAAAGGAATATATTCAAATATAAACTACACAGAAGCATTCTCTGAAACTTCTTTCTGATCTGAGCATTCAGCTAACAGTGTTAAACCATACTTTCGATTGAGCAGTTTTGAAACACTCTGTCTGTAGAAAATGCAACTGGAAATTCATAGCGCTAAGTGGGTAATAGTGGAAAAAAGAATATGTTCAAATATAAACTACACAGAAGCATTGTATGAAACTACTTTCTGTTCTGTGCATTCAACTAACAGAGTTGAACCTTACGTTTGATTGAGCCGTTCTGAAACACTCTTTCTGTAGAAACTGCAATTGGACATTCTGAGCGCTAAGAGGCCTATATTGGGAAAAAGAATGTCTACAAATAAAAACTACACAGAAGCATTGTGTGAAACTTCTTTCTGTTCTGTTTGTTCAACTAAAAGAGTTGAACCTTAGTTTTGATTGAGCCGTTCTGAAACACTCTTTCTGTAGAAAATGCAAGTGGAGATTCGGAGCGCTAAGAGGGTAATAGTGGAAAAAGGAATGTCTCCAAATATAAACTACACAGAATCATTCTGTGAAACTTCTTTCTGTTCTGTGCATTCAACTAACAGAGTTGAACCATACTTTTGATTGAGCCGATCTGAACACTCTTTCTGTAGAAAATGCAACTGGACATTTGGAGCGCTAAGAGAGTATAGTGGAAAAAGGAATATCTTCAAATATAAACTACACAGAAGCATTCTGTGAAACTTCTTTCTGATCTGAGCATTCAGCTAACAGAGTTAAACCATACTTTCGATTGAGCAGTTTTGAAACACTCTGTCTGTAGAAAATGCAACTGGACATTCGTAGCGCTAAGTGGGTAATAGTGGAAAAAAGAATATGTTCAAATATAAACTACACAGAAGCATTGTATGAAACTTCTTTCTGTTCTGTGCATTCAACTAACAGAGTTGAACCTTACTTTTGATTGAGCCTTTCTGAAACACTCTTTCTGTAGAAACTGCAATTGGACATTCTGAGCGCTAAGAGGCCTATATTGTAAAAATTAATATCTTCAAATAAAAACTACACAGAAGCATTGTGTGAAACTTATTTCTGATATGTTCATTAAGCTAACAGAGTTAAACCATACTTTTGATTGCGCAGTTCTGAACACTCTTTCTGTAGAAAATGCAATGGACATTCGGAGCGCTAAGAGGGTAATAGTGGAAAAAGGAATATATTCAAATATAAACTACACAGAAGCATTCTGTGAAACTACTTTCTGTTCTGTGCATTCAACTAACAGAGTTGAACCTTACTTTTGATTGAGCCGTTCTGAAACACTCTTTCTGTAGAAACTGCAATTGGACATTCTGAGCGCTAAGAGGCCTATATTGGGAAAAAGAATGTCTACAAATAAAAACTACACAGAAGAATTGTGTGAAACTTCTTTCTGTTCTGTTTGTTCAACTAAAAGAGTTGAACCTTAGTTTTGATTGAGCCGTTCTGAAACACTCTTTCTGTAGAAAATGCAAGTGGAGATTCGGAGCGCTAAGAGGGTAATAGTGGAAAAAGGAATGTCTCCAAATATAAACTACACAGAATCATTCTGTGAAACTTCTTTCTGATCTGTGCATTCAGCTAACAGAGTTAAACCATACTTTTGATTGAGCAGATCTGAACACTCTTTCTGTAGAAAATGCAACTGGACATTTGGAGCGCTAAGAGAGTAGTAGTGGAAAAAGGAATATATTCAAATATAAACTACACAGAAGCATTCTGTGAAACTTCTTTCTGATCTGAGCATTCAGCTAACAGAGTTAAACCATACTTTTGATTGAGCAGTTTTGAAACACTCTGTCTGTAGAAAATGCAACTGGACATTCGTAGCGCTAAGTGGTTAATAGTGGAAAAAAGAATATGTTCAAATATAAACTACACAGAAGCATTGTATGAAACTTCTTTCTGTTCTGTGCATTCAACTAACAGAGTTGAACCTTACTTTTGATTGAGCCTTTATGAAACACTCTTTCTGTAGAAACTGCAATTGGACATTCTGAGCGCTAAGAGGCCTATATTGTAAAAATTAATATCTTCAAATAAAAACTACACAGAAGCATTGTGTGAAACTTATTTCTGATATGTTCATTAAGCTAACAGAGTTAAACCATACTTTTGATTGCGCAGTTCTGAACACTCTTTCTGTAGAAAATGCAAGTGGACATTCGGAGCGCTAAGAGGGTAATAGTGGAAAAAGGAATATATTCAAATATAAACTACACAGTAGCATTCTGAGAAAATACTTTCTGTTCTGTGCATTCAACTAACAGAGTTGAACCTTACATTTGATTGAGCCGTTCTGAAACACTCTTTCTGTAGAAACTGCAATTGGACATGCTAAGCGCTAAGAGGCCTACATTGGGAAAAATAATATCTTCAAATAAAAACTACACAGATGTATTCTGTGAAACTTATTTCAGATCTGTAAATTCAGTTAACAGAGATAAAACATATTTTTGATTGAGCAGTTATGAAACACTCTTTTTGTAGAAAATGCAAGTGGAGATTCAGAGCGCTAAGTGGGTAATAGTGGAAAAAGGAATGTCTCCAAATATAAACTACACAGAATCATTCGGTGAAACTTCTTTCCGATCTGTGCATTCAGCTAACAGAGTTAAACCATACTTTTGATTGAGCAGATCTGAACACTCTTTCTGTAGAAAATGCAACTGGACATTTGGAGCGCTAAGAGCGTAGTAGTGGAAAAAGGAATATATTCAAATATAAACTACACAGAAGCATTCTGTGAAACTTCTTTCTGATCTGAGCATTCAGCTAACAGAGTTAAACCATACTTTTGATTGAGCAGTTTTGAAACACTCTGTCTGTAGAAAATGCTACTGGTCATCCGTAGCGGTAAGTGGGTAATAGTGGAAAAAAGAATATGTTCAAATATAAACTACACAGAAGCATTGTATGAAACTACTTTCTGTTCTGTGCATTCAACTAACAGAGTTGAACCTTACTTTTGATTGAGCCTTTCTGAAACACTCTTTCTGTAGAAACTGCAATTGGACATTCTGAGCGCTAAGAGGCCTATATTGGGAAAAAGAATGTCTACAAATAAAAACTACACAGAAGAATTGTGTGAAACTTCTTTCTCTTCTGTTTGTTCAACTAAAAGAGTTGAACCTTAGTTTTGATTGAGCCGTTCTGAAACACTCTTTCTGTAGAAAATGCAAGTGGAGATTCGGAGCGCTAAGAGGGTAATAGTGGAAAAAGGAATGTCTCCTAATATAAACTACACAGAATCATTCTGTGAAACTTCTTTCTGATCTGTGCATTCAGCTAACAGAGTTAAACCATACTTTTGATTGAGCAGATCTGAACACTCTTTCTGTAGAAAATGCAACTGGACATTTGGAGCGCTAAGAGAGTAGTAGTGGAAAAAGTAATATATTCAAATATAAACTACACAGAAGCATTCTGTGAAACATCTTTCTGATCTGAGCATTCAGCTAACAGAGTTAAATCATACTTTTGATTGAGCAGTTTTGAAACACTCTGTTTGAAGAAAATGCAACTGGACATTCGTAGCGCTAAGAGGGTAATAGTGGAAAAAAAAATATGTTCAAATATAAACTACACAGAAGCATTGTATGAAACTTCTTTCTGTTCTGTGCATTCAACTAACAGAGTTGAACCTTACTTTTGATTGAGCCGTTCTGAAACACTCTTTCTGTAGAAACTGCAATTGGACATGCTAAGCGCTACGAGGCCTACATTGGGAAAAAGAATATCTTCAAATAGAAACTACACAGATGCATTCTGTGAAACTTATTTCTGATCTGTAAATTCAGTTAACAGAGATAAAACATATTTTTGATTGAGCAGTGATGAAACACTCTTTTTGTAGAAAATGCAAGTGGAGATTCGGAGCACTAAGAGGGTAATAGTGGAAAAAGGAATGTCTCCAAATATAAACTACACAGAATCATTCGGTGAAACTTCTTTCTGATCTGTGCATTCAGCTAACAGTTTTAAACCATACTTTTGATTGAGCAGATCTGAACACTCTTTCTTTAGAAAATGCAACTGGACATTTGGAGCGCTAAGAGCGTAGTAGTGGAAAAAGGAATATATTCAAATATAAACTACACAGAAGCATTCTGTGAAACTTCTTTCTGATCTGAGCATTCAGCTAACAGAGTTAAACCATACTTTTGATTGAGCAGTTTTGAAACACTCTGTCTGTAGAAAATGCAACTGGACATTCGTAGCGCTAAGTGGGTAATAGTGGAAAAAAGAATATGTTCAAATATAAACTACACAGAAGCATTCTGTGAAACTTCTTTCTGTCCTGTGCATTCAACTAAAAGAGTTGAACCTTAGTTTTGATTGAGCCGTTCTGAAACACTCTTTCTGTAGAAAATGCAAGTGGAGATTCAGAGCGCTAAGAGGGTAATAGTGGAAAAAGGAATGTCTCCTAATATAAACTACACAGAATCATTCTGTGAAACTTCTTTCTGATCTGTGCATTCAGCTAACAGAGTTAAACCATACTTTTGATTGAGCAGATCTGAACACTCTTTCTGTAGAAAATGCAACTGGACATTTGGAGCGCTAATAGAGTAGTAGTGGAAAAAGGAATATATTCAAATATAAACTACACAGAAGCATTCTGTGAAACTTCTTTCTGATCTGAGCATTCAGCTAACAGATTTAAACCATACTTTTGATTGAGCAGTTTTGAAACACTCTGTCTGTAGAAAATGCAACTGGACATTCGTAGCGCTAAGTGGGTAATAGTGGAAAAAAGAATATGTTCAAATATAAACTACACAGAAGCATTGTATGAAACTTCTTTCTGTTCTGTGCATTCAACTAACACAGTTGAACCTTACTTTTGATTGAGCCTTTCTGAAACACTCTTTCTGTAGAAACTGCAATTGGATATTCTGAGCGCTAAGAGGCCTCTATTGGGAAAAATAATATCTTCAAATAAAAACTACACAGAAGCATTGTGTGAAACTTATTTCTGATATGTTCATTAAGCTAACAGAGTTAAACCATACTTTTGATTGCGCAGTTCTGAACACTCTTTCTGTAGAAAATGCAAGTGGACATTCGGAGCGCTAAGAGGGTAATAGTGGAAAAAGGAATATATTCAAATATAAACTACACAGTAGCATTCTGAGAAAATACTTTCTGTTCTGTGCATTCAACTAACAGAGTTGAACCTTACTTTTGATTGAGCCGTTCTGAAACACTCTTTCTGTAGAAACTGTAATTGGACATGCTAAGCGCTAAGAGGCCTACATTGGGAAAAAGAATATCTTCAAATAAAAACTACACAGATGCATTCTGTGAAACTTATTTCTGATCTGTAAATTCAGTTAACAGAGATGAAACATATTTTTGATTGAGCAGTTATGAAACACTCTTTTTGTAGAAAATGCAAGTGGAGATTCGGAGCGCTAAGAGGATAATAGTGGAAAAAGGAATGTCTTCAAATATAAACTACACAGAATCATTCGGTGAAACTTCTTTCTGATCTGTGCATTCAGCTAACAGAGTTAAACCATACTTTTGATTGAGCAGATCTGAACACTCTTTCTGTAGAAAATGCAACTGGACATTTGGAGCACTAAGAGCGTAGTAGTGGAAAAAGGAATATATTCAAATATAAACTACACAGAAGCATTCTCTGAAACTTCTTTCTGATCTGAGCATTCAGCTAACAGAGTTAAACCATACTTTCGATTGAGCAGTTTTGAAACACTCTGTCTGTAGAAAATGCAACTGGAAATTCATAGCGCTAAGTGGGTAATAGTGGAAAAAAGAATATGTTCAAATATAAACTACACAGAAGCATTGTATGAAACTACTTTCTGTTCTGTGCATTCAACTAACAGAGTTGAACCTTACTTTTGATTGAGCCGTTCTGAAACACTCTTTCTGTAGAAACTGCAATTGGACATTCTGAGCGCTAAGAGGCCTATATTGGGAAAAAGAATGTCTACAAATAAAAACTACACAGAAGAATTGTGTGAAACTTCTTTCTGTTCTGTTTGTTCAACTAAAAGAGTTGAACCTTAGTTTTGATTGAGCCGTTCTGAAACACTCTTTCTGTAGAAAATGCAAGTGGAGATTCGGAGCGCTAAGAGGGTAATAGTGGAAAAAGGAATGTCTCCAAATATAAACTACACAGAATCATTCTGTGAAACTTCTTTCTGATCTGTGCATTCAGCTAACAGAGTTAAACCATACTTTTGATTGAGCAGATCTGAACACTCTTTCTGTAGAAAATGCAACTGGACATTTGGAGCGCTAAGAGAGTAGTAGTGGAAAAAGGAATATATTCAAATATAAACTACACAGAAGCATTCTGTGAAACTTCTTTCTGATCTGAGCATTCAGCTAACAGAGTTAAACCATACTTTTGATTGAGCAGTTTTGAAACACTCTGTCTGTAGAAAATGCAACTGGACATTCGTAGCGCTAAGTGGTTAATAGTGGAAAAAAGAATATGTTCAAATATAAACTACACAGAAGCATTGTATGAAACTTCTTTCTGTTCTGTGCATTCAACTAACAGAGTTGAACCTTACTTTTGATTGAGCCTTTATGAAACACTCTTTCTGTAGAAACTGCAATTGG
Organism: Symphalangus syndactylus; assembly: GCF_028878055.3. Lineage (NCBI taxonomy): Eukaryota > Metazoa > Chordata > Mammalia > Primates > Hylobatidae > Symphalangus > Symphalangus syndactylus. The sequence goes on along the minus strand of NC_072433.2, from coordinate 136,125,549 downwards.
ACATTCTGAGCGCTAAGAGGCCTATATTGTAAAAATTAATATCTTCAAATAAAAACTACACAGAAGCATTGTGTGAAACTTATTTCTGATATGTTCATTAAGCTAACAGAGTTAAACCATACTTTTGATTGCGCAGTTCTGAACACTCTTTCTGTAGAAAATGCAAGTGGACATTCGGAGCGCTAAGAGGGTAATAGTGGAAAAAGGAATATATTCAAATATAAACTACACAGTAGCATTCTGAGAAAATACTTTCTGTTCTGTGCATTCAACTAACAGAGTTGAACCTTACATTTGATTGAGCCGTTCTGAAACACTCTTTCTGTAGAAACTGCAATTGGACATGCTAAGCGCTAAGAGGCCTACATTGGGAAAAATAATATCTTCAAATAAAAACTACACAGATGTATTCTGTGAAACTTATTTCAGATCTGTAAATTCAGTTAACAGAGATAAAACATATTTTTGATTGAGCAGTTATGAAACACTCTTTTTGTAGAAAATGCAAGTGGAGATTCAGAGCGCTAAGTGGGTAATAGTGGAAAAAGGAATGTCTCCAAATATAAACTACACAGAATCATTCGGTGAAACTTCTTTCCGATCTGTGCATTCAGCTAACAGAGTTAAACCATACTTTTGATTGAGCAGATCTGAACACTCTTTCTGTAGAAAATGCAACTGGACATTTGGAGCGCTAAGAGCGTAGTAGTGGAAAAAGGAATATATTCAAATATAAACTACACAGAAGCATTCTGTGAAACTTCTTTCTGATCTGAGCATTCAGCTAACAGAGTTAAACCATACTTTTGATTGAGCAGTTTTGAAACACTCTGTCTGTAGAAAATGCTACTGGTCATCCGTAGCGGTAAGTGGGTAATAGTGGAAAAAAGAATATGTTCAAATATAAACTACACAGAAGCATTGTATGAAACTACTTTCTGTTCTGTGCATTCAACTAACAGAGTTGAACCTTACTTTTGATTGAGCCTTTCTGAAACACTCTTTCTGTAGAAACTGCAATTGGACATTCTGAGCGCTAAGAGGCCTATATTGGGAAAAAGAATGTCTACAAATAAAAACTACACAGAAGAATTGTGTGAAACTTCTTTCTCTTCTGTTTGTTCAACTAAAAGAGTTGAACCTTAATTTTGATTGAGACGTTCTGAAACACTCTTTCTGTAGAAAATGCAAGTGGAGATTCGGAGCGCTAAGAGGGTAATAGTGGAAAAAGGAATGTCTCCTAATATAAACTACACAGAATCATTCTGTGAAACTTCTTTCTGATCTGTGCATTCAGCTAACAGAGTTAAACCATACTTTTGATTGAGCAGATCTGAACACTCTTTCTGTAGAAAATGCAACTGGACATTTGGAGCGCTAAGAGCGTAGTAGTGGAAAAAGGAATGTATTCAAATATAAACTACACAGAAGCATTCTGTGAAACTTCTTTCTGATCTGAGCATTCAGCTAACAGAGTTAAACCATACTTTTGATTGAGCAGTTTTGAAACACTCTGTCTGTAGAAAATGCAACTGGTCATTCGTAGCGCTAAGTTGGTAATAGTGGAAAAAAGAATATGTTCAAATATAAACTACACAGAAGCATTGTATGAAACTACTTTCTGTTCTGTGCATTCAACTAACAGAGTTGAACCTTACTTTTGATTGAGCCTTTCTGAAACACTCTTTCTGTAGAAACTGCAATTGGACATTCTGAGCGCTAAGAGGCCTATATTGGGAAAAAGAATGTCTACAAATAAAAACTACACAGAAGAATTGTGTGAAACTTCTTTCTCTTCTGTTTGTTCAACTAAAAGAGTTGAACCTTAGTTTTGATTGAGCCGTTCTGAAACACTCTTTCTGTAGAAAATGCAAGTGGAGATTCGGAGCGCTAAGAGGGTAATAGTGGAAAAAGGAATGTCTCCTAATATAAACTACACAGAATCATTCTGTGAAACTTCTTTCTGATCTGTGCATTCAGCTAACAGAGTTAAACCATACTTTTGATTGAGCAGATCTGAACACTCTTTCTGTAGAAAATGCAACTGGACATTTGGAGCGCTAAGAGAGTAGTAGTGGAAAAAGTAATATATTCAAATATAAACTACACAGAAGCATTCTGTGAAACATCTTTCTGATCTGAGCATTCAGCTAACAGAGTTAAATCATACTTTTGATTGAGCAGTTTTGAAACACTCTGTTTGAAGAAAATGCAACTGGACATTCGTAGCGCTAAGAGGGTAATAGTGGAAAAAAGAATATGTTCAAATATAAACTACACAGAAGCATTGTATGAAACTTCTTTCTGTTCTGTGCATTCAACTAACGGAGTTGAACCTTACTTTTGATTGAGCCGTTCTGAAACACTCTTTCTGTAGAAACTGCAATTGGACATGCTAAGCGCTACGAGGCCTACATTGGGAAAAAGAATATCTTCAAATAGAAACTACACAGATGCATTCTGTGAAACTTATTTCTGATCTGTAAATTCAGTTAACAGAGATAAAACATATTTTTGATTGAGCAGTGATGAAACACTCTTTTTGTAGAAAATGCAAGTGGAGATTCGGAGCACTAAGAGGGTAATAGTGGAAAAAGGAATGTCTCCAAATATAAACTACACAGAATCATTCGGTGAAACTTCTTTCTGATCTGTGCATTCAGCTAACAGTTTTAAACCATACTTTTGATTGAGCAGATCTGAACACTCTTTCTGTAGAAAATGCAACTGGACATTTGGAGCGCTAAGAGCGTAGTAGTGGAAAAAGGAATATATTCAAATATAAACTACACAGAAGCATTCTGTGAAACTTCTTTCTGATCTGAGCATTCAGCTAACAGAGTTAAACCATACTTTTGATTGAGCAGTTTTGAAACACTCTGTCTGTAGAAAATGCAACTGGACATTCGTAGCGCTAAGTGGGTAATAGTGGAAAAAAGAATATGTTCAAATATAAACTACACAGAAGCATTGTATGAAACTACTTTCTGTTCTGTGCATTCAACTAACAGAGTTGAACCTTACTTTTGATTGAGCCGTTCTGAAACACTCTTTCTGTAGAAACTGCCATTGGACATTCTGAGCGCTAAGAGGCCTATATTGGGAAAAAGAATGTCTACAAATAAAAACTACACAGAAGAATTGTGTGAAACTTCTTTCTCTTCTGTTTGTTCAACTAAAAGAGTTGAACCTTAGTTTTGATTGAGCCGTTCTGAAACACTCTTTCTGTAGAAAATGCAAGTGGAGATTCAGAGCGCTAAGAGGGTAATAGTGGAAAAAGGAATGTCTCCAAATATAAACTACACAGAATCATTCTGTGAAACTTCTTTCTGATCTGAGCATTCAGCTAACAGAGTTAAACCATACTTTTGATTGAGCAGTTTTGAAACACTCTGTCTGTAGAAAATGCAACTGGACATTCGTAGCGCTAAGTGGGTAATAGTGGAAAAAAGAATATGTTCAAATATAAACTACACAGAAGCATTGTATGAAACTTCTTTCTGTTCTGTGCATTCAACTAACAGAGTTGAACCTTACTTTTGATTGAGCCTTTCTGAAACACTCTTTCTGTAGAAACTGCAATTGGACATTCTGAGCGCTAAGAGGCTTATATTGTAAAAAATAATATCTTCAAATAAAAACTACACAGAAGCATTGTGTGAAACTTATTTCTGATATGTTCATTAAGCTAACAGAGTTAAACCATACTTTTGATTGCGCAGTTCTGAACACTCTTTCGGTAGAAAATGCAAGTGGACATTCGGAGCACTAAGAGGGTAATAGTGGAAAAAGGAATATATTCAAATATAAACTACACAGTAGCATTCTGAGAAAATTCTTTCTGTTCTGTGCATTCAACTAACAGAGTTGAACCTTACTTTTGATTGAGCCGTTCTGAAACACTCTTTCTGTAGAAACTGCAATTGGACATGCTAAGCGCTAAGAGGCCTAAATTGGGAAAAAGCATATCTTCAAATAAAAACTACACAGATGCATTCTGTGAAACTTATTTCTGATCTGTAAATTCAGTTAACAGAGATAAAACATATTTTTGATTGAGCAGTTATGAAACACTCTTTTTGTAGAAAATGCAAGTGGAGATTCAGAGCGCTAAGAGGGTAATAGTGGAAAAAGGAATGTCTCCAAATATAAACTACACAGAATCATTCGGTGAAACTTCTTTCTGATCTGTGCATTCAGCTAACAGAGTTAAACCATACTTTTGATTGAGCAGATCTGAACACTCTTTCTGTAGAAAATGCAACTGGACATTTGGAGCGCTAAGAGCGTAGTAGTGGAAAAAGTAATATATTCAAATATAAACCACACAGAAGCATTCTGTGAAACTTCTTTCTGATCTGAGCATTCAGCTAACAGAGTTAAACCATACTTTTGATTGAGCAGTTTTGAAACACTCTGTCTGTAGAAAATGCAACTCGTCATTCGTAGCGCTAAGTGGGTAATAGTGGAAAAAAGAATATGTTCAAATATAAACTACACAGAAGCATTGTATGAAACTACTTTCTGTTCTGTGCATTCAACTAACAGAGTTGAACCTTACTTTTGATTGAGCCGTTCTGAAACACTCTTTCTGTAGAAACGGCAATTGGACATTCTGAGCGCTAAGAGGCCTATATTGGGAAAAAGAATGTCTACAAATAAAAACTACACAGAAGAATTGTGTGAAAGTTCTTTCTGTTCTGTTTGTTCAACTAAAAGAGTTGAACCTTAGTTTTGATTGAGCCGTTCTTAAACACTCTTTCTGTAGAAATTGCAAGTGGAGATTCGGAGCACTAAGAGGGTAATAGTGGAAAAAGGAATGTCTCCAAATATAAACTACACAGAATCATTCTGTGAAACTTCTTTCTGATCTGTGCTTTCAGCTAACATAGTTAAACCATACTTTTGATTGAGCAGATCTGAACACTCTTTCTGTAGAAAATGCAACTGGACATTTGGAGCGCTAAGAGAGTAGTAGTGGAAAAAGGAATATATTCAAATATAAACTACACAGAAGCATTCTGTGAAACTTCTTTCTGATCTGAGTATTCAGCTAACAGAGTTAAACCATACTTTTGATTGAGCAGTTTTGAAACAGTCTGTCTGTAGAAAATGCAATTGGACATTCGTAGCGCTAAGTGGGTAATAGTGGAAAAAAGAATATGTTCAAATATAAACTACACAGAAACATTGTATGAAACTTCTTCCTGTTCTGTGCATTCAACTAACAGAGTTGTACCTTACTTTTGATTGAGCCTTTCTGAAACACTCTTTCTGTAGAAACTGCAATTGGACATTCTGAGCGCTAAGAGGCCTATATTGGGAAAAATAATAACTTCAAATAAAAACTACACAGAAGCATTGTGTGAAACTTATTCCTGATATGTTCATTAAGCTAACAGAGTTAAACCATACTTTTGATTGCGCAGTTCCGAACACTCTTTCTGTAGAAAATGCAAGTGGACATTCGGAGCGCTAAGAGGGTAATAGTGGAAAAAGGAATATATTCAAATATAAACTACACAGTAGCATTCTGAGAAAATTCTTTCTGTTCTGTGCATTCAACTAACAGAGTTGAACCTTACTTTTGATTGAGCCGTTCTGAAACACTCTTTCTGTAGAAACTGTAATTGGACATGCTAAGCGCTAAGAGGCCTACATTGGGAAAAAGAATATCTTCAAATAAAAACTACACAGATGCATTCTGTGAAACTTATTTCTGATCTGTAAATTCAGTTAACAGAGATAAAACATATTTTTGATTGAGCAGTTATGAAACACTCTTTTTGTAGAAAATGCAAGTGGAGATTCGGAGCGCTAAGAGGATAATAGTGGAAAAAGGAATGTCTTCAAATATAAACTACACAGAATCATTCGGTGAAACTTCTTTCTGATCTGTGCATTCAGCTAACAGAGTTAAACCATACTTTTGATTGAGCAGATCTGAACACTCTTTCTGTAGAAAATGCAACTGGACATTTGGAGCGCTAAGAGCGTAGTAGTGGAAAAAGGAATATATTCAAATATAAACTACACAGAAGCATTCTGTGAAACTACTTTCTGATCTGAGCACTCAGCTAACAGAGTTAAACCATACTTTTGATTGAGCAGTTTTGAAACACTCTGTCTGTAGAAAATGCAACTGGACATTCGTAGCGCTAAGTGGGTAATAGTGGAAAAAGAATATGTTCAAATATAAACTACACAGAAGCATTCTGTGAAACTTCTTTCTGTCCTGTGCATTCAACTAAAAGAGTTGAACCTTAGTTTTGATTGAGCCGTTCTGAAACACTCTTTCTGTAGAAAATGCAAGTGGAGATTCAGAGCGCTAAGAGGGTAATAGTGGAAAAAGGAATGTCTCCTAATATAAACTACACAGAATCATTCTGTGAAACTTCTTTCTGATCTGTGCATTCAGCTAACAGAGTTAAACCATACTTTTGATTGAGCAGATCTGAACACTCTTTCTGTAGAAAATGCAACTGGACATTTGGAGCGCTAATAGAGTAGTAGTGGAAAAAGGAATATATTCAAATATAAACTACACAGAAGCATTCTGTGAAACTTCTTTCTGATCTGAGCATTCAGCTAACAGATTTAAACCATACTTTTGATTGAGCAGTTTTGAAACACTCTGTCTGTAGAAAATGCAACTGGACATTCGTAGCGCTAAGTGGGTAATAGTGGAAAAAAGAATATGTTCAAATATAAACTACACAGAAGCATTGTATGAAACTTCTTTCTGTTCTGTGCATTCAACTAACAGAGTTGAACCTTACTTTTGATTGAGCCTTTCTGAAACACTCTTTCTGTAGAAACTGCAATTGGATATTCTGAGCGCTAAGAGGCCTCTATTGGGAAAAATAATATCTTCAAATAAAAACTACACAGAAGCATTGTGTGAAACTTATTTCTGATATGTTCATTAAGCTAACAGAGTTAAACCATACTTTTGATTGCGCAGTTCTGAACACTCTTTCTGTAGAAAATGCAAGTGGACATTCGCAGCGCTAAGAGGGTAATATTGGAAAAAGGAATATATTCAAATATAAACTACACAGTAGCATTCTGTGAAAATTCTCTCTGTTCTGTGCATTCAACTAACAGAGTTGAACCTTACTTTTGATTGAGCCGTTCTGAAACACTCTTTCTGTAGAAACTGCAATTGGACATGGTAAGCGCTAAGAGGCCTACATTGGGAAAAAGAATATCTTCAAATAAAAACTACACAGATGCATTCTGTGAAACTTATTTCTGATCTGTAAATTCAGTTAACAGAGATAAAACATATTTTTGATTGAGCAGTTATGAAACACTCTTTTTGTAGTAAATGCAAGTGGAGATTCGGAGCGCTAAGAGGGTAATAGTGGAAAAAAAGAATGTCTCCAAATATAAACTACACAGAATCATTCGGTGAAACTTCTTTCTGATCTGTGCATTCAGCTAACAGAGTTAAACCATACTTTTGATTGAGCAGATCTGAACACTCTTTCTGCAGTAAATGCAACTGGACATTTGGAGCGCTAAGAGCGTAGTAGTGGAAAAAGGAATATATTCAAATATAAACTACACAGAAGCATTCTGTGAAACTTCTTTCTGATCTGAGCATTCAGCTAACAGAGTTAAACCATACTTTTGATTGAGCAGTTTTGAAACACTCTGTCTGTAGAAAATGCAACTGGACATTCGTAGCGCTAAGTGGGTAATAGTGGAAAAAAGAATATGTTCAAATATAAACTACACAGAAGCATTGTATGAAACTACTTTCTGTTCTGTGCATTCAACTAACAGAGTTGAACCTTACTTTTGATTGAGCCTTTCTGAAACACTCTTTCTGTAGAAACTGCAATTGGACATTCTGAGCGCTAAGAGGCCTATATTGGGAAAAAGAATGTCTACAAATAAAAACTACACAGAAGAATTGTGTGAAACTTCTTTCTGTTCTGTTTGTTCAACTAAAAGAGTTGAACCTTAGTTTTGATTGAGCCGTTCTGAAACACTCTTTCTGTAGAAAATGCAAGTGGAGATTCGGAGCGCTAAGAGGGTAATAGTGGAAAAAGGAATGTCTCCAAATATAAACTACACAGAATCATTCTGTGAAACTTCTTTCTGATCTGTGCATTCAGCTAACAGAGTTAAACCATACTTTTGATTGAGCAGATCTGAACACTCTTTCTGTAGAAAATGCAACTGGACATTTGGAGCGCTAAGAGAGTAGTAGTGGAAAAAGGAATATATTCAAATATAAACTACACAGAAGCATTCTGTGAAACTTCTTTCTGATCTGAGCATTCAGCTAACAGAGTTAAACCATACTTTTGATTGAGCAGTTTTGAAACACTCTGTCTGTAGAAAATGCAACTGGACATTCGTAGCGCTAAGTGGGTAATAGTGGAAAAAAGAATATGTTCAAATATAAACTACACAGAAGCATTGTATGAAACTTCTTTCTGTTCTGTGCATTCAACTAACAGAGTTGAACCTTACTTTTGATTGAGCTTTTCTGAAACACTCTTTCTGTAGAAACTGCAATTGGACATTCTGAGCGCTAAGAGGCCTCTATTGGGAAAAATAATATCTTCAAATAAAAACTACACAGAAGCATTGTGTGAAACTTATTTCTGATATGTTCATTAAGCTAACAGAGTTAAACCATACTTTTGATTGCGCAGTTCTGAACACTCTTTCTGTAGAAAATGCAAGTGGACATTCGGAGCGCTAAGAGGGTAATAGTGGAAAAAGGAATATATTCAAATATAAACTACACAGTAGCATTCTGTGAAAATTCTTTCTGTTCTGTGCATTCAACTAACAGAGTTGAACCTTACTTTTGATTGAGCCGTTCTGAAACACTCTTTCTGTAGAAACTGCAATTGGACATGCTAAGCGCTAAGAGGCCTACATTGGGAAAAACAATATCTTCAAATAAAAACTACACAGATGCATTCTGTGAAACTTATTTCTGAACTGTAAATTCAGTTAACAGAGATAAAACATATTTTTGATTGAGCAGTTATGAAACACTCTTTTTTTAGAAAATGCAAGTGGAGATTCGGAGCGCTAAGAGGGTAATAGTGGAAAAAGGAATGTCTTCAAATATAAACTACCCAGAATCATTCGGTGAAACTTCTTTCTGATCTGTGAATTCAGCTAACAGAGTTAAACCATACTTTTGATTGAGCAGATCTGAACACTCTTTCTGTAGAAAATGCAACTGGACATTTGGAGCGCTAAGAGCGTAGTAGTGGAAAAAGGAATATATTCAAATATAAACTACACAGATGCATTCTGTGAAACTTCTTTCTGATCTGAGCATTCAGCTAACAGAGTTAAACCATACTTTTGATTGAGCAGTTTTGAAACACTCTGTCTGTAGAAAATGCAACTGGACATTCGTAGCGCTAAGTGGGTAATAGTGGAAAAAAGAATATGTTCAAATATAAACTACACAGAAGTATTGTATGAAACTTCTTTCTGTTCTGTGCATTCAACTAACAGAGTTGAACCTCACTTTTGATTGAGCCGTTCTGAAACACTCTTTCTGTAGAAACTGCAATTGGACATTCTGAGCGCTAAGAGGCCTATATTGGGAAAAAGAATGTCTACAAATAAAAACTACACAGAAGAATTGTGTGGAACTTCTTTCTGTTCTGTTTGTTCAACTAAAAGAGTTGAACCTTAGTTTTGATTGAGCCGTTCTGAAACACTCTTTCTGGAGAAAATGCAAGTGGAGATTCGGAGCGCTAAGAGGGTAATAGTGGAAAAAGGAATGTCTCCAAATATAAACTACACAGAATCATTCTGTGAAACTTCTTTCTGATCTGTGCATTCAGCTAACAGAGTTAAACCATACTTTTGATTGAGCAGATCTGAACACTCTTTCTGTAGAAAATGCAACTGGACATTTGGAGCGCTAAGAGAGTAGTAGTGGAAAAAGGAATATATTCAAATATAAACTACACAGAAGCATTCTGTGAAACTTCTTTCTGATCTGAGCATTCAGCTAACAGAGTTAAACCATACTTTTGATTGAGCAGTTTTGAAACACTCTGTCTGTAGAAAATGCAACTGGACATTCGTAGCGCTAAGTGGGTAATAGTGGAAAAAAGAATATGTTCAAATATAAACTACACAGAAGCATTGTATGAAACTTCTTTCTGTTCTGTGCTTTCAACTAACAGAGTTGAACCTTACTTTTGATTGAGCCTTTCTGAAACACTCTTTCTGTAGAAACTGCAATTGGACATTCTGAGCGCTAAGAGGGTAATAGTGGAAAAAGGAATGTCTCCAAATATAAACTACACAGAATCATTCTGTGAAACTTCTTTCTGATCTGTGCATTCAGCTAACAGAGTTAAACCATACTTTTGATTGCGCAGTTCTGAACACTCTTTCTGTAGAAAACGCAAGTGGACATTCGGAGCGCTAAGAGGGTAATAGTGGAAAAAGGAATATATTCAAATATAAACTACACAGTAGCATTCTGTGAAAATCCTTTCTGTTCTGTGCATTCAACTAAGAGAGTTGAACCTTACTTTTGATTGAGCCGCTCTGAAACACTCTTTCTTTAGAAACTGCAATTGGACATGCTAAGCGCTAAGAGGCCTACATTGGGAAAAAGAATATCTTCAAATAAAAACTACACAGATGCATTCCGTGAAACTTATTTCTCATCTGTAAATTCAGTTAACAGAGATAAAACATATTTTTGATTGAGCAGTTATGAAACTCTCTTTTTGTAGAAAATGCAAGTGGAGATTCGGAGCGCTAAGAGGGTAATAGTGGAAAAAGGAATGTCTTCAAATATAAACTACACAGAATCATTCGGTGAAACTTCTTTCTGATCTCTGCATTCAGCTAACAGAGTTAAACCATACATTTGATTGAGCAGATCTGAACACTCTTTCTGTAGAAAATGCAACTGGACATTTGGAGCGCTAAGAGCGTAGTAGTGGAAAAAGGAATATATTCAAATATAAACTACACAGAAGCATACTGTGAAACTTCTTTCTGATCTGAGCATTCGGCTAACAGAGTTAAACCATACTTTTGATTGAGCAGTTTTGAAACACTCTGTCTGTAGAAAATGCAACTGGACATTCGTAGCGCTAAGTGGGTAATAGTGGAAAAAAGAATATGTTCAAATATAAACTACACAGAAGCATTGTATGAAACTTCTTTCTGTTCTGTGCATTCAACTAACAGAGTTGAACCTTACTTTTGATTGAGCCTTTCTGAAACACTCTTTCGGTAGAAACTGCAATTGGACATTCTGAGCGCTAAGAGGCCTATTTTGGGAAAAATAATATCTTCAAATAAAAACTACACAGAACCGTTGTGTGAAACTTATTTCTGATATGTTCATTAAGCTAACAGAGTTAAACCATACTTTTGATTGCGCAGTTCTGAACACTCTTTCTGTAGAAAATGCAAGTGGACATTCGGAGCGCTAAGAGGGTAATAGTGGAAAAAGGAATATATTCAAATATAAACTACACAGTAGCATTCTGTGAAAATACTTTCTGTTCTGTGCATTGAACTAACAGAGTTGAAACTTACTTTTGATTGAGCCGTTCTGAAACACTCTTTCTGTAGAAACTGCAATTGGACATGCTAAGCGCTAAGAGGCCTACATTGGGAAAAAGAATATCTTCAAATAAAAACTACACAGATGCATTCTGTGAAACTTATTTCTGATCTGTAAATTCAGTTAACAGAGATAAAACATATTTTTGATTGAGCAGTTATGAAACACTCTTTTTGTAGAAAATGCAAGTGGAGATTCGGAGCGCTAAGAGGGTAATAGTGGAAAAAGGAATGTCTTCAAATATAAACTACCCAGAATCATTCGGTGAAACTTCTTTCTGATCTGTGAATTCAGCTAACAGAGTTAAACCATACTTTTGATTGAGCAGATCTGAACACTCTTTCTGTAGAAAATGCAACTGGACATTTGGAGCGCTAAGAGCGTAGTAGTGGAAAAAGGAATATATTCAAATATAAACTACACAGAAGCATTCTGTGAAACTTCTTTCTGATCTGAGCATTCAGCTAACAGAGTTAAACCATACTTTTGATTGAGCAGTTTTGAAACACTCTGTCTGTAGAAAATGCAACTGGACATTCGTAGCGCTAAGTGGGTAATAGTGGAAAAAAGAATATGTTCAAATATAAACTACACAGAAGTATTGTATGAAACTTCTTTCTGTTCTGTGCATTCAACTAACAGAGTTGAACCTCACTTTTGATTGAGCCGTTCTGAAACACTCTTTCTGTAGAAACTGCAATTGGACATTCTGAGCGCTAAGAGGCCTATATTGGGAAAAAGAATGTCTACAAATAAAAACTACACAGAAGAATTGTGTGAAACTTCTTTCTGTTCTGTTTGTTCAACTAAAAGAGTTGAACCTTAGTTTTGATTGAACCGTTCTGAAACACTCTTTCTGTAGAAAATGCAAGTGGAGATTCGGAGCGCTAAGAGGGTAATAGTGGAAAAAGGAATGTCTCCAAATATAAACTACACAGAATCATTCTGTGAAACTTCTTTCTGATCTGTGCATTCAGCTAACAGAGTTAAACCATACTTTTGATTGAGCAGATCTGAACACTCTTTCTGTAGAAAATGCAACTGGACATTTGGAGCGCTAAGAGAGTAGTAGTGGAAAAAGGAATATATTCAAATATAAACTACACAGAAGCATTCTGTGAAACTTCTTTCTGATCTGAGCATTCAGCTAACAGAGTTAAACCATACTTTTGATTGAGCAGTTTTGAAACACTCTGTCTGTAGAAAATGCAACTGGACATTCGTAGCGCTAAGTGGGTAATAGTGGAAAAAAGAATATGTTCAAATATAAACTACACAGAAGCATTGTATGAAACTTCTTTCTGTTCTGTGCATTCAACTAACAGAGTTGAACCTTACTTTTGATTGAGCTTTTCTGAAACACTCTTTCTGTAGAAACTGCAATTGGACATTCTGAGCGCTAAGAGGCCTCTATTGGGAAAAATAATATCTTCAAATAAAAACTACACAGAAGCATTGTGTGAAACTTATTTCTGATATGTTCATTAAGCTAACAGAGTTAAACCATACTTTTGATTGCGCAGTTCTGAACACTCTTTCTGTAGAAAATGCAAGTGGACATTCGGAGCGCTAAGAGGGTAATAGTGGAAAAAGGAATATATTCAAATATAAACTACACAGTAGCATTCTGTGAAAATTCTTTCTGTTCTGTGCATTCAACTAACAGAGTTGAACCTTACTTTTGATTGAGCCGTTCTGAAACACTCTTTCTGTAGAAACTGTAATTGGACATGCTAAGCGCTAAGAGGCCTACATTGGGAAAAAGAATATCTTCAAATAAAAACTACACAGATGCATTCTGTGAAACTTATTTCTGAACTGTAAATTCAGTTAACAGAGATAAAACATATTTTTGATTGAGCAGTTATGAAACACTCTTTTTTTAGAAAATGCAAGTGGAGATTCGGAGCGCTAAGAGGGTAATAGTGGAAAAAGGAATGTCTTCAAATATAAACTACCCAGAATCATTCGGTGAAACTTCTTTCTGATCTGTGAATTCAGCTAACAGAGTTAAACCATACTTTTGATTGAGCAGATCTGAACACTCTTTCTGTAGAAAATGCAACTGGACATTTGGAGCGCTAAGAGCGTAGTAGTGGAAAAAGGAATATATTCAAATATAAACTACACAGATGCATTCTGTGAAACTTCTTTCTGATCTGAGCATTCAGCTAACAGAGTTAAACCATACTTTTGATTGAGCAGTTTTGAAACACTCTGTCTGTAGAAAATGCAACTGGACATTCGTAGCGCTAAGTGGGTAATAGTGGAAAAAAGAATATGTTCAAATATAAACTACACAGAAGTATTGTATGAAACTTCTTTCTGTTCTGTGCATTCAACTAACAGAGTTGAACCTCACTTTTGATTGAGCCGTTCTGAAACACTCTTTCTGTAGAAACTGCAATTGGACATTCTGAGCGCTAAGAGGCCTATATTGGGAAAAAGAATGTCTACAAATAAAAACTACACAGAAGAATTGTGTGGAACTTCTTTCTGTTCTGTTTGTTCAACTAAAAGAGTTGAACCTTAGTTTTGATTGAGCCGTTCTGAAACACTCTTTCTGGAGAAAATGCAAGTGGAGATTCGGAGCGCTAAGAGGGTAATAGTGGAAAAAGGAATGTCTCCAAATATAAACTACACAGAATCATTCTGTGAAACTTCTTTCTGATCTGTGCATTCAGCTAACAGAGTTAAACCATACTTTTGATTGAGCAGATCTGAACACTCTTTCTGTAGAAAATGCAACTGGACATTTGGAGCGCTAAGAGAGTAGTAGTGGAAAAAGGAATATATTCAAATATAAACTACACAGAAGCATTCTGTGAAACTTCTTTCTGATCTGAGCATTCAGCTAACAGAGTTAAACCATACTTTTGATTGAGCAGTTTTGAAACACTCTGTCTGTAGAAAATGCAACTGGACATTCGTAGCGCTAAGTGGGTAATAGTGGAAAAAAGAATATGTTCAAATATAAACTACACAGAAGCATTGTATGAAACTTCTTTCTGTTCTGTGCTTTCAACTAACAGAGTTGAACCTTACTTTTGATTGAGCCTTTCTGAAACACTCTTTCTGTAGAAACTGCAATTGGACATTCTGAGCGCTAAGAGGGTAATAGTGGAAAAAGGAATGTCTCCAAATATAAACTACACAGAATCATTCTGTGAAACTTCTTTCTGATCTGTGCATTCAGCTAACAGAGTTAAACCATACTTTTGATTGCGCAGTTCTGAACACTCTTTCTGTAGAAAACGCAAGTGGACATTCGGAGCGCTAAGAGGGTAATAGTGGAAAAAGGAATATATTCAAATATAAACTACACAGTAGCATTCTGTGAAAATCCTTTCTGTTCTGTGCATTCAACTAAGAGAGTTGAACCTTACTTTTGATTGAGCCGCTCTGAAACACTCTTTCTTTAGAAACTGCAATTGGACATGCTAAGCGCTAAGAGGCCTACATTGGGAAAAAGAATATCTTCAAATAAAAACTACACAGATGCATTCCGTGAAACTTATTTCTCATCTGTAAATTCAGTTAACAGAGATAAAACATATTTTTGATTGAGCAGTTATGAAACTCTCTTTTTGTAGAAAATGCAAGTGGAGATTCGGAGCGCTAAGAGGGTAATAGTGGAAAAAGGAATGTCTTCAAATATAAACTACACAGAATCATTCGGTGAAACTTCTTTCTGATCTCTGCATTCAGCTAACAGAGTTAAACCATACATTTGATTGAGCAGATCTGAACACTCTTTCTGTAGAAAATGCAACTGGACATTTGGAGCGCTAAGAGCGTAGTAGTGGAAAAAGGAATATATTCAAATATAAACTACACAGAAGCATACTGTGAAACTTCTTTCTGATCTGAGCATTCGGCTAACAGAGTTAAACCATACTTTTGATTGAGCAGTTTTGAAACACTCTGTCTGTAGAAAATGCAACTGGACATTCGTAGCGCTAAGTGGGTAATAGTGGAAAAAAGAATATGTTCAAATATAAACTACACAGAAGCATTGTATGAAACTTCTTTCTGTTCTGTGCATTCAACTAACAGAGTTGAACCTTACTTTTGATTGAGCCTTTCTGAAACACTCTTTCGGTAGAAACTGCAATTGGACATTCTGAGCGCTAAGAGGCCTATTTTGGGAAAAATAATATCTTCAAATAAAAACTACACAGAACCGTTGTGTGAAACTTATTTCTGATATGTTCATTAAGCTAACAGAGTTAAACCATACTTTTGATTGCGCAGTTCTGAACACTCTTTCTGTAGAAAATGCAAGTGGACATTCGGAGCGCTAAGAGGGTAATAGTGGAAAAAGGAATATATTCAAATATAAACTACACAGTAGCATTCTGTGAAAATACTTTCTGTTCTGTGCATTGAACTAACAGAGTTGAAACTTACTTTTGATTGAGCCGTTCTGAAACACTCTTTCTGTAGAAACTGCAATTGGACATGCTAAGCGCTAAGAGGCCTACATTGGGAAAAAGAATATCTTCAAATAAAAACTACACAGATGCATTCTGTGAAACTTATTTCTGATCTGTAAATTCAGTTAACAGAGATAAAACATATTTTTGATTGAGCAGTTATGAAACACTCTTTTTGTAGAAAATGCAAGTGGAGATTCGGAGCGCTAAGAGGGTAATAGTGGAAAAAGGAATGTCTTCAAATATAAACTACCCAGAATCATTCGGTGAAACTTCTTTCTGATCTGTGAATTCAGCTAACAGAGTTAAACCATACTTTTGATTGAGCAGATCTGAACACTCTTTCTGTAGAAAATGCAACTGGACATTTGGAGCGCTAAGAGCGTAGTAGTGGAAAAAGGAATATATTCAAATATAAACTACACAGAAGCATTCTGTGAAACTTCTTTCTGATCTGAGCATTCAGCTAACAGAGTTAAACCATACTTTTGATTGAGCAGTTTTGAAACACTCTGTCTGTAGAAAATGCAACTGGACATTCGTAGCGCTAAGTGGGTAATAGTGGAAAAAAGAATATGTTCAAATATAAACTACACAGAAGTATTGTATGAAACGTCTTTCTGTTCTGTGCATTCAACTAACAGAGTTGAACCTCACTTTTGATTGAGCCGTTCTGAAACACTCTTTCTGTAGAAACTGCAATTGGACATTCTGAGCGCTAAGAGGCCTATATTGGGAAAAAGAATGTCTACAAATAAAAACTACACAGAAGAATTGTGTGAAACTTCTTTCTGTTCTGTTTGTTCAACTAAAAGAGTTGAACCTTAGTTTTGATTGAACCGTTCTGAAACACTCTTTCTGTAGAAAATGCAAGTGGAGATTCGGAGCGCTAAGAGGGTAATAGTGGAAAAAGGAATGTCTCCAAATATAAACTACACAGAATCATTCTGTGAAACTTCTTTCTGATCTCTGCATTCAGCTAACAGAGTTAAACCGTACTTTGATTGAGCAGATCTGAACACTCTTTCTGTAGAAAATGCAACTGGACATATGGAGTGCTCAGAGCGTAGTAGTGGAAAAAGGAATATATTCAAATATAAACTACACAGAAGCATTCTGTGAAACTTCTTTCTGATCTGAGCATTCAGTTAACCGAGTTAAACCATACTTTTGATTGAGCAGTTTTGAAACACTCTGTCTGTAGAAAATGCAACTGGACATTCGTAGCGCTAAGTGGGTAATAGTGGAAAAAAGAATATGTTCAAATATAAACTACACAGAAGCATTGTATGAAACTTCTTTCTGTTCTGTGCATTCAACTAACAGAGTTGAACCTTACTTTGGATTGAGCTGTTCTGAAACACTCTTTCTGTAGAAACTGCAATTGGACATTCTGAGCGCTAAGAGGCCTATATTGGGAAAAATAATATCTTCAAATAAAAACTATACAGAAGCATTGTGTGAAACTTATTTCTGATATGTTCATTAAGCTAACAGAGTTAAACCATACTTTGATTGCGCAGTTCTGAACACTCTTTCTGTAGAAAATGCAAGTGGACATTCGGAGCGCTAAGAGGGTAAGAGTGGAAAAAGGAATATATTCAAATATAAACTACACAGTAGCATTCTGTGAAAATTCTTTCTGTTCTGTGCATTCAACTAACAGAGTTGAACCTTACTTTTGATTGAGCCGTTCTGAAACACTCTTTCCGTAGAAACTGCAATTGGACATGCTAAGCGCTAAGAGGCCTACATTGGGAAACAGAATATCTTCAAATAAAAACTACACAGATGCATTCTGTGAAACTTATTTCTGATCTGTAAATTCAGTTAACAGAGATAAAACATATTTTTGATTGAGCAGTTATGAAACACTCTTTTTGTAGAAAATGCAAGTGGAGATTCGGAGCGCTAAGAGGGTAATAGTGGAAAAAGGAATGTCTTCAAATATAAACTACCCAGAATCATTCGGTGAAACTTCTTTCTGATCTGTGAATTCAGCTAACAGAGTTAAACCATACTTTTGATTGAGCAGATCTGAACACTCTTTCTGTAGAAAATGCAACTGGACATTTGGAGCGCTAAGAGCGTAGTAGTGGAAAAAGAATATATTCAAATATAAACTACACAGAAGCATTCTGTGAAACTTCTTTCTGATCTGAGCATTCAGCTAACAGAGTTAAACCATACATTTGATTGAGCAGTTTTGAAACACTCTGTCTGTAGAATATGCAACTGGACATTCGTAGCGCTAAGTGGGTAATAGTGGAAAAAAGAATATGTTCAAATATAAACTACACAGAATTATTGTATGAAACTACTTTCTGTTCTGTGCATTCAACTAACAGAGTTGAACCTCACTTTTGATTGAGCCGTTCTGAAACACTCTTTCTGTAGAAACTGCAATTGGACATTCTGAGCGCTAAGAGGCCTATATTGGGAAAAAGAATGTCTACAAATAAAAACTACACAGAAGAATTGTGTGAAACTTCTTTCTGTTCTGTTTGTTCAACTAAAAGAGTTGAACCTTAGTTTTGATTGAGCCGTTCTGAAACACTCTTTCTGTAGAAAATGCAAGTGGAGATTCGGAGCGCTAAGAGGGTAATAGTGGAAAAAGGAATGTCTCCAAATATAAACTACACAGAATCATTCTGTGAAACTTCTTTCTGATCTGTGCATTCAGCTAACAGAGTTAAACCGTACTTTTGATTGAGCAGATCTGAACACTCTTTCTGTAGAAAATGCAACTGGACATTTGGAGTGCTCAGAGCGTAGTAGTGGAAAAAGGAATATATTCAAATATAAACTACACAGAAGCATTCTGTGAAACATCTTTCTGATCTGAGCATTCAGTTAACAGAGTTAAACCATACTTTTGATTGAGCAGTTTTGAAACACTCTGTCTGTAGAAAATGCAACTGGACATTCGTAGCGCTAAGTGGGTAATAGTGGAAAAAAGAATATGTTCAAATATAAACTACACAGAAGCATTGTATGAAACTTCTTTCTGTTCTGTGCATTCAACTATAAGAGTTGAACCTTACTTTGGATTGAGCCGTTCTGAAACACTCTTTCTGTAGAAACTGCAATTGGACATTCTGAGCGCCAAGAGGCCTATATTGGGAAAAATAATATCTTCAAATAAAAACTACACAGAAGCATTGTGTGAAACTTATTTCTGATATGTTCATTAAGCTAACAGAGTTAAACCATACTTTGATTGCGCAGTTCTGAACACTCTTTCTGTAGAAAATGCAAGTGGACATTCGGAGCGCTAAGAGGGTAATAGTGGAAAAAGGAATATATTCAAATATAAACTACACAGTAGCATTCTGTGAAAATTCTTTCTGTTCTGTGCATTCAACTAACAGAGTTGAACCTTACTTTTGATTGAGCCGTTCTGAAGCACTCTTTCTGTAGAAACTGCAATTGGACATGCTAAGCGCTAAGAGGCCTACATTGGGAAAAAAATATCTTCAAATAAAAACTACACAGATGCATTCTGTGAAACTTATTTCTGATCTGTAAATTCAGTTAACAGAGATAAAACATATTTTTGATTGAGCAGTTATGAAACACTCTTTTTGTAGAAAATGCAAGTGGAGATTCGGAGCGCTAAGAGGGTAATAGTGGAAAAAGGAATGTCTTCAAATATAAACTACACAGAATCATTCGGTGAAACTTCTTTCTGATCTGTGCATTCAGCTAACGCAGTTAAACCATACTTTTGATTGAGCAGATCTGAACACTCTTTCTGTAGAAAATGCAACTGGACATTTGGAGCGCTAAGAGCGTAGTAGTGGAAAAAGGAATATATTCAAATATAAACTACACAGAAGCATTCTGTGAAACTTCTTTCTGATCTGAGCATTCAGCTAACAGAGTTAAACCATACTTTTGATTGAGCAGTTTTGAAACACTCTGTCTGTAGAAAATGCAACTGGACATTCGTAGCGCTAAGTGGGTAATAGTGGAAAAAAGAATATGTTCAAATATAAACTACACAGAAATATTGTATGAAACTACTTTCTGTTCTGTGCATTCAACTAACAGAGTTGAACCTTACTTTTGATTGAGCCGTTCTGAAACACTCTTTCTGTAGAAACTGCAATTGGACATTCTGAGCGCTAAGAGGGTAATAGTGGAAAAAGGAATGTCTCCAAATATAAACTACACAGAATCATTCTGTGAAACTTCTTTCTGATCTGTGCATTCAGCTAACAGAGTTAAACCATACTTTTGATTGCGCAGTTCTGAACACTCTTTCTGTACAAAACGCAAGTGGACATTCGTAGCGCTAAGAGGGTAATAGTGGAAAAAGGAATATATTCAAATATAAACTACACAGTAGCATTCTGTGAAAATCCTTTCTGTTCTGTGCATTCAACTAAGAGAGTTGAACCTTACTTTTGATTGAGCCGCTCTGAAACACTCTTTCTTTAGAAACTGCAATTGGACATGCTAAGCGCTAAGAGGCCTACATTGGGAAAAAGAATATCTTCAAATAAAAACTACACAGATGCATTCCGTGAAACTTATTTCTGATCTGTAAATTCAGTTAACAGAGATAAAACATCTTTTTGATTGAGCAGTTATGAAACACTCTTTTTGTAGAAAATGCAAGTGGAGATTCGGAGCGCTAAGAGGGTAATAGTGGAAAAAGGAATGTCTTCAAATATAAACTACACAGAATCATTCGGTGAAACTTCTTTCTGATCTGTGCATTCAGCTAACAGAGTTAAACCATACATTTGATTGAGCAGATCTGAACACTCTTTCTGTAGAAAATGCAACTGGACATTTGGAGCGCTAAGAGCGTAGTAGTGGAAAAAGGAATATATTCAAATATAAACTACACAGAAGCATACTGTGAAACTTCTTTCTGATCTGAGCATTCGGCTAACAGAGTTAAACCATACTTTTGATTGAGCAGTTTTGAAACACTCTGTCTGTAGAAAATGCAACTGGACATTCGTAGCGCTAAGTGGGTAATAGTGGAAAAAAGAATATGTTCAAATATAAACTACACAGAAGCATTGTATGAAACTTCTTTCTGTTCTGTGCATTCAACTAACAGAGTTGAACCTTACTTTTGATTGAGCCTTTCTGAAACACTCTTTCTGTAGAAACTGCAATTGGACATTCTGAGCGCTAAGAGGCCTATTTTGGGAAAAATAATATCTTCAAATAAAAACTACACAGAACCGTTGTGTGAAACTTATTTCTGATATGTTCATTAAGCTAACAGAGTTAAACCATACTTTTGATTGCGCAGTTCTGAACACTCTTTCTGTAGAAAATGCAAGTGGACATTCGGAGCGCTAAGAGGCTAATAGTGGAAAAAGGAATATATTCAAATATAAACTACACAGTAGCATTCTGTGAAAATACTTTCTGTTCTGTGCATTCAACTAACAGAGTTGAACCTTACTTTTGATTGAGCCGTTCTGAAACACTCTTTCTGTAGAAACTGCAATTGGACATGCTAAGCGCTAAGAGGCCTACATTGGGAAAAAGAATATCTTCAAATAAAAACTACACAGATGCATTCTGTGAAACTTATTTCTGATCTGTAAATTCAGTTAACAGAGATAAAACATATTTTTGATTGAGCAGTTATGAAACACTGTTTTTGTAGAAAATGCAAGTGGAGATTCGGAGCGCTAAGAGGGTAATAGTGGAAAAAGGAATGTCTTCAAATATAAACTACCCAGAATCATTCGGTGAAACTTCTTTCTGATCTGTGAATTCAGCTAACAGAGTTAAACCATACTTTTGATTGAGCAGATCTGAACACTCTTTCTGTAGAAAATGCAACTGGACATTTGGAGCGCTAAGAGCGTAGTAGTGGAAAAAGGAATATATTCAAATATAAACTACACAGAAGCATTCTGTGAAACTTCTTTCTGATCTGAGCATTCAGCTAACAGAGTTAAACCATACTTTTGATTGAGCAGTTTTGAAACACTCTGTCTGTAGAAAATGCAACTGGACATTCGTAGCGCTAAGTGGGTAATAGTGGAAAAAAGAATATGTTCAAATATAAACTACACAGAAGTATTGTATGAAACTTCTTTCTGTTCTGTGCATTCAACTAACAGAGTTGAACCTCACATTTGATTGAGCCGTTCTGAAACACTCTTTCTGTAGAAACTGCAATTGGACATTCTGAGCGCTAAGAGGCCTATATTGGGAAAAAGAATGTCTACAAATAAAAACTACACAGAAGAATTGTGTGAAACTTCTTTCTGTTCTGTTTGTTCAACTAAAAGAGTTGAACCTTAGTTTTGATTGAGCCGTTCTGAAACACTCTTTCTGTAGAAAATGCAAGTGGAGATTCGGAGCGCTAAGAGGGTAATAGTGGAAAAAGGAATGTCTCCAAATGTAAACTACACAGAATCATTCTGTGAAACTTCTTTCTGATCTGTGCATTCAGCTAACAGAGTTAAACCGTACTTTTGATTGAGCAGATCTGAACACTCTTTCTGTAGAAAATGCAACTGGACATTTGGAGTGCTCAGAGCGTAGTAGTGGAAAAAGGAATATATTCAAATATAAACTACACAGAAGCATTCTGTGAAACTTCTTTCTGATCTGAGCATTCAGTTAACCGAGTTAAACCATACTTTTGATTGAGCAGTTTTGAAACACTCTGTCTGTAGAAAATGCAACTGGACATTCGTAGCGCTAAGTGGGTAATAGTGGAAAAAAGAATATGTTCAAATATAAACTACACAGAAGCATTGTATGAAACTTCTTTCTGTTCTGTGCATTCAACAAACAGAGTTGAACCTTACTTTGGATTGAGCTGTTCTGAAACACTCTTTCTGTAGAAACTGCAATTGGACATTCTGAGCGCTAAGAGGCCTATATTGGGAAAAATAATATCTTCAAATAAAAACTATACAGAAGCATTGTGTGAAACTTATTTCTGATATGTTCATTAAGCTAACAGAGTTAAACCATACTTTGATTGCGCAGTTCTGAACACTCTTTCTGTAGAAAATGCAAGTGGACATTCGGAGCGCTAAGAGGGTAAGAGTGGAAAAAGGATTATATTCAAATATAAACTACACAGTAGCATTCTGTGAAAATTTTTTCTGTTCTGTGCATTCAACTAACAGAGTTGAACCTTACTTTTGATTGAGCCGTTCTGAAACACTCTTTCTGTAGAAACTGCAATTGGACATGCTAAGCGCTAAGAGGCCTACATTGGGAAAAAGAATATCTTCAAATAAAAACTACACAGATGCATTCTGTGAAACTTATTTCTGATCTGTAAATTCAGTTAACAGAGATAAAACATATTTTTGATTGAGCAGTTATGAAACACTCTTTTTGTAGAAAATGCAAGTGGAGATTCGGAGCGCTAAAAGGGTAATAGTGGAAAAAGGAATGTCTTCAAATATAAACTACCCAGAATCATTCGGTGAAACTTCTTTCTGATCTGTGAATTCAGCTAACAGAGTTAAACCATACTTTTGATTGAGCAGATCTGAACACTCTTTCTGTAGAAAATGCAACTGGACATTTGGAGCGCTAAGAGCGTAGTAGTGGAAAAAGAATATATTCAAATATAAACTACACAGAAGCATTCTGTGAAACTTCTTTCTGATCTGAGCATTCAGCTAACAGAGTTAAACCATACATTTGATTGAGCAGTTTTGAAACACTCTGTCTGTAGAAAATGCAACTGGACATTCGTAGCGCTAAGTGGGTAATAGTGGAAAAAAGAATATGTTCAAATATAAACTACACAGAATTATTGTATGAAACTTCTTTCTGTTCTGTGCATTCAACTAACAGAGTTGAACCTCACTTTTGATTGAGCCGTTCTGAAACCCTCTTTCTGTAGAAACTGCAATTGGACATTCTGAGCGCTAAGAGGCCTATATTGGGAAAAAGAATGTCTACAAATAAAAACTACACAGAAGAATTGTGTGAAACTTCTTTCTGTTCTGTTTGTTCAACTAAAAGAGTTGAACCTTAGTTTTGATTGAGCCGTTCTGAAACACTCTTTCTGTAGAAAATGCAAGTGGAGATTCGGAGCGCTAAGAGGGTAATAGTGGAAAAGGGAATGTCTCCAAATATAAACTACACAGAATCATTCTGTGAAACTTCTTTCTGATCTGTGCATTCAGCTAACAGAATTAAACCGTACTTTTGATTGAGCAGATCTGAACACTCTTTCTGTAGAAAATGCAACTGGACATTTGGAGTGCTCAGAGCGTAGTAGTGGAAAAAGGAATATATTCAAATATAAACTACACAGAAGCATTCTGTGAAACTTCTTTCTGATCTGAGCATTCAGTTAACAGAGTTCAACCATACTTTTGATTGAGCAGTTTTGAAACACTCTGTCTGTAGAAAATGCAACTGGACATTCGTAGCGCTAAGTGGGTAATAGTGGAAAAAAGAATATGTTCAAATATAAACTACACAGAAGCATTGTATGAAACTTCTTTCTGTTCTGTGCATTCAACTAAAAGAGTTGAACCTTACTTTGGATTGAGCCGTACTGAAACACTCTTTCTGTAGAAACTGCAATTGGACATTCTGAGCGCCAAGAGGCCTATATTGGGAAAAATAATATCTTCAAATAAAAACTACACAGAAGCATTGTGTGAAACTTATTTCTGATATGTTCATTAAGCTAACAGAGTTAAACCATACTTTGATTGCGCAGTTCTGAACACTCTTTCTGTAGAAAATGCAAGTGGACATTCGGAGCGCTAAGAGGGTAATAGTGGAAAAAGGAATATATTCAAATATAAACTACACAGTAGCATTCTGTGAAAATTCTTTCTGTTCTGTGCATTCAACTAACAGAGTTGAACCTTACTTTTGATTGAGCCGTTCTGAAACACTCTTTCTGTAGAAACTGCAATTGGACATGCTAAGCGCTAAGAGGCCTACATTGGGAAAAAAATATCTTCAAATAAAAACTACACAGATGCATTCTGTGAAACTTATTTCTGATCTGTAAATTCAGTTAACAGAGATAAAACATATTTTTGATTGAGCAGTTATGAAACACTCTTTTTGTAGAAAATGCAAGTGGAGATTCGGAGCGCTAAGAGGGTAATAGTGGAAAAAGGAATGTCTTCAAATATAAACTACACAGAATCATTCGGTGAAACTTCTTTCTGATCTGTGCATTCAGCTAACACAGTTAAACCATACTTTTGATTGAGCAGATCTGAACACTCTTTCTGTAGAAAATGCAACTGGACATTTGGAGCGCTAAGAGCGTAGTAGTGGAAAAAGGAATATATTCAAATATAAACTACACAGAAGCATTCTGTGAAACTTCTTTCTGATCTGAGCATTCAGCTAACAGAGTTAAACCATACTTTTGATTGAGCAGTTTTGAAACACTCTGTCTGTAGAAAATGCAACTGGACATTCGTAGCGCTAAGTGGGTAATAGTGGAAAAAAGAATATGTTCAAATATAAACTACACAGAAATATTGTATGAAACTACTTTCTGTTCTGTGCATTCAACTAACAGAGTTGAACCTTACTTTTGATTGAGCCGTTCTGAAACACTCTTTCTGTAGAAACTGCAATTGGACATTCTGAGCGCTAAGAGGCCTATATTGGGAAAAATAATATCTTCAAATAAAAACTACACAGAAGCATTGTGTGAAACTTATTTCTGATATGTTCATTAAGCTAACAGAGTTAAACCATACTTTTGATTGCGCAGTTCTGAACACTCTTTCTGTAGAAAATGCAAGTGGACATTCGTAGCGCTAAGAGGGTAATAGTGGAAAAAGGAATATATTCAAATATAAACTACACAGTAGCATTCTGTGAAAATTCTTTCTGTTCTGTGCATTCAACTAACAGAGTTGAACTTTACTTTTGATTGAGCCGTTCTGAAACACTCTTTCTGTAGAAACTGCAATTGGACATGCTAAGCGCTAAGAGGCCTACATTGGGAAAAAGAATATCTTCAAATATAAACTACACAGATGCATTCTGTGAAACTTATTTCTGAACTGTAAATTCAGTTAACAGAGATTAAACATATTTTTGATTGAGCAGTTATGAAATACTCTTTTTGTAGAAAATGCAAGTGGAGATTCGGAGCGCTAAGAGGGTAATAGTGGAAAAAGGAATGTCTTCAAATATAAACTACCCAGAACCATTCGGTGAAACATCTTTCTGATCTGTGAATTCAGCTAACAGAGTTAAACCATACTTTTGATTGAGCAGATCTGAACACTCTTTCTGTAGAAAATGCAACTGGACATTTGGAGCGCTAAGAGCGTAGTAGTGGAAAAAGGAATATATTCAAATATAAACTACACAGAAGCATTCTGTGAAACTTCTTTCTGATCTGAGCATTCAGCTAACAGAGTTAAACCATACTTTTGATTGAGCAGTTTTGAAACACTCTGTCTGTAGAAAATGCAACTGGACATTCGTAGCGCTAAGTGGGTAATAGTGGAAAAAAGAATATGTTCAAATATAAACTACACAGAAGTATTGTATGAAACTTCTTTCTGTTCTGTGCATTCAACTAACAGAGTTGAACCTCACTTTTGATTGAGCCGTTCTGAAACACTCTTTCTGTAGAAACTGCAATTGGACATTCTGAGCGCTAAGAGGACTATATTGGGAAAAAGAATGTCTACAAATAAAAACTACACAGAAGAATTGTGTGAAACTTCTTTCTGTTCTGTTTGTTCAACTAAAAGAGTTGAACCTTAGTTTTGATTGAGCCGTTCTGAAACACTCTTTCTGTAGAAAATGCAAGTGGAGATTCGGAGCGCTAAGAGGGTAATAGTGGAAAAGGGAATGTCTCCAAATATAAACTACACAGAATCATTCTGTGAAACTTCTTTCTGATCTGTGCATTCAGCTAACAGAGTTAAACCGTACTTTTGATTGAGCAGATCTGAACACTCTTTCTGTAGAAAATGCAACTGGACATTTGGAGTGCTCAGAGCGTAGTAGTGGAAAAAGGAATATATTCATATATAAACTACACAGAAGCATTCTGTGAAACTTCTTTCTGATCTGAGCATTCAGTTAACAGAGTTCAACCATACTTTTGATTGAGCAGTTTTGAAACACTCTGTCTGTAGAAAATGCAACTGGACATTCGTAGCGCTAAGTGGGTAATAGTGGAAAAAAGAATATGTTCAAATATAAACTACACAGAAGCATTGTATGAAACTTCTTTCTGTTCTGTGCATTCAAATAAAAGAGTTGAACCTTACTTTGGATTGAGCCGTACTGAAACACTCTTTCTGTAGAAACTGCAATTGGACATTCTGAGCGCCAAGAGGCCTATATTGGGAAAAATAATATCTTCAAATAAAAACTACACAGAAGCATTGTGTGAAACTTATTTCTGATATGTTCATTAAGCTAACAGAGTTAAACCATACTTTGATTGCGCAGTTCTGAACACTCTTTCTGTAGAAAATGCAAGTGGACATTCGGAGCGCTAAGAGGGTAATAGTGGAAAAAGGAATATATTCAAATATAAACTACACAGTAGCATTCTGTGAAAATTCTTTCTGTTCTGTGCATTCAACTAACAGAGTTGAACCTTACTTTTGATTGAGCCGTTCTGAAACACTCTTTCTGTAGAAACTGCAATTGGACATGCTAAGCGCTAAGAGGCCTACATTGGGAAAAAAATATCTTCAAATAAAAACTACACAGATGCATTCTGTGAAACTTATTTCTGATCTGTAAATTCAGTTAACAGAGATAAAACATATTTTTGATTGAGCAGTTATGAAACACTCTTTTTGTAGAAAATGCAAGTGGAGATTCGGAGCGCTAAGAGGGTAATAGTGGAAAAAGGAATGTCTTCAAATATAAACTACACAGAATCATTCGGTGAAACTTCTTTCTGATCTGTGCATTCAGCTAACACAGTTAAACCATACTTTTGATTGAGCAGATCTGAACACTCTTTCTGTAGAAAATGCAACTGGACATTTGGAGCGCTAAGAGCGTAGTAGTGGAAAAAGGAATATATTCAAATATAAACTACACAGAAGCATTCTGTGAAACTTCTTTCTGATCTGAGCATTCAGCTAACAGAGTTAAACCATACTTTTGATTGAGCAGTTTTGAAACACTCTGTCTGTAGAAAATGCAACTGGACATTCGTAGCGCTAAGTGGGTAATAGTGGAAAAAAGAATATGTTCAAATATAAACTACACAGAAATATTGTATGAAACTACTTTCTGTTCTGTGCATTCAACTAACAGAGTTGAACCTTACTTTTGATTGAGCCGTTCTGAAACACTCTTTCTGTAGAAACTGCAATTGGACATTCTGAGCGCTAAGAGGCCTATATTGGGAAAAATAATATCTTCAAATAAAAACTACACAGAAGCATTGTGTGAAACTTATTTCTGATATGTTCATTAAGCTAACAGAATTAAACCATACTTTTGATTGCGCAGTTCTGAACACTCTTTCTGTAGAAAATGCAAGTGGACATTCGTAGCGCTAAGAGGGTAATAGTGGAAAAAGTAATATATTCAAATATAAACTACACAGTAGCATTCTGTGAAAATTCTTTCTGTTCTGTGCATTCAACTAACAGAGTTGAACTTTACTTTTGATTGAGCCGTTCTGAAACACTCTTTCTGTAGAAACTGCAATTGGACATGCTAAGCGCTAAGAGGCCTACATTGGGAAAAAGAATATCTTCAAATATAAACTACACAGATGCATTCTGTGAAACTTATTTCTGAACTGTAAATTCAGTTAACAGAGATTAAACATATTTTTGATTGAGCAGTTATGAAACACTCTTTTTGTAGAAAATGCAAGTGGAGATTCGGAGCGCTAAGAGGGTAATAGTGGAAAAAGGAATGTCTTCAAATATAAACTACCCAGAACCATTCGGTGAAACATCTTTCTGATCTGTGAATTCAGCTAACAGAGTTAAACCATACTTTTGATTGAGCAGATCTGAACACTCTTTCTGTAGAAAATGCAACTGGACATTTGGAGCGCTAAGAGCGTAGTAGTGGAAAAAGGAATATATTCAAATATAAACTACACAGAAGCATTCTGTGAAACTTCTTTCTGATCTGAGCATTCAGCTAACAGAGTTAAACCATACTTTTGATTGAGCAGTTTTGAAACACTCTGTCTGTAGAAAATGCAACTGGACATTCGTAGCGCTAAGTGGGTAATAGTGGAAAAAAGAATATGTTCAAATATAAACTACACAGAAGTATTGTATGAAACTTCTTTCTGTTCTGTGCATTCAACTAACAGAGTTGAACCTCACTTTTGATTGAGCCGTTCTGAAACACTCTTTCTGTAGAAACTGCAATTGGACATTCTGAGCGCTAAGAGGACTATATTGGGAAAAAGAATGTCTACAAATAAAAACTACACAGAAGAATTGTGTGAAACTTCTTTCTGTTCTGCTTGTTCAACTAAAAGAGTTGAACCTTAGTTTTGATTGAGCCGTTCTGAAACACTCTTTCTGTAGAAAATGCAAGTGGAGATTCGGAGCGCTAAGAGGGTAATAGTGGAAAAAGGAATGTCTCCAAATATAAACTACACAGAATCATTCTGTGAAACTTCTTTCTGATCTGTGCATTCAGCTAACAGAGTTAAACCATACTTTTGATTGAGCAGATCTGAACACACTTTCTGTAGAAAATGCAACTGGACATTTGGAGCGCTAAGAGAGTAGTAGTGGAAAAAGGAATATATTCAAATATAAACTACACAGAAGCATTCTGTGAAACTTCTTTCTGATCTGAGCATTCAGCTAACAGAGTTAAACCATACTTTTGATTGAGCAGTTTTGAAACACTCTGTCTGTAGAAAATGCAACTGGACATTCGTAGCGCTAAGTGGGTAATAGTGGAAAAAAGAATATGTTCAAATATAAACTACACAGAAGCATTGTATGAAACTTCTTTCTGTTCTGTGCATTCAACTAAAAGAGTTGAACCTTACTTTGGATTGAGCCGTTCTGAAACACTCTTTCTGTAGAAACTGCAATTGGACATTCTGAGCGCCAAGAGGCCTATATTGGGAAAAATAATATCTTCAAATAAAAACTACACAGAAGCATTGTGTGAAACTTATATCTGATATGTTCATTAAGCTAACAGAGTTAAACCATACTTTGATTGCGCAGTTCTGAACACTCTTTCTGTAGAAAATGCAAGTGGACATTCGGAGCGCTAAGAGGGTAATAGTGGAAAAAGGAATATATTCAAATATAAACTACACAGTAGCATTCTGTGAAAATTCTTTCTGTTCTGTGCATTCAACTAACAGAGTTGAACCTTACTTTTGATTGAGCCGTTCTGAAACACTCTTTCTGTAGAAACTGCAATTGGACATGCTAAGCGCTAAGAGGCCTACATTGGGAAAAAAATATCTTCAAATAAAAACTACACAGATGCATTCTGTGAAACTTATTTCTGATCTGTAAATTCAGTTAACAGAGATAAAACATATTTTTGATTGAGCAGTTATGAAACACTCTTTTTGTAGAAAATGCAAGTGGAGATTCGGAGCGCGAAGAGGGTAATAGTGGAAAAAGGAATGTCTTCAAATATAAACTACACAGAATCATTCGGTGAAACTTCTTTCTGATCTGTGCATTCAGCTAACACAGTTAAACCATACTTTTGATTGAGCAGATCTGAACACTCTTTCTGTAGAAAATGCAACTGGACATTTGGAGCGCTAAGAGCGTAGTAGTGGAAAAAGGAATATATTCAAATATAAACTACACAGAAGCATTCTGTGAAACTTCTTTCTGATCTGAGCATTCAGCTAACAGAGTTAAACCATACTTTTGATTGAGCAGTTTTGAAACACTCTGTCTGTAGAAAATGCAACTGGACATTCGTAGCGCTAAGTGGGTAATAGTGGAAAAAAGAATATGTTCAAATATAAACTACACAGAAATATTGTATGAAACTACTTTCTGTTCTGTGCATTCAACTAACAGAGTTGAACCTTACTTTTGATTGAGCCGTTCTGAAACACTCTTTCTGTAGAAACTGCAATTGGACATTCTGAGCGCTAAGAGGCCTATATTGGGAAAAATAATATCTTCAAATAAAAACTACACAGAAGCATTGTGTGAAACTTATTTCTGATATGTTCATTAAGCTAACAGAGTTAAACCATACTTTTGATTGCGCAGTTCTGAACACTCTTTCTGTAGAAAATGCAAGTGGACATTCGTAGCGCTAAGAGGGTAATAGTGGAAAAAGGAATATATTCAAATATAAACTACACAGTAGCATTCTGTGAAAATTCTTTCTGTTCTGTGCATTCAACTAACAGAGTTGAACTTTACTTTTGATTGAGCCGCTCTGAAACACTCTTTCTGTAGAAACTGCAATTGGACATGCTAAGCGCTAAGAGGCCTACATTGGGAAAAAGAATATCTTCAAATATAAACTACACAGATGCATTCTGTGAAACTTATTTCTGATCTGTAAATTCAGTTAACAGAGATAAAACATATTTTTGATTGAGCAGTTATGAAACACTCTTTTTGTAGAAAATGCAAGTGGAGATTCGGAGCGCTAAGAGGGTAATAGTGGAAAAAGGAATGTCTTCAAATATAAACTACCCAGAACCATTCGGTGAAACTTCTTTCTGATCTGTGAATTCAGCTAACAGAGTTAAACCATACTTTTGATTGAGCAGATCTGAACACTCTTTCTGTAGAAAATGCAACTGGACATTTGGAGCGCTAAGAGCGTAGTAGTGGAAAAAGGAATATATTCAAATATAAACTACACAGAAGCATTCTGTGAAACTTCTTTCTGATCTGAGCATTCAGCTAACAGAGTTAAACCATACTTTTGATTGAGCAGTTTTGAAACACTCTGTCTGTAGAAAATGCAACTGGACATTCGTAGCGCTAAGTGGGTAATAGTGGAAAAAAGAATATGTTCAAATATAAACTACACAGAAGTATTGTATGAAACTTCTTTCTGTTCTGTGCATTCAACTAACAGAGTTGAACCTCACTTTTGATTGAGCCGTTCTGAAACACTCTTTCTGTAGAAACTGCAATTGGACATTCTGAGTGCTAAGAGGCCTATATTGGGAAAAAGAATGTCTACAAATAAAAACTACACAGAAGAATTGTGTGAAACTTCTTTCTGTTCTGTTTGTTCAACTAAAAGAGTTGAACCTTAGTTTTGATTGAGCCGTTCTGAAACACTCTTTCTGTAGAAAATGCAAGTGGAGATTCGGAGCGATAAGAGGGTAATAGTGGAAAAAGGAATGTCTCCAAATATAAACTACACAGAATCATTCTGTGAAACTTCTTTCTGATCTGTGCATTCAGCTAACAGAGTTAAACCATACTTTTGATTGAGCAGATCTGAACACACTTTCTGTAGAAAATGCAACTGGACATTTGGAGCGCTAAGAGAGTAGTAGTGGAAAAAGGAATATATTCAAATATAAACTACACAGAAGCATTCTGTGAAACTTCTTTCTGATCTGAGCATTCAGCTAACAGAGTTAAACCATACTTTTGATTGAGCAGTTTTGAAACACTCTGTCTATAGAAAATGCAACTGGACATTCGTAGCGCTAAGTGGGTAATAGTGGAAAAAAGAATATGTTCAAATATAAACTACACAGAAGCATTGTATGAAACTTCTTTCTGTTCTGTGCATTCAACTAACAGAGTTGAACCTTACTTTTGATTGAGCCTTTCTGAAACACTCTTTCTGTAGAAACTGCAATTGGACATTCTGAGCGCTAAGAGGCCTCTATTGGGAAAAATAATATCTTCAAATAAAAACTACACAGAAGCATTGTGTGAAACTTATTTCTGATATGTTCATTAAGCTAACAGAGTTAAACCATACTTTTGATTGCGCAGTTCTGAACACTCTTTCTGTAGAAAATGCAAGTGGACATTCGGAGCGCTAAGAGGGTAATAGTGGAAAAAGGAATATATTCAAATATAAACTACACAGTAGCATTCTGTGAAAATACTTTCTGTTCTGTGCATTCAACTAACAGAGTTGAACCTTACTTTTGATTGAGCCGTTCTGAAACACTCTTTCTGTAGAAACTGTAATTGGACATGCTAAGCGCTAAGAGGCCTACATTGGGAAAAAGAATATCTTCAAATAAAAACTACACAGATGCATTCTGTGAAACTTATTTCTGATCTGTAAATTCAGTTAACAGAGATAAAACATATTTTTGATTGAGCAGTTATGAAACACTCTTTTTGTAGAAAATGCAAGTGGAGATTCGGAGCGCTAAGAGGATAATAGTGGAAAAAGGAATGTCTTCAAATATAAACTACACAGAATCATTCGGTGAAACTTCTTTCTGATCTGTGCATTCAGCTAATAGAGTTAAACCATACTTTTGATTGAGCAGATCTGAACACTCTTTCTGTAGAAAATGCAACTGGACATTTTGAGCGCTAAGAGCGTAGTAGTGGAAAAAGGAATATATTCAAATATAAACTACACAGAAGCATTCTGTGAAACTACTTTCTGATCTGAGCATTCAGCTAACAGAGTTAAACCATACTTTTGATTGAGCAGTTTTGAAACACTGTGTCTGTAGAAAATGCAACTGGACATTCGTAGCGCTAAGTGGGTAATAGTGGAAAAAGAATATGTTCAAATATAAACTACACAGAAGCATTCTGTGAAACTACTTTCTGTCCTGTGCATTCAACAAAAAGAGTTGAACCTTAGTTTTGATTGAGCCGTTCTGAAACACTCTTTCTGTAGAAAATGCAAGTGGAGATTCAGAGCGCTAAGAGGGTAATAGTGGAAAAAGGAATGTCTCCTAATATAAACTACACAGAATCATTCTGTGAAACTTCTTTCTGATCTGTGCATTCAGCTAACAGAGTTAAACCATACTTTTGATTGAGCAGATCTGAACACTCTTTCTGTAGAAAATGCAACTGGACATTTGGAGCGCTAATAGAGTAGTAGTGGAAAAAGGAATATATTCAAATATAAACTACACAGAAGCATTCTGTGAAACTTCTTTCTGATCTGAGCATTCAGCTAACAGATTTAAACCATACTTTTGATTGAGCAGTTTTGAAACACTCTGTCTGTAGAAAATGCAACTGGACATTCGTAGCGCTAAGTGGGTAATAGTGGAAAAAAGAATATGTTCAAATATAAACTACACAGAAGCATTGTATGAAACTTCTTTCTGTTCTGTGCATTCAACTAACAGAGTTGAACCTTACTTTTGATTGAGCCTTTCTGAAACACTCTTTCTGTAGAAACTGCAATTGGATATTCTGAGCGCTAAGAGGCCTCTATTGGGAAAAATAATATCTTCAAATAAAAACTACACAGAAGCATTGTGTGAAACTTATTTCTGATATGTTCATTAAGCTAACAGAGTTAAACCATACTTTTGATTGCGCAGTTCTGAACACTCTTTCTGTAGAAAATGCAAGTGGACATTCGCAGCGCTAAGAGGGTAATATTGGAAAAAGGAATATATTCAAATATAAACTACACAGTAGCATTCTGTGAAAATTCTTTCTGATCTGAGCATTCAGCTAACAGAGTTAAACCATACTTTTGATTGAGCAGTTTTGAAACACTCTGTCTGTAGAAAATGCAACTGGACATTCGTAGCGCTAAGTGGGTAATAGTGGAAAAAAGTATATGTTCAAATATAAACTACACAGAAGCATTGTATGAAACTTCTTTCTGTTCTGTGCATTCAACTAACAGAGTTGAACCTTACTTTTGATTGAGCTTTTCTGAAACACTCTTTCTGTAGAAACTGCAATTGGACATTCTGAGCGCTAAGAGGCCTCTATTGGGAAAAATAATATCTTCAAATAAAAACTACACAGAAGCATTGTGTGAAACTTATTTCTGATATGTTCATTAAGCTAACAGAGTTAAACCATACTTTTGATTGCGCAGTTCTGAACACTCTTTCTGTAGAAAATGCAAGTGGACATTCGGAGCGCTAAGAGGGTAATAGTGGAAAAAGGAATATATTCAAATATAAACTACACAGTAGCATTCTGTGAAAATACTTTCTGTTCTGTGCATTCAACTAACAGAGTTGAACCTTACTTTTGATTGAGCCGTTCTGAAACACTCTTTCTGTAGAAACTGCAATTGGACATGCTAAGCGCTAAGAGGCCTACATTGGGAAAAAGAATATCTTCAAATAAAAACTACACAGATGCATTCTGTGAAACTTATTTCTGAACTGTAAATTCAGTTAACAGAGATTAAACATATTTTTGATTGAGCAGTTATGAAACACTCTTTTTGTAGAAAATGCAAGTGGAGATTCGGAGCGCTAAGAGGGTAATAGTGGAAAAAGGAATGTCTTCAAATATAAACTACCCAGAACCATTCGGTGAAACATCTTTCTGATCTGTGAATTCAGCTAACAGAGTTAAACCATACTTTTGATTGAGCAGATCTGAACACTCTTTCTGTAGAAAATGCAACTGGACATTTGGAGCGCTAAGAGCGTAGTAGTGGAAAAAGGAATATATTCAAATATAAACTACACAGAAGCATTCTGTGAAACTTCTTTCTGATCTGAGCATTCAGCTAACAGAGTTAAACCATACTTTTGATTGAGCAGTTTTGAAACACTCTGTCTGTAGAAAATGCAACTGGACATTCGTAGCGCTAAGTGGGTAATAGTGGAAAAAAGAATATGTTCAAATATAAACTACACAGAAGTATTGTATGAAACTTCTTTCTGTTCTGTGCATTCAACTAACAGAGTTGAACCTCACTTTTGATTGAGCCGTTCTGAAACACTCTTTCTGTAGAAACTGCAATTGGACATTCTGAGCGCTAAGAGGACTATATTGGGAAAAAGAATGTCTACAAATAAAAACTACACAGAAGAATTGTGTGAAACTTCTTTCTGTTCTGTTTGTTCAACTAAAAGAGTTGAACCTTAGTTTTGATTGAGCCGTTCTGAAACACTCTTTCTGTAGAAAATGCAAGTGGAGATTCGGAGCGCTAAGAGGGTAATAGTGGAAAAGGGAATGTCTCCAAATATAAACTACACAGAATCATTCTGTGAAACTTCTTTCTGATCTGTGCATTCAGCTAACAGAGTTAAACCGTACTTTTGATTGAGCAGATCTGAACACTCTTTCTGTAGAAAATGCAACTGGACATTTGGAGTGCTCAGAGCGTAGTAGTGGAAAAAGGAATATATTCATATATAAACTACACAGAAGCATTCTGTGAAACTTCTTTCTGATCTGAGCATTCAGTTAACAGAGTTCAACCATACTTTTGATTGAGCAGTTTTGAAACACTCTGTCTGTAGAAAATGCAACTGGACATTCGTAGCGCTAAGTGGGTAATAGTGGAAAAAAGAATATGTTCAAATATAAACTACACAGAAGCATTGTATGAAACTTCTTTCTGTTCTGTGCATTCAAATAAAAGAGTTGAACCTTACTTTGGATTGAGCCGTACTGAAACACTCTTTCTGTAGAAACTGCAATTGGACATTCTGAGCGCCAAGAGGCCTATATTGGGAAAAATAATATCTTCAAATAAAAACTACACAGAAGCATTGTGTGAAACTTATTTCTGATATGTTCATTAAGCTAACAGAGTTAAACCATACTTTGATTGCGCAGTTCTGAACACTCTTTCTGTAGAAAATGCAAGTGGACATTCGGAGCGCTAAGAGGGTAATAGTGGAAAAAGGAATATATTCAAATATAAACTACACAGTAGCATTCTGTGAAAATTCTTTCTGTTCTGTGCATTCAACTAACAGAGTTGAACCTTACTTTTGATTGAGCCGTTCTGAAACACTCTTTCTGTAGAAACTGCAATTGGACATGCTAAGCGCTAAGAGGCCTACATTGGGAAAAAAATATCTTCAAATAAAAACTACACAGATGCATTCTGTGAAACTTATTTCTGATCTGTAAATTCAGTTAACAGAGATAAAACATATTTTTGATTGAGCAGTTATGAAACACTCTTTTTGTAGAAAATGCAAGTGGAGATTCGGAGCGCTAAGAGGGTAATAGTGGAAAAAGGAATGTCTTCAAATATAAACTACACAGAATCATTCGGTGAAACTTCTTTCTGATCTGTGCATTCAGCTAACACAGTTAAACCATACTTTTGATTGAGCAGATCTGAACACTCTTTCTGTAGAAAATGCAACTGGACATTTGGAGCGCTAAGAGCGTAGTAGTGGAAAAAGGAATATATTCAAATATAAACTACACAGAAGCATTCTGTGAAACTTCTTTCTGATCTGAGCATTCAGCTAACAGAGTTAAACCATACTTTTGATTGAGCAGTTTTGAAACACTCTGTCTGTAGAAAATGCAACTGGACATTCGTAGCGCTAAGTGGGTAATAGTGGAAAAAAGAATATGTTCAAATATAAACTACACAGAAATATTGTATGAAACTACTTTCTGTTCTGTGCATTCAACTAACAGAGTTGAACCTTACTTTTGATTGAGCCGTTCTGAAACACTCTTTCTGTAGAAACTGCAATTGGACATTCTGAGCGCTAAGAGGCCTATATTGGGAAAAATAATATCTTCAAATAAAAACTACACAGAAGCATTGTGTGAAACTTATTTCTGATATGTTCATTAAGCTAACAGAGTTAAACCATACTTTTGATTGCGCAGTTCTGAACACTCTTTCTGTAGAAAATGCAAGTGGACATTCGTAGCGCTAAGAGGGTAATAGTGGAAAAAGTAATATATTCAAATATAAACTACACAGTAGCATTCTGTGAAAATTCTTTCTGTTCTGTGCATTCAACTAACAGAGTTGAACTTTACTTTTGATTGAGCCGTTCTGAAACACTCTTTCTGTAGAAACTGCAATTGGACATGCTAAGCGCTAAGAGGCCTACATTGGGAAAAAGAATATCTTCAAATATAAACTACACAGATGCATTCTGTGAAACTTATTTCTGAACTGTAAATTCAGTTAACAGAGATTAAACATATTTTTGATTGAGCAGTTATGAAACACTCTTTTTGTAGAAAATGCAAGTGGAGATTCGGAGCGCTAAGAGGGTAATAGTGGAAAAAGGAATGTCTTCAAATATAAACTACCCAGAACCATTCGGTGAAACATCTTTCTGATCTGTGAATTCAGCTAACAGAGTTAAACCATACTTTTGATTGAGCAGATCTGAACACTCTTTCTGTAGAAAATGCAACTGGACATTTGGAGCGCTAAGAGCGTAGTAGTGGAAAAAGGAATATATTCAAATATAAACTACACAGAAGCATTCTGTGAAACTTCTTTCTGATCTGAGCATTCAGCTAACAGAGTTAAACCATACTTTTGATTGAGCAGTTTTGAAACACTCTGTCTGTAGAAAATGCAACTGGACATTCGTAGCGCTAAGTGGGTAATAGTGGAAAAAAGAATATGTTCAAATATAAACTACACAGAAGTATTGTATGAAACTTCTTTCTGTTCTGTGCATTCAACTAACAGAGTTGAACCTCACTTTTGATTGAGCCGTTCTGAAACACTCTTTCTGTAGAAACTGCAATTGGACATTCTGAGCGCTAAGAGGACTATATTGGGAAAAAGAATGTCTACAAATAAAAACTACACAGAAGAATTGTGTGAAACTTCTTTCTGTTCTGTTTGTTCAACTAAAAGAGTTGAACCTTAGTTTTGATTGAGCCGTTCTGAAACACTCTTTCTGTAGAAAATGCAAGTGGAGATTCGGAGCGCTAAGAGGGTAATAGTGGAAAAAGGAATGTCTCCAAATATAAACTACACAGAATCATTCTGTGAAACTTCTTTCTGATCTGTGCATTCAGCTAACAGAGTTAAACCATACTTTTGATTGAGCAGATCTGAACACACTTTCTGTAGAAAATGCAACTGGACATTTGGAGCGCTAAGAGAGTAGTAGTGGAAAAAGGAATATATTCAAATATAAACTACACAGAAGCATTCTGTGAAACTTCTTTCTGATCTGAGCATTCAGCTAACAGAGTTAAACCATACTTTTGATTGAGCAGTTTTGAAACACTCTGTCTGTAGAAAATGCAACTGGACATTCGTAGCGCTAAGTGGGTAATAGTGGAAAAAAGAATATGTTCAAATATAAACTACACAGAAGCATTGTATGAAACTTCTTTCTGTTCTGTGCATTCAACTAAAAGAGTTGAACCTTACTTTGGATTGAGCCGTTCTGAAACACTCTTTCTGTAGAAACTGCAATTGGACATTCTGAGCGCCAAGAGGCCTATATTGGGAAAAATAATATCTTCAAATAAAAACTACACAGAAGCATTGTGTGAAACTTATATCTGATATGTTCATTAAGCTAACAGAGTTAAACCATACTTTGATTGCGCAGTTCTGAACACTCTTTCTGTAGAAAATGCAAGTGGACATTCGGAGCGCTAAGAGGGTAATAGTGGAAAAAGGAATATATTCAAATATAAACTACACAGTAGCATTCTGTGAAAATTCTTTCTGTTCTGTGCATTCAACTAACAGAGTTGAACCTTACTTTTGATTGAGCCGTTCTGAAACACTCTTTCTGTAGAAACTGCAATTGGACATGCTAAGCGCTAAGAGGCCTACATTGGGAAAAAAATATCTTCAAATAAAAACTACACAGATGCATTCTGTGAAACTTATTTCTGATCTGTAAATTCAGTTAACAGAGATAAAACATATTTTTGATTGAGCAGTTATGAAACACTCTTTTTGTAGAAAATGCAAGTGGAGATTCGGAGCGCGAAGAGGGTAATAGTGGAAAAAGGAATGTCTTCAAATATAAACTACACAGAATCATTCGGTGAAACTTCTTTCTGATCTGTGCATTCAGCTAACACAGTTAAACCATACTTTTGATTGAGCAGATCTGAACACTCTTTCTGTAGAAAATGCAACTGGACATTTGGAGCGCTGAGAGCGTAGTAGTGGAAAAAGGAATATATTCAAATATAAACTACACAGAAGCATTCTGTGAAACTTCTTTCTGATCTGAGCATTCAGCTAACAGAGTTAAACCATACTTTTGATTGAGCAGTTTTGAAACACTCTGTCTGTAGAAAATGCAACTGGACATTCGTAGCGCTAAGTGGGTAATAGTGGAAAAAAGAATATGTTCAAATATAAACTACACAGAAATATTGTATGAAACTACTTTCTGTTCTGTGCATTCAACTAACAGAGTTGAACCTTACTTTTGATTGAGCCGTTCTGAAACACTCTTTCTGTAGAAACTGCAATTGGACATTCTGAGCGCTAAGAGGCCTATATTGGGAAAAATAATATCTTCAAATAAAAACTACACAGAAGCATTGTGTGAAACTTATTTCTGATATGTTCATTAAGCTAACAGAGTTAAACCATACTTTTGATTGCGCAGTTCTGAACACTCTTTCTGTAGAAAATGCAAGTGGACATTCGTAGCGCTAAGAGGGTAATAGTGGAAAAAGGAATATATTCAAATATAAACTACACAGTAGCATTCTGTGAAAATTCTTTCTGTTCTGTGCATTCAACTAACAGAGTTGAACTTTACTTTTGATTGAGCCGCTCTGAAACACTCTTTCTGTAGAAACTGCAATTGGACATGCTAAGCGCTAAGAGGCCTACATTGGGAAAAAGAATATCTTCAAATATAAACTACACAGATGCATTCTGTGAAACTTATTTCTGATCTGTAAATTCAGTTAACAGAGATAAAACATATTTTTGATTGAGCAGTTATGAAACACTCTTTTTGTAGAAAATGCAAGTGGAGATTCGGAGCGCTAAGAGGGTAATAGTGGAAAAAGGAATGTCTTCAAATATAAACTACCCAGAACCATTCGGTGAAACTTCTTTCTGATCTGTGAATTCAGCTAACAGAGTTAAACCATACTTTTGATTGAGCAGATCTGAACACTCTTTCTGTAGAAAATGCAACTGGACATTTGGAGCGCTAAGAGCGTAGTAGTGGAAAAAGGAATATATTCAAATATAAACTACACAGAAGCATTCTGTGAAACTTCTTTCTGATCTGAGCATTCAGCTAACAGAGTTAAACCATACTTTTGATTGAGCAGTTTTGAAACACTCTGTCTGTAGAAAATGCAACTGGACATTCGTAGCGCTAAGTGGGTAATAGTGGAAAAAAGAATATGTTCAAATATAAACTACACAGAAGTATTGTATGAAACTTCTTTCTGTTCTGTGCATTCAACTAACAGAGTTGAACCTCACTTTTGATTGAGCCGTTCTGAAACACTCTTTCTGTAGAAACTGCAATTGGACATTCTGAGTGCTAAGAGGCCTATATTGGGAAAAAGAATGTCTACAAATAAAAACTACACAGAAGAATTGTGTGAAACTTCTTTCTGTTCTGTTTGTTCAACTAAAAGAGTTGAACCTTAGTTTTGATTGAGCCGTTCTGAAACACTCTTTCTGTAGAAAATGCAAGTGGAGATTCGGAGCGATAAGAGGGTAATAGTGGAAAAAGGAATGTCTCCAAATATAAACTACACAGAATCATTCTGTGAAACTTCTTTCTGATCTGTGCATTCAGCTAACAGAGTTAAACCATACTTTTGATTGAGCAGATCTGAACACACTTTCTGTAGAAAATGCAACTGGACATTTGGAGCGCTAAGAGAGTAGTAGTGGAAAAAGGAATATATTCAAATATAAACTACACAGAAGCATTCTGTGAAACTTCTTTCTGATCTGAGCATTCAGCTAACAGAGTTAAACCATACTTTTGATTGAGCAGTTTTGAAACACTCTGTCTATAGAAAATGCAACTGGACATTCGTAGCGCTAAGTGGGTAATAGTGGAAAAAAGAATATGTTCAAATATAAACTACACAGAAGCATTGTATGAAACTTCTTTCTGTTCTGTGCATTCAACTAACAGAGTTGAACCTTACATTTGATTGAGCCTTTCTGAAACACTCTTTCTGTAGAAACTGCAATTGGACATTCTGAGCGCTAAGAGGCCTCTATTGGGAAAAATAATATCTTCAAATAAAAACTACACAGAAGCATTGTGTGAAACTTATTTCTGATATGTTCATTAAGCTAACAGAGTTAAACCATACTTTTGATTGCGCAGTTCTGAACACTCTTTCTGTAGAAAATGCAAGTGGACATTCGGAGCGCTAAGAGGGTAATAGTGGAAAAAGGAATATATTCAAATATAAACTACACAGTAGCATTCTGTGAAAATACTTTCTGTTCTGTGCATTCAACTAACAGAGTTGAACCTTACTTTTGATTGAGCCGTTCTGAAACACTCTTTCTGTAGAAACTGTAATTGGACATGCTAAGCGCTAAGAGGCCTACATTGGGAAAAAGAATATCTTCAAATAAAAACTACACAGATGCATTCTGTGAAACTTATTTCTGATCTGTAAATTCAGTTAACAGAGATAAAACATATTTTTGATTGAGCAGTTATGAAACACTCTTTTTGTAGAAAATGCAAGTGGAGATTCGGAGCGCTAAGAGGATAATAGTGGAAAAAGGAATGTCTTCAAATATAAACTACACAGAATCATTCGGTGAAACTTCTTTCTGATCTGTGCATTCAGCTAATAGAGTTAAACCATACTTTTGATTGAGCAGATCTGAACACTCTTTCTGTAGAAAATGCAACTGGACATTTTGAGCGCTAAGAGCGTAGTAGTGGAAAAAGGAATATATTCAAATATAAACTACACAGAAGCATTCTGTGAAACTACTTTCTGATCTGAGCATTCAGCTAACAGAGTTAAACCATACTTTTGATTGAGCAGTTTTGAAACACTGTGTCTGTAGAAAATGCAACTGGACATTCGTAGCGCTAAGTGGGTAATAGTGGAAAAAGAATATGTTCAAATATAAACTACACAGAAGCATTCTGTGAAACTACTTTCTGTCCTGTGCATTCAACAAAAAGAGTTGAACCTTAGTTTTGATTGAGCCGTTCTGAAACACTCTTTCTGTAGAAAATGCAAGTGGAGATTCAGAGCGCTAAGAGGGTAATAGTGGAAAAAGGAATGTCTCCTAATATAAACTACACAGAATCATTCTGTGAAACTTCTTTCTGATCTGTGCATTCAGCTAACAGAGTTAAACCATACTTTTGATTGAGCAGATCTGAACACTCTTTCTGTAGAAAATGCAACTGGACATTTGGAGCGCTAATAGAGTAGTAGTGGAAAAAGGAATATATTCAAATATAAACTACACAGAAGCATTCTGTGAAACTTCTTTCTGATCTGAGCATTCAGCTAACAGATTTAAACCATACTTTTGATTGAGCAGTTTTGAAACACTCTGTCTGTAGAAAATGCAACTGGACATTCGTAGCGCTAAGTGGGTAATAGTGGAAAAAAGAATATGTTCAAATATAAACTACACAGAAGCATTGTATGAAACTTCTTTCTGTTCTGTGCATTCAACTAACAGAGTTGAACCTTACTTTTGATTGAGCCTTTCTGAAACACTCTTTCTGTAGAAACTGCAATTGGATATTCTGAGCGCTAAGAGGCCTCTATTGGGAAAAATAATATCTTCAAATAAAAACTACACAGAAGCATTGTGTGAAACTTATTTCTGATATGTTCATTAAGCTAACAGAGTTAAACCATACTTTTGATTGCGCAGTTCTGAACACTCTTTCTGTAGAAAATGCAAGTGGACATTCGCAGCGCTAAGAGGGTAATATTGGAAAAAGGAATATATTCAAATATAAACTACACAGTAGCATTCTGTGAAAATTCTTTCTGATCTGAGCATTCAGCTAACAGAGTTAAACCATACTTTTGATTGAGCAGTTTTGAAACACTCTGTCTGTAGAAAATGCAACTGGACATTCGTAGCGCTAAGTGGGTAATAGTGGAAAAAAGAATATGTTCAAATATAAACTACACAGAAGCATTGTATGAAACTTCTTTCTGTTCTGTGCATTCAACTAACAGAGTTGAACCTTACTTTTGATTGAGCTTTTCTGAAACACTCTTTCTGTAGAAACTGCAATTGGACATTCTGAGCGCTAAGAGGCCTCTATTGGGAAAAATAATATCTTCAAATAAAAACTACACAGAAGCATTGTGTGAAACTTATTTCTGATATGTTCATTAAGCTAACAGAGTTAAACCATACTTTTGATTGCGCAGTTCTGAACACTCTTTCTGTAGAAAATGCAAGTGGACATTCGGAGCGCTAAGAGGGTAATAGTGGAAAAAGGAATATATTCAAATATAAACTACACAGTAGCATTCTGTGAAAATACTTTCTGTTCTGTGCATTCAACTAACAGAGTTGAACCTTACTTTTGATTGAGCCGTTCTGAAACACTCTTTCTGTAGAAACTGCAATTGGACATGCTAAGCGCTAAGAGGCCTACATTGGGAAAAAGAATATCTTCAAATAAAAACTACACAGATGCATTCTGTGAAACTTATTTCTGAACTGTAAATTCAGTTAACAG
This sequence comes from Symphalangus syndactylus, assembly GCF_028878055.3. Classification (NCBI taxonomy): domain Eukaryota; kingdom Metazoa; phylum Chordata; class Mammalia; order Primates; family Hylobatidae; genus Symphalangus; species Symphalangus syndactylus. The sequence continues at coordinate 136,081,079 of NC_072433.2, read as the reverse complement.
AGATAAAACATATTTTTGATTGAGCAGTTATGAAACACTCTTTTTTTAGAAAATGCAAGTGGAGATTCGGAGCGCTAAGAGGGTAATAGTGGAAAAAGGAATGTCTTCAAATATAAACTACCCAGAATCATTCGGTGAAACTTCTTTCTGATCTGTGAATTCAGCTAACAGAGTTAAACCATACTTTTGATTGAGCAGATCTGAACACTCTTTCTGTAGAAAATGCAACTGGACATTTGGAGCGCTAAGAGCGTAGTAGTGGAAAAAGGAATATATTCAAATATAAACTACACAGAAGCATTCTGTGAAACTTCTTTCTGATCTGAGCATTCAGCTAACAGAGTTAAACCATACTTTTGATTGAGCAGTTTTGAAACACTCTGTCTGTAGAAAATGCAACTGGACATTCGTAGCGCTAAGTGGGTAATAGTGGAAAAAAGAATATGTTCAAATATAAACTACACAGAAGTATTGTATGAAACTTCTTTCTGTTCTGTGCATTCAACTAACAGAGTTGAACCTCACTTTTGATTGAGCCGTTCTGAAACACTCTTTCTGTAGAAACTGCAATTGGACATTCTGAGCGCTAAGAGGCCTATATTGGGAAAAAGAATGTCTACAAATAAAAACTACACAGAAGAATTGTGTGGAACTTCTTTCTGTTCTGTTTGTTCAACTAAAAGAGTTGAACCTTAGTTTTGATTGAGCCGTTCTGAAACACTCTTTCTGGAGAAAATGCAAGTGGAGATTCGGAGCGCTAAGAGGGTAATAGTGGAAAAAGGAATGTCTCCAAATATAAACTACACAGAATCATTCTGTGAAACTTCTTTCTGATCTGTGCATTCAGCTAACAGAGTTAAACCATACTTTTGATTGAGCAGATCTGAACACTCTTTCTGTAGAAAATGCAACTGGACATTTGGAGCGCTAAGAGAGTAGTAGTGGAAAAAGGAATATATTCAAATATAAACTACACAGAAGCATTCTGTGAAACTTCTTTCTGATCTGAGCATTCAGCTAACAGAGTTAAACCATACTTTTGATTGAGCAGTTTTGAAACACTCTGTCTGTAGAAAATGCAACTGGACATTCGTAGCGCTAAGTGGGTAATAGTGGAAAAAAGAATATGTTCAAATATAAACTACACAGAAGCATTGTATGAAACTTCTTTCTGTTCTGTGCATTCAACTAACAGAGTTGAACCTTACTTTTGATTGAGCCTTTCTGAAACACTCTTTCTGTAGAAACTGCAATTGGACATTCTGAGCGCTAAGAGGGTAATAGTGGAAAAAGGAATGTCTCCAAATATAAACTACACAGAATTATTCTGCGAAACTTCTTTCTGATCTGTGCATTCAGCTAACAGAGTTAAACCATACTTTTCATTGCGCAGTTCTGAACACTCTTTCTGTAGAAAACGCAAGTGGACATTCGGAGCGCTAAGAGGGTAATAGTGGAAAAAGGAATATATTCAAATATAAACTACACAGTAGCATTCTGTGAAAATCCTTTCTGTTCTGTGCATTCAACTAAGAGAGTTGAACCTTACTTTTGATTGAGCCGTTCTGAAACACTCTTTCTTTAGAAACTGCAATTGGACATGCTAAGCGCTAAGAGGCCTACATTGGGAAAAAGAATATCTTCAAATAAAAACTACACAGATGCATTCCGTGAAACTTATTTCTGATCTGTAAATTCAGTTAACAGAGATAAAACATATTTTTGATTGAGCAGTTATGAAACACTCTTTTTGTAGAAAATGCAAGTGGAGATTCGGAGCGCTAAGAGGGTAATAGTGGAAAAAGGAATGTCTTCAAATATAAACTACACAGAATCATTCGGTGAAACTTCTTTCTGATCTCTGCATTCAGCTAACAGAGTTAAACCATACATTTGATTGAGCAGATCTGAACACTCTTTCTGTAGAAAATGCAACTGGACATTTGGAGCGCTAAGAGCGTAGTAGTGGAAAAAGGAATATATTCAAATATAAACTACACAGAAGCATACTGTGAAACTTCTTTCTGATCTGAGCATTCGGCTAACAGAGTTAAACCATACTTTTGATTGAGCAGTTTTGAAACACTCTGTCTGTAGAAAATGCAACTGGACATTCGTAGCGCTAAGTGGGTAATAGTGGAAAAAAGAATATGTTCAAATATAAACTACACAGAAGCATTGTATGAAACTTCTTTCTGTTCTGTGCATTCAACTAACAGAGTTGAACCTTACTTTTGATTGAGCCTTTCTGAAACACTCTTTCGGTACAAACTGCAATTGGACATTCTGAGCGCTAAGAGGCCTATTTTGGGAAAAATAATATCTTCAAATAAAAACTACACAGAACCGTTGTGTGAAACTTATTTCTGATATGTTCATTAAGCTAACAGAGTTAAACCATACTTTTGATTGCGCAGTTCTGAACACTCTTTCTGTAGAAAATGCAAGTGGACATTCGGAGCGCTAAGAGGGTAATAGTGGAAAAAGGAATATATTCAAATATAAACTACACAGTAGCATTCTGTGAAAATACTTTCTGTTCTGTGCATTCAACTAACAGAGTTGAACCTTACTTTTGATTGAGCCGTTCTGAAACACTCTATCTGTAGAAACTGCAATTGGACATGCTAAGCGCTAAGAGGCCTACATTGGGAAAAAGAATATCTTCAAATAAAAACTACACAGATGCATTCTGTGAAACTTATTTCTGATCTGTAAATTCAGTTAACAGAGATAAAACATATTTTTGATTGAGCAGTTATGAAACACTCTTTTTGTAGAAAATGCAAGTGGAGATTCGGAGCGCTAAGAGGGTAATAGTGGAAAAAGGAATGTCTTCAAATATAAACTACCCAGAATCATTCGGTGAAACGTCTTTCTGATCTGTGAATTCAGCTAACAGAGTTAAACCATACTTTTGATTGAGCAGATCTGAACACTCTTTCTGTAGAAAATGCAACTGGACATTTGGAGCGCTAAGAGCGTAGTAGTGGAAAAAGGAATATATTCAAATATAAACTACACAGAAGCATTCTGTGAAACTTCTTTCTGATCTGAGCATTCAGCTAACAGAGTTAAACCATACTTTTGATTGAGCAGTTTTGAAACACTCTGTCTGTAGAAAATGCAACTGGACATTCGTAGCGCTAAGTGGGTAATAGTGGAAAAAAGAATATGTTCAAATATAAACTACACAGAAGTATTGTATGAAACTTCTTTCTGTTCTGTGCATTCAACTAACAGAGTTGAACCTCACTTTTGATTGAGCCGTTCTGAAACACTCTTTCTGTAGAAACTGCAATTGGACATTCTGAGCGCTAAGAGGCCTATATTGGGAAAAAGAATGTCTACAAATAAAAACTACACAGAAGAATTGTGTGAAACTTCTTTCTGTTCTGTTTGTTCAACTAAAAGAGTTGAACCTTAGTTTTGATTGAACCGTTCTGAAACACTCTTTCTGTAGAAAATGCAAGTGGAGATTCGGAGCGCTAAGAGGGTAATAGTGGAAAAAGGAATGTCTCCAAATATAAACTACACAGAATCATTCTGTGAAACTTCTTTCTGATCTGTGCATTCAGCTAACAGAGTTAAACCGTACTTTTGATTGAGCAGATCTGAACACTCTTTCTGTAGAAAATGCAACTGGACATTTGGAGTGCTCAGAGCGTAGTAGTGGAAAAAGGAATATATTCAAATATAAACTACACAGAAGCATTCTGTGAAACTTCTTTCTGATCTGAGCATTCAGTTAACCGAGTTAAACCATACTTTTGATTGAGCAGTTTTGAAACACTCTGTCTGTAGAAAATGCAACTGGACATTCGTAGCGCTAAGTGGGTAATAGTGGAAAAAAGAATATGTTCAAATATAAACTACACAGAAGCATTGTATGAAACTTCTTTCTGTTCTGTGCATTCAACTAACAGAGTTGAACCTTACTTTGGATTGAGCTGTTCTGAAACACTCTTTCTGTAGAAACTGCAATTGGACATTCTGAGCGCTAAGAGGCCTATATTGGGAAAAATAATATCTTCAAATAAAAACTATACAGAAGCATTGTGTGAAACTTATTTCTGATATGTTCATTAAGCTAACAGAGTTAAACCATACTTTGATTGCGCAGTTCTGAACACTCTTTCTGTAGAAAATGCAAGTGGACATTCGGAGCGCTAAGAGGGTAAGAGTGGAAAAAGGAATATATTCAAATATAAACTACACAGTAGCATTCTGTGAAAATTCTTTCTGTTCTGTGCATTCAACTAACAGAGTTGAACCTTACTTTTGATTGAGCCGTTCTGAAACACTCTTTCTGTAGAAACTGCAATTGGACATGCTAAGCGCTAAGAGGCCTACATTGGGAAAAAGAATATCTTCAAATAAAAACTACACAGATGCATTCTGTGAAACTTATTTCTGAACTGTAAATTCAGTTAACAGAGATAAAACATATTTTTGATTGAGCAGTTATGAAACACTCTTTTTTTAGAAAATGCAAGTGGAGATTCGGAGCGCTAAGAGGGTAATAGTGGAAAAAGGAATGTCTTCAAATATAAACTACCCAGAATCATTCGGTGAAACTTCTTTCTGATCTGTGAATTCAGCTAACAGAGTTAAACCATACTTTTGATTGAGCAGATCTGAACACTCTTTCTGTAGAAAATGCAACTGGACATTTGGAGCGCTAAGAGCGTAGTAGTGGAAAAAGGAATATATTCAAATATAAACTACACAGAAGCATTCTGTGAAACTTCTTTCTGATCTGAGCATTCAGCTAACAGAGTTAAACCATACTTTTGATTGAGCAGTTTTGAAACACTCTGTCTGTAGAAAATGCAACTGGACATTCGTAGCGCTAAGTGGGTAATAGTGGAAAAAAGAATATGTTCAAATATAAACTACACAGAAGTATTGTATGAAACTTCTTTCTGTTCTGTGCATTCAACTAACAGAGTTGAACCTCACTTTTGATTGAGCCGTTCTGAAACACTCTTTCTGTAGAAACTGCAATTGGACATTCTGAGCGCTAAGAGGCCTATATTGGGAAAAAGAATGTCTACAAATAAAAACTACACAGAAGAATTGTGTGGAACTTCTTTCTGTTCTGTTTGTTCAACTAAAAGAGTTGAACCTTAGTTTTGATTGAGCCGTTCTGAAACACTCTTTCTGGAGAATATGCAAGTGGAGATTCGGAGCGCTAAGAGGGTAATAGTGGAAAAAGGAATGTCTCCAAATATAAACTACACAGAATCATTCTGTGAAACTTCTTTCTGATCTGTGCATTCAGCTAACAGAGTTAAACCATACTTTTGATTGAGCAGATCTGAACACTCTTTCTGTAGAAAATGCAACTGGACATTTGGAGCGCTAAGAGAGTAGTAGTGGAAAAAGGAATATATTCAAATATAAACTACACAGAAGCATTCTGTGAAACTTCTTTCTGATCTGAGCATTCAGCTAACAGAGTTAAACCATACTTTTGATTGAGCAGTTTTGAAACACTCTGTCTGTAGAAAATGCAACTGGACATTCGTAGCGCTAAGTGGGTAATAGTGGAAAAAAGAATATGTTCAAATATAAACTACACAGAAGCATTGTATGAAACTTCTTTCTGTTCTGTGCATTCAACTAACAGAGTTGAACCTTACTTTTGATTGAGCCTTTCTGAAACACTCTTTCTGTAGAAACTGCAATTGGACATTCTGAGCGCTAAGAGGGTAATAGTGGAAAAAGGAATGTCTCCAAATATAAACTACACAGAATCATTCTGTGAAACTTCTTTCTGATCTGTGCATTCAGCTAACAGAGTTAAACCATACTTTTGATTGCGCAGTTCTGAACACTCTTTCTGTAGAAAACGCAAGTGGACATTCGGAGCGCTAAGAGGGTAATAGTGGAAAAAGGAATATATTCAAATATAAACTACACAGTAGCATTCTGTGAAAATGCTTTCTGTTCTGTGCATTCAACTAAGAGAGTTGAACCTTACTTTTGATTGAGCCGCTCTGAAACACTCTTTCTTTAGAAACTGCAATTGGACATGCTAAGCGCTAAGAGGCCTACATTGGGAAAAAGAATATCTTCAAATAAAAACTACACAGATGCATTCCGTGAAACTTATTTCTGATCTGTAAATTCAGTTAACAGAGATAAAACATATTTTTGATTGAGCAGTTATGAAACACTCTTTTTGTAGAAAATGCAAGTGGAGATTCGGAGCGCTAAGAGGGTAATAGTGGAAAAAGGAATGTCTTCAAATATAAACTACACAGAATCATTCGGTGAAACTTCTTTCTGATCTCTGCATTCAGCTAACAGAGTTAAACCATACATTTGATTGAGCAGATCTGAACACTCTTTCTGTAGAAAATGCAACTGGACATTTGGAGCGCTAAGAGCGTAGTAGTGGAAAAAGGAATATATTCAAATATAAACTACACAGAAGCATACTGTGAAACTTCTTTCTGATCTGAGCATTCGGCTAACAGAGTTAAACCATACTTTTGATTGAGCAGTTTTGAAACACTCTGTCTGTAGAAAATGCAACTGGACATTCGTAGCGCTAAGTGGGTAATAGTGGAAAAAAGAATATGTTCAAATATAAACTACACAGAAGCATTGTATGAAACTTCTTTCTGTTCTGTGCATTCAACTAACAGAGTTGAACCTTACTTTTGATTGAGCCTTTCTGAAACACTCTTTCGGTAGAAACTGCAATTGGACATTCTGAGCGCTAAGAGGCCTATTTTGGGAAAAATAATATCTTCAAATAAAAACTACACAGAACCGTTGTGTGAAACTTATTTCTGATATGTTCATTAAGCTAACAGAGTTAAACCATACTTTTGATTGCGCAGTTCTGAACACTCTTTCTGTAGAAAATGCAAGTGGACATTCGGAGCGCTAAGAGGGTAATAGTGGAAAAAGGAATATATTCAAATATAAACTACACAGTAGCATTCTGTGAAAATACTTTCTGTTCTGTGCATTCAACTAACAGAGTTGAACCTTACTTTTGATTGAGCCGTTCTGAAACACTCTTTCTGTAGAAACTGCAATTGGACATGCTAAGCGCTAAGAGGCCTACATTGGGAAAAAGAATATCTTCAAATAAAAACTACACAGATGCATTCTGTGAAACTTATTTCTGATCTGTAAATTCAGTTAACAGAGATAAAACATATTTTTGATTGAGCAGTTATGAAACACTCTTTTTGTAGAAAATGCAAGTGGAGATTCGGAGCGCTAAGAGGGTAATAGTGGAAAAAGGAATGTCTTCAAATATAAACTACCCAGAATCATTCGGTGAAACGTCTTTCTGATCTGTGAATTCAGCTAACAGAGTTAAACCATACTTTTGATTGAGCAGATCTGAACACTCTTTCTGTAGAAAATGCAACTGGACATTTGGAGCGCTAAGAGCGTAGTAGTGGAAAAAGGAATATATTCAAATATAAACTACACAGAAGCATTCTGTGAAACTTCTTTCTGATCTGAGCATTCAGCTAACAGAGTTAAACCATACTTTTGATTGAGCAGTTTTGAAACACTCTGTCTGTAGAAAATGCAACTGGACATTCGTAGCGCTAAGTGGGTAATAGTGGAAAAAAGAATATGTTCAAATATAAACTACACAGAAGTATTGTATGAAACTTCTTTCTGTTCTGTGCATTCAACTAACAGAGTTGAACCTCACTTTTGATTGAGCCGTTCTGAAACACTCTTTCTGTAGAAACTGCAATTGGACATTCTGAGCGCTAAGAGGCCTATATTGGGAAAAAGAATGTCTACAAATAAAAACTACACAGAAGAATTGTGTGAAACTTCTTTCTGTTCTGTTTGTTCAACTAAAAGAGTTGAACCTTAGTTTTGATTGAACCGTTCTGAAACACTCTTTCTGTAGAAAATGCAAGTGGAGATTCGGAGCGCTAAGATGGTAATAGTGGAAAAAGGAATGTCTCCAAATATAAACTACACAGAATCATTCTGTGAAACTTCTTTCTGATCTGTGCATTCAGCTAACAGAGTTAAACCGTACTTTTGATTGAGCAGATCTGAACACTCTTTCTGTAGAAAATGCAACTGGACATTTGGAGTGCTCAGATCGTAGTAGTGGAAAAAGGAATATATTCAAATATAAACTACACAGAAGCATTCTGTGAAACTTCTTTCTGATCTGAGCATTCAGTTAACCGAGTTAAACCATACTTTTGATTGAGCAGTTTTGAAACACTCTGTCTGTAGAAAATGCAACTGGACATTCGTAGCGCTAAGTGGGTAATAGTGGAAAAAATAATATGTTCAAATATAAACTACACAGAAGCATTGTATGAAACTTCTTTCTGTTCTGTGCATTCAACTAACAGAGTTGAACCTTACTTTGGATTGAGCTGTTCTGAAACACTCTTTCTGTAGAAACTGCAATTGGACATTCTGAGCGCTAAGAGGCCTATATTGGGAAAAATAATATCTTCAAATAAAAACTATACAGAAGCATTGTGTGAAACTTATTTCTGATATGTTCATTAAGCTAACAGAGTTAAACCATACTTTGATTGCGCAGTTCTGAACACTCTTTCTGTAGAAAATGCAAGTGGACATTCGGAGCGCTAAGAGGGTAAGAGTGGAAAAAGGAATATATTCAAATATAAACTACACAGTAGCATTCTGTGAAAATTCTTTCTGTTCTGTGCATTCAACTAACAGAGTTGAACCTTACTTTTGATTGAGCCGTTCTGAAACACTCTTTCTGTAGAAACTGCAATTGGACATGCTAAGCGCTAAGAGGCCTACATTGGGAAAAAGAATATCTTCAAATAAAAACTACACAGATGCATTCTGTGAAACTTATTTCTGAACTGTAAATTCAGTTAACAGAGATAAAACATATTTTTGATTGAGCAGTTATGAAACACTCTTTTTTTAGAAAATGCAAGTGGAGATTCGGAGCGCTAAGAGGGTAATAGTGGAAAAAGGAATGTCTTCAAATATAAACTACCCAGAATCATTCGGTGAAACTTCTTTCTGATCTGTGAATTCAGCTAACAGAGTTAAACCATACTTTTGATTGAGCAGATCTGAACACTCTTTCTGTAGAAAATGCAACTGGACATTTGGAGCGCTAAGAGCGTAGTAGTGGAAAAAGGAATATATTCAAATATAAACTACACAGAAGCATTCTGTGAAACTTCTTTCTGATCTGAGCATTCAGCTAACAGAGTTAAACCATACTTTTGATTGAGCAGTTTTGAAACACTCTGTCTGTAGAAAATGCAACTGGACATTCGTAGCGCTAAGTGGGTAATAGTGGAAAAAAGAATATGTTCAAATATAAACTACACAGAAGTATTGTATGAAACTTCTTTCTGTTCTGTGCATTCAACTAACAGAGTTGAACCTCACTTTTGATTGAGCCGTTCTGAAACACTCTTTCTGTAGAAACTGCAATTGGACATTCTGAGCGCTAAGAGGCCTATATTGGGAAAAAGAATGTCTACAAATAAAAACTACACAGAAGAATTGTGTGGAACTTCTTTCTGTTCTGTTTGTTCAACTAAAAGAGTTGAACCTTAGTTTTGATTGAGCCGTTCTGAAACACTCTTTCTGGAGAATATGCAAGTGGAGATTCGGAGCGCTAAGAGGGTAATAGTGGAAAAAGGAATGTCTCCAAATATAAACTACACAGAATCATTCTGTGAAACTTCTTTCTGATCTGTGCATTCAGCTAACAGAGTTAAACCATACTTTTGATTGAGCAGATCTGAACACTCTTTCTGTAGAAAATGCAACTGGACATTTGGAGCGCTAAGAGAGTAGTAGTGGAAAAAGGAATATATTCAAATATAAACTACACAGAAGCATTCTGTGAAACTTCTTTCTGATCTGAGCATTCAGCTAACAGAGTTAAACCATACTTTTGATTGAGCAGTTTTGAAACACTCTGTCTGTAGAAAATGCAACTGGACATTCGCAGCGCTAAGTGGGTAATAGTGGAAAAAAGAATATGTTCAAATATAAACTACACAGAAGCATTGTATGAAACTTCTTTCTGTTCTGTGCATTCAACTAACAGAGTTGAACCTTACTTTTGATTGAGCCTTTCTGAAACACTCTTTCTGTAGAAACTGCAATTGGACATTCTGAGCGCTAAGAGGGTAATAGTGGAAAAAGGAATGTCTCCAAATATAAACTACACAGAATCATTCTGTGAAACTTCTTTCTGATCTGTGCATTCAGCTAACAGAGTTAAACCATACTTTTGATTGCGCAGTTCTGAACACTCTTTCTGTAGAAAACGCAAGTGGACATTCGGAGCGCTAAGAGGGTAATAGTGGAAAAAGGAATATATTCAAATATAAACTACACAGTAGCATTCTGTGAAAATGCTTTCTGTTCTGTGCATTCAACTAAGAGAGTTGAACCTTACTTTTGATTGAGCCGCTCTGAAACACTCTTTCTTTAGAAACTGCAATTGGACATGCTAAGCGCTAAGAGGCCTACATTGGGAAAAAGAATATCTTCAAATAAAAACTACACAGATGCATTCCGTGAAACTTATTTCTGATCTGTAAATTCAGTTAACAGAGATAAAACATATTTTTGATTGAGCAGTTATGAAACACTCTTTTTGTAGAAAATGCAAGTGGAGATTCGGAGCGCTAAGAGGGTAATAGTGGAAAAAGGAATGTCTTCAAATATAAACTACACAGAATCATTCGGTGAAACTTCTTTCTGATCTCTGCATTCAGCTAACAGAGTTAAACCATACATTTGATTGAGCAGATCTGAACACTCTTTCTGTAGAAAATGCAACTGGACATTTGGAGCGCTAAGAGCGTAGTAGTGGAAAAAGGAATATATTCAAATATAAACTACACAGAAGCATACTGTGAAACTTCTTTCTGATCTGAGCATTCGGCTAACAGAGTTAAACCATACTTTTGATTGAGCAGTTTTGAAACACTCTGTCTGTAGAAAATGCAACTGGACATTCGTAGCGCTAAGTGGGTAATAGTGGAAAAAAGAATATGTTCAAATATAAACTACACAGAAGCATTGTATGAAACTTCTTTCTGTTCTGTGCATTCAACTAACAGAGTTGAACCTTACTTTTGATTGAGCCTTTCTGAAACACTCTTTCGGTAGAAACTGCAATTGGACATTCTGAGCGCTAAGAGGCCTATTTTGGGAAAAATAATATCTTCAAATAAAAACTACACAGAACCGTTGTGTGAAACTTATTTCTGATATGTTCATTAAGCTAACAGAGTTAAACCATACTTTTGATTGCGCAGTTCTGAACACTCTTTCTGTAGAAAATGCAAGTGGACATTCGGAGCGCTAAGAGGGTAATAGTGGAAAAAGGAATATATTCAAATATAAACTACACAGTAGCATTCTGTGAAAATACTTTCTGTTCTGTGCATTCAACTAACAGAGTTGAACCTTACTTTTGATTGAGCCGTTCTGAAACACTCTTTCTGTAGAAACTGCAATTGGACATGCTAAGCGCTAAGAGGCCTACATTGGGAAAAAGAATATCTTCAAATAAAAACTACACAGATGCATTCTGTGAAACTTATTTCTGATCTGTAAATTCAGTTAACAGAGATAAAACATATTTTTGATTGAGCAGTTATGAAACACTCTTTTTGTAGAAAATGCAAGTGGAGATTCGGAGCGCTAAGAGGGTAATAGTGGAAAAAGGAATGTCTTCAAATATAAACTACCCAGAATCATTCGGTGAAACGTCTTTCTGATCTGTGAATTCAGCTAACAGAGTTAAACCATACTTTTGATTGAGCAGATCTGAACACCCTTTCTGTAGAAAATGCAACTGGACATTTGGAGCGCTAAGAGCGTAGTAGTGGAAAAAGGAATATATTCAAATATAAACTACACAGAAGCATTCTGTGAAACTTCTTTCTGATCTGAGCATTCAGCTAACAGAGTTAAACCATACTTTTGATTGAGCAGTTTTGAAACACTCTGTCTGTAGAAAATGCAACTGGACATTCGTAGCGCTAAGTGGGTAATAGTGGAAAAAAGAATATGTTCAAATATAAACTACACAGAAGTATTGTATGAAACTTCTTTCTGTTCTGTGCATTCAACTAACAGAGTTGAACCTCACTTTTGATTGAGCCGTTCTGAAACACTCTTTCTGTAGAAACTGCAATTGGACATTCTGAGCGCTAAGAGGCCTATATTGGGAAAAAGAATGTCTACAAATAAAAACTACACAGAAGAATTGTGTGAAACTTCTTTCTGTTCTGTTTGTTCAACTAAAAGAGTTGAACCTTAGTTTTGATTGAACCGTTCTGAAACACTCTTTCTGTAGAAAATGCAAGTGGAGATTCGGAGCGCTAAGATGGTAATAGTGGAAAAAGGAATGTCTCCAAATATAAACTACACAGAATCATTCTGTGAAACTTCTTTCTGATCTGTGCATTCAGCTAACAGAGTTAAACCGTACTTTTGATTGAGCAGATCTGAACACTCTTTCTGTAGAAAATGCAACTGGACATTTGGAGTGCTCAGATCGTAGTAGTGGAAAAAGGAATATATTCAAATATAAACTACACAGAAGCATTCTGTGAAACTTCTTTCTGATCTGAGCATTCAGTTAACCGAGTTAAACCATACTTTTGATTGAGCAGTTTTGAAACACTCTGTCTGTAGAAAATGCAACTGGACATTCGTAGCGCTAAGTGGGTAATAGTGGAAAAAATAATATGTTCAAATATAAACTACACAGAAGCATTGTATGAAACTTCTTTCTGTTCTGTGCATTCAACTAACAGAGTTGAACCTTACTTTGGATTGAGCTGTTCTGAAACACTCTTTCTGTAGAAACTGCAATTGGACATTCTGAGCGCTAAGAGGCCTATATTGGGAAAAATAATATCTTCAAATAAAAACTATACAGAAGCATTGTGTGAAACTTATTTCTGATATGTTCATTAAGCTAACAGAGTTAAACCATACTTTGATTGCGCAGTTCTGAACACTCTTTCTGTAGAAAATGCAAGTGGACATTCGGAGCGCTAAGAGGGTAAGAGTGGAAAAAGGAATATATTCAAATATAAACTACACAGTAGCATTCTGTGAAAATTCTTTCTGTTCTGTGCATTCAACTAACAGAGTTGAACCTTACTTTTGATTGAGCCGTTCTGAAACACTCTTTCTGTAGAAACTGCAATTGGACATGCTAAGCGCTAAGAGGCCTACATTGGGAAAAAGAATATCTTCAAATAAAAACTACACAGATGCATTCTGTGAAACTTATTTCTGAACTGTAAATTCAGTTAACAGAGATAAAACATATTTTTGATTGAGCAGTTATGAAACACTCTTTTTTTAGAAAATGCAAGTGGAGATTCGGAGCGCTAAGAGGGTAATAGTGGAAAAAGGAATGTCTTCAAATATAAACTACCCAGAATCATTCGGTGAAACTTCTTTCTGATCTGTGAATTCAGCTAACAGAGTTAAACCATACTTTTGATTGAGCAGATCTGAACACTCTTTCTGTAGAAAATGCAACTGGACATTTGGAGCGCTAAGAGCGTAGTAGTGGAAAAAGGAATATATTCAAATATAAACTACACAGAAGCATTCTGTGAAACTTCTTTCTGATCTGAGCATTCAGCTAACAGAGTTAAACCATACTTTTGATTGAGCAGTTTTGAAACACTCTGTCTGTAGAAAATGCAACTGGACATTCGTAGCGCTAAGTGGGTAATAGTGGAAAAAAGAATATGTTCAAATATAAACTACACAGAAGTATTGTATGAAACTTCTTTCTGTTCTGTGCATTCAACTAACAGAGTTGAACCTCACTTTTGATTGAGCCGTTCTGAAACACTCTTTCTGTAGAAACTGCAATTGGACATTCTGAGCGCTAAGAGGCCTATATTGGGAAAAAGAATGTCTACAAATAAAAACTACACAGAAGAATTGTGTGGAACTTCTTTCTGTTCTGTTTGTTCAACTAAAAGAGTTGAACCTTAGTTTTGATTGAGCCGTTCTGAAACACTCTTTCTGGAGAAAATGCAAGTGGAGATTCGGAGCGCTAAGAGGGTAATAGTGGAAAAAGGAATGTCTCCAAATATAAACTACACAGAATCATTCTGTGAAACTTCTTTCTGATCTGTGCATTCAGCTAACAGAGTTAAACCATACTTTTGATTGAGCAGATCTGAACACTCTTTCTGTAGAAAATGCAACTGGACATTTGGAGCGCTAAGAGAGTAGTAGTGGAAAAAGGAATATATTCAAATATAAACTACACAGAAGCATTCTGTGAAACTTCTTTCTGATCTGAGCATTCAGCTAACAGAGTTAAACCATACTTTTGATTGAGCAGTTTTGAAACACTCTGTCTGTAGAAAATGCAACTGGACATTCGTAGCGCTAAGTGGGTAATAGTGGAAAAAAGAATATGTTCAAATATAAACTACACAGAAGCATTGTATGAAACTTCTTTCTGTTCTGTGCATTCAACTAACAGAGTTGAACCTTACTTTTGATTGAGCCTTTCTGAAACACTCTTTCTGTAGAAACTGCAATTGGACATTCTGAGCGCTAAGAGGGTAATAGTGGAAAAAGGAATGTCTCCAAATATAAACTACACAGAATCATTCTGTGAAACTTCTTTCTGATCTGTGCATTCAGCTAACAGAGTTAAACCATACTTTTCATTGCGCAGTTCTGAACACTCTTTCTGTAGAAAACGCAAGTGGACATTCGGAGCGCTAAGAGGGTAATAGTGGAAAAAGGAATATATTCAAATATAAACTACACAGTAGCATTCTGTGAAAATCCTTTCTGTTCTGTGCATTCAACTAAGAGAGTTGAACCTTACTTTTGATTGAGCCGCTCTGAAACACTCTTTCTTTAGAAACTGCAATTGGACATGCTAAGCGCTAAGAGGCCTACATTGGGAAAAAGAATATCTTCAAATAAAAACTACACAGATGCATTCCGTGAAACTTATTTCTGATCTGTAAATTCAGTTAACAGAGATAAAACATATTTTTGATTGAGCAGTTATGAAACACTCTTTTTGTAGGAAATGCAAGTGGAGATTCGGAGCGCTAAGAGGGTAATAGTGGAAAAAGGAATGTCTTCAAATATAAACTACACAGAATCATTCGGTGAAACTTCTTTCTGATCTCTGCATTCAGCTAACAGAGTTAAACCATACATTTGATTGAGCAGATCTGAACACTCTTTCTGTAGAAAATGCAACTGGACATTTGGAGCGCTAAGAGCGTAGTAGTGGAAAAAGGAATATATTCAAATATAAACTACACAGAAGCATACTGTGAAACTTCTTTCTGATCTGAGCATTCGGCTAACAGAGTTAAACCATACTTTTGATTGAGCAGTTTTGAAACACTCTGTCTGTAGAAAATGCAACTGGACATTCGTAGCGCTAAGTGGGTAATAGTGGAAAAAAGAATATGTTCAAATATAAACTACACAGAAGCATTGTATGAAACTTCTTTCTGTTCTGTGCATTCAACTAAAAGAGTTGAACCTTACTTTGGATTGAGCCGTTCTGAAACACTCTTTCTGTAGAAACTGCAATTGGACATTCTGAGCGCCAAGAGGCCTATATTGGGAAAAATAATATCTTCAAATAAAAACTACACAGAAGCATTGTGTGAAACTTATTTCTGATATGTTCATTAAGCTAACAGAGTTAAACCATACTTTGATTGCGCAGTTCTGAACACTCTTTCTGTAGAAAATGCAAGTGGACATTCGGAGCGCTAAGAGGGTAATAGTGGAAAAAGGAATATATTCAAATATAAACTACACAGTAGCATTCTGTGAAAATTCTTTCTGTTCTGTGCATTCAACTAACAGAGTTGAACCTTACTTTTGATTGAGCCGTTCTGAAGCACTCTTTCTGTAGAAACTGCAATTGGACATGCTAAGCGCTAAGAGGCCTACATTGGGAAAAAAATATCTTCAAATAAAAACTACACAGATGCATTCTGTGAAACTTATTTCTGATCTGTAAATTCAGTTAACAGAGATAAAACATATTTTTGATTGAGCAGTTATGAAACACTCTTTTTGTAGAAAATGCAAGTGGAGATTCGGAGCGCTAAGAGGGTAATAGTGGAAAAAGGAATGTCTTCAAATATAAACTACACAGAATCATTCGGTGAAACTTCTTTCTGATCTGTGCATTCAGCTAACGCAGTTAAACCATACTTTTGATTGAGCAGATCTGAACACTCTTTCTGTAGAAAATGCAACTGGACATTTGGAGCGCTAAGAGCGTAGTAGTGGAAAAAGGAATATATTCAAATATAAACTACACAGAAGCATTCTGTGAAACTTCTTTCTGATCTGAGCATTCAGCTAACAGAGTTAAACCATACTTTTGATTGAGCAGTTTTGAAACACTCTGTCTGTAGAAAATGCAACTGGACATTCGTAGCGCTAAGTGGGTAATAGTGGAAAAAAGAATATGTTCAAATATAAACTACACAGAAATATTGTATGAAACTACTTTCTGTTCTGTGCATTCAACTAACAGAGTTGAACCTTACTTTTGATTGAGCCGTTCTGAAACACTCTTTCTGTAGAAACTGCAATTGGACATTCTGAGCGCTAAGAGGCCTATATTGGGAAAAATAATATCTTCAAATAAAAACTACACAGAAGCATTGTGTGAAACTTATTTCTGATATGTTCATTAAGCTAACAGAGTTAAACCATACTTTTGATTGCGCAGTTCTGAACACTCTTTCTGTAGAAAATGCAAGTGGACATTCGTAGCGCTAAGAGGGTAATAGTGGAAAAAGGAATATATTCAAATATAAACTACACAGTAGCATTCTGTGAAAATTCTTTCTGTTCTGTGCATTCAACTAACAGAGTTGAACCTTACTTTTGATTGAGCCGTTCTGAAACACTCTTTCTGTAGAAACTGCAATTGGACATGCTAAGCGCTAAGAGGCCTACATTGGGAAAAAGAATATCTTCAAATATAAACTACACAGATGCATTCTGTGAAACTTATTTCTGATCTGTAAATTCAGTTAACAGAGATAAAACATATTTTTGATTGAGCAGTTATGAAACACTCTTTTTGTAGAAAATGCAAGTGGAGATTCGGAGCGCTAAGAGGGTAATAGTGGAAAAAGGAATGTCTTCAAATATAAACTACCCAGAACCATTCGGTGAAACTTCTTTCTGATCTGTGAATTCAGCTAACAGAGTTAAACCATACTTTTGATTGAGCAGATCTGAACACTCTTTCTGTAGAAAATGCAACTGGACATTTGGAGCGCTAAGAGCGTAGTAGTGGAAAAAGGAATATATTCAAATATAAACTACACAGAAGCATTCTGTGAAACTTCTTTCTGATCTGAGCATTCAGCTAACAGAGTTAAACCATACTTTTGATTGAGCAGTTTTGAAACACTCTGTCTGTAGAAAATGCAACTGGACATTCGTAGCGCTAAGTGGGTAATAGTGGAAAAAAGAATATGTTCAAATATAAACTACACAGAAGTATTGTATGAAACTTCTTTCTGTTCTGTGCATTCAACTAACAGAGTTGAACCTCACTTTTGATTGAGCCGTTCTGAAACACTCTTTCTGTAGAAACTGCAATTGGACATTCTGAGCGCTAAGAGGCCTATATTGGGAAAAAGAATGTCTACAAATAAAAACTACACAGAAGAATTGTGTGAAACATCTTTCTGTTCTGTTTGTTCAACTAAAAGAGTTGAACCTTAGTTTTGATTGAGCCGTTCTGAAACACTCTTTCTGTAGAAAATGCAAGTGGAGATTCGGAGCGCTAAGAGGGTAATAGTGGAAAAAGGAATGTCTCCAAATATAAACTACACAGAATCATTCTGTGAAACTTCTTTCTGATCTGTACATTCAGCTAACAGAGTTAAACCATACTTTTGATTGAGCAGATCTGAACACACTTTCTGTAGAAAATGCAACTGGACATTTGGAGCGCTAAGAGATTAGTAGTGGAAAAAGGAATATATTCAAATATAAACTACACAGAAGCATTCTGTGAAACTTCTTTCTGATCTGAGCATTCAGCTAACAGAGTTAAACCATACTTTTGATTGAGCAGTTTTGAAACACTCTGTCTATAGAAAATGCAACTGGACATTCGTAGCGCTAAGTGGGTAATAGTGGAAAAAAGAATATGTTCAAATATAAACTACACAGAAGCATTGTATGAAACTTCTTTCTGTTCTGTGCATTCAACTAACAGAGTTGAACCTTACTTTTGATTGAGCCTTTCTGAAACACTCTTTCTGTAGAAACTGCAATTGGACATTCTGAGCGCTAAGAGGGTAATAGTGGAAAAAGGAATGTCTCCAAATATAAACTACACAGAATCATTCTGTGAAACTTCTTTCTGATCTGTGCATTCAGCTAACAGAGTTAAACCATACTTTTGATTGCGCAGTTCTGAACACTCTTTCTGTACAAAACGCAAGTGGACATTCGTAGCGCTAAGAGGGTAATAGTGGAAAAAGGAATATATTCAAATATAAACTACACAGTAGCATTCTGTGAAAATCCTTTCTGTTCTGTGCATTCAACTAAGAGAGTTGAACCTTACTTTTGATTGAGCCGCTCTGAAACACTCTTTCTTTAGAAACTGCAATTGGACATGCTAAGCGCTAAGAGGCCTACATTGGGAAAAAGAATATCTTCAAATAAAAACTACACAGATGCATTCCGTGAAACTTATTTCTGATCTGTAAATTCAGTTAACAGAGATAAAACATCTTTTTGATTGAGCAGTTATGAAACACGCTTTTTGTAGAAAATGCAAGTGGAGATTCGGAGCGCTAAGAGGGTAATAGTGGAAAAAGGAATGTCTTCAAATATAAACTACACAGAATCATTCGGTGAAACTTCTTTCTGATCTGTGCATTCAGCTAACAGAGTTAAACCATACATTTGATTGAGCAGATCTGAACACTCTTTCTGTAGAAAATGCAACTGGACATTTGGAGCGCTAAGAGCGTAGTAGTGGAAAAAGGAATATATTCAAATATAAACTACACAGAAGCATACTGTGAAACTTCTTTCTGATCTGAGCATTCGGCTAACAGAGTTAAACCATACTTTTGATTGAGCAGTTTTGAAACACTCTGTCTGTAGAAAATGCAACTGGACATTCGTAGCGCTAAGTGGGTAATAGTGGAAAAAAGAATATGTTCAAATATAAACTACACAGAAGCATTGTATGAAACTTCTTTCTGTTCTGTGCATTCAACTAACAGAGTTGAACCTTACTTTTGATTGAGCCTTTCTGAAACACTCTTTCTGTAGAAACTGCAATTGGACATTCTGAGCGCTAAGAGGCCTATTTTGGGAAAAATAATATCTTCAAATAAAAACTACACAGAACCGTTGTGTGAAACTTATTTCTGATATGTTCATTAAGCTAACAGAGTTAAACCATACTTTTGATTGCGCAGTTCTGAACACTCTTTCTGTAGAAAATGCAAGTGGACATTCGGAGCGCTAAGAGGGTAAGAGTGGAAAAAGGATTATATTCAAATATAAACTACACAGTAGCATTCTGTGAAAATTTTTTCTGTTCTGTGCATTCAACTAACAGAGTTGAACCTTACTTTTGATTGAGCCGTTCTGAAACACTCTTTCTGTAGAAACTGCAATTGGACATGCTAAGCGCTAAGAGGCCTACATTGGGAAAAAGAATATCTTCAAATAAAAACTACACAGATGCATTCTGTGAAACTTATTTCTGATCTGTAAATTCAGTTAACAGAGATAAAACATATTTTTGATTGAGCAGTTATGAAACACTCTTTTTGTAGAAAATGCAAGTGGAGATTCGGAGCGCTAAGAGGGTAATAGTGGAAAAAGGAATGTCTTCAAATATAAACTACCCAGAATCATTCGGTGAAACTTCTTTCTGATCTGTGAATTCAGCTAACAGAGTTAAACCATACTTTTGATTGAGCAGATCTGAACACTCTTTCTGTAGAAAATGCAACTGGACATTTGGAGCGCTAAGAGCGTAGTAGTGGAAAAAGAATATATTCAAATATAAACTACACAGAAGCATTCTGTGAAACTTCTTTCTGATCTGAGCATTCAGCTAACAGAGTTAAACCATACATTTGATTGAGCAGTTTTGAAACACTCTGTCTGTAGAAAATGCAACTGGACATTCGTAGCGCTAAGTGGGTAATAGTGGAAAAAAGAATATGTTCAAATATAAACTACACAGAATTATTGTATGAAACTTCTTTCTGTTCTGTGCATTCAACTAACAGAGTTGAACCTCACTTTTGATTGAGCCGTTCTGAAACACTCTTTCTGTAGAAACTGCAATTGGACATTCTGAGCGCTAAGAGGCCTATATTGGGAAAAAGAATGTCTACAAATAAAAACTACACAGAAGAATTGTGTGAAACTTCTTTCTGTTCTGTTTGTTCAACTAAAAGAGTTGAACCTTAGTTTTGATTGAGCCGTTCTGAAACACTCTTTCTGTAGAAAATGCAAGTGGAGATTCGGAGCGCTAAGAGGGTAACAGTGGAAAAAGGAATGTCTCCAAATATAAACTACACAGAATCATTCTGTGAAACTTCTTTCTGATCTGTGCATTCAGCTAACAGAGTTAAACCGTACTTTTGATAGAGCAGATCTGAACACTCTTTCTGTAGAAAATGCAACTGGACATTTGGAGTGCTCAGAGCGTAGTAGTGGAAAAAGGAATATATTCAAATATAAACTACACAGAAGCATTCTGTGAAACATCTTTCTGATCTGAGCATTCAGTTAACAGAGTTAAACCATACTTTTGATTGAGCAGTTTTGAAACACTCTGTCTGTAGAAAATGCAACTGGACATTCGTAGCGCTAAGTGGGTAATAGTGGAAAAAAGAATATGTTCAAATATAAACTACACAGAAGCATTGTATGAAACTTCTTTCTGTTCTGTGCATTCAACTAAAAGAGTTGAACCTTACTTTGGATTGAGCCGTTCTGAAACACTCTTTCTGTAGAAACTGCAATTGGACATTCTGAGCGCCAAGAGGCCTATATTGGGAAAAATAATATCTTCAAATAAAAACTACACAGAAGCATTGTGTGAAACTTATTTCTGATATGTTCATTAAGCTAACAGAGTTAAACCATACTTTGATTGCGCAGTTCTGAACACTCTTTCTGTAGAAAATGCAAGTGGACATTCGGAGCGCTAAGAGGGTAATAGTGGAAAAAGGAATATATTCAAATATAAACTACACAGTAGCATTCTGTGAAAATTCTTTCTGTTCTGTGCATTCAACTAACAGAGTTGAACCTTACTTTTGATTGAGCCGTTCTGAAGCACTCTTTCTGTAGAAACTGCAATTGGACATGCTAAGCGCTAAGAGGCCTACATTGGGAAAAAAATATCTTCAAATAAAAACTACACAGATGCATTCTGTGAAACTTATTTCTGATCTGTAAATTCAGTTAACAGAGATAAAACATATTTTTGATTGAGCAGTTATGAAACACTCTTTTTGTAGAAAATGCAAGTGGAGATTCGGAGCGCTAAGAGGGTAATAGTGGAAAAAGGAATGTCTTCAAATATAAACTACACAGAATCATTCGGTGAAACTTCTTTCTGATCTGTGCATTCAGCTAACGCAGTTAAACCATACTTTTGATTGAGCAGATCTGAACACTCTTTCTGTAGAAAATGCAACTGGACATTTGGAGCGCTAAGAGCGTAGTAGTGGAAAAAGGAATATATTCAAATATAAACTACACAGAAGCATTCTGTGAAACTTCTTTCTGATCTGAGCATTCAGCTAACAGAGTTAAACCATACTTTTGATTGAGCAGTTTTGAAACACTCTGTCTGTAGAAAATGCAACTGGACATTCGTAGCGCTAAGTGGGTAATAGTGGAAAAAAGAATATGTTCAAATATAAACTACACAGAAATATTGTATGAAACTACTTTCTGTTCTGTGCATTCAACTAACAGAGTTGAACCTTACTTTTGATTGAGCCGTTCTGAAACACTCTTTCTGTAGAAACTGCAATTGGACATTCTGAGCGCTAAGAGGCCTATATTGGGAAAAATAATATCTTCAAATAAAAACTACACAGAAGCATTGTGTGAAACTTATTTCTGATATGTTCATTAAGCTAACAGAGTTAAACCATACTTTTGATTGCGCAGTTCTGAACACTCTTTCTGTAGAAAATGCAAGTGGACATTCGTAGCGCTAAGAGGGTAATAGTGGAAAAAGGAATATATTCAAATATAAACTACACAGTAGCATTCTGTGAAAATTCTTTCTGTTCTGTGCATTCAACTAACAGAGTTGAACCTTACTTTTGATTGAGCCGTTCTGAAACACTCTTTCTGTAGAAACTGCAATTGGACATGCTAAGCGCTAAGAGGCCTACATTGGGAAAAAGAATATCTTCAAATATAAACTACACAGATGCATTCTGTGAAACTTATTTCTGATCTGTAAATTCAGTTAACAGAGATAAAACATATTTTTGATTGAGCAGTTATGAAACACTCTTTTTGTAGAAAATGCAAGTGGAGATTCGGAGCGCTAAGAGGGTAATAGTGGAAAAAGGAATGTCTTCAAATATAAACTACCCAGAACCATTCGGTGAAACTTCTTTCTGATCTGTGAATTCAGCTAACAGAGTTAAACCATACTTTTGATTGAGCAGATCTGAACACTCTTTCTGTAGAAAATGCAACTGGACATTTGGAGCGCTAAGAGCGTAGTAGTGGAAAAAGGAATATATTCAAATATAAACTACACAGAAGCATTCTGTGAAACTTCTTTCTGATCTGAGCATTCAGCTAACAGAGTTAAACCATACTTTTGATTGAGCAGTTTTGAAACACTCTGTCTGTAGAAAATGCAACTGGACATTCGTAGCGCTAAGTGGGTAATAGTGGAAAAAAGAATATGTTCAAATATAAACTACACAGAAGTATTGTATGAAACTTCTTTCTGTTCTGTGCATTCAACTAACAGAGTTGAACCTCACTTTTGATTGAGCCGTTCTGAAACACTCTTTCTGTAGAAACTGCAATTGGACATTCTGAGCGCTAAGAGGCCTATATTGGGAAAAAGAATGTCTACAAATAAAAACTACACAGAAGAATTGTGTGAAACTTCTTTCTGTTCTGTTTGTTCAACTAAAAGAGTTGAACCTTAGTTTTGATTGAGCCGTTCTGAAACACTCTTTCTGTAGAAAATGCAAGTGGAGATTCGGAGCGCTAAGAGGGTAATAGTGGAAAAAGGAATGTCTCCAAATATAAACTACACAGAATCATTCTGTGAAACTTCTTTCTGATCTGTACATTCAGCTAACAGAGTTAAACCATACTTTTGATTGAGCAGATCTGAACACACTTTCTGTAGAAAATGCAACTGGACATTTGGAGCGCTAAGAGATTAGTAGTGGAAAAAGGAATATATTCAAATATAAACTACACAGAAGCATTCTGTGAAACTTCTTTCTGATCTGAGCATTCAGCTAACAGAGTTAAACCATACTTTTGATTGAGCAGTTTTGAAACACTCTGTCTATAGAAAATGCAACTGGACATTCGTAGCGCTAAGTGGGTAATAGTGGAAAAAAGAATATGTTCAAATATAAACTACACAGAAGCATTGTATGAAACTTCTTTCTGTTCTGTGCATTCAACTAACAGAGTTGAACCTTACTTTTGATTGAGCCTTTCTGAAACACTCTTTCTGTAGAAACTGCAATTGGACATTCTGAGCGCTAAGAGGGTAATAGTGGAAAAAGGAATGTCTCCAAATATAAACTACACAGAATCATTCTGTGAAACTTCTTTCTGATCTGTGCATTCAGCTAACAGAGTTAAACCATACTTTTGATTGCGCAGTTCTGAACACTCTTTCTGTACAAAACGCAAGTGGACATTCGTAGCGCTAAGAGGGTAATAGTGGAAAAAGGAATATATTCAAATATAAACTACACAGTAGCATTCTGTGAAAATCCTTTCTGTTCTGTGCATTCAACTAAGAGAGTTGAACCTTACTTTTGATTGAGCCGCTCTGAAACACTCTTTCTTTAGAAACTGCAATTGGACATGCTAAGCGCTAAGAGGCCTACATTGGGAAAAAGAATATCTTCAAATAAAAACTACACAGATGCATTCCGTGAAACTTATTTCTGATCTGTAAATTCAGTTAACAGAGATAAAACATCTTTTTGATTGAGCAGTTATGAAACACTCTTTTTGTAGAAAATGCAAGTGGAGATTCGGAGCGCTAAGAGGGTAATAGTGGAAAAAGGAATGTCTTCAAATATAAACTACACAGAATCATTCGGTGAAACTTCTTTCTGATCTGTGCATTCAGCTAACAGAGTTAAACCATACATTTGATTGAGCAGATCTGAACACTCTTTCTGTAGAAAATGCAACTGGACATTTGGAGCGCTAAGAGCGTAGTAGTGGAAAAAGGAATATATTCAAATATAAACTACACAGAAGCATACTGTGAAACTTCTTTCTGATCTGAGCATTCGGCTAACAGAGTTAAACCATACTTTTGATTGAGCAGTTTTGAAACACTCTGTCTGTAGAAAATGCAACTGGACATTCGTAGCGCTAAGTGGGTAATAGTGGAAAAAAGAATATGTTCAAATATAAACTACACAGAAGCATTGTATGAAACTTCTTTCTGTTCTGTGCATTCAACTAACAGAGTTGAACCTTACTTTTGATTGAGCCTTTCTGAAACACTCTTTCTGTAGAAACTGCAATTGGACATTCTGAGCGCTAAGAGGCCTATTTTGGGAAAAATAATATCTTCAAATAAAAACTACACAGAACCGTTGTGTGAAACTTATTTCTGATATGTTCATTAAGCTAACAGAGTTAAACCATACTTTTGATTGCGCAGTTCTGAACACTCTTTCTGTAGAAAATGCAAGTGGACATTCGGAGCGCTAAGAGGGTAAGAGTGGAAAAAGGATTATATTCAAATATAAACTACACAGTAGCATTCTGTGAAAATTTTTTCTGTTCTGTGCATTCAACTAACAGAGTTGAACCTTACTTTTGATTGAGCCGTTCTGAAACACTCTTTCTGTAGAAACTGCAATTGGACATGCTAAGCGCTAAGAGGCCTACATTGGGAAAAAGAATATCTTCAAATAAAAACTACACAGATGCATTCTGTGAAACTTATTTCTGATCTGTAAATTCAGTTAACAGAGATAAAACATATTTTTGATTGAGCAGTTATGAAACACTCTTTTTGTAGAAAATGCAAGTGGAGATTCGGAGCGCTAAGAGGGTAATAGTGGAAAAAGGAATGTCTTCAAATATAAACTACCCAGAATCATTCGGTGAAACTTCTTTCTGATCTGTGAATTCAGCTAACAGAGTTAAACCATACTTTTGATTGAGCAGATCTGAACACTCTTTCTGTAGAAAATGCAACTGGACATTTGGAGCGCTAAGAGCGTAGTAGTGGAAAAAGAATATATTCAAATATAAACTACACAGAAGCATTCTGTGAAACTTCTTTCTGATCTGAGCATTCAGCTAACAGAGTTAAACCATACATTTGATTGAGCAGTTTTGAAACACTCTGTCTGTAGAAAATGCAACTGGACATTCGTAGCGCTAAGTGGGTAATAGTGGAAAAAAGAATATGTTCAAATATAAACTACACAGAATTATTGTATGAAACTTCTTTCTGTTCTGTGCATTCAACTAACAGAGTTGAACCTCACTTTTGATTGAGCCGTTCTGAAACACTCTTTCTGTAGAAACTGCAATTGGACATTCTGAGCGCTAAGAGGCCTATATTGGGAAAAAGAATGTCTACAAATAAAAACTACACAGAAGAATTGTGTGAAACTTCTTTCTGTTCTGTTTGTTCAACTAAAAGAGTTGAACCTTAGTTTTGATTGAGCCGTTCTGAAACACTCTTTCTGTAGAAAATGCAAGTGGAGATTCGGAGCGCTAAGAGGGTAATAGTGGAAAAAGGAATGTCTCCAAATATAAACTACACAGAATCATTCTGTGAAACTTCTTTCTGATCTGTGCATTCAGCTAACAGAGTTAAACCGTACTTTTGATTGAGCAGATCTGAACACTCTTTCTGTAGAAAATGCAACTGGACATTTGGAGTGCTCAGAGCGTAGTAGTGGAAAAAGGAATATATTCAAATATAAACTACACAGAAGCATTCTGTGAAACATCTTTCTGATCTGAGCATTCAGTTAACAGAGTTAAACCATACTTTTGATTGAGCAGTTTTGAAACACTCTGTCTGTAGAAAATGCAACTGGACATTCGTAGCGCTAAGTGGGTAATAGTGGAAAAAAGAATATGTTCAAATATAAACTACACAGAAGCATTGTATGAAACTTCTTTCTGTTCTGTGCATTCAACTAAAAGAGTTGAACCTTACTTTGGATTGAGCCGTTCTGAAACACTCTTTCTGTAGAAACTGCAATTGGACATTCTGAGCGCCAAGAGGCCTATATTGGGAAAAATAATATCTTCAAATAAAAACTACACAGAAGCATTGTGTGAAACTTATTTCTGATATGTTCATTAAGCTAACAGAGTTAAACCATACTTTGATTGCGCAGTTCTGAACACTCTTTCTGTAGAAAATGCAAGTGGACATTCGGAGCGCTAAGAGGGTAATAGTGGAAAAAGGAATATATTCAAATATAAACTACACAGTAGCATTCTGTGAAAATTCTTTCTGTTCTGTGCATTCAACTAACAGAGTTGAACCTTACTTTTGATTGAGCCGTTCTGAAGCACTCTTTCTGTAGAAACTGCAATTGGACATGCTAAGCGCTAAGAGGCCTACATTGGGAAAAAAATATCTTCAAATAAAAACTACACAGATGCATTCTGTGAAACTTATTTCTGATCTGTAAATTCAGTTAACAGAGATAAAACATATTTTTGATTGAGCAGTTATGAAACACTCTTTTTGTAGAAAATGCAAGTGGAGATTCGGAGCGCTAAGAGGGTAATAGTGGAAAAAGGAATGTCTTCAAATATAAACTACACAGAATCATTCGGTGAAACTTCTTTCTGATCTGTGCATTCAGCTAACGCAGTTAAACCATACTTTTGATTGAGCAGATCTGAACACTCTTTCTGTAGAAAATGCAACTGGACATTTGGAGCGCTAAGAGCGTAGTAGTGGAAAAAGGAATATATTCAAATATAAACTACACAGAAGCATTCTGTGAAACTTCTTTCTGATCTGAGCATTCAGCTAACAGAGTTAAACCATACTTTTGATTGAGCAGTTTTGAAACACTCTGTCTGTAGAAAATGCAACTGGACATTCGTAGCGCTAAGTGGGTAATAGTGGAAAAAAGAATATGTTCAAATATAAACTACACAGAAATATTGTATGAAACTACTTTCTGTTCTGTGCATTCAACTAACAGAGTTGAACCTTACTTTTGATTGAGCCGTTCTGAAACACTCTTTCTGTAGAAACTGCAATTGGACATTCTGAGCGCTAAGAGGCCTATATTGGGAAAAATAATATCTTCAAATAAAAACTACACAGAAGCATTGTGTGAAACTTATTTCTGATATGTTCATTAAGCTAACAGAGTTAAACCATACTTTTGATTGCGCAGTTCTGAACACTCTTTCTGTAGAAAATGCAAGTGGACATTCGTAGCGCTAAGAGGGTAATAGTGGAAAAAGGAATATATTCAAATATAAACTACACAGTAGCATTCTGTGAAAATTCTTTCTGTTCTGTGCATTCAACTAACAGAGTTGAACCTTACTTTTGATTGAGCCGTTCTGAAACACTCTTTCTGTAGAAACTGCAATTGGACATGCTAAGCGCTAAGAGGCCTACATTGGGAAAAAGAATATCTTCAAATATAAACTACACAGATGCATTCTGTGAAACTTATTTCTGATCTGTAAATTCAGTTAACAGAGATAAAACATATTTTTGATTGAGCAGTTATGAAACACTCTTTTTGTAGAAAATGCAAGTGGAGATTCGGAGCGCTAAGAGGGTAATAGTGGAAAAAGGAATGTCTTCAAATATAAACTACCCAGAACCATTCGGTGAAACTTCTTTCTGATCTGTGAATTCAGCTAACAGAGTTAAACCATACTTTTGATTGAGCAGATCTGAACACTCTTTCTGTAGAAAATGCAACTGGACATTTGGAGCGCTAAGAGCGTAGTAGTGGAAAAAGGAATATATTCAAATATAAACTACACAGAAGCATTCTGTGAAACTTCTTTCTGATCTGAGCATTCAGCTAACAGAGTTAAACCATACTTTTGATTGAGCAGTTTTGAAACACTCTGTCTGTAGAAAATGCAACTGGACATTCGTAGCGCTAAGTGGGTAATAGTGGAAAAAAGAATATGTTCAAATATAAACTACACAGAAGTATTGTATGAAACTTCTTTCTGTTCTGTGCATTCAACTAACAGAGTTGAACCTCACTTTTGATTGAGCCGTTCTGAAACACTCTTTCTGTAGAAACTGCAATTGGACATTCTGAGCGCTAAGAGGCCTATATTGGGAAAAAGAATGTCTACAAATAAAAACTACACAGAAGAATTGTGTGAAACTTCTTTCTGTTCTGTTTGTTCAACTAAAAGAGTTGAACCTTAGTTTTGATTGAGCCGTTCTGAAACACTCTTTCTGTAGAAAATGCAAGTGGAGATTCGGAGCGCTAAGAGGGTAATAGTGGAAAAAGGAATGTCTCCAAATATAAACTACACAGAATCATTCTGTGAAACTTCTTTCTGATCTGTACATTCAGCTAACAGAGTTAAACCATACTTTTGATTGAGCAGATCTGAACACACTTTCTGTAGAAAATGCAACTGGACATTTGGAGCGCTAAGAGATTAGTAGTGGAAAAAGGAATATATTCAAATATAAACTACACAGAAGCATTCTGTGAAACTTCTTTCTGATCTGAGCATTCAGCTAACAGAGTTAAACCATACTTTTGATTGAGCAGTTTTGAAACACTCTGTCTATAGAAAATGCAACTGGACATTCGTAGCGCTAAGTGGGTAATAGTGGAAAAAAGAATATGTTCAAATATAAACTACACAGAAGCATTGTATGAAACTTCTTTCTGTTCTGTGCATTCAACTAACAGAGTTGAACCTTACTTTTGATTGAGCCTTTCTGAAACACTCTTTCTGTAGAAACTGCAATTGGACATTCTGAGCGCTAAGAGGGTAATAGTGGAAAAAGGAATGTCTCCAAATATAAACTACACAGAATCATTCTGTGAAACTTCTTTCTGATCTGTGCATTCAGCTAACAGAGTTAAACCATACTTTTGATTGCGCAGTTCTGAACACTCTTTCTGTACAAAACGCAAGTGGACATTCGTAGCGCTAAGAGGGTAATAGTGGAAAAAGGAATATATTCAAATATAAACTACACAGTAGCATTCTGTGAAAATCCTTTCTGTTCTGTGCATTCAACTAAGAGAGTTGAACCTTACTTTTGATTGAGCCGCTCTGAAACACTCTTTCTTTAGAAACTGCAATTGGACATGCTAAGCGCTAAGAGGCCTACATTGGGAAAAAGAATATCTTCAAATAAAAACTACACAGATGCATTCCGTGAAACTTATTTCTGATCTGTAAATTCAGTTAACAGAGATAAAACATCTTTTTGATTGAGCAGTTATGAAACACTCTTTTTGTAGAAAATGCAAGTGGAGATTCGGAGCGCTAAGAGGGTAATAGTGGAAAAAGGAATGTCTTCAAATATAAACTACACAGAATCATTCGGTGAAACTTCTTTCTGATCTGTGCATTCAGCTAACAGAGTTAAACCATACATTTGATTGAGCAGATCTGAACACTCTTTCTGTAGAAAATGCAACTGGACATTTGGAGCGCTAAGAGCGTAGTAGTGGAAAAAGGAATATATTCAAATATAAACTACACAGAAGCATACTGTGAAACTTCTTTCTGATCTGAGCATTCGGCTAACAGAGTGAAACCATACTTTTGATTGAGCAGTTTTGAAACACTCTGTCTGTAGAAAATGCAACTGGACATTCGTAGCGCTAAGTGGGTAATAGTGGAAAAAAGAATATGTTCAAATATAAACTACACAGAAGCATTGTATGAAACTTCTTTCTGTTCTGTGCATTCAACTAACAGAGTTGAACCTTACTTTTGATTGAGCCTTTCTGAAACACTCTTTCTGTAGAAACTGCAATTGGACATTCTGAGCGCTAAGAGGCCTATTTTGGGAAAAATAATATCTTCAAATAAAAACTACACAGAACCGTTGTGTGAAACTTATTTCTGATATGTTCATTAAGCTAACAGAGTTAAACCATACTTTTGATTGCGCAGTTCTGAACACTCTTTCTGTAGAAAATGCAAGTGGACATTCGGAGCGCTAAGAGGGTAAGAGTGGAAAAAGGATTATATTCAAATATAAACTACACAGTAGCATTCTGTGAAAATTTTTTCTGTTCTGTGCATTCAACTAACAGAGTTGAACCTTACTTTTGATTGAGCCGTTCTGAAACACTCTTTCTGTAGAAACTGCAATTGGACATGCTAAGCGCTAAGAGGCCTACATTGGGAAAAAGAATATCTTCAAATAAAAACTACACAGATGCATTCTGTGAAACTTATTTCTGATCTGTAAATTCAGTTAACAGAGATAAAACATATTTTTGATTGAGCAGTTATGAAACACTCTTTTTGTAGAAAATGCAAGTGGAGATTCGGAGCGCTAAGAGGGTAATAGTGGAAAAAGGAATGTCTTCAAATATAAACTACCCAGAATCATTCGGTGAAACTTCTTTCTGATCTGTGAATTCAGCTAACAGAGTTAAACCATACTTTTGATTGAGCAGATCTGAACACTCTTTCTGTAGAAAATGCAACTGGACATTTGGAGCGCTAAGAGCGTAGTAGTGGAAAAAGAATATATTCAAATATAAACTACACAGAAGCATTCTGTGAAACTTCTTTCTGATCTGAGCATTCAGCTAACAGAGTTAAACCATACATTTGATTGAGCAGTTTTGAAACACTCTGTCTGTAGAAAATGCAACTGGACATTCGTAGCGCTAAGTGGGTAATAGTGGAAAAAAGAATATGTTCAAATATAAACTACACAGAATTATTGTATGAAACTTCTTTCTGTTCTGTGCATTCAACTAACAGAGTTGAACCTCACTTTTGATTGAGCCGTTCTGAAACACTCTTTCTGTAGAAACTGCAATTGGACATTCTGAGCGCTAAGAGGCCTATATTGGGAAAAAGAATGTCTACAAATAAAAACTACACAGAAGAATTGTGTGAAACTTCTTTCTGTTCTGTTTGTTCAACTAAAAGAGTTGAACCTTAGTTTTGATTGAGCCGTTCTGAAACACTCTTTCTGTAGAAAATGCAAGTGGAGATTCGGAGCGCTAAGAGGGTAATAGTGGAAAAAGGAATGTCTCCAAATATAAACTACACAGAATCATTCTGTGAAACTTCTTTCTGATCTGTGCATTCAGCTAACAGAGTTAAACCGTACTTTTGATTGAGCAGATCTGAACACTCTTTCTGTAGAAAATGCAACTGGACATTTGGAGTGCTCAGAGCGTAGTAGTGGAAAAAGGAATATATTCAAATATAAACTACACAGAAGCATTCTGTGAAACATCTTTCTGATCTGAGCATTCAGTTAACAGAGTTAAACCATACTTTTGATTGAGCAGTTTTGAAACACTCTGTCTGTAGAAAATGCAACTGGACATTCGTAGCGCTAAGTGGGTAATAGTGGAAAAAAGAATATGTTCAAATATAAACTACACAGAAGCATTGTATGAAACTTCTTTCTGTTCTGTGCATTCAACTAAAAGAGTTGAACCTTACTTTGGATTGAGCCGTTCTGAAACACTCTTTCTGTAGAAACTGCAATTGGACATTCTGAGCGCCAAGAGGCCTATATTGGGAAAAATAATATCTTCAAATAAAAACTACACAGAAGCATTGTGTGAAACTTATTTCTGATATGTTCATTAAGCTAACAGAGTTAAACCATACTTTGATTGCGCAGTTCTGAACACTCTTTCTGTAGAAAATGCAAGTGGACATTCGGAGCGCTAAGAGGGTAATAGTGGAAAAAGGAATATATTCAAATATAAACTACACAGTAGCATTCTGTGAAAATTCTTTCTGTTCTGTGCATTCAACTAACAGAGTTGAACCTTACTTTTGATTGAGCCGTTCTGAAACACTCTTTCTGTAGAAACTGCAATTGGACATGCTAAGCGCTAAGAGGCCTACATTGGGAAAAAAATATCTTCAAATAAAAACTACACAGATGCATTCTGTGAAACTTATTTCTGATCTGTAAATTCAGTTAACAGAGATAAAACATATTTTTGATTGAGCAGTTATGAAACACTCTTTTTGTAGAAAATGCAAGTGGAGATTCGGAGCGCTAAGAGGGTAATAGTGGAAAAAGGAATGTCTTCAAATATAAACTACACAGAATCATTCGGTGAAACTTCTTTCTGATCTGTGCATTCAGCTAACGCAGTTAAACCATACTTTTGATTGAGCAGATCTGAACACTCTTTCTGTAGAAAATGCAACTGGACATTTGGAGCGCTAAGAGCGTAGTAGTGGAAAAAGGAATATATTCAAATATAAACTACACAGAAGCATTCTGTGAAACTTCTTTCTGATCTGAGCATTCAGCTAACAGAGTTAAACCATACTTTTGATTGAGCAGTTTTGAAACACTCTGTCTGTAGAAAATGCAACTGGACATTCGTAGCGCTAAGTGGGTAATAGTGGAAAAAAGAATATGTTCAAATATAAACTACACAGAAATATTGTATGAAACTACTTTCTGTTCTGTGCATTCAACTAACAGAGTTGAACCTTACTTTTGATTGAGCCGTTCTGAAACACTCTTTCTGTAGAAACTGCAATTGGACATTCTGAGCGCTAAGAGGCCTATATTGGGAAAAATAATATCTTCAAATAAAAACTACACAGAAGCATTGTGTGAAACTTATTTCTGATATGTTCATTAAGCTAACAGAGTTAAACCATACTTTTGATTGCGCAGTTCTGAACACTCTTTCTGTAGAAAATGCAAGTGGACATTCGTAGCGCTAAGAGGGTAATAGTGGAAAAAGGAATATATTCAAATATAAACTACACAGTAGCATTCTGTGAAAATTCTTTCTGTTCTGTGCATTCAACTAACAGAGTTGAACCTTACTTTTGATTGAGCCGTTCTGAAACACTCTTTCTGTAGAAACTGCAATTGGACATGCTAAGCGCTAAGAGGCCTACATTGGGAAAAAGAATATCTTCAAATATAAACTACACAGATGCATTCTGTGAAACTTATTTCTGATCTGTAAATTCAGTTAACAGAGATAAAACATATTTTTGATTGAGCAGTTATGAAACACTCTTTTTGTAGAAAATGCAAGTGGAGATTCGGAGCGCTAAGAGGGTAATAGTGGAAAAAGGAATGTCTTCAAATATAAACTACCCAGAACCATTCGGTGAAACTTCTTTCTGATCTGTGAATTCAGCTAACAGAGTTAAACCATACTTTTGATTGAGCAGATCTGAACACTCTTTCTGTAGAAAATGCAACTGGACATTTGGAGCGCTAAGAGCGTAGTAGTGGAAAAAGGAATATATTCAAATATAAACTACACAGAAGCATTCTGTGAAACTTCTTTCTGATCTGAGCATTCAGCTAACAGAGTTAAACCATACTTTTGATTGAGCAGTTTTGAAACACTCTGTCTGTAGAAAATGCAACTGGACATTCGTAGCGCTAAGTGGGTAATAGTGGAAAAAAGAATATGTTCAAATATAAACTACACAGAAGTATTGTATGAAACTTCTTTCTGTTCTGTGCATTCAACTAACAGAGTTGAACCTCACTTTTGATTGAGCCGTTCTGAAACACTCTTTCTGTAGAAACTGCAATTGGACATTCTGAGCGCTAAGAGGCCTATATTGGGAAAAAGAATGTCTACAAATAAAAACTACACAGAAGAATTGTGTGAAACTTCTTTCTGTTCTGTTTGTTCAACTAAAAGAGTTGAACCTTAGTTTTGATTGAGCCGTTCTGAAACACTCTTTCTGTAGAAAATGCAAGTGGAGATTCGGAGCGCTAAGAGGGTAATAGTGGAAAAAGGAATGTCTCCAAATATAAACTACACAGAATCATTCTGTGAAACTTCTTTCTGATCTGTACATTCAGCTAACAGAGTTAAACCATACTTTTGATTGAGCAGATCTGAACACACTTTCTGTAGAAAATGCAACTGGACATTTGGAGCGCTAAGAGATTAGTAGTGGAAAAAGGAATATATTCAAATATAAACTACACAGAAGCATTCTGTGAAACTTCTTTCTGATCTGAGCATTCAGCTAACAGAGTTAAACCATACTTTTGATTGAGCAGTTTTGAAACACTCTGTCTATAGAAAATGCAACTGGACATTCGTAGCGCTAAGTGGGTAATAGTGGAAAAAAGAATATGTTCAAATATAAACTACACAGAAGCATTGTATGAAACTTCTTTCTGTTCTGTGCATTCAACTAACAGAGTTGAACCTTACTTTTGATTGAGCCTTTCTGAAACACTCTTTCTGTAGAAACTGCAATTGGACATTCTGAGCGCTAAGAGGGTAATAGTGGAAAAAGGAATGTCTCCAAATATAAACTACACAGAATCATTCTGTGAAACTTCTTTCTGATCTGTGCATTCAGCTAACAGAGTTAAACCATACTTTTGATTGCGCAGTTCTGAACACTCTTTCTGTACAAAACGCAAGTGGACATTCGTAGCGCTAAGAGGGTAATAGTGGAAAAAGGAATATATTCAAATATAAACTACACAGTAGCATTCTGTGAAAATCCTTTCTGTTCTGTGCATTCAACTAAGAGAGTTGAACCTTACTTTTGATTGAGCCGCTCTGAAACACTCTTTCTTTAGAAACTGCAATTGGACATGCTAAGCGCTAAGAGGCCTACATTGGGAAAAAGAATATCTTCAAATAAAAACTACACAGATGCATTCCGTGAAACTTATTTCTGATCTGTAAATTCAGTTAACAGAGATAAAACATCTTTTTGATTGAGCAGTTATGAAACACTCTTTTTGTAGAAAATGCAAGTGGAGATTCGGAGCGCTAAGAGGGTAATAGTGGAAAAAGGAATGTCTTCAAATATAAACTACACAGAATCATTCGGTGAAACTTCTTTCTGATCTGTGCATTCAGCTAACAGAGTTAAACCATACATTTGATTGAGCAGATCTGAACACTCTTTCTGTAGAAAATGCAACTGGACATTTGGAGCGCTAAGAGCGTAGTAGTGGAAAAAGGAATATATTCAAATATAAACTACACAGAAGCATACTGTGAAACTTCTTTCTGATCTGAGCATTCGGCTAACAGAGTTAAACCATACTTTTGATTGAGCAGTTTTGAAACACTCTGTCTGTAGAAAATGCAACTGGACATTCGTAGCGCTAAGTGGGTAATAGTGGAAAAAAGAATATGTTCAAATATAAACTACACAGAAGCATTGTATGAAACTTCTTTCTGTTCTGTGCATTCAACTAACAGAGTTGAACCTTACTTTTGATTGAGCCTTTCTGAAACACTCTTTCTGTAGAAACTGCAATTGGACATTCTGAGCGCTAAGAGGCCTATTTTGGGAAAAATAATATCTTCAAATAAAAACTACACAGAACCGTTGTGTGAAACTTATTTCTGATATGTTCATTAAGCTAACAGAGTTAAACCATACTTTTGATTGCGCAGTTCTGAACACTCTTTCTGTAGAAAATGCAAGTGGACATTCGGAGCGCTAAGAGGGTAAGAGTGGAAAAAGGATTATATTCAAATATAAACTACACAGTAGCATTCTGTGAAAATTTTTTCTGTTCTGTGCATTCAACTAACAGAGTTGAACCTTACTTTTGATTGAGCCGTTCTGAAACACTCTTTCTGTAGAAACTGCAATTGGACATGCTAAGCGCTAAGAGGCCTACATTGGGAAAAAGAATATCTTCAAATAAAAACTACACAGATGCATTCTGTGAAACTTATTTCTGATCTGTAAATTCAGTTAACAGAGATAAAACATATTTTTGATTGAGCAGTTATGAAACACTCTTTTTGTAGAAAATGCAAGTGGAGATTCGGAGCGCTAAGAGGGTAATAGTGGAAAAAGGAATGTCTTCAAATATAAACTACCCAGAATCATTCGGTGAAACTTCTTTCTGATCTGTGAATTCAGCTAACAGAGTTAAACCATACTTTTGATTGAGCAGATCTGAACACTCTTTCTGTAGAAAATGCAACTGGACATTTGGAGCGCTAAGAGCGTAGTAGTGGAAAAAGAATATATTCAAATATAAACTACACAGAAGCATTCTGTGAAACTTCTTTCTGATCTGAGCATTCAGCTAACAGAGTTAAACCATACATTTGATTGAGCAGTTTTGAAACACTCTGTCTGTAGAAAATGCAACTGGACATTCGTAGCGCTAAGTGGGTAATAGTGGAAAAAAGAATATGTTCAAATATAAACTACACAGAATTATTGTATGAAACTTCTTTCTGTTCTGTGCATTCAACTAACAGAGTTGAACCTCACTTTTGATTGAGCCGTTCTGAAACACTCTTTCTGTAGAAACTGCAATTGGACATTCTGAGCGCTAAGAGGCCTATATTGGGAAAAAGAATGTCTACAAATAAAAACTACACAGAAGAATTGTGTGAAACTTCTTTCTGTTCTGTTTGTTCAACTAAAAGAGTTGAACCTTAGTTTTGATTGAGCCGTTCTGAAACACTCTTTCTGTAGAAAATGCAAGTGGAGATTCGGAGCGCTAAGAGGGTAATAGTGGAAAAGGGAA
This sequence comes from Symphalangus syndactylus, assembly GCF_028878055.3. Classification (NCBI taxonomy): domain Eukaryota; kingdom Metazoa; phylum Chordata; class Mammalia; order Primates; family Hylobatidae; genus Symphalangus; species Symphalangus syndactylus. The sequence goes on along the minus strand of NC_072433.2, from coordinate 136,044,124 downwards.
TGTCTCCAAATATAAACTACACAGAATCATTCTGTGAAACTTCTTTCTGATCTGTGCATTCAGCTAACAGAGTTAAACCGTACTTTTGATTGAGCAGATCTGAACACTCTTTCTGTAGAAAATGCAACTGGACATTTGGAGTGCTCAGAGCGTAGTAGTGGAAAAAGGAATATATTCAAATATAAACTACACAGAAGCATTCTGTGAAACTTCTTTCTGATCTGAGCATTCAGTTAACAGAGTTAAACCATACTTTTGATTGAGCAGTTTTGAAACACTCTGTCTGTAGAAAATGCAACTGGACATTCGTAGCGCTAAGTGGGTAATAGTGGAAAAAAGAATATGTTCAAATATAAACTACACAGAAGCATTGTATGAAACTTCTTTCTGTTCTGTGCATTCAACTAAAAGAGTTGAACCTTACTTTGGATTGAGCCGTACTGAAACACTCTTTCTGTAGAAACTGCAATTGGACATTCTGAGCGCCAAGAGGCCTATATTGGGAAAAATAATATCTTCAAATAAAAACTACACAGAAGCATTGTGTGAAACTTATTTCTGATATGTTCATTAAGCTAACAGAGTTAAACCATACTTTGATTGCGCAGTTCTGAACACTCTTTCTGTAGAAAATGCAAGTGGACATTCGGAGCGCTAAGAGGGTAAGAGTGGAAAAAGGATTATATTCAAATATAAACTACACAGTAGCATTCTGTGAAAATTTTTTCTGTTCTGTGCATTCAACTAACAGAGTTGAACCTTACTTTTGATTGAGCCGTTCTGAAACACTCTTTCTGCAGAAACTGCAATTGGACATGCTAAGCGCTAAGAGGCCTACATTGGGAAAAAGAATATCTTCAAATAAAAACTACACAGATGCATTCTGTGAAACTTATTTCTGATCTGTAAATTCAGTTAACAGAGATAAAACATATTTTTGATTGAGCAGTTATGAAACACTCTTTTTGTAGAAAATGCAAGTGGAGATTCGGAGCGCTAAGAGGGTAATAGTGGAAAATGGAATGTCTTCAAATATAAACTACCCAGAATCATTCGGTGAAACTTCTTTCTGATCTGTGAATTCAGCTAACAGAGTTAAACCATACTTTTGATTGAGCAGATCTGAACACTCTTTCTGTAGAAAATGCAACTGGACATTTGGAGCGCTAAGAGCGTAGTAGTGGAAAAAGAATATATTCAAATATAAACTACACAGAAGCATTCTGTGAAACTTCTTTCTGATCTGAGCATTCAGCTAACAGAGTTAAACCATACATTTGATTGAGCAGTTTTGAAACACTCTGTCTGTAGAAAATGCAACTGGACATTCGTAGCGCTAAGTGGGTAATAGTGGAAAAAAGAATATGTTCAAATATAAACTACACAGAATTATTGTATGAAACTTCTTTCTGTTCTGTGCATTCAACTAACAGAGTTGAACCTCACTTTTGATTGAGCCGTTCTGAAACCCTCTTTCTGTAGAAACTGCAATTGGACATTCTGAGCGCTAAGAGGCCTATATTGGGAAAAAGAATGTCTACAAATAAAAACTACACAGAAGAATTGTGTGAAACTTCTTTCTGTTCTGTTTGTTCAACTAAAAGAGTTGAACCTTAGTTTTGATTGAGCCGTTCTGAAACACTCTTTCTGTAGAAAATGCAAGTGGAGATTCGGAGCGCTAAGAGGGTAATAGTGGAAAAGGGAATGTCTCCAAATATAAACTACACAGAATCATTCTGTGAAACTTCTTTCTGATCTGTGCATTCAGCTAACAGAGTTAAACCGTACTTTTGATTGAGCAGATCTGAACACTCTTTCTGTAGAAAATGCAACTGGACATTTGGAGTGCTCAGAGCGTAGTAGTGGAAAAAGGAATATATTCAAATATAAACTACACAGAAGCATTCTGTGAAACTTCTTTCTGATCTGAGCATTCAGTTAACAGAGTTCAACCATACTTTTGATTGAGCAGTTTTGAAACACTCTGTCTGTAGAAAATGCAACTGGACATTCGTAGCGCTAAGTGGGTAATAGTGGAAAAAAGAATATGTTCAAATATAAACTACACAGAAGCATTGTATGAAACTTCTTTCTGTTCTGTGCATTCAACTAAAAGAGTTGAACCTTACTTTGGATTGAGCCGTACTGAAACACTCTTTCTGTAGAAACTGCAATTGGACATTCTGAGCGCCAAGAGGCCTATATTGGGAAAAATAATATCTTCAAATAAAAACTACACAGAAGCATTGTGTGAAACTTATTTCTGATATGTTCATTAAGCTAACAGAGTTAAACCATACTTTGATTGCGCAGTTCTGAACACTCTTTCTGTAGAAAATGCAAGTGGACATTCGGAGCGCTAAGAGGGTAATAGTGGAAAAAGGAATATATTCAAATATAAACTACACAGTAGCATTCTGTGAAAATTCTTTCTGTTCTGTGCATTCAACTAACAGAGTTGAACCTTACTTTTGATTGAGCCGTTCTGAAACACTCTTTCTGTAGAAACTGCAATTGGACATGCTAAGCGCTAAGAGGCCTACATTGGGAAAAAAATATCTTCAAATAAAAACTACACAGATGCATTCTGTGAAACTTATTTCTGATCTGTAAATTCAGTTAACAGAGATAAAACATATTTTTGATTGAGCAGTTATGAAACACTCTTTTTGTAGAAAATGCAAGTGGAGATTCGGAGCGCTAAGAGGGTAATAGTGGAAAAAGGAATGTCTTCAAATATAAACTACACAGAATCATTCGGTGAAACTTCTTTCTGATCTGTGCATTCAGCTAACACAGTTAAACCATACTTTTGATTGAGCAGATCTGAACACTCTTTCTGTAGAAAATGCAACTGGACATTTTGAGCGCTAAGAGCGTAGTAGTGGAAAAAGGAATATATTCAAATATAAACTACACAGAAGCATTCTGTGAAACTTCTTTCTGATCTGAGCATTCAGCTAACAGAGTTAAACCATACTTTTGATTGAGCAGTTTTGAAACACTCTGTCTGTAGAAAATGCAACTGGACATTCGTAGCGCTAAGTGGGTAATAGTGGAAAAAAGAATATGTTCAAATATAAACTACACAGAAATATTGTATGAAACTACTTTCTGTTCTGTGCATTCAACTAACAGAGTTGAACCTTACTTTTGATTGAGCCGTTCTGAAACACTCTTTCTGTAGAAACTGCAATTGGACATTCTGAGCGCTAAGAGGCCTATATTGGGAAAAATAATATCTTCAAATAAAAACTACACAGAAGCATTGTGTGAAACTTATTTCTGATATATTCATTAAGCTAACAGAGTTAAACCATACTTTTGATTGCGCAGTTCTGAACACTCTTTCTGTAGAAAATGCAAGTGGACATTCGTAGCGCTAAGAGGGTAATAGTGGAAAAAGGAATATATTCAAATATAAACTACACAGTAGCATTCTGTGAAAATTCTTTCTGTTCTGTGCATTCAACTAACAGAGTTGAACTTTACTTTTGATTGAGCCGTTCTGAAACACTCTTTCTGTAGAAACTGCAATTGGACATGCTAAGCGCTAAGAGGCCTACATTGGGAAAAAGAATATCTTCAAATATAAACTACACAGATGCATTCTGTGAAACTTATTTCTGAACTGTAAATTCAGTTAACAGAGATTAAACATATTTTTGATTGAGCAGTTATGAAACACTCTTTTTGTAGAAAATGCAAGTGGAGATTCGGAGCGCTAAGAGGGTAATAGTGGAAAAAGGAATGTCTTCAAATATAAACTACCCAGAACCATTCGGTGAAACATCTTTCTGATCTGTGAATTCAGCTAACAGAGTTAAACCATACTTTTGATTGAGCAGATCTGAACACTCTTTCTGTAGAAAATGCAACTGGACATTTGGAGCGCTAAGAGCGTAGTAGTGGAAAAAGGAATATATTCAAATATAAACTACACAGAAGCATTCTGTGAAACTTCTTTCTGATCTGAGCATTCAGCTAACAGAGTTAAACCATACTTTTGATTGAGCAGTTTTGAAACACTCTGTCTGTAGAAAATGCAACTGGACATTCGTAGCGCTAAGTGGGTAATAGTGGAAAAAAGAATATGTTCAAATATAAACTACACAGAAGTATTGTATGAAACTTCTTTCTGTTCTGTGCATTCAACTAACAGAGTTGAACCTCACTTTTGATTGAGCCGTTCTGAAACACTCTTTCTGTAGAAACTGCAATTGGACATTCTGAGCGCTAAGAGGACTATATTGGGAAAAAGAATGTCTACAAATAAAAACTACACAGAAGAATTGTGTGAAACTTCTTTCTGTTCTGTTTGTTCAACTAAAAGAGTTGAACCTTAGTTTTGATTGAGCCGTTCTGAAACACTCTTTCTGTAGAAAATGCAAGTGGAGATTCGGAGCGCTAAGAGGGTAATAGTGGAAAAAGGAATGTCTCCAAATATAAACTACACAGAATCATTCTGTGAAACTTCTTTCTGATCTGTGCATTCAGCTAACAGAGTTAAACCATACTTTTGATTGAGCAGATCTGAACACACTTTCTGTAGAAAATGCAACTGGACATTTGGAGCGCTAAGAGAGTAGTAGTGGAAAAAGGAATATATTCAAATATAAACTACACAGAAGCATTCTGTGAAACTTCTTTCTGATCTGAGCATTCAGCTAACAGAGTTAAACCATACTTTTGATTGAGCAGTTTTGAAACACTCTGTCTGTAGAAAATGCAACTGGACATTCGTAGCGCTAAGTGGGTAATAGTGGAAAAAAGAATATGTTCAAATATAAACTACACAGAAGCATTGTATGAAACTTCTTTCTGTTCTGTGCATTCAACTAAAAGAGTTGAACCTTACTTTGGATTGAGCCGTTCTGAAACACTCTTTCTGTAGAAACTGCAATTGGACATTCTGAGCGCCAAGAGGCCTATATTGGGAAAAATAATATCTTCAAATAAAAACTACACAGAAGCATTGTGTGAAACTTATATCTGATATGTTCATTAAGCTAACAGAGTTAAACCATACTTTGATTGCGCAGTTCTGAACACTCTTTCTGTAGAAAATGCAAGTGGACATTCGGAGCGCTAAGAGGGTAATAGTGGAAAAAGGAATATATTCAAATATAAACTACACAGTAGCATTCTGTGAAAATTCTTTCTGTTCTGTGCATTCAACTAACAGAGTTGAACCTTACTTTTGATTGAGCCGTTCTGAAACACTCTTTCTGTAGAAACTGCAATTGGACATGCTAAGCGCTAAGAGGCCTACATTGGGAAAAAAATATCTTCAAATAAAAACTACACAGATGCATTCTGTGAAACTTATTTCTGATCTGTAAATTCAGTTAACAGAGATAAAACATATTTTTGATTGAGCAGTTATGAAACACTCTTTTTGTAGAAAATGCAAGTGGAGATTCGGAGCGCGAAGAGTGTAATAGTGGAAAAAGGAATGTCTTCAAATATAAACTACACAGAATCATTCGGTGAAACTTCTTTCTGATCTGTGCATTCAGCTAACACAGTTAAACCATACTTTTGATTGAGCAGATCTGAACACTCTTTCTGTAGAAAATGCAACTGGACATTTGGAGCGCTAAGAGCGTAGTAGTGGAAAAAGGAATATATTCAAATATAAACTACACAGAAGCATTCTGTGAAACTTCTTTCTGATCTGAGCATTCAGCTAACAGAGTTAAACCATACTTTTGATTGAGCAGTTTTGAAACACTCTGTCTGTAGAAAATGCAACTGGACATTCGTAGCGCTAAGTGGGTAATAGTGGAAAAAAGAATATGTTCAAATATAAACTACACAGAAATATTGTATGAAACTACTTTCTGTTCTGTGCATTCAACTAACAGAGTTGAACCTTACTTTTGATTGAGCCGTTCTGAAACACTCTTTCTGTAGAAACTGCAATTGGACATTCTGAGCGCTAAGAGGCCTATTTTGGGAAAAATAATATCTTCAAATAAAAACTACACAGAACCGTTGTGTGAAACTTATTTCTGATATGTTCATTAAGCTAACAGAGTTAAACCATACTTTTGATTGCGCAGTTCTGAACACTCTTTCTGTAGAAAATGCAAGTGGACATTCGGAGCGCTAAGAGGGTAAGAGTGGAAAAAGGATTATATTCAAATATAAACTACACAGTAGCATTCTGTGAAAATTTTTTCTGTTCTGTGCATTCAACTAACAGAGTTGAACCTTACTTTTGATTGAGCCGTTCTGAAACACTCTTTCTGTAGAAACTGCAATTGGACATGCTAAGCGCTAAGAGGCCTACATTGGGAAAAAGAATATCTTCAAATAAAAACTACACAGATGCATTCTGTGAAACTTATTTCTGATCTGTAAATTCAGTTAACAGAGATAAAACATATTTTTGATTGAGCAGTTATGAAACACTCTTTTTGTAGAAAATGCAAGTGGAGATTCGGAGCGCTAAGAGGGTAATAGTGGAAAAAGGAATGTCTTCAAATATAAACTACCCAGAATCATTCGGTGAAACTTCTTTCTGATCTGTGAATTCAGCTAACAGAGTTAAACCATACTTTTGATTGAGCAGATCTGAACACTCTTTCTGTAGAAAATGCAACTGGACATTTGGAGCGCTAAGAGCGTAGTAGTGGAAAAAGAATATATTCAAATATAAACTACACAGAAGCATTCTGTGAAACTTCTTTCTGATCTGAGCATTCAGCTAACAGAGTTAAACCATACATTTGATTGAGCAGTTTTGAAACACTCTGTCTGTAGAAAATGCAACTGGACATTCGTAGCGCTAAGTGGGTAATAGTGGAAAAAAGAATATGTTCAAATATAAACTACACAGAATTATTGTATGAAACTTCTTTCTGTTCTGTGCATTCAACTAACAGAGTTGAACCTCACTTTTGATTGAGCCGTTCTGAAACACTCTTTCTGTAGAAACTGCAATTGGACATTCTGAGCGCTAAGAGGCCTATATTGGGAAAAAGAATGTCTACAAATAAAAACTACACAGAAGAATTGTGTGAAACTTCTTTCTGTTCTGTTTGTTCAACTAAAAGAGTTGAACGTTAGTTTTGATTGAGCCGTTCTGAAACACTCTTTCTGTAGAAAATGCAAGTGGAGATTCGGAGCGCTAAGAGGGTAATAGTGGAAAAGGGAATGTCTCCAAATATAAACTACACAGAATCATTCTGTGAAACTTCTTTCTGATCTGTGCATTCAGCTAACAGAGTTAAACCGTACTTTTGATTGAGCAGATCTGAACACTCTTTCTGTAGAAAATGCAACTGGACATTTGGAGTGCTCAGAGCGTAGTAGTGGAAAAAGGAATATATTCAAATATAAACTACACAGAAGCATTCTGTGAAACTTCTTTCTGATCTGAGCATTCAGTTAACAGAGTTAAACCATACTTTTGATTGAGCAGTTTTGAAACACTCTGTCTGTAGAAAATGCAACTGGACATTCGTAGCGCTAAGTGGGTAATAGTGGAAAAAAGAATATGTTCAAATATAAACTACACAGAAGCATTGTATGAAACTTCTTTCTGTTCTGTGCATTCAACTAAAAGGGTTGAACCTTACTTTGGATTGAGCCGTACTGAAACACTCTTTCTGTAGAAACTGCAATTGGACATTCTGAGCGCCAAGAGGCCTATATTGGGAAAAATAATATCTTCAAATAAAAACTACACAGAAGCATTGTGTGAAACTTATTTCTGATATGTTCATTAAGCTAACAGAGTTAAACCATACTTTGATTGCGCAGTTCTGAACACTCTTTCTGTAGAAAATGCAAGTGGACATTCGGAGCGCTAAGAGGGTAAGAGTGGAAAAAGGATTATATTCAAATATAAACTACACAGTAGCATTCTGTGAAAATTTTTTCTGTTCTGTGCATTCAACTAACAGAGTTGAACCTTACTTTTGATTGAGCCGTTCTGAAACACTCTTTCTGTAGAAACTGCAATTGGACATGCTAAGCGCTAAGAGGCCTACATTGGGAAAAAGAATATCTTCAAATAAAAACTACACAGATGCATTCTGTGAAACTTATTTCTGATCTGTAAATTCAGTTAACAGAGATAAAACATATTTTTGATTGAGCAGTTATGAAACACTCTTTTTTTAGAAAATGCAAGTGGAGATTCGGAGCGCTAAGAGGGTAATAGTGGAAAAAGGAATGTCTTCAAATATAAACTACCCAGAATCATTCGGTGAAACTTCTTTCTGATCTGTGAATTCAGCTAACAGAGTTAAACCATACTTTTGATTGAGCAGATCTGAACACTCTTTCTGTAGAAAATGCAACTGGACATTTGGAGCGCTAAGAGCGTAGTAGTGGAAAAAGAATATATTCAAATATAAACTACACAGAAGCATTCTGTGAAACTTCTTTCTGATCTGAGCATTCAGCTAACAGAGTTAAACCATACATTTGATTGAGCAGTTTTGAAACACTCTGTCTGTAGAAAATGCAACTGGACATTCGTAGCGCTAAGTGGGTAATAGTGGAAAAAAGAATATGTTCAAATATAAACTACACAGAATTATTGTATGAAACTTCTTTCTGTTCTGTGCATTCAACTAACAGAGTTGAACCTCACTTTTGATTGAGCCGTTCTGAAACCCTCTTTCTGTAGAAACTGCAATTGGACATTCTGAGCGCTAAGAGGCCTATATTGGGAAAAAGAATGTCTACAAATAAAAACTACACAGAAGAATTGTGTGAAACTTCTTTCTGTTCTGTTTGTTCAACTAAAAGAGTTGAACCTTAGTTTTGATTGAGCCGTTCTGAAACACTCTTTCTGTAGAAAATGCAAGTGGAGATTCGGAGCGCTAAGAGGGTAATAGTGGAAAAGGGAATGTCTCCAAATATAAACTACACAGAATCATTCTGTGAAACTTCTTTCTGATCTGTGCATTCAGCTAACAGAGTTAAACCGTACTTTTGATTGAGCAGATCTGAACACTCTTTCTGTAGAAAATGCAACTGGACATTTGGAGTGCTCAGAGCGTAGTAGTGGAAAAAGGAATATATTCAAATATAAACTACACAGAAGCATTCTGTGAAACTTCTTTCTGATCTGAGCATTCAGTTAACAGAGTTCAACCATACTTTTGATTGAGCAGTTTTGAAACACTCTGTCTGTAGAAAATGCAACTGGACATTCGTAGCGCTAAGTGGGTAATAGTGGAAAAAAGAATATGTTCAAATATAAACTACACAGAAGCATTGTATGAAACTTCTTTCTGTTCTGTGCATTCAACTAAAAGAGTTGAACCTTACTTTGGATTGAGCCGTACTGAAACACTCTTTCTGTAGAAACTGCAATTGGACATTCTGAGCGCCAAGAGGCCTATATTGGGAAAAATAATATCTTCAAATAAAAACTACACAGAAGCATTGTGTGAAACTTATTTCTGATATGTTCATTAAGCTAACAGAGTTAAACCATACTTTGATTGCGCAGTTCTGAACACTCTTTCTGTAGAAAATGCAAGTGGACATTCGGAGCGCTAAGAGGGTAATAGTGGAAAAAGGAATATATTCAAATATAAACTACACAGTAGCATTCTGTGAAAATTCTTTCTGTTCTGTGCATTCAACTAACAGAGTTGAACCTTACTTTTGATTGAGCCGTTCTGAAACACTCTTTCTGTAGAAACTGCAATTGGACATGCTAAGCGCTAAGAGGCCTACATTGGGAAAAAAATATCTTCAAATAAAAACTACACAGATGCATTCTGTGAAACTTATTTCTGATCTGTAAATTCAGTTAACAGAGATAAAACATATTTTTGATTGAGCAGTTATGAAACACTCTTTTTGTAGAAAATGCAAGTGGAGATTCGGAGCGCTAAGAGGGTAATAGTGGAAAAAGGAATGTCTTCAAATATAAACTACACAGAATCATTCGGTGAAACTTCTTTCTGATCTGTGCATTCAGCTAACACAGTTAAACCATACTTTTGATTGAGCAGATCTGAACACTCTTTCTGTAGAAAATGCAACTGGACATTTTGAGCGCTAAGAGCGTAGTAGTGGAAAAAGGAATATATTCAAATATAAACTACACAGAAGCATTCTGTGAAACTTCTTTCTGATCTGAGCATTCAGCTAACAGAGTTAAACCATACTTTTGATTGAGCAGTTTTGAAACACTCTGTCTGTAGAAAATGCAACTGGACATTCGTAGCGCTAAGTGGGTAATAGTGGAAAAAAGAATATGTTCAAATATAAACTACACAGAAATATTGTATGAAACTACTTTCTGTTCTGTGCATTCAACTAACAGAGTTGAACCTTACTTTTGATTGAGCCGTTCTGAAACACTCTTTCTGTAGAAACTGCAATTGGACATTCTGAGCGCTAAGAGGCCTATATTGGGAAAAATAATATCTTCAAATAAAAACTACACAGAAGCATTGTGTGAAACTTATTTCTGATATGTTCATTAAGCTAACAGAGTTAAACCATACTTTTGATTGCGCAGTTCTGAACACTCTTTCTGTAGAAAATGCAAGTGGACATTCGTAGCGCTAAGAGGGTAATAGTGGAAAAAGGAATATATTCAAATATAAACTACACAGTAGCATTCTGTGAAAATTCTTTCTGTTCTGTGCATTCAACTAACAGAGTTGAACTTTACTTTTGATTGAGCCGTTCTGAAACACTCTTTCTGTAGAAACTGCAATTGGACATGCTAAGCGCTAAGAGGCCTACATTGGGAAAAAGAATATCTTCAAATATAAACTACACAGATGCATTCTGTGAAACTTATTTCTGAACTGTAAATTCAGTTAACAGAGATTAAACATATTTTTGATTGAGCAGTTATGAAACACTCTTTTTGTAGAAAATGCAAGTGGAGATTCGGAGCGCTAAGAGGGTAATAGTGGAAAAAGGAATGTCTTCAAATATAAACTACCCAGAACCATTCGGTGAAACATCTTTCTGATCTGTGAATTCAGCTAACAGAGTTAAACCATACTTTTGATTGAGCAGATCTGAACACTCTTTCTGTAGAAAATGCAACTGGACATTTGGAGCGCTAAGAGCGTAGTAGTGGAAAAAGGAATATATTCAAATATAAACTACACAGAAGCATTCTGTGAAACTTCTTTCTGATCTGAGCATTCAGCTAACAGAGTTAAACCATACTTTTGATTGAGCAGTTTTGAAACACTCTGTCTGTAGAAAATGCAACTGGACATTCGTAGCGCTAAGTGGGTAATAGTGGAAAAAAGAATATGTTCAAATATAAACTACACAGAAGCATTGTATGAAACTTCTTTCTGTTCTGTGCATTCAACTAACAGAGTTGAACCTCACTTTTGATTGAGCCGTTCTGAAACACTCTTTCTGTAGAAACTGCAATTGGACATTCTGAGCGCTAAGAGGCCTATATTGGGAAAAAGAATGTCTACAAATAAAAACTACACAGAAGAATTGTGTGAAACTTCTTTCTGTTCTGTTTGTTCAACTAAAAGAGTTGAACCTTAGTTTTGATTGAGCCGTTCTGAAACACTCTTTCTGTAGAAAATGCAAGTGGAGATTCGGAGCGCTAAGAGGGTAATAGTGGAAAAAGGAATGTCTCCATATATAAACTACACAGAATCATTCTGTGAAACTTCTTTCTGATCTGTGCATTCAGCTAACAGAGTTAAACCATACTTTTGATTGAGCAGATCTGAACACACTTTCTGTAGAAAATGCAACTGGACATTTGGAGCGCTAAGAGAGTAGTAGTGGAAAAAGGAATATATTCAAATATAAACTACACAGAAGCATTCTGTGAAACTTCTTTCTGATCTGAGCATTCAGCTAACAGAGTTAAACCATACTTTTGATTGAGCAGTTTTGAAACACTCTGTCTATAGAAAATGCAACTGGACATTCGTAGCGCTAAGTGGGTAATAGTGGAAAAAAGAATATGTTCAAATATAAACTACACAGAAGCATTGTATGAAACTTCTTTCTGTTCTGTGCATTCAACTAACAGAGTTGAACCTTACTTTTGATTGAGCCTTTCTGAAACACTCTTTCTGTAGAAACTGCAATTGGACATTCTGAGCGCTAAGAGGCCTCTATTGGGAAAAATAATATCTTCAAATAAAAACTACACAGAAGCATTGTGTGAAACTTATTTCTGATATGTTCATTAAGCTAACAGAGTTAAACCATACTTTTGATTGCGCAGTTCTGAACACTCTTTCTGTAGAAAATGCAAGTGGACATTCGGAGCGCTAAGAGGGTAATAGTGGAAAAAGGAATATATTCAAATATAAACTACACAGTAGCATTCTGTGAAAATACTTTCTGTTCTGTGCATTCAACTAACAGAGTTGAACCTTACTTTTGATTGAGCCGTTCTGAAACACTCTTTCTGTAGAAACTGCAATTGGACATGCTAAGCGCTAAGAGGCCTACATTGGGAAAAAGAATATCTTCAAATAAAAACTACACAGATGCATTCTGTGAAACTTATTTCTGATCTGTAAATTCAGTTAACAGAGATAAAACATATTTTTGATTGAGCAGTTATGAAACACTCTTTTTGTAGAAAATGCAAGTGGAGATTCGGAGCGCTAAGAGGGTAATAGTGGAAAAAGGAATGTCTTCAAATATAAACTACCCAGAATCATTCGGTGAAACTTCTTTCTGATCTGTGAATTCAGCTAACAGAGTTAAACCATACTTTTGATTGAGCAGATCTGAACACTCTTTCTGTAGAAAATGCAACTGGACATTTGGAGCGCTAAGAGCGTAGTAGTGGAAAAAGTAATATATTCAAATATAAACTACACAGAAGCATTCTGTGAAACTTCTTTCTGATCTGAGCATTCAGCTAACAGAGTTAAACCATACTTTTGATTGAGCAGTTTTGAAACACTCTGTCTGTAGAAAATGCAACTGGACATTCGTAGCGCTAAGTGGGTAATAGTGGAAAAAAGAATATGTTCAAATATAAACTACACAGAAGTATTGTATGAAACTTCTTTCTGTTCTGTGCATTCAACTAACAGAGTTGAACCTCACTTTTGATTGAGCCGTTCTGAAACACTCTTTCTGTAGAAACTGCAATTGGACATTCTGAGCGCTAAGAGGCCTATATTGGGAAAAAGAATGTCTACAAATAAAAACTGCACAGAAGAATTGTGTGAAACTTCTTTCTGTTCTGTTTGTTCAACTAAAAGAGTTGAACCTTAGTTTTGATTGAGCCGTTCTGAAACACTCTTTCTGTAGAAAATGCAAGTGGAGATTCGGAGCGCTAAGAGGGTAATATTGGAAAAAGGAATGTCTCCAAATATAAACTACACAGAATCATTCTGTGAAACTTCTTTCTGATCTGTGCATTCAGCTAACAGAGTTAAACCGTACTTTTGATTGAGCAGATCTGAACACTCTTTCTGTAGAAAATGCAACTGGACATTTGGAGTGCTCAGAGCGTAGTAGTGGAAAAAGGAATATATTCAAATATAAACTACACAGAAGCATTCTGTGAAGCTTATTTCTGATCTGAGCATTCAGTTAACCGAGTTAAACCATACTTTTGATTGAGCAGTTTTCAAACACTCTGTCTGTAGAAAATGCAACGGGACATTCGTAGCGCTAAGTGGGTAATAGTGGAAAAAAGAATATGTTCAAATATAAACTACACAGAAGCATTGTATGAAACTTCTTTCTGTTCTGTGCATTCAACTAACAGAGTTGAACCTTACTTTGGATTGAGCTGTTCTGAAACACTCTTTCTGTAGAAACTGCAATTGGACATTCTGAGCGCTAAGAGGCCTATATTGGGAAAAATAATATCTTCAAATAAAAACTACACAGAAGCATTGTGTGAAACTTATTTCTGATATGTTCATTAAGCTAACAGAGTTAAACCATACTTTGATTGCGCAGTTCTGAACACTCTTTCTGTAGAAAATTCAAGTGGACATTCGGAGCGCTAAGAGGGTAAGAGTGGAAAAAGGAATATATTCAAATATAAACTACACAGTAGCATTCTGTGAAAATTCTTTCTGTTCTGTGCATTCAACTAACAGAGTTGAACCTTACTTTTGATTGAGCCGTTCTGAAACACTCTTTCTGTAGAAACTGCAATTGGACATGCTAAGCGCTAAGAGGCCTACATTGGGAAATAGAATATCTTCAAATAAAAACTACACAGATGCATTCTGTGAAACTTATTTCTGATCTGTAAATTCAGTTAACAGAGATAAAACATATTTTTGATTGAGCAGTTATGAAACACTCTTTTTGTAGAAAATGCAAGTGGAGATTCGGAGCGCTAAGAGGGTAATAGTGGAAAAAGGAATGTCTTCAAATATAAACTACCCAGAATCATTCGGTGAAACTTCTTTCTGATCTGTGAATTCAGCTAACAGAGTTAAACCATACTTTTGATTGAGCAGATCTGAACACTCTTTCTGTAGAAAATGCAACTGGACATTTGGAGGGCTAAGAGCGTAGTAGTGGAAAAAGAATATATTCAAATATAAACTACACAGAAGCATTCTGTGAAACTTCTTTCTGATCTGAGCATTCAGCTAACAGAGTTCAACCATACATTTGATTGAGCAGTTTTGAAACACTCTGTCTGTAGAAAATGCAACTGGACATTCGTAGCGCTAAGTGGGTAATAGTGGAAAAAAGAATATGTTCAAATATAAACTACACAGAATTATTGTATGAAACTTCTTTCTGTTCTGTGCATTCAACTAACAGAGTTGAACCTCACTTTTGATTGAGCCGTTCTGAAACACTCTTTCTGTAGAAACTGCAATTGGACATTCTGAGCGCTAAGAGGCCTATATTGGGAAAAGGAATGTCTACAAATAAAAACTACACAGAAGAATTGTGTGAAACTTCTTTCTGTTCTGTTTGTTCAACTAAAAGAGTTGAACCTTAGTTTTGATTGAGCCGTTCTGAAACACTCTTTCTGTAGAAAATGCAAGTGGAGATTCGGAGAGCTAAGAGGGTAATAGTGGAAAAAGGAATGTCTCCAAATATAAACTACACAGAATCATTCTGTGAAACTTCTTTCTGATCTGTGCATTCAGCTAACAGAGTTAAACCGTACTTTTGATTGAGCAGATCTGAACACTCTTTCTGTAGAAAATGCAACTGGACATTTGGAGTGCTCAGAGCGTAGTAGTGGAAAAAGGAATATATTCAAATATAAACTACACAGAAGCATTCTGTGAAACTTCTTTCTGATCTGAGCATTCAGTTAACAGAGTTAAACCATACTTTTGATTGAGCAGTTTTGAAACACTCTGTCTGTAGAAAATGCAACTGGACATTCGTAGCGCTAAGTGGGTAATAGTGGAAAAAAGAATATGTTCAAATATAAACTACACAGAAATATTGTATGAAACTACTTTCTGTTCTGTGCATTCAACTAACAGAGTTGAACCTTACTTTTGATTGAGCCGTTCTGAAACACTCTTTCTGTAGAAACTGCAATTGGACATTCTGAGCGCTAAGAGGCCTATATTGGGAAAAATAATATCTTCAAATAAAAACTACACAGAAGCATTGTGTGAAACTTATTTCTGATATGTTCATTAAGCTAACAGAGTTAAACCATACTTTTGATTGCGCAGTTCTGAACACTCTTTCTGTAGAAAATGCAAGTGGACATTCGGAGCGCTAAGAGGGTAATAGTGGAAAAAGGAATATATTCAAATATAAACTACACAGTAGCATTCTGTGAAAATTCTTTCTGTTCTGTGCATTCAACTAACAGAGTTGAACTTTACTTTTGATTGAGCCGTTCTGAAACACTCTTTCTGTAGAAACTGCAATTGGACATGCTAAGCGCTAAGAGGCCTACATTGGGAAAAAGAATATCTTCAAATATAAACTACACAGATGCATTCTGTGAAACTTATTTCTGATCTGTAAATTCAGTTAACAGAGATAAAACATATTTTTGATTGAGCAGTTATGAAACACTCTTTTTGTAGAAAATGCAAGTGGAGATTCGGAGCGCTAAGAGGGTAATAGTGGAAAAAGGAATGTCTTCAAATATAAACTACCCAGAACCATTCGGTGAAACATCTTTCTGATCTGTGAATTCAGCTAACAGAGTTAAACCATACTTTTGATTGAGCAGATCTGAACACTCTTTCTGTAGAAAATGCAACTGGACATTTGGAGCGCTAAGAGCGTAGTAGTGGAAAAAGGAATATATTCAAATATAAACTACACAGAAGCATTCTGTGAAACTTCTTTCTGATCTGAGCATTCAGCTAACAGAGTTAAACCATACTTTTGATTGAGCAGTTTTGAAACACTCTGTCTGTAGAAAATGCAACTGGACATTCGTAGCGCTAAGTGGGTAATAGTGGAAAAAAGAATATGTTCAAATATAAACTACACAGAAGTATTGTATGAAACTTCTTTCTGTTCTGTGCATTCAACTAACAGAGTTGAACCTCACTTTTGATTGAGCCGTTCTGAAACACTCTTTCTGTAGAAACTGCAATTGGACATTCTGAGCGCTAAGAGGCCTATATTGGGAAAAAGAATGTCTACAAATAAAAACTACACAGAAGAATTGTGTGAAACTTCTTTCTGTTCTGTTTGTTCAACTAAAAGAGTTGAACCTTAGTTTTGATTGAGCCGTTCTGAATCACTCTTTCTGTAGAAAATGCAAGTGGAGATTCGGAGCGCTAAGAGGGTAATAGTGGAAAAAGGAATGTCTCCAAATATAAACTACACAGAATCATTCTGTGAAACTTCTTTCTGATCTGTGCATTCAGCTAACAGAGTTAAACCATACTTTTGATTGAGCAGATCTGAACACACTTTCTGTAGAAAATGCAACTGGACATTTGGAGCGCTAAGAGAGTAGTAGTGGAAAAAGGAATATATTCAAATATAAACTACACAGAAGCATTCTGTGAAACATCTTTCTGATCTGAGCATTCAGCTAACAGAGTTAAACCATACTTTTGATTGAGCAGTTTTGAAACACTCTGTCTGTAGAAAATGCAACTGGACATTCGTAGCGCTAAGTGGGTAATAGTGGAAAAAAGAATATGTTCAAATATAAACTACACAGAAGCATTGTATGAAACTTCTTTCTGTTCTGTGCATTCAACTAAAAGAGTTGAACCTTACTTTGGATTGAGCCGTTCTGAAACACTCTTTCTGTAGAAACTGCAATTGGACATTCTGAGCGCCAAGAGGCCTATATTGGGAAAAATAATATCTTCAAATAAAAACTACACAGAAGCATTGTGTGAAACTTATATCTGATATGTTCATTAAGCTAACAGAGTTAAACCATACTTTGATTGCGCAGTTCTGAACACTCTTTCTGTAGAAAATGCAAGTGGACATTCGGAGCGCTAAGAGGGTAATAGTGGAAAAAGGAATATATTCAAATATAAACTACACAGTAGCATTCTGTGAAAATTCTTTCTGTTCTGTGCATTCAACTAACAGAGTTGAACCTTACTTTTGATTGAGCCGTTCTGAAACACTCTTTCTGTAGAAACTGCAATTGGACATGCTAAGCGCTAAGAGGCCTACATTGGGAAAAAAATATCTTCAAATAAAAACTACACAGATGCATTCTGTGAAACTTATTTCTGATCTGTAAATTCAGTTAACAGAGATAAAACATATTTTTGATTGAGCAGTTATGAAACACTCTTTTTGTAGAAAATGCAAGTGGAGATTCGGAGCGCGAAGAGTGTAATAGTGGAAAAAGGAATGTCTTCAAATATAAACTACACAGAATCATTCGGTGAAACTTCTTTCTGATCTGTGCATTCAGCTAACACAGTTAAACCATACTTTTGATTGAGCAGATCTGAACACTCTTTCTGTAGAAAATGCAACTGGACATTTGGAGCGCTAAGAGCGTAGTAGTGGAAAAAGGAATATATTCAAATATAAACTACACAGAAGCATTCTGTGAAACTTCTTTCTGATCTGAGCATTCAGCTAACAGAGTTAAACCATACTTTTGATTGAGCAGTTTTGAAACACTCTGTCTGTAGAAAATGCAACTGGACATTCGTAGCGCTAAGTGGGTAATAGTGGAAAAAAGAATATGTTCAAATATAAACTACACAGAAATATTGTATGAAACTACTTTCTGTTCTGTGCATTCAACTAACAGAGTTGAACCTTACTTTTGATTGAGCCGTTCTGAAACACTCTTTCTGTAGAAACTGCAATTGGACATTCTGAGCGCTAAGACGCCTATATTGGGAAAAATAATATCTTCAAATAAAAACTACACAGAAGCATTGTGTGAAACTTATTTCTGATATGTTCATTAAGCAAACAGAGTTAAACCATACTTTTGATTGCGCAGTTCTGAACACTCTTTCTGTAGAAAATGCAAGTGGACATTCGTAGCGCTAAGAGGGTAATAGTGGAAAAAGGAATATATTCAAATATAAACTACACAGTAGCATTCTGTGAAAACTCTTTCTGTTCTGTGCATTCAACTAACAGAGTTGAACTTTACTTTTGATTGAGCCGCTCTGAAACACTCTTTCTGTAGAAACTGCAATTGGACATGCTAAGCGCTAAGAGGCCTACATTGGGAAAAATAATATCTTCAAATATAAACTACACAGATGCATTCTGTGAAACTTATTTCTGATCTGTAAATTCAGTTAACAGAGATAAAACATATTTTTGATTGAGCAGTTATGAAACACTCTTTTTGTAGAAAATGCAAGTGGAGATTCGGAGCGCTAAGAGGGTAATAGTGGAAAAAGGAATGTCTTCAAATATAAACTACCCAGAACCATTCGGTGAAACTTCTTTCTGATCTGTGAATTCAGCTAACAGAGTTAAACCATACTTTTGATTGAGCAGATCTGAACACTCTTTCTGTAGAAAATGCAACTGGACATTTGGAGCGCTAAGAGCATAGTAGTGGAAAAAGGAATATATTCAAATATAAACTACACAGAAGCAATCTGTGAAACTTCTTTCTGATCTGAGCATTCAGCTAACAGAGTTAAACCATACTTTTGATTGAGCAGTTTTGAAACACTCTGTCTGTAGAAAATGCAACTGGACATTCGTAGCGCTAAGTGGGTAATAGTGGAAAAAAGAATATGTTCAAATATAAACTACACAGAAGTATTGTATGAAACTTCTTTCTGTTCTGTGCATTCAACTAACAGAGTTGAACCTCACTTTTGATTGAGCCGTTCTGAAACACTCTTTCTGTAGAAACTGCAATTGGACATTCTGAGCGCTAAGAGGCCTATATTGGGAAAAAGAATGTCTACAAATAAAAACTACACAGAAGAATTGTGTGAAACTTCTTTCTGTTCTGTTTGTTCAACTAAAAGAGTTGAACCTTAGTTTTGATTGAGCCGTTCTGAAACACTCTTTCTGTAGAAAATGCAAGTGGAGATTCGGAGCGCTAAGAGGGTAATAGTGGAAAAAGGAATGTCTCCATATATAAACTACACAGAATCATTCTGTGAAACTTCTTTCTGATCTGTGCATTCAGCTAACAGAGTTAAACCATACTTTTGATTGAGCAGATCTGAACACACTTTCTGTAGAAAATGCAACTGGACATTTGGAGCGCTAAGAGAGTAGTAGTGGAAAAAGGAATATATTCAAATATAAACTACACAGAAGCATTCTGTGAAACTTCTTTCTGATCTGAGCATTCAGCTAACAGAGTTAAACCATACTTTTGATTGAGCAGTTTTGAAACACTCTGTCTATAGAAAATGCAACTGGACATTCGTAGCGCTAAGTGGGTAATAGTGGAAAAAAGAATATGTTCAAATATAAACTACACAGAAGCATTGTATGAAACTTCTTTCTGTTCTGTGCATTCAACTAACAGAGTTGAACCTTACTTTTGATTGAGCCTTTCTGAAACACTCTTTCTGTAGAAACTGCAATTGGACATTCTGAGCGCTAAGAGGCCTCTATTGGGAAAAATAATATCTTCAAATAAAAACTACACAGAAGCATTGTGTGAAACTTATTTCTGATATGTTCATTAAGCTAACAGAGTTAAACCATACTTTTGATTGCGCAGTTCTGAACACTCTTTCTGTAGAAAATGCAAGTGGACATTCGGAGCGCTAAGAGGGTAATAGTGGAAAAAGGAATATATTCAAATATAAACTACACAGTAGCATTCTGTGAAAATACTTTCTGTTCTGTGCATTCAACTAACAGAGTTGAACCTTACTTTTGATTGAGCCGTTCTGAAACACTCTTTCTGTAGAAACTGCAATTGGACATGCTAAGCGCTAAGAGGCCTACATTGGGAAAAAGAATATCTTCAAATAAAAACTACACAGATGCATTCTGTGAAACTTATTTCTGATCTGTAAATTCAGTTAACAGAGATAAAACATATTTTTGATTGAGCAGTTATGAAACACTCTTTTTGTAGAAAATGCAAGTGGAGATTCGGAGCGCTAAGAGGGTAATAGTGGAAAAAGGAATGTCTTCAAATATAAACTACCCAGAATCATTCGGTGAAACTTCTTTCTGATCTGTGAATTCAGCTAACAGAGTTAAACCATACTTTTGATTGAGCAGATCTGAACACTCTTTCTGTAGAAAATGCAACTGGACATTTGGAGCGCTAAGAGCGTAGTAGTGGAAAAAGTAATATATTCAAATATAAACTACACAGAAGCATTCTGTGAAACTTCTTTCTGATCTGAGCATTCAGCTAACAGAGTTAAACCATACTTTTGATTGAGCAGTTTTGAAACACTCTGTCTGTAGAAAATGCAACTGGACATTCGTAGCGCTAAGTGGGTAATAGTGGAAAAAAGAATATGTTCAAATATAAACTACACAGAAGTATTGTATGAAAATTCTTTCTGTTCTGTGCATTCAACTAACAGAGTTGAACCTCACTTTTGATTGAGCCGTTCTGAAACACTCTTTCTGTAGAAACTGCAATTGGACATTCTGAGCGCTAAGAGGCCTATATTGGGAAAAAGAATGTCTACAAATAAAAACTGCACAGAAGAATTGTGTGAAACTTCTTTCTGTTCTGTTTGTTCAACTAAAAGAGTTGAACCTTAGTTTTGATTGAGCCGTTCTGAAACACTCTTTCTGTAGAAAATGCAAGTGGAGATTCGGAGCGCTAAGAGGGTAATATTGGAAAAAGGAATGTCTCCAAATATAAACTACACAGAATCATTCTGTGAAACTTCTTTCTGATCTGTGCATTCAGCTAACAGAGTTAAACCGTACTTTTGATTGAGCAGATCTGAACACTCTTTCTGTAGAAAATGCAACTGGACATTTGGAGTGCTCAGAGCGTAGTAGTGGAAAAAGGAATATATTCAAATATAAACTACACAGAAGCATTCTGTGAAGCTTATTTCTGATCTGAGCATTCAGTTAACCGAGTTAAACCATACTTTTGATTGAGCAGTTTTCAAACACTCTGTCTGTAGAAAATGCAACGGGACATTCGTAGCGCTAAGTGGGTAATAGTGGAAAAAAGAATATGTTCAAATATAAACTACACAGAAGCATTGTATGAAACTTCTTTCTGTTCTGTGCATTCAACTAACAGAGTTGAACCTTACTTTGGATTGAGCTGTTCTGAAACACTCTTTCTGTAGAAACTGCAATTGGACATTCTGAGCGCTAAGAGGCCTATATTGGGAAAAATAATATCTTCAAATAAAAACTACACAGAAGCATTGTGTGAAACTTATTTCTGATATGTTCATTAAGCTAACAGAGTTAAACCATACTTTGATTGCGCAGTTCTGAACACTCTTTCTGTAGAAAATTCAAGTGGACATTCGGAGCGCTAAGAGGGTAAGAGTGGAAAAAGGAATATATTCAAATATAAACTACACAGTAGCATTCTGTGAAAATTCTTTCTGTTCTGTGCATTCAACTAACAGAGTTGAACCTTACTTTTGATTGAGCCGTTCTGAAACACTCTTTCTGTAGAAACTGCAATTGGACATGCTAAGCGCTAAGAGGCCTACATTGGGAAATAGAATATCTTCAAATAAAAACTACACAGATGCATTCTGTGAAACTTATTTCTGATCTGTAAATTCAGTTAACAGAGATAAAACATATTTTTGATTGAGCAGTTATGAAACACTCTTTTTGTAGAAAATGCAAGTGGAGATTCGGAGCGCTAAGAGGGTAATAGTGGAAAAAGGAATGTCTTCAAATATAAACTACCCAGAATCATTCGGTGAAACTTCTTTCTGATCTGTGAATTCAGCTAACAGAGTTAAACCATACTTTTGATTGAGCAGATCTGAACACTCTTTCTGTAGAAAATGCAACTGGACATTTGGAGGGCTAAGAGCGTAGTAGTGGAAAAAGAATATATTCAAATATAAACTACACAGAAGCATTCTGTGAAACTTCTTTCTGATCTGAGCATTCAGCTAACAGAGTTAAACCATACATTTGATTGAGCAGTTTTGAAACACTCTGTCTGTAGAAAATGCAACTGGACATTCGTAGCGCTAAGTGGGTAATAGTGGAAAAAAGAATATGTTCAAATATAAACTACACAGAATTATTGTATGAAACTTCTTTCTGTTCTGTGCATTCAACTAACAGAGTTGAACCTCACTTTTGATTGAGCCGTTCTGAAACACTCTTTCTGTAGAAACTGCAATTGGACATTCTGAGCGCTAAGAGGCCTATATTGGGAAAAGGAATGTCTACAAATAAAAACTACACAGAAGAATTGTGTGAAACTTCTTTCTGTTCTGTTTGTTCAACTAAAAGAGTTGAACCTTAGTTTTGATTGAGCCGTTCTGAAACACTCTTTCTGTAGAAAATGCAAGTGGAGATTCGGAGAGCTAAGAGGGTAATAGTGGAAAAAGGAATGTCTCCAAATATAAACTACACAGAATCATTCTGTGAAACTTCTTTCTGATCTGTGCATTCAGCTAACAGAGTTAAACCGTACTTTTGATTGAGCAGATCTGAACACTCTTTCTGTAGAAAATGCAACTGGACATTTGGAGTGCTCAGAGCGTAGTAGTGGAAAAAGGAATATATTCAAATATAAACTACACAGAAGCATTCTGTGAAACTTCTTTCTGATCTGAGCATTCAGTTAACAGAGTTAAACCATACTTTTGATTGAGCAGTTTTGAAACACTCTGTCTGTAGAAAATGCAACTGGACATTCGTAGCGCTAAGTGGGTAATAGTGGAAAAAAGAATATGTTCAAATATAAACTACACAGAAATATTGTATGAAACTACTTTCTGTTCTGTGCATTCAACTAACAGAGTTGAACCTTACTTTTGATTGAGCCGTTCTGAAACACTCTTTCTGTAGAAACTGCAATTGGACATTCTGAGCGCTAAGAGGCCTATATTGGGAAAAATAATATCTTCAAATAAAAACTACACAGAAGCATTGTGTGAAACTTATTTCTGATATGTTCATTAAGCTAACAGAGTTAAACCATACTTTTGATTGCGCAGTTCTGAACACTCTTTCTGTAGAAAATGCAAGTGGACATTCGTAGCGCTAAGAGGGTAATAGTGGAAAAAGGAATATATTCAAATATAAACTACACAGTAGCATTCTGTGAAAATTCTTTCTGTTCTGTGCATTCAACTAACAGAGTTGAACTTTACTTTTGATTGAGCCGTTCTGAAACACTCTTTCTGTAGAAACTGCAATTGGACATGCTAAGCGCTAAGAGGCCTACATTGGGAAAAAGAATATCTTCAAATATAAACTACACAGATGCATTCTGTGAAACTTATTTCTGATCTGTAAATTCAGTTAACAGAGATAAAACATATTTTTGATTGAGCAGTTATGAAACACTCTTTTTGTAGAAAATGCAAGTGGAGATTCGGAGCGCTAAGAGGGTAATAGTGGAAAAAGGAATGTCTTCAAATATAAACTACCCAGAACCATTCGGTGAAACATCTTTCTGATCTGTGAATTCAGCTAACAGAGTTAAACCATACTTTTGATTGAGCAGATCTGAACACTCTTTCTGTAGAAAATGCAACTGGACATTTGGAGCGCTAAGAGCGTAGTAGTGGAAAAAGGAATATATTCAAATATAAACTACACAGAAGCATTCTGTGAAACTTCTTTCTGATCTGAGCATTCAGCTAACAGAGTTAAACCATACTTTTGATTGAGCAGTTTTGAAACACTCTGTCTGTAGAAAATGCAACTGGACATTCGTAGCGCTAAGTGGGTAATAGTGGAAAAAAGAATATGTTCAAATATAAACTACACAGAAGTATTGTATGAAACTTCTTTCTGTTCTGTGCATTCAACTAACAGAGTTGAACCTCACTTTTGATTGAGCCGTTCTGAAACACTCTTTCTGTAGAAACTGCAATTGGACATTCTGAGCGCTAAGAGGCCTATATTGGGAAAAAGAATGTCTACAAATAAAAACTACACAGAAGAATTGTGTGAAACTTCTTTCTGTTCTGTTTGTTCAACTAAAAGAGTTGAACCTTAGTTTTGATTGAGCCGTTCTGAATCACTCTTTCTGTAGAAAATGCAAGTGGAGATTCGGAGCGCTAAGAGGGTAATAGTGGAAAAAGGAATGTCTCCAAATATAAACTACACAGAATCATTCTGTGAAACTTCTTTCTGATCTGTGCATTCAGCTAACAGAGTTAAACCATACTTTTGATTGAGCAGATCTGAACACACTTTCTGTAGAAAATGCAACTGGACATTTGGAGCGCTAAGAGAGTAGTAGTGGAAAAAGGAATATATTCAAATATAAACTACACAGAAGCATTCTGTGAAACATCTTTCTGATCTGAGCATTCAGCTAACAGAGTTAAACCACACTTTTGATTGAGCAGTTTTGAAACACTCTGTCTGTAGAAAATGCAACTGGACATTCGTAGCGCTAAGTGGGTAATAGTGGAAAAAAGAATATGTTCAAATATAAACTACACAGAAGCATTGTATGAAACTTCTTTCTGTTCTGTGCATTCAACTAAAAGAGTTGAACCTTACTTTGGATTGAGCCGTTCTGAAACACTCTTTCTGTAGAAACTGCAATTGGACATTCTGAGCGCCTAGAGGCCTATATTGGGAAAAATAATATCTTCAAATAAAAACTACACAGAAGCATTGTGTGAAACTTATTTCTGATATGTTCATTAAGCTAACAGAGTTAAACCATACTTTGATTGCGCAGTTCTGATCACTCTTTCTGTAGAAAATGCAAGTGGACATTCGGAGCGCTAAGAGGGTAATAGTGGAAAAAGGAATATATTCAAATATAAACTACACAGTAGCATTCTGTGAAAATTCTTTCTGTTCTGTGCATTCAACTAACAGAGTTGAACCTTACTTTTGATTGAGCCGTTCTGAAACACTCTTTCTGTAGAAACTGCAATTGGACATGCTAAGCGCTAAGAGGCCTACATTGGGAAAAAAATATCTTCAAATAAAAACTACACAGATGCATTCTGTGAAACTTATTTCTGATCTGTAAATTCAGTTAACAGAGATAAAACATATTTTTGATTGAGCAGTTATGAAACACTCTATTTGTAGAAAATGCAAGTGGAGATTCGGAGCGCGAAGAGGGTAATAGTGGAAAAAGGAATGTCTTCAAATATAAACTACACAGAATCATTCGGTGAAACTTCTTTCTGATCTGTGCATTCAGCTAACACAGTTAAACCATACTTTTGATTGAGCAGATCTGAACACTCTTTCTGTAGAAAATGCAACTGGACATTTGGAGCGCTAAGAGCGTAGTAGTGGAAAAAGGAATATATTCAAATATAAACTACACAGAAGCATTCTGTGAAACTTCTTTCTGATCTGAGCATTCAGCTAACAGAGTTAAACCATACTTTTGATTGAGCAGTTTTGAAACACTCTGTCTGTAGAAAATGCAACTGGACATTCGTAGCGCTAAGTGGGTAATAGTGGAAAAAAGAATATGTTCAAATATAAACTACACAGAAATATTGTATGAAACTACTTTCTGTTCTGTGCATTCAACTAACAGAGTTGAACCTTACTTTTGATTGAGCCGTTCTGAAACACTCTTTCTGTAGAAACTGCAATTGGACATTCTGAGCGCTAAGAGGCCTATATTGGGAAAAATAATATCTTCAAATAAAAACTACACAGAAGCATTGTGTGAAACTTATTTCTGATATGTTCATTAAGCTAACAGAGTTAAACCATACTTTTGATTGCGCAGTTCTGAACACTCTTTCTGTAGAAAATGCAAGTGGACATTCGTAGCGCTAAGAGGGTAATAGTGGAAAAAGGAATATATTCAAATATAAACTACACAGTAGCATTCTGTGAAAATTCTTTCTGTTCTGTGCATTCAACTAACAGAGTTGAACTTTACTTTTGATTGAGCCGTTCTGAAACACTCTTTCTGTAGAAACTGCAATTGGACATGCTAAGCGCTAAGAGGCCTACATTGAGAAAAAGAATATCTTCAAATATAAACTACACAGATGCATTCTGTGAAACTTATTTCTGATCTGTAAATTCAGTTAACAGAGATAAAACATATTTTTGATTGAGCAGTTATGAGACACTCTTTTTGTAGAAAACGCAAGTGGAGATTCGGAGCGCTAAGAGGGTAATAGTGGAAAAAGGAATGTCTTCAAATATAAACTACCCAGAACCATTCGGTGAAAGTTCTTTCTGATCTGTGAATTCAGCTAACAGAGTTAAACCATACTTTTGATTGAGCAGATCTGAACACTCTTTCTGTAGAAAATGCAACTGGACATTTGGAGCGCTAAGAGCGTAGTAGTGGAAAAAGGAATATATTCAAATATAAACTACACAGAAGCATTCTGTGAAACTTCTTTCTGATCTGAGCATTCAGCTAACAGAGTTAAACCATACTTTTGATTGAGCAGTTTTGAAACACTCTGTCTGTAGAAAATGCAACTGGACATTCGTAGCGCTAAGTGGGTAATAGTGGAAAAAAGAATATGTTCAAATATAAACTACACAGAAGTATTGTATGAAACTTCTTTCTGTTCTGTGCATTCAACTAACAGAGTTGAACCTCACTTTTGATTGAGCCGTTCTGAAACACTCTTTCTGTAGAAACTGCAATTGGACATTCTGAGCGCTAAGAGGCCTATATTGGGAAAAAGAATGTCTACAAATAAAAACTACACAGAAGAATTGTGTGAAACTTCTTTCTGTTCTGTTTGTTCAACTAAAAGAGTTGAACCTTAGTTTTGATTGAGCCGTTCTGAAACACTCTTTCTGTAGAAAATGCAAGTGGAGATTCGGAGCGCTAAGAGGGTAATAGTGGAAAAAGGAATGTCTCCAAATATAAACTACACAGAATCATTCTGTGAAACTTCTTTCTGATCTGTGCATTCAGCTAACAGAGTTAAACCATACTTTTGATTGAGCAGATCTGAACACACTTTCTGTAGAAAATGCAACTGGACATTTGGAGCGCTAAGAGAGTAGTAGTGGAAAAAGGAATATATTCAAATATAAACTACACAGAAGCATTCTGTGAAACTTCTTTCTGATCTGAGCATTCAGCTAACAGAGTTAAACCATACTTTTGATTGAGCAGGTTTGAAACACTCTGTCTATAGAAAATGCAACTGGACATTCGTAGCGCTAAGTGGGTAATAGTGGAAAAAAGAATATGTTCAAATATAAACTACACAGAAGCATTGTATGAAACTTCTTTCTGTTCTGTGCATTCAACTAACAGAGTTGAACCTTACTTTTGATTGAGCCTTTCTGAAACACTCTTTCTGTAGAAACTGCAATTGGACATTCTGAGCGCTAAGAGGCCTCTATTGGGAAAAATAATATCTTCAAATAAAAACTACACAGAAGCATTGTGTGAAACTTATTTCTGATATGTTCATTAAGCTAACAGAGTTAAACCATACTTTTGATTGCGCAGTTCTGAACACTCTTTCTGTAGAAAATGCAAGTGGACATTCGGAGCGCTAAGAGGGTAATAGTGGAAAAAGGAATATATTCAAATATAAACTACACAGTAGCATTCTGTGAAAATACTTTCTGTTCTGTGCATTCAACTAACAGAGTTGAACCTTACTTTTGATTGAGCCGTTCTGAAACACTCTTTCTGTAGAAACTGCAATTGGACATGCTAAGCGCTAAGAGGCCTACATTGGGAAAAAGAATATCTTCAAATAAAAACTACACAGATGCATTCTGTGAAACTTATTTCTGATCTGTAAATTCAGTTAACAGAGATAAAACATATTTTTGATTGAGCAGTTATGAAACACTCTTTTTGTAGAAAATGCAAGTGGAGATTCGGAGCGCTAAGTGGGTAATAGTGGAAAAAGGAATGTCTTCAAATATAAACTACCCAGAATCATTCGGTGAAACTTCTTTCTGATCTGTGAATTCAGCTAACAGAGTTAAACCATACTTTTGATTGAGCAGATCTGAACACTCTTTCTGTAGAAAATGCAACTGGACATTTGGAGCGCTAAGAGCGTAGTAGTGGAAAAAGGAATATATTCAAATATAAACTACACAGAAGCATTCTGTGAAACTTCTTTCTGATCTGAGCATTCAGCTAACAGAGTTAAACCATACTTTTGATTGAGCAGTTTTGAAACACTCTGTCTGTAGAAAATGCAACTGGACATTCGTAGCGCTAAGTGGGTAATAGTGGAAAAAAGAATATGTTCAAATATAAACTACACAGAAGTATTGTATGAAACTTCTTTCTGTTCTGTGCATTCAACTAACAGAGTTGAACCTCACTTTTGATTGAGCCGTTCTGAAACACTCTTTCTGTAGAAACTGCAATTGGACATTCTGAGCGCTAAGAGGCCTATATTGGGAAAAAGAATGTCTACAAATAAAAACTGCACAGAAGAATTGTGTGAAACTTCTTTCTGTTCTGTTTGTTCAACTAAAAGAGTTGAACCTTAGTTTTGATTGAGCCGTTCTGAAACACTCTTTCTGTAGAAAATGCAAGTGGAGATTCGGAGCGCTAAGAGGGTAGTATTGGAAAAAGGAATGTCTCCAAATATAAACTACACAGAATCATTCTGTGAAACTTCTTTCTGATCTGTGCATTCAGCTAACAGAGTTAAACCGTACTTTTGATTGAGCAGATCTGAACACTCTTTCTGTAGAAAATGCAACTGGACATTTGGAGTGCTCAGAGCGTAGTAGTGGAAAAAGGAATATATTCAAATATAAACTACACAGAAGCATTCTGTGAAGCTTCTTTCTGATCTGAGCATTCAGTTAACCGAGTTAAACCATACTTTTGATTGAGCAGTTTTCAAACACTCTGTCTGTAGAAAATGCAACTGGACATTCGTAGCGCTAGGTGGGTAATAGTGGAAAAAAGAATATGTTCAAATATAAACTACACAGAAGCATTGTATGAAACTTCTTTCTCTTCTGTGCATTCAACTAACAGAGTTGAACCTTACTTTGGATTGAGCTGTTCTGAAACACTCTTTCTGTAGAAACTGCAATTGGACATTCTGAGCGCTAAGAGGCCTATATTGGGAAAAATAACATCTTCAAATAAAAACTACACAGAAGCATTGTGTGAAACTTATTTCTGATATGTTCATTAAGCTAACAGAGTTAAACCATACTTTGATTGCGCAGTTCTGAACACTCTTTCTGTAGAAAATTCAAGTGGACATTCGGAGCGCTAAGAGGGTAAGAGTGGAAAAAGGAATATATTCAAATATAAACTACACAGTAGCATTCTGTGAAAATTCTTTCTGTTCTGTGCATTCAACTAACAGAGTTGAACCTTACTTTTGATTGAGCCGTTCTGCAACACTCTTTCTGTAGAAACTGCAATTGGACATGCTAAGCGCTAAGAGGCCTACATTGGGAAAAAGAATATCTTCAAATAAAAACTACACAGATGCATTCTGTGAAACTTATTTCTGATCTGTAAATTCAGTTAACAGAGATAAAACATATTTTTGATTGAGCAGTTATGAAACACTCTTTTTGTAGAAAATGCAAGTGGAGATTCGGAGCGCTAAGAGGGTAATAGTGGAAAATGGAATGTCTTCAAATATAAACTACCCAGAATAATTCGGTGAAACTTCTTTCTGATCTGTGAATTCAGCTAACAGAGTTAAACCATACTTTTGATTGAGCAGATCTGAACACTCTTTCTGTAGAAAATGCAACTGGACATTTGGAGCGCTAAGAGCGTAGTAGTGGAAAAAGAATATATTCAAATATAAACTACACAGAAGCATTCTGTGAAACTTCGTTCTGATCTGAGCATTCAGCTAACAGAGTTAAACCATACTTTTGATTGAGCAGTTTTGAAACACTCTGTCTGTAGAAAATGCAACTGGACATTCGTAGCGCTAAGTGGGTAATAGTGGAAAAAAGAATATGTTCAAATATAAACTACACAGAATTATTGTATGAAACTTCTTTCTGTTCTGTGCATTCAACTAACAGAGTTGAACCTCACTTTTGATTGAGCCGTTCTGAAACACTCTTTCTGTAGAAACTGCAATTGGACATTCTGAGCGCTAAGAGGCCTATATTGGGAAAAAGAATGTCTACAATTAAAAACTACACAGAAGAATTGTGTGAAACTTCTTTCTGTTCTGTTTGTTCAACTAAAAGAGTTGAACCTTAGTTTTGATTGAGCCGTTCTGAAACACTCTTTCTGTAGAAAATGCAAGTGGAGATTCGGAGCGCTAAGAGGGTAATAGTGGAAAAAGGAATGTCTCCAAATATAAACTACACAGAATCATTCTGTGAAACTTCTTTCTGATCTGTGCATTCAGCTAACAGAGTTAAACCGTACTTTTGATTGAGCAGATCTGAACACTCTTTCTGTAGAAAATGCAACTGGACATTTGGAGTGCTCAGAGCGTAGTAGTGGAAAAAGGAATATATTCAAATATAAACTACACAGAAGCATTCTGTGAAACTTCTTTCTGATCTGAGCATTCAGTTAACAGAGTTAAACCATACTTTTGATTGAGCAGTTTTGAAACACTCTGTCTGTAGAAAATGCAACTGGACATTCGTAGCGCTAAGTGGGTAATAGTGGAAAAAAGAATATGTTCAAATATAAACTACACAGAAGCTTTGTATGAAACTTCTTTCTGTTCTGTGCATTCAACTAAAAGAGTTGAACCTTACTTTGGATTGAGCCGTTCTGAAACACTCTTTCTGTAGAAACTGCAATTGGACATTCTGAGCGCCAAGAGGCCTATATTGGGAAAAATAATATCTTCAAATAAAAACTACACAGAAGCATTGTGTGAAACTTATTTCTGATATGTTCATTAAGCTAACAGAGTTAAACCATACTTTGATTGCGCAGTTCTGAACACTCTTTCTGTAGAAAATGCAAGTGGACATTCGGAGCGCTAAGAGGGTAAGAGTGGAAAAAGGAATATATTCAAATATAAACTACACAGTAGCATTCTGTGAAAATTCTTTCTGTTCTGTGCATTCAACTAACAGAGTTGAACCTTACTTTTGATTGAGCCGTTCTGAAACACTCTTTCTGTAGAAACTGCAATTGGACATGCTAAGCGCTAAGAGGCCTACATTGGGAAAAAGAATATCTTCAAATAAAAACTACACAGATGCATTCTGTGAAACTTATTTCTGATCTGTAAATTCAGTTAACAGAGATAAAACATATTTTTGATTGAGCAGTTATGAAACACTCTTTTTGTAGAAAATGCAAGTGGAGATTCGGAGCGCTAAGTGGGTAATAGTGGAAAAAGGAATGTCTTCAAATATAAACTACACAGAATCATTCGGTGAAACTTCTTTCTGATCTGTGCATTCAGCTAACACAGTTAAACCATACTTTTGATTGAGCAGATCTGAACACTCTTTCTGTAGAAAATGCAACTGGACATTTGGAGCGCTAAGAGCGTAGTAGTGGAAAAAGGAATATATTCAAATATAAACTACACAGAAGCATTCTGTGAAACTTCTTTCTGATCTGAGCATTCAGCTAACAGAGTTAAACCATACTTTTGATTGAGCAGTTTTGAAACACTCTGTCTGTAGAAAATGCAACTGGACATTCGTAGCGCTAAGTGGGTAATAGTGGAAAAAAGAATATGTTCAAATATAAACTACACAGAAGCATTGTATGAAACTTCTTTCTGTTCTGTGCATTCAACTAACAGAGTTGAACCTTACTTTTGATTGAGCCTTTCTGAAACACTCTTTCTGTAGAAACTGCAATTGGACATTCTGAGCGCTAAGAGGCCTCTATTGGGAAAAATAATATCTTCAAATAAAAACTACACAGAAGCATTGTGTGAAACTTATTTCTGATATGTTCATTAAGCTAACAGAGTTAAACCATACTTTTGATTGCGCAGTTCTGAACACTCTTTCTGTAGAAAATGCAAGTGGACATTCGGAGCGCTAAGAGGGTAATAGTGGAAAAAGGAATATATTCATATATAAACTACACAGTAGCATTCTGTGAAAATACTTTCTGTTCTGTGCATTCAACTAACAGAGTTGAACCTTACTTTTGATTGAGCCGTTCTGAAACACTCTTTCTGTAGAAACTGCAATTGGACATGCTAAGCGCTAAGAGGCCTACATTGGGAAAAAGAATATCTTCAAATAAAAACTACACAGATGCATTCTGTGAAACTTATTTCTGATCTGTAAATTCAGTTAACAGAGATAAAACATATTTTTGATTGAGCAGTTATGAAACACTCTTTTTGTAGAAAATGCAAGTGGAGATTCGGAGCGCTAAGTGGGTAATAGTGGAAAAAGGAATGTCTTCAAATATAAACTACCCAGATTCATTCGGTGAAACTTCTTTCTGATCTGTGAATTCAGCTAACAGAGTTAAACCATACTTTTGATTGAGCAGATCTGAACACTCTTTCTGTAGAAAATGCAACTGGACATTTGGAGCGCTAAGAGCGTAGTAGTGGAAAAAGGAATATATTCAAATATAAACTACACAGAAGCATTCTGTGAAACTTCTTTCTGATCTGAGCATTCAGCTAACAGAGTTAAACCATACTTTTGATTGAGCAGTTTTGAAACACTCTGTCTGTAGAAAATGCAACTGGACATTCGTAGCGCTAAGTGGGTAATAGTGGAAAAAAGAATATGTTCAAATATAAACTACACAGAAGTATTGTATGAAACTTCTTTCTGTTCTGTGCATTCAACTAACAGAGTTGAACCTCACTTTTGATTGAGCCGTTCTGAAACACTCTTTCTGTAGAAACTGCAATTGGACATTCTGAGCGCTAAGAGGCCTATATTGGGAAAAAGAATGTCTACAAATAAAAACTGCACAGAAGAATTGTGTGAAACTTCTTTCTGTTCTGTTTGTTCAACTAAAAGAGTTGAACCTTAGTTTTGATTGAGCCGTTCTGAAACACTCTTTCTGTAGAAAATGCAAGTGGAGATTCGGAGCGCTAAGAGGGTAATATTGGAAAAAGGAATGTCTCCAAATATAAACTACACAGAATCATTCTGTGAAACTTCTTTCTGATCTGTGCATTCAGCTAACAGAGTTAAACCGTACTTTTGATTGAGCAGATCTGAACACTCTTTCTGTAGAAAATGCAACTGGACATTTGGAGTGCTCAGAGCGTAGTAGTGGAAAAAGGAATATATTCAAATATAAACTACACAGAAGCATTCTGTGAAGCTTCTTTCTGATCTGAGCATTCAGTTAACCGAGTTAAACCATACTTTTGATTGAGCAGTTTTCAAACACTCTGTCTGTAGTAAATGCAACTGGACATTCGTAGCGCTAAGTGGGTAATAGTGGAAAAAAGAATATGTTCAAATATAAACTACACAGAAGCATTGTATGAAACTTCTTTCTGTTCTGTGCATTCAACTAACAGAGTTGAACCTTACTTTGGATTGAGCTGTTCTGAAACACTCTTTCTGTAGAAACTGCAATTGGACATTCTGAGCGCTAAGAGGCCTATATTGGGAAAAATAATATCTTCAAATAAAAACTACACAGAAGCATTATGTGAAACTTATTTCTGATATGTTCATTAAGCTAACAGAGTTAAACCATACTTTGATTGCGCAGTTCTGAACACTCTTTCTGTAGAAAATTCAAGTGGACATTCGGAGCGCTAAGAGGGTAAGAGTGGAAAAAGGAATATATTCAAATATAAACTACACAGTAGCATTCTGTGAAAATTCTTTCTGTTCTGTGAATTCAACTAACAGAGTTGAACCTTACTTTTGATTGAGCCGTTCTGAAACACTCTTTCTGTAGAAACTGCAATTGGACATGCTAAGCGCTAAGAGGCCTACATTGGGAAAAAGAATATCTTCAAATAAAAACTACACAGATGCATTCTGTGAAACTTATTTCTGATCTGTAAATTCAGTTAACAGAGATAAAACATATTTTTGATTGAGCAGTTATGAAACACTCTTTTTGTAGAAAATGCAAGTGGAGATTCGGAGCGCTAAGAGGGTAATAGTGGAAAAAGGAATGTCTTCAAATATAAACTACCCAGAATAATTCGGTGAAACTTCTTTCTGATCTGTGAATTCAGCTAACAGAGTTAAACCATACTTTTGATTGAGCAGATCTGAACACTCTTTCTGTAGAAAATGCAACTGGACATTTGGAGCGCTAAGAGCGTAGTAGTGGAAAAAGAATATATTCAAATATAAACTACACAGAAGCATTCTGTGAAACTTCTTTCTGATCTGAGCATTCAGCTAACAGAGTTAAACCATACTTTTGATTGAGCAGTTTTGAAACACTCTGTCTGTAGAAAATGCAACTGGACATTCGTAGCGCTAAGTGGGTAATAGTGGAAAAAAGAATATGTTCAAATATAAACTACACAGAATTATTGTATGAAACTTCTTTCTGTTCTGTGCATTCAACTAACAGAGTTGAACCTCACTTTTGATTGAGCCGTTCTGAAACACTCTTTCTGTAGAAACTGCAATTGGACATTCTGAGCGCTAAGAGGCCTATATTGGGAAAAAGAATGTCTACAATTAAAAACTACACAGAAGAATTGTGTGAAACTTCTTTCTGTTCTGTTTGTTCAACTAAAAGAGTTGAACCTTAGTTTTGATTGAGCCGTTCTGAAACACTCTTTCTGTAGAAAATGCAAGTGGAGATTCGGAGCGCTAAGAGGGTAATAGTGGAAAAAGGAATGTCTCCAAATATAAACTACACAGAATCATTCTGTGAAACTTCTTTCTGATCTGTGCATTCAGCTAACAGAGTTAAACCGTACTTTTGATTGAGCAGATCTGAACACTCTTTCTGTAGAAAATGCAACTGGACATTTGGAGTGCTCAGAGCGTAGTAGTGGAAAAAGGAATATATTCAAATATAAACTACACAGAAGCATTCTGTGAAACTTCTTTCTGATCTGAGCATTCAGTTAACAGAGTTAAACCATACTTTTGATTGAGCAGTTTTGAAACACTCTGTCTGTAGAAAATGCAACTGGACATTCGTAGCGCTAAGTGGGTAATAGTGGAAAAAAGAATATGTTCAAATATAAACTACACAGAAGCTTTGTATGAAACTTCTTTCTGTTCTGTGCATTCAACTAACAGAGTTGAACCTTACTTTGGATTGAGCTGTTCTGAAACACTCTTTCTGTAGAAACTGCAATTGGACATTCTGAGCGCTAAGAGGCCTATATTGGGAAAAATAATATCTTCAAATAAAAACTACACAGAAGCATTGTGTGAAACTTATTTCTGATATGTTCATTAAGCTAACAGAGTTAAACCATACTTTGATTGCGCAGTTCTGAACACTCTTTCTGTAGAAAATTCAAGTGGACATTCGGAGCGCTAAGAGGGTAAGAGTGGAAAAAGGAATATATTCAAATATAAACTACACAGTAGCATTCTGTGAAAATTCTTTCTGTTCTGTGAATTCAACTAACAGAGTTGAACCTTACTTTTGATTGAGCCGTTCTGAAACACTCTTTCTGTAGAAACTGCAATTGGACATGCTAAGCGCTAAGAGGCCTACATTGGGAAAAAGAATATCTTCAAATAAAAACTACACAGATGCATTCTGTGAAACTTATTTCTGATCTGTAAATTCAGTTAACAGAGATAAAACATATTTTTGATTGAGCAGTTATGAAACACTCTTTTTGTAGAAAATGCAAGTGGAGATTCGGAGCGCTAAGAGGGTAATAGTGGAAAAAGGAATGTCTTCAAATATAAACTACCCAGAATAATTCGGTGAAACTTCTTTCTGATCTGTGAATTCAGCTAACAGAGTTAAACCATACTTTTGATTGAGCAGATCTGAACACTCTTTCTGTAGAAAATGCAACTGGACATTTGGAGCGCTAAGAGCGTAGTAGTGGAAAAAGAATATATTCAAATATAAACTACACAGAAGCATTCTGTGAAACTTCTTTCTGATCTGAGCATTCAGCTAACAGAGTTAAACCATACTTTTGATTGAGCAGTTTTGAAACACTCTGTCTGTAGAAAATGCAACTGGACATTCGTAGCGCTAAGTGGGTAATAGTGGAAAAAAGAATATGTTCAAATATAAACTACACAGAATTATTGTATGAAACTTCTTTCTGTTCTGTGCATTCAACTAACAGAGTTGAACCTCACTTTTGATTGAGCCGTTCTGAAACACTCTTTCTGTAGAAACTGCAATTGGACATTCTGAGCGCTAAGAGGCCTATATTGGGAAAAAGAATGTCTACAATTAAAAACTACACAGAAGAATTGTGTGAAACTTCTTTCTGTTCTGTTTGTTCAACTAAAAGAGTTGAACCTTAGTTTTGATTGAGCCGTTCTGAAACACTCTTTCTGTAGAAAATGCAAGTGGAGATTCGGAGCGCTAAGAGGGTAATAGTGGAAAAAGGAATGTCTCCAAATATAAACTACACAGAATCATTCTGTGAAACTTCTTTCTGATCTGTGCATTCAGCTAACAGAGTTAAACCGTACTTTTGATTGAGCAGATCTGAACACTCTTTCTGTAGAAAATGCAACTGGACATTTGGAGTGCTCAGAGCGTAGTAGTGGAAAAAGGAATATATTCAAATATAAACTACACAGAAGCATTCTGTGAAACTTCTTTCTGATCTGAGCATTCAGTTAACAGAGTTAAACCATACTTTTGATTGAGCAGTTTTGAAACACTCTGTCTGTAGAAAATGCAACTGGACATTCGTAGCGCTAAGTGGGTAATAGTGGAAAAAAGAATATGTTCAAATATAAACTACACAGAAGCTTTGTATGAAACTTCTTTCTGTTCTGTGCATTCAACTAAAAGAGTTGAACCTTACTTTGGATTGAGCCGTTCTGAAACACTCTTTCTGTAGAAACTGCAATTGGACATTCTGAGCGCCAAGAGGCCTATATTGGGAAAAATAATATCTTCAAATAAAAACTACACAGAAGCATTGTGTGAAACTTATTTCTGATATGTTCATTAAGCTAACAGAGTTAAACCATACTTTGATTGCGCAGTTCTGAACACTCTTTCTGTAGAAAATGCAAGTGGACATTCGGAGCGCTAAGAGGGTAATAGTGGAAAAAGGAATATATTCAAATATAAACTACACAGTAGCATTCTGTGAAAATTCTTTCTGTTCTGTGCATTCAACTAACAGAGTTGAACCTTACTTTTGATTGAGCCGTTCTGAAACACTCTTTCTGTAGAAACTGCAATTGGACATGCTAAGCGCTAAGAGGCCTACATTGGGAAAAAGAATATCTTCAAATAAAAACTACACAGATGCATTCTGTGAAACTTATTTCTGATCTGTAAATTCAGTTAACAGAGATAAAACATATTTTTGATTGAGCAGTTATGAAACACTCTTTTTGTAGAAAATGCAAGTGGAGATTCGGAGCGCTAAGTGGGTAATAGTGGAAAAAGGAATGTCTTCAAATATAAACTACCCAGAATCATTCGGTGAAACTTCTTTCTGATCTGTGAATTCAGCTAACAGAGTTAAACCATACTTTTGATTGAGCAGATCTGAACACTCTTTCTGTAGAAAATGCAACTGGACATTTGGAGCGCTAAGAGCGTAGTAGTGGAAAAAGGAATATATTCAAATATAAACTACACAGAAGCATTCTGTGAAACTTCTTTCTGATCTGAGCATTCAGCTAACAGAGTTAAACCATACTTTTGATTGAGCAGTTTTGAAACACTCTGTCTGTAGAAAATGCAACTGGACATTCGTAGCGCTAAGTGGGTAATAGTGGAAAAAAGAATATGTTCAAATATAAACTACACAGAAGTATTGTATGAAACTTCTTTCTGTTCTGTGCATTCAACTAACAGAGTTGAACCTCACTTTTGATTGAGCCGTTCTGAAACACTCTTTCTGTAGAAACTGCAATTGGACATTCTGAGCGCTAAGAGGCCTATATTGGGAAAAAGAATGTCTACAAATAAAAACTGCACAGAAGAATTGTGTGAAACTTCTTTCTGTTCTGTTTGTTCAACTAAAAGAGTTGAACCTTAGTTTTGATTGAGCCGTTCTGAAACACTCTTTCTGTAGAAAATGCAAGTGGAGATTCGGAGCGCTAAGAGGGTAATATTGGAAAAAGGAATGTCTCCAAATATAAACTACACAGAATCATTCTGTGAAACTTCTTTCTGATCTGTGCATTCAGCTAACAGAGTTAAACCGTACTTTTGATTGAGCAGATCTGAACACTCTTTCTGTAGAAAATGCAACTGGACATTTGGAGTGCTCAGAGCGTAGTAGTGGAAAAAGGAATATATTCAAATATAAACTACACAGAAGCATTCTGTGAAGCTTCTTTCTGATCTGAGCATTCAGTTAACCGAGTTAAACCATACTTTTGATTGAGCAGTTTTCAAACACTCTGTCTGTAGTAAATGCAACTGGACATTCGTAGCGCTAAGTGGGTAATAGTGGAAAAAAGAATATGTTCAAATATAAACTACACAGAAGCATTGTATGAAACTTCTTTCTGTTCTGTGCATTCAACTAACAGAGTTGAACCTTACTTTGGATTGAGCTGTTCTGAAACACTCTTTCTGTAGAAACTGCAATTGGACATTCTGAGCGCTAAGAGGCCTATATTGGGAAAAATAATATCTTCAAATAAAAACTACACAGAAGCATTATGTGAAACTTATTTCTGATATGTTCATTAAGCTAACAGAGTTAAACCATACTTTGATTGCGCAGTTCTGAACACTCTTTCTGTAGAAAATTCAAGTGGACATTCGGAGCGCTAAGAGGGTAAGAGTGGAAAAAGGAATATATTCAAATATAAACTACACAGTAGCATTCTGTGAAAATTCTTTCTGTTCTGTGAATTCAACTAACAGAGTTGAACCTTACTTTTGATTGAGCCGTTCTGAAACACTCTTTCTGTAGAAACTGCAATTGGACATGCTAAGCGCTAAGAGGCCTACATTGGGAAAAAGAATATCTTCAAATAAAAACTACACAGATGCATTCTGTGAAACTTATTTCTGATCTGTAAATTCAGTTAACAGAGATAAAACATATTTTTGATTGAGCAGTTATGAAACACTCTTTTTGTAGAAAATGCAAGTGGAGATTCGGAGCGCTAAGAGGGTAATAGTGGAAAAAGGAATGTCTTCAAATATAAACTACCCAGAATAATTCGGTGAAACTTCTTTCTGATCTGTGAATTCAGCTAACAGAGTTAAACCATACTTTTGATTGAGCAGATCTGAACACTCTTTCTGTAGAAAATGCAACTGGACATTTGGAGCGCTAAGAGCGTAGTAGTGGAAAAAGAATATATTCAAATATAAACTACACAGAAGCATTCTGTGAAACTTCTTTCTGATCTGAGCATTCAGCTAACAGAGTTAAACCATACTTTTGATTGAGCAGTTTTGAAACACTCTGTCTGTAGAAAATGCAACTGGACATTCGTAGCGCTAAGTGGGTAATAGTGGAAAAAAGAATATGTTCAAATATAAACTACACAGAATTATTGTATGAAACTTCTTTCTGTTCTGTGCATTCAACTAACAGAGTTGAACCTCACTTTTGATTGAGCCGTTCTGAAACACTCTTTCTGTAGAAACTGCAATTGGACATTCTGAGCGCTAAGAGGCCTATATTGGGAAAAAGAATGTCTACAATTAAAAACTACACAGAAGAATTGTGTGAAACTTCTTTCTGTTCTGTTTGTTCAACTAAAAGAGTTGAACCTTAGTTTTGATTGAGCCGTTCTGAAACACTCTTTCTGTAGAAAATGCAAGTGGAGATTCGGAGCGCTAAGAGGGTAATAGTGGAAAAAGGAATGTCTCCAAATATAAACTACACAGAATCATTCTGTGAAACTTCTTTCTGATCTGTGCATTCAGCTAACAGAGTTAAACCGTACTTTTGATTGAGCAGATCTGAACACTCTTTCTGTAGAAAATGCAACT
Organism: Symphalangus syndactylus; assembly: GCF_028878055.3. NCBI lineage: Eukaryota > Metazoa > Chordata > Mammalia > Primates > Hylobatidae > Symphalangus > Symphalangus syndactylus. The sequence continues at coordinate 136,003,740 of NC_072433.2, read as the reverse complement.
GGACATTTGGAGTGCTCAGAGCGTAGTAGTGGAAAAAGGAATATATTCAAATATAAACTACACAGAAGCATTCTGTGAAACTTCTTTCTGATCTGAGCATTCAGTTAACAGAGTTAAACCATACTTTTGATTGAGCAGTTTTGAAACACTCTGTCTGTAGAAAATGCAACTGGACATTCGTAGCGCTAAGTGGGTAATAGTGGAAAAAAGAATATGTTCAAATATAAACTACACAGAAGCTTTGTATGAAACTTCTTTCTGTTCTGTGCATTCAACTAACAGAGTTGAACCTTACTTTGGATTGAGCTGTTCTGAAACACTCTTTCTGTAGAAACTGCAATTGGACATTCTGAGCGCTAGGAGGCCTATATTGGGAAAAATAATATCTTCAAATAAAAACTACACAGAAGCATTGTGTGAAACTTATTTCTGATATGTTCATTAAGCTAACAGAGTTAAACCATACTTTGATTGCGCAGTTCTGAACACTCTTTCTGTAGAAAATTCAAGTGGACATTCGGAGCGCTAAGAGGGTAAGAGTGGAAAAAGGAATATATTCAAATATAAACTACACAGTAGCATTCTGTGAAAATTCTTTCTGTTCTGTGAATTCAACTAACAGAGTTGAACCTTACTTTTGATTGAGCCGTTCTGAAACACTCTTTCTGTAGAAACTGCAATTGGACATGCTAAGCGCTAAGAGGCCTACATTGGGAAAAAGAATATCTTCAAATAAAAACTACACAGATGCATTCTGTGAAACTTATTTCTGATCTGTAAATTCAGTTAACAGAGATAAAACATATTTTTGATTGAGCAGTTATGAAACACTCTTTTTGTAGAAAATGCAAGTGGAGATTCGGAGCGCTAAGAGGGTAATAGTGGAAAAAGGAATGTCTTCAAATATAAACTACCCAGAATAATTCGGTGAAACTTCTTTCTGATCTGTGAATTCAGCTAACAGAGTTAAACCATACTTTTGATTGAGCAGATCTGAACACTCTTTCTGTAGAAAATGCAACTGGACATTTGGAGCGCTAAGAGCGTAGTAGTGGAAAAAGAATATATTCAAATATAAACTACACAGAAGCATTCTGTGAAACTTCTTTCTGATCTGAGCATTCAGCTAACAGAGTTAAACCATACTTTTGATTGAGCAGTTTTGAAACACTCTGTCTGTAGAAAATGCAACTGGACATTCGTAGCGCTAAGTGGGTAATAGTGGAAAAAAGAATATGTTCAAATATAAACTACACAGAATTATTGTATGAAACTTCTTTCTGTTCTGTGCATTCAACTAACAGAGTTGAACCTCACTTTTGATTGAGCCGTTCTGAAACACTCTTTCTGTAGAAACTGCAATTGGACATTCTGAGCGCTAAGAGGCCTATATTGGGAAAAAGAATGTCTACAATTAAAAACTACACAGAAGAATTGTGTGAAACTTCTTTCTGTTCTGTTTGTTCAACTAAAAGAGTTGAACCTTAGTTTTGATTGAGCCGTTCTGAAACACTCTTTCTGTAGAAAATGCAAGTGGAGATTCGGAGCGCTAAGAGGGTAATAGTGGAAAAAGGAATGTCTCCAAATATAAACTACACAGAATCATTCTGTGAAACTTCTTTCTGATCTGTGCATTCAGCTAACAGAGTTAAACCGTACTTTTGATTGAGCAGATCTGAACACTCTTTCTGTAGAAAATGCAACTGGACATTTGGAGTGCTCAGAGCGTAGTAGTGGAAAAAGGAATATATTCAAATATAAACTACACAGAAGCATTCTGTGAAACTTCTTTCTGATCTGAGCATTCAGTTAACAGAGTTAAACCATACTTTTGATTGAGCAGTTTTGAAACACTCTGTCTGTAGAAAATGCAACTGGACATTCGTAGCGCTAAGTGGGTAATAGTGGAAAAAAGAATATGTTCAAATATAAACTACACAGAAGCTTTGTATGAAACTTCTTTCTGTTCTGTGCATTCAACTAAAAGAGTTGAACCTTACTTTGGATTGAGCCGTTCTGAAACACTCTTTCTGTAGAAACTGCAATTGGACATTCTGAGCGCCAAGAGGCCTATATTGGGAAAAATAATATCTTCAAATAAAAACTACACAGAAGCATTGTGTGAAACTTATTTCTGATATGTTCATTAAGCTAACAGAGTTAAACCATACTTTGATTGCGCAGTTCTGAACACTCTTTCTGTAGAAAATGCAAGTGGACATTCGGAGCGCTAAGAGGGTAATAGTGGAAAAAGGAATATATTCAAATATAAACTACACAGTAGCATTCTGTGAAAATTCTTTCTGTTCTGTGCATTCAACTAACAGAGTTGAACCTTACTTTTGATTGAGCCGTTCTGAAACACTCTTTCTGTAGAAACTGCAATTGGACATGCTAAGCGCTAAGAGGCCTACATTGGGAAAAAGAATATCTTCAAATAAAAACTACACAGATGCATTCTGTGAAACTTATTTCTGATCTGTAAATTCAGTTAACAGAGATAAAACATATTTTTGATTGAGCAGTTATGAAACACTCTTTTTGTAGAAAATGCAAGTGGAGATTCGGAGCGCTAAGAGGGTAATAGTGGAAAAAGGAATGTCTTCAAATATAAACTACACAGAATCATTCGGTGAAACTTCTTTCTGATCTGTGCATTCAGCTAACACAGTTAAACCATACTTTTGATTGAGCAGATCTGAACACACTTTCTGTAGAAAATGCAACTGGACATTTGGAGCGCTAAGAGAGTAGTAGTGGAAAAAGGAATATATTCAAATATAAACTACACAGAAGCATTCTGTGAAACTTCTTTCTGATCTGAGCATTCAGCTAACAGAGTTAAACCATAATTTTGATTGAGCAGTTTTGAAACACTCTGTCTGTAGAAAATGCAACTGGACATTCGTAGCGCTAAGTGGGTAATAGTGGAAAAAAGAATATGTTCAAATATAAACTACACTGAAACATTGTATGAAACTTCTTTCTGTTCTGTGCATTCAACTAACAGAGTTGAACCATACTTAGGATTGAGCCGTTCTGAAACACTCTTTCTGTAGAAACTGCAATTGGACATTCTGAGCGCTAAGAGGCCTATATTGGGAAAAAGAATGTCTACAAATAAAAACTACACAGAAGAATTGTGTTAAACTTCTTTCTGTTCTGTTTGTTCAACTAAAAGTGTTGAACCTTAGTTTTGATTGAGCCGTTCTGAAACACTCTTTCTGTAGAAAATGCAAGTGGAGATTCTTAGCGCTAAGAGGGTAATAGTGGAAAAAGGAATGTCTCCAAATATAAACTACACAGAATCATTCTGTGAAACTTCTTTCTGATCTGTGCATTCAGCTAACAGAGTTAAACCATACTTTTGATTGAGCAGATCTAAACACACTTTCTGTAGAAAATGCAACTGGACATTTGGAGCGCTAAGAGAGTATTAGTGGAAAAAGGAATATATTCAAATATAAACTACACAGAAGCATTCTGTGAAACTTCTTTCTGATCTGAGCATTCAGCTAACAGAGTTAAACCATACTTTTGATTGAACAGTTTTGAAACACTCTGTCTGTAGAAAATGCAACTGGACATTCGTAGCGCTAATTGGGTAATAGTGGAAAAAAGAATATGTTCAAATATAATCTACACAGAAGCATTGTATGAAACTTCTTTCTGTTCTGTGCATTCAACTAACAGAGTTGAACCTTACTTTGGATTGAGCTGTTCTGAAACACTCTTTCTGTAGAAACTGCAATTGGACATTCTGAGCGCTAAGAGGCCTATATTGGGAAAAATAATATCTTCAAATAAAAACTACACAGAAGCATTGTGTGAAACTTATTTCTGATATGTTCATTAAGCTAACAGAGTTAAACCATACTTTGATTGCGCAGTTCTGAACACTCTTTCTGTAGAAAATGCAAGTGGACATTCGGAGCGCTAAGAGGGTAAGAGTGGAAAAAGGAATATATTCAAATATAAACTACACAGTAGCATTCTGTGAAAATTCTTTCTGTTCTGTGCATTCAACTAACAGAGTTGAACCTTACTTTTGATTGAGCCGTTCTGAAACACTCTTTCTGTAGAAACTGCAATTGGACATGCTAAGCGCTAAGAGGCCTACATTGGGAAAAAGAATATCTTCAAATTTAAACTACACAGATGCATTCTGTGAAACTTATTTCTGATCTGTAAATTCAGTTAACAGAGATAAAACATATTTTTGATTGAGCAGTTATGAAACACTCTTTTTGTAGAAAATGCAAGTGGAGATTCGGAGCGCTAAGAGGGTAATAGTGGAAAAAGGAATGTCTTCAAATATAAACTACACAGAATCATTCGGTGAAACTTCTTTCTGATCTGTGCATTCAGCTAACAGAGTTAAACCATACTTTTGATTGAGAAGATCTGAACACTCTTTCTGTAGAAAATGCAACTGGACATTTGGAGCGCTAAGAGCGCAGTAGTGGAAAAAGGAATATATTCAAATATAAACTACACAGAAGCATTCTGTGAAACTTCTTTCTGATCTGAGCATTCAGCTAACAGAGTTATACCATACTTTTGATTGAGCAATTTTGAAACACTCTGTCTGTAGAAAATGCAACTGGACATTCGTAGCGCTAAGTGGGTAATAGTGGAAAAAAGAATATGTTCAAATATAAACTACACTGAAGCATTGTATGAAACTTCTTTCTGTTCTGTGCATTCAACTAACAGAGTTGAACCATACTTTGGATTGAGCCGTTCTGAAACACTCTTTCTGTAGAAACTGCAATTGGACATTCTGAGCGCTAAGAGGCCTATATTGGGAAAAAGAATGTCTACAAATAAAAACTACACAGAAGAATTGTGTGAAACTTCTTTCTGTTCTGTTTGTTCAACTAAAAGAGTTGAACATTAGTTTTGATTGAGCCGTTCTGAAACACTCTTTCTGTAGAAAATGCAAGTGGAGATTCGGAGCGCTAAGAGGGTAATAGTGGAAAAAGGAATGTCTCCAAATATAAACTACACAGAATCATTCTGTGAAACTTCTTTCTGATCTGTGCATTCAGCTAACAGAGTTAAACCATACTTTTGATTGAGCAGATCTGAACACACTTTCTGTAGAAAATGCAACTGGACATTTGGAGCGCTAAGAGAGTAGTAGTGGAAAAAGGAATATATTCAAATATAAACTACACAGAAGCATTCTGTGAAACTTCTTTCTGATCTGAGCATTCAGCTAACAGAGTTAAACCATACTTTTGATTGAGCAGTTTTGAAACACTCTGTAGAAAATGCAACTGGACATTCGTAGCGCTAAGTGGGTAATAGTGGAAAAAAGAATATGTTCAAATATAAACTACACAGAAGCATTGTATGAAACTTCTTTCTGTTCTGTGCATTCAACTAACAGAGTTGAACCTTACTTTTGATTGAGCCTTTCTGAAACACTCTTTCTGTAGAAACTGCAATTGGACATTCTGAGCGCTAAGAGGCCTCTATTGGGAAAAATAATCTCTTCAAATAAAAACTACACAGAAGCATTGTGTGAAACTTATTTCTGATATGTTCATTAAGCTAACAGAGTTAAACCATACTTTTGATTGCGCAGTTCTGAACACTCTTTCTGTAGAAAATGCAAGTGGACATTCGGAGCGCTAAGAGGGTAATAGTGGAAAAAGGAATATATTCAAATATAAACTACACAGTAGCATTCTGTGAAAATACTTTCTGTTCTGTGCATTCAACTAACAGAGTTGAACCTTAGTTTTGATTGAGCCGTTCTGAAACACTCTTTCTGTAGAAACTGCAATTGGACATGCTAAGCGCTAAGAGGCCTACATTGGGAAAAAGAATATCTTCAAATAAAAACTACACAGATGCATTCTGTGAAACTTATTTCTGATCTGTAAATTCAGTTAACAGAGATAAAACATATTTTTGATTGAGCAGTTATGAAACACTCTTTTTGTAGAAAATGCAAGTGGAGATTCGGAGCGCTAAGAGGGTAATAGTGGAAAAAGGAATGTCTTCAAATATAAACTACCCAGAATCATTCGGTGAAACTTCTTTCTGATCTGTGAATTCAGCTAACAGAGTTAAACCATACTTTTGATTGAGCAGATCTGAACACTCTTTCTGTAGAAAATGCAACTGGACGTTTGGAGCGCTAAGAGCGTAGTAGTGGAAAAAGGAATATATTCAAATATAAACTACACAGAAGCATTCTGTGAAACTTCTTTCTGATCTGAGCATTCAGCTAACAGAGTTAAACCATACTTTTGATTGAGCAGTTTTGAAACACTCTGTCTGTAGAAAATGCAACTGGACATTCGTAGAGCTAAGTGGGTAATAGTGGAAAAAAGAATATGTTCAAATATAAACTACACAGAAGTATTGTATGAAACTTCTTTCTGTTCTGTGCATTCAACTAACAGAGTTGAACCTCACTTTTGATTGAGCCGTTCTGAAACACTCTTTCTGTAGAAACTGCAATTGGACATTCTGAGCGCTAAGAGGCCTATATTGGGAAAAAGAATGTCTACAAATAAAAACTACACAGAAGAATTGTGTGAAACTTCTTTCTGTTCTGTTTGTTCAACTAAAAGAGTTGAACCTTAGTTTTGATTGAGCCGTTCTGGAACACTCTTTCTGTAGAAAATGCAAGTGGAGATTCGGAGCGCTAAGAGGGTAATAGTGGAAAAAGGAATGTCTCCAAATATAAACTACACAGAATCATTCTGTGAAACTTCTTTCTGATCTGTGCATTCAGCTAACAGAGTTAAACCGTACTTTTGATTGAGCAGATCTGAACACTCTTTCTGTAGAAAATGCAACTGGACATTTGGAGTGCTCAGAGCGTAGTAGTGGAAAAAGGAATATATTCAAATATAAACTACACAGAAGCATTCTGTGAAACTTCTTTCTGATCTGAGCATTCAGTTAACCGAGTTAAACCATACTTTTGATTGTGCAGTTTTGAAACACTCTGTCTGTAGAAAATGCAACTGGACATTCGTAGCGCTAAGTGGGTAATAGTGGAAAAAAGAATATGTTCAAATATAAACTACACAGAAGCATTGTATGAAACTTCTTTCTGTTCTGTGCATTCAACTAACAGAGTTGAACCTTACTTTGGATTGAGCTGTTCTGAAACACTCTTTCTGTAGAAACTGCAATTGGACATTCTGAGCGCTAAGAGGCCTATATTGGGAAAAATAATATCTTCAAATAAAAACTACACAGAAGCATTGTGTGAAACTTATTTCTGATATGTTCATTAAGCTAACAGAGTTAAACCATACTTTGATTGCGCAGTTCTGAACACTCTTTCTGTAGAAAATGCAAGTGGACATTCGGAGCGCTAAGTGGGTAAGAGTGGAAAAAGGAATATATTCAAATATAAACTACACAGTAGCATTCTGTGAAAATTCTTTCTGTTCTGTGCATTCAACTAACAGAGTTGAACCTTACTTTTGATTGAGCCGTTCTGAAACACTCTTTCTGTAGAAACTGCAATTGGACATGCTAAGCGCTAAGAGGCCTACATTGGGAAAAAGAATATCTTCAAATAAAAACTACACAGATGCATTCTGTGAAACTTATTTCTGATCTGTAAATTCAGTTAACAGAGATAAAACATATTTTTGATTGAGCAGTTATGAAACACTCTTTTTGTAGAAAATGCAAGTGGAGATTCGGAGCGCTAAGAGGGTAATAGTGGAAAAAGGAATGTCTTCAAATATAAACTACCCAGAATCATTCGGTGAAACTTCTTTCTGATCTGTGAATTCAGCTAACAGAGTTAAACCATACTTTTGATTGAGCAGATCTGAACACTCTTTCTGTAGAAAATGCAACTGGACATTTGGAGCGCTAAGAGCGTAGTAGTGGAAAAAGAATATATTCAAATATAAACTACACAGAAGCATTCTGTGAAACTTCTTTCTGATCTGAGCATTCAGCTAACAGAGTTAAACCATACTTTTGATTGAGCAGTTTTGAAACACTCTGTCTGTAGAAAATGCAACTGGACATTCGTAGCGCTAAGTGGGTAATAGTGGAAAAAAGAATATGTTCAAATATAAACTACACAGAATTATTGTATGAAACTTCTTTCTGTTCTGTGCATTCAACTAACAGAGTTGAACCTCACTTTTGATTGAGCCGTTCTGAAACACTCTTTCTGTAGAAACTGCAATTGGACATTCTGAGCGCTAAGAGGCCTATATTGGGAAAATGAATGTCTACAAATAAAAACTACACAGAAGAATTGTGTGAAACTTCTTTCTGTTCTGTTTGTTCAACTAAAAGAGTTGAACCTTAGTTTTGATTGAGCCGTTCTGAAACACTCTTTCTGTAGAAAATGCAAGTGGAGATTCGGAGCGCTAAGAGGGTAACAGTGGAAAAAGGAATGTCTCCAAATATAAACTACACAGAATCATTCTGTGAAACTTCTTTCTGATCTGTGCATTCAGCTAACAGAGTTGAACCGTACTTTTGATTGAGCAGATCTGAACACTCTTTCTGTAGACAATGCAACTGGACATTTGGAGTGCTCAGAGCGTAGTAGTGGAAAAAGGAATATATTCAAATATAAACTACACAGAAGCATTCTGTGAAACTTCTTTCTGATCTGAGCATTCAGTTAACAGAGTTAAACCATACTTTTGATTGAGCAGTTTTGAAACACTCTGTCTGTAGAAAATGCAACTGGACATTCGTAGCGCTAAGTGGGTAATAGTGGAAAAAAGAATATGTTCAAATATAAACTACACAGAAGCATTGTATGAAACTTCTTTCTGTTCTGTGCATTCAACTAAAAGATTTGAACCTTACTTTGGATTGAGCCGTTCTGAAACACTCTTTCTGTAGAAACTGCAATTGGACATTCTGAGCGCCAAGAGGCCTATATTGGGAAAAATAATATCTTCAAATAAAAACTACACAGAAGCATTGTGTGAAACTTATTTCTGATATGTTCATTAAGCTAACAGAGTTAAACCATACTTTGATTGCGCAGTTCTGAACACTCTTTCTGTAGAAAATGCAAGTGGACATTCGGAGCGCTAAGAGGGTAATAGTGGAAAAAGGAATATATTCAAATATAAACTACACAGTAGCATTCTGTGAAAATTCTTTCTGTTCTGTGCATTCAACTAACAGAGTTGAACCTTACTTTTGATTGAGCCGTTCTGAAACACTCTTTCTGTAGAAACTGCAATTGGACATGCTAAGCGCTAAGAGGCCTACATTGGGAAAAAGAATATCTTCAAATAAAAACTACACAGATGCATTCTGTGAAACTTATTTCTGATCTGTAAATTCAGTTAACAGAGATAAAACATATTTTTGATTGAGCAGTTATGAAACACTCTTTTTGTAGAAAATGCAAGTGGAGATTCGGAGCGCTAAGAGGGTAATAGTGGAAAAAGGAATGTCTTCAAATATAAACTACACAGAATCATTCGGTGAAACTTCTTTCTGATCTGTGCATTCAGCTAACACAGTTAAACCATACTTTTGATTGAGCAGATCTGAACACTCTTTCTGTAGAAAATGCAACTGGACATTTGGAGCGCTAAGAGCGTAGTAGTGGAAAAAGGAATATATTCAAATATAAACTACACAGAAGCATTCTGTGATACTTCTTTCTGATCTGAGCATTCAGCAAACAGAGTTAAACCATACTTTTGATTGAGCAGTTTTGAAACACTCTGTCTGTAGAAAATGCAACTGGACATTCGTAGCGCTAAGTGGGTAATAGTGGAAAAAAGAATATGTTCAAATATAAACTACACAGAAATATTGTATGAAACTACTTTCTGTTCTGTGCATTCAACTAACAGAGTTGAACCTTACTTTTGATTGAGCCGTTCTGAAACACTCTTTCTGTAGAAACTGCAATTGGACATGCTAAGCGCTAAGAGGCCTACATTGGGAAAAAGAATATCTTCAAATATAAACTACACAGATGCATTCTGTGAAACTTATTTCTGATCTGTAAATTCAGTTAACAGAGATAAAACATATTTTTGATTGAGCAGTTATGAAACACTCTTTTTGTAGAAAATGCAAGTGGAGATTCGGAGCGCTAAGAGGGTAATAGTGGAAAAAGGAATGTCTTCAAATATAAACTACACAGAATCATTCGGTGAAACTTCTTTCTGATCTGTGCATTCAGCTAACAGAGTTAAACCATACTTTTGATTGAGAAGATCTGAACACTCTTTCTGTAGAAAATGCAACTGGACATTTGGAGCGCTAAGAGCGCAGTAGTGGAAAAAGGAATATATTCAAATATAAACTACACAGAAGCATTCTGTGAAACTTCTTTCTGATCTGAGCATTCAGCTAACAGAGTTATACCATACTTTTGATTGAGCAGTTTTGAAACACTCTGTCTGTAGAAAATGCAACTGGACATTCCTAGCGCTAAGTGGGTAATAGTGGAAAAAAGAATATGTTCAAATATAAACTACACTGAAGCATTGTATGAAACTTCTTTCTGTTCTGTGCATTCAACTAACAGAGTTGAACCATACTTTGGATTGAGCCGTTCTGAAACACTCTTTCTGTAGAAACTGCAATTGGACATGTTAAGCGCTAAGAGGCCTACATTGGGAAAAAGAATATCTTCAAATATAAACTACACAGATGCATTCTGTGAAACTTATTTCTGATCTGTAAATTCAGTTAACAGAGATAAAACATATTTTTGATTGAGCAGTTATGAAACACTCTTTTTGTAGAAAATGCAAGTGGAGATTCGGAGCGCTAAGAGGGTAATAGTGGAAAAAGGAATGTCTTCAAATATAAACTACACAGAATCATTCGGTGAAACTTCTTTCTGATCTGTGCATTCAGCTAACAGAGTTAAACCATACTTTTGATTGAGAAGATCTGAACACTCTTTCTGTAGAAAATGCAACTGGACATTTGGAGCGCTAAGAGCGCAGTAGTGGAAAAAGGAATATATTCAAATATAAACTACACAGAAGCATTCTGTGAAACTTCTTTCTGATCTGAGCATTCAGCTAACAGAGTTATACCATACTTTTGATTGAGCAGTTTTGAAACACTCTGTCTGTAGAAAATGCAACTGGACATTCGTAGCGCTAAGTGGGTAATAGTGGAAAAAAGAATATGTTCAAATATAAACTACACTGAAGCATTGTATGAAACTTCTTTCTGTTCTGTGCATTCAACTAACAGAGTTGAACCTCACTTTTGATTGAGCCGTTCTGAAACACTCTTTCTGTAGAAACTGCAATTGGACATTCTGAGCGCTAAGAGGCCTATATTGGGAAAAAGAATGTCTACAAATAAAAACTACACAGAAGAATTGTGTGAAACTTCTTTCTGTTCTGTTTGTTCAACTAAAAGAGTTGAACCTTAGTTTTGATTGAGCCGTTCTGAAACACTATTTCTGTAGAAAATGCAAGTGGAGATTCGGAGCGCTAAGTGGGTAATAGTGGAAAAAGGAATGTCTCCAAATATAAACTACACAGAATCATTCTGTGAAACTTCTTTCTGATCTGTGCATTCAGCTAACAGAGTTAAACCATACTTTTGATTGAGCAGATCTGAACACACTTTCTGTAGAAAATGCAACTGGACATTTGGAGCGCTAAGAGAGTAGTAGTGGAAAAAGGAATATATTCAAATATAAACTACACAGAAGCATTCTGTGAAACTTCTTTCTGATCTGAGCATTCAGCTAACAGAGTTAAACCATACTTTTGATTGAGCAGTTTTGAAACACTCTGTCTGTAGAAAATGCAACTGGACATTCGTAGCGCTAAGTGGGTAATAGTGGAAAAAAGAATATGTTCAAATATAAACTACACAGAAGCATTGTATGAAACTTCTTTCTGTTCTGTGCATTCAACTAACAGAGTTGAACCTTACTTTTGATTGAGCCTTTCTGAAACACTCTTTCTGTAGAAACTGCAATTGGACATTCTGAGCGCTAAGAGGCCTCTATTGGGAAAAATAATATCTTCAAATAAAAACTACACAGAAGCATTGTGTGAAACTTATTTCTGATATGTTCATTAAGCTAACAGAGTTAAACCATACTTTTGATTGCGCAGTTCTGAACACTCTTTCTGTAGAAAATGCAAGTGGACATTCGGAGCGCTAAGAGGGTAATAGTGGAAAAAGGAATATATTCAAATATAAACTACACAGTAGCATTCTGTGAAAATACTTTCTGTTCTGTGCATTCAACTAACAGAGTTGAACCTTACTTTTGATTGAGCCGTTCTGAAACACTCTTTCTGTAGAAACTGCAATTGGACATGCTAAGCGCTAAGAGGCCTACATTGGGAAAAAGAATATCTTCAAATAAAAACTACACAGATGCATTCTGTGAAACTTATTTCTGATCTGTAAATTCAGTTAACAGAGATAAAACATATTTTTGATTGAGCAGTTATGAAACACTCTTTTTGTAGAAAATGCAAGTGGAGATTCGGAGCGCTAAGAGGGTAATAGTGGAAAAAGGAATGTCTTCAAATATAAACTACCCAGAATCATTCGGTGAAACTTCTTTCTGATCTGTGAATTCAGCTAACAGAGTTAAACCATACTTTTGATTGAGCAGATCTGAACACTCTTTCTGTAGAAAATGCAACTGGACATTTGGAGCGCTAAGAGCGTAGTAGTGGAAAAAGGAATATATTCAAATATAAACTACACAGAAGCATTCTGTGAAACTTCTTTCTGATCTGAGCATTCAGCTAACAGAGTTAAACCATACTTTTGATTGAGCAGTTTTGAAACACTCTGTCTGTAGAAAATGCAACTGGACATTCGTAGCGCTAAGTGGGTAATAGTGGAAAAAAGAATATGTTCAAATATAAACTACACAGAAGTATTGTATGAAACTTCTTTCTGTTCTGTGCATTCAACTAACAGAGTTGAACCTCACTTTTGATTGAGCCGTTCTGAAACACTCTTTCTGTAGAAACTGCAATTGGACATTCTGAGCGCTAAGAGGCCTATATTGGGAAAAAGAATGTCTACAAATAAAAACTACACAGAAGAATTGTGTGAAACTTCTTTCTGTTCTGTTTGTTCAACTAAAAGAGTTGAACCTTAGTTTTGATTGAGCCGTTCTGAAACAGTCTTTCTGTAGAAAATGCAAGTGGAGATTCGGAGCGCTAAGAGGGTAATAGTGGAAAAAGGAATGTCTCCAAATATAAACTACACAGAATCATTCTGTGAAACTTCTTTCTGATCTGTGCATTCAGCTAACAGAGTTAAACCGTACTTTTGATTGAGCAGATCTGAACACTCTTTCTGTAGAAAATGCAACTGGACATTTGGAGTGCTCAGAGAGTAGTAGTGGAAAAAGGAATATATTCAAATATAAACTACACAGAAGCATTCTGTGAAACTTCTTTCTGATCTGAGCATTCAGTTAACCGAGTTAAACCATACTTTTGATTGAGCAGTTTTGAAACACTCTGTCTGTAGAAAATGCAACTGGACATTCGTAGCGCTAAGTGGGTAATAGTGGAAAAAAGAATATGTTCAAATATAAACTACACAGAAGCATTGTATGAAACTTCTTTCTGTTCTGTGCATTCAACTAAAAGAGTTGAACCTTACTTTGGATTGAGCCGTTCTGAAACACTCTTTCTGTAGAAACTGCAATTGGACATTCTGAGCGCTAAGAGGCCTATATTGGGAAAAATAATATCTTCAAATAAATACTACACAGAAGCATTGTGTGAAACTTATTTCTGATATGTTCATTAAGCTAACAGAGTTAAACCATACTTTGATTGCGCAGTTCTGAACACTCTTTCTGTAGAAAATGCAAGTGGACATTCGGAGCGCTAAGAGGGTAATAGTGGAAAAAGGAATATATTCAAATATAAACTACACAGTAGCATTCTGTGAAAATTCTTTCTGTTCTGTGCATTCAACTAACAGAGTTGAACCTTACTTTTGATTGAGCCGTTCTGAAACACTCTTTCTGTAGAAACTGCAATTGGACATGCTAAGCGCTAAGAGGCCTACATTGGGAAAAAGAATATCTTCAAATAAAAACTACACAGATGCTTTCTGTGAAACTTATTTCTGATCTGTAAATTCAGTTAACAGAGATAAAACATATTTTTGATTGAGCAGTTATGAAACACTCTTTTTGTAGAAAATGCAAGTGGAGATTCGGAGCGCTAAGTGGGTAATAGTGGAAAAAGGAATGTCTTCAAATATAAACTACACAGAATCATTCGGTGAAACTTCTTTCTGATCTGTGCATTCAGCTAACACAGTTAAACCATACTTTTGATTGAGCAGATCTGAATACTCTTTCTGTAGAAAATGCAACTGGACATTTGGAGCGCTAAGAGACTAGTAGTTTAAAAAAGGAATATATTCAAATATAAACTACACAGAAGCATTCTGTGAAACTTCTTTCTGATCTGAGCATTCAGTTAACAGAGTTAAACCATACTTTTGATTGAGCAGTTTTGAAACACTCTGTCTGTAGAAAATGCAACTGGACATTCGTAGCGCTAAGTGGGTAATAGTGGAAAAAAGAATATGTTCAAATATAAACTACACAGAAGTATTGTATGAAACTACTTTCTGTTCTGTGCATTCAACTAACAGAGTTGAACCTTACTTTTGATTGAGCCGTTCTGAAACACTCTTTCTGTAGAAACTGCAATTGGACATTCTGAGCGCTAAGAGGCCTATATTGGGAAAAATAATATCTTCAAATAAAAACTACACAGAAGCATTGTGTGAAACTTATTTCTGATATGTTCATTAAGCTAACAGAGTTAAACCATACTTTTGATTGCGCAGTTCTGATCACTCTTTCTGTAGAAAATGCAAGTGGACATTCGTAGCGCTAAGAGGGTAATAGTGGAAAAAGGAATATATTCAAATATAAACTACACAGTAGCATTCTGTGAAAATTCTTTCTGTTCTGTGCATTCAACTAACAGAGTTGAACCTTACTTTTGATTGAGCCGTTCTGAAACACTCTTTCTGTAGAAACTGCAATTGGACATGCTAAGCGCTAAGAGGCCTACATTGGGAAAAAGAATATCTTCAAATATAAACTACACAGATGCATTCTGTGAAACTTATTTCTGATCTGTAAATTCAGTTAACAGAGATAAAACATATTTTTGATTGAGCAGTTATGAAACACTCTTTTTGTAGAAAATGCAAGTGGAGATTCGGAGCGCTAAGAGGGTAATAGTGGAAAAAGGAATGTCTTCAAATATAAACTACACAGAATAATTCGGTGAAACTTCTTTCTGATCTGTGCATTCAGCTAACAGAGTTAAACCATACTTTTGATTGAGAAGATCTGAACACTCTTTCTGTAGAAAATGCAACTGGACATTTGGAGCGCTAACAGCGTAGTAGTGGAAAAAGGAATATATTCAAATATAAACTACACAGAAGCATTCTGTGAAACTTCTTTCTGATCTGAGCATTCAGCTAACAGAGTTAAACCATACTTTTGATTGAGCAGTTTTGAAACACTCTGTCTGTAGAAAATGCAACTGGACATTCGTAGCGCTAAGTGGGTAATAGTGGAAAAAAGAATATGTTCAAATATAAACTACACAGAAGCATTGTATGAAACTTCTTTCTGTTCTGTGCATTCAACTAACAGAGTTGAACCTTAGTTTGGATTGAGCCGTTCTGAAACACTCTTTCTATAGAAACTGCAATTGGACATTCTGAGCGCTAAGAGGCCTATATTGGGAAAAATTATATCTTCAAATAAAAACTACACAGAAGCATTGTGTGAAACTTATTTCTGATATGTTCATTAAGCTAACAGAGTTAAACCATACTTTGATTGCGCAGTTCTGAACAGTCTTTCTGTAGAAAATGCAAGTGGACATTCGGAGCGCTAAGAGGGTAATAGTGGAAAAAGGAATATATTCAAATATAAACTACAAAGTAGCATTCTGTGAAAATTCTTTCTGTTCTGTGCATTCAACTAACAGAGTTGAACCTTACTTTTGATTGAGCCGTTCTGAAACACTCTTTCTGTAGAAACTGCAATTGGACATGCTAAGCGCTAAGAGGCCTAAATTGGGAAAAAGAATATCTTCAAATAAATACTACACAGATGCATTCTGTGAAACTTATTTCTGATCTGTAAATTCAGTTAACAGAGATAAAACATATTTTTGATTGAGCAGTTATGAAACACTCTTTTTGTAGAAAATGCAAGTGGAGATTCGGAGCGCTAAGAGGGTAATAGTGGAAAAAGGAATGTCTTCAAATATAAACTACACAGAATCATTCGGTGAAACTTCTTTCTGATCTGTGCATTCAGCTAACACAGTTAAACCATACTTTTGATTGAGCAGATCTGAACACTCTTTCTGTAGAAAATGCAACTGGACATTTGGAGCGCTAAGAGCGTAGTAGTGGAAAAAGGAATATATTCAAATATAAACTACACAGAAGCATTCTGTGAAACTTCTTTCTGACCTGAGCATTCACCTAACAGAGTTAAACCATACTTTTGATTGAGCAGTTTTGAAACACTCTGTCTGTAGAAAATGCAACTGGACATTCGTAGCGCTAAGTGGGTAATAGTGGAAAAAAGAATATGTTCAAATATAAACTACACAGAAGCATTGTATGAAACTTCTTTCTGTTCTGTGCATTCAACTAAGAGAGTTGAACCTTACTTTGGATTGAGCCGTTCTGAAACACTCTTTCTGTAGAAACTGCAATTGGACATTCTGAGCGCTAAGAGGCCTATATTGGGAAAAATAATATCTTCAAATAAAAACCACACAGAAGCATTGTGTGAAACTTATTTCTGATATGTTCATTAAGCTAACAGAGTTAAACCATACTTTTGATTGCGCAGTTCTGAACACTCTTTCTGTAGAAAATGCAAGTGGACATTCGGAGCGCTAAGAGGGTAATAGTGGAAAAAGGAATATATTCATATATAAACTACACAGTAGCATTCTGTGAAAATTCTTTCTGTTCTGTGCATTCAACTAACAGAGTTGAACCTTACTTTTGATTGAGCCGTTCTGAAACACTCTTTCTGTAGAAACTGCAATTGGACATGCTAAGCGCTAAGAGGCCTAAATTGGGAAAAAGAATATCTTCAAATAAAAACTACACAGATGCATTCTGTGAAACTTATTTCTGATCTGTAAATTCAGTTAACAGAGGTAAAACATATTTTTGATTGAGCAGTTATGAAACACTCTTTTTGTAGAAAATGCAAGTGGAGATTCGGAGCGCTAAGAGGGTAATAGTGGAAAAAGGAATGTCTTCAAATATAAACTACACAGAATCATTCGGTGAAACTTCTTTCTGATCAGTGCATTCAGCTAACAGAGTTAAACCATACTTTTGATTGAGCAGATCTGAACACTCTTTCTGTAGAAAATGCAACTGGACATTTGGAGCGCTAAGAGCGTAGTAGTGGAAAAAGGAATATATTCAAATATAA
This sequence comes from Symphalangus syndactylus, assembly GCF_028878055.3. Lineage (NCBI taxonomy): Eukaryota > Metazoa > Chordata > Mammalia > Primates > Hylobatidae > Symphalangus > Symphalangus syndactylus. The sequence goes on along the minus strand of NC_072433.2, from coordinate 135,986,285 downwards.
ACTACACAGAAGCATTCTGTGAAACTTCTTTCTGATCTGAGCATTCAGCAAACAGAGTTAAACCATACTTTTGATTGAGCAGTTTTGAAACACTCTGTCTGTAGAAAATGCAACTGGACATTCGTAGCGCTAAGTGGGTAATAGTGGAAAAAAGAATATGTTCAAATATAAACTACACAGAAGCATTGTATGAAACTACTTTCTGTTCTGTGCATTCAACTAACAGAGTTGAACCTTACTTTGGATTGAGAAGTTCTGAAACACTCTTTCTGTAGAAACTGCAATTGGACATTCTGAGCGCTAAGAGGCCTATATTGGGAAAAAGAATGTCTACAAATAAAAACTACACAGAAGAATTGTGTGAAACTACTTTCTGTTCTGTTTGTTCAACTAAAAGAGTTGAACCTTAGTTTTGATTGAGCCGTTCTGAAACACTATTTCTGTAGAAAATGCAAGTGGAGATTCGGAGCGCTAAGAGGGTAATAGTGGAAAAAGGAATGTCTCCAAATATAAACTACACAGAATCATTCTGTGAAACTTCTTTCTGATCTGTGCATTCAGCTAACAGAGTTAAACCATACTTTTGATTGAGCAGATCTGAACACTCTTTCTGTAGAAAATGCAACTGGACATGTGGAGCGCTAAGAGAGTAGTAGTGGAAAAAGGAATATATTCAAATATAAACTACACAGAAGCATTCTGTGAAACTTCTTTCTGATCTGAGCATTCAGCTAACAGAGTTAAACCATACTTTTGATTGAGCAGTTTTGAAACACTCTGTCTGTAGAAAATGCAACTGGACATTCGTAGCGCTAAGTGGGTAATAGTGGAAAAAAGAATATGTTCAAATATAAACTACACAGAAGCATTGTATGAAACTTCTTTCTGTTCTGTGCATTCAACTAACAGAGTTGAACCTTACTTTTGATTGAGCCTTTCTGAAACACTCTTTCTGTAGAAACTGCAATTGGACATTCTGAGCGCTAAGAGACCTCTATTGGGAAAAATAATATCTTCAAATAAAAACTACACAGAAGCATTGTGTGAAACTTATTTCTGATATGTTCATTAAGCTAACAGAGTTAAACCATACTTTTGATTGCGCAGTTCTGAACACTCTTTCTGTAGAAAATGCAAGTGGACATTCGGAGCGCTAAGAGGGTAATAGTGGAAAAAGGAATATATTCAAATAAACTACACAGTAGCATTCTGTGAAAATTCTTTCTGTTCTGTGCATTCAACTAACAGAGTTGAACCTTACTTTTAATTGAGCCGTTCTGAAACACTCTTTCTGTAGAAACTGCAATTGGACATGCTAAGCGCTAAGAGGCCTACATTGGGAAAAAGAATATCTTCAAATAAAAACTACACAGATGCATTCTGTGAAACTTATTTCTGATCTGTAAATTCAGTTAACAGAGATAAAACATATTTTTGATTGAGCAGTTATGAAACACTCTTTTTGTAGAAAATGCAAGTGGACATTCGGAGCGCTAAGAGGGTAATAGTGGAAAAAGGAATATATTCAAATATAAACTACACAGTAGCATTCTGTGAAAATACTTTCTGTTCTGTGCATTCAACTAACAGAGTTGAACCTTACTTTTGATTGAGCCGTTCTGAAACACTCTTTCTGTAGAAACTGCAATTGGACATGCTAAGCGCTAAGAGGCCTACATTGGGAAAAAGAATATCTTCAAATAAAAACTACACAGATGCATTCTGTGAAACTTATTTCTGATCTGTAAATTCAGTTAACAGAGATAAAACATATTTTTGATTGAGCAGTTATGAAACACTCTTTTTGTAGAAAATGCAAGTGGAGATTCGGAGCGCTAAGAGGGTAATAGTGGAAAAAGGAATGTCTTCAAATATAAACTACCCAGAATCATTCGGTGAAACATCTTTCTGATCTGTGAATTCAGCTAACAGAGTTAAACCATACTTTTGATTGAGCAGATCTGAACACTCTTTCTGTAGAAAATGCAACTGGACATTTGGAGCGCTAAGAGCGTAGTAGTGGAAAAAGGAATATATTCAAATATAAACTACACAGAAGCATTCTGTGAAACTTCTTTCTGATCTGAGCATTCAGCTAACAGAGTTAAACCATACTTTTGATTGAGCAGTTTTGAAACACTCTGTCTGTAGAAAATGCAACTGGACATTCGTAGCGCTAAGTGGGTAATAGTGGAAAAAAGAATATGTTCAAATATAAACTACACAGAAGTATTGTATGAAACTTCTTTCTGTTCTGTGCATTCAACTAACAGAGTTGAACCTCACTTTTGATTGAGCCGTTCTGAAACACTCTTTCTGTAGAAACTGCAATTGGACATTCTGAGCGCTAAGAGGCCTATATTGGGAAAAAGAATGTCTACAAATAAAAACTACACAGAAGAATTGTGTGAAACTTCTTTCTGTTCTGTTTGTTCAACTAAAAGAGTTGAACCTTAGTTTTGATTGAGCCGTTCTGAAACAGTCTTTCTGTAGAAAATGCAAGTGGAGATTCGGAGCGCTAAGAGGGTAATAGTGGAAAAAGGAATGTCTCCAAATATAAACTACACAGAATCATTCTGTGAAACTTCTTTCTGATCTGTGCATTCAGCTAACAGAGTTAAACCGTACTTTTGATTGAGCAGATCTGAACACTCTTTCTGTAGAAAATGCAACTGGACATTTGGAGTGCTCAGAGAGTAGTAGTGGAAAAAGGAATATATTCAAATATAAACTACACAGAAGCATTCTGTGAAACTTCTTTCTGATCTGAGCATTCAGTTAACCGAGTTAAACCATACTTTTGATTGAGCAGTTTTGAAACACTCTGTCTGTAGAAAATGCAACTGGACATTCGTAGCGCTAAGTGGGTAATAGTGGAAAAAAGAATATGTTCAAATATAAACTACACAGAAGCATTGTATGAAACTTCTTTCTGTTCTGTGCATTCAACTAAAAGAGTTGAACCTTACTTTGGATTGAGCCGTTCTGAAACACTCTTTCTGTAGAAACTGCAATTGGACATTCTGAGCGCTAAGAGGCCTATATTGGGAAAAATAATATCTTCAAATAAATACTACACAGAAGCATTGTGTGAAACTTATTTCTGATATGTTCATTAAGCTAACAGAGTTAAACCATACTTTGATTGCGCAGTTCTGAACACTCTTTCTGTAGAAAATGCAAGTGGACATTCGGAGCGCTAAGAGGGTAATAGTGGAAAAAGGAATATATTCAAATATAAACTACACAGTAGCATTCTGTGAAAATTCTTTCTGTTCTGTGCATTCAACTAACAGAGTTGAACCTTACTTTTGATTGAGCCGTTCTGAAACACTCTTTCTGTAGAAACTGCAATTGGACATGCTAAGCGCTAAGAGGCCTACATTGGGAAAAAGAATATCTTCAAATAAAAACTACACAGATGCTTTCTGTGAAACTTATTTCTGATCTGTAAATTCAGTTAACAGAGATAAAACATATTTTTGATTGAGCAGTTATGAAACACTCTTTTTGTAGAAAATGCAAGTGGAGATTCGGAGCGCTAAGTGGGTAATAGTGGAAAAAGGAATGTCTTCAAATATAAACTACACAGAATCATTCGGTGAAACTTCTTTCTGATCTGTGCATTCAGCTAACACAGTTAAACCATACTTTTGATTGAGCAGATCTGAATACTCTTTCTGTAGAAAATGCAACTGGACATTTGGAGCGCTAAGAGACTAGTAGTTTAAAAAAGGAATATATTCAAATATAAACTACACAGAAGCATTCTGTGAAACTTCTTTCTGATCTGAGCATTCAGCTAACAGAGTTAAACCATACTTTTGATTGAGCAGTTTTGAAACACTCTGTCTGTAGAAAATGCAACTGGACATTCGTAGCGCTAAGTGGGTAATAGTGGAAAAAAGAATATGTTCAAATATAAACTACACAGAAGTATTGTATGAAACTACTTTCTGTTCTGTGCATTCAACTAACAGAGTTGAACCTTACTTTTGATTGAGCCGTTCTGAAACACTCTTTCTGTAGAAACTGCAATTGGACATTCTGAGCGCTAAGAGGCCTATATTGGGAAAAATAATATCTTCAAATAAAAACTACACAGAAGCATTGTGTGAAACTTATTTCTGATATGTTCATTAAGCTAACAGAGTTAAACCATACTTTTGATTGCGCAGTTCTGATCACTCTTTCTGTAGAAAATGCAAGTGGACATTCGTAGCGCTAAGAGGGTAATAGTGGAAAAAGGAATATATTCAAATATAAACTACACAGTAGCATTCTGTGAAAATTCTTTCTGTTCTGTGCATTCAACTAACAGAGTTGAACCTTACTTTTGATTGAGCCGTTCTGAAACACTCTTTCTGTAGAAACTGCAATTGGACATGCTAAGCGCTAAGAGGCCTACATTGGGAAAAAGAATATCTTCAAATATAAACTACACAGATGCATTCTGTGAAACTTATTTCTGATCTGTAAATTCAGTTAACAGAGATAAAACATATTTTTGATTGAGCAGTTATGAAACACTCTTTTTGTAGAAAATGCAAGTGGAGATTCGGAGCGCTAAGAGGGTAATAGTGGAAAAAGGAATGTCTTCAAATATAAACTACACAGAATCATTCGGTGAAACTTCTTTCTGATCTGTGCATTCAGCTAACAGAGTTAAACCATACTTTTGATTGAGAAGATCTGAACACTCTTTCTGTAGAAAATGCAACTGGACATTTGGAGCGCTAACAGCGTAGTAGTGGAAAAAGGAATATATTCAAATATAAACTACACAGAAGCATTCTGTGAAACTTCTTTCTGATCTGAGCATTCAGCTAACAGAGTTAAACCATACTTTTGATTGAGCAGTTTTGAAACACTCTGTCTGTAGAAAATGCAACTGGACATTCGTAGCGCTAAGTGGGTAATAGTGGAAAAAAGAATATGTTCAAATATAAACTACACAGAAGCATTGTATGAAACTTCTTTCTGTTCTGTGCATTCAACTAACAGAGTTGAACCTTAGTTTGGATTGAGCCGTTCTGAAACACTCTTTCTATAGAAACTGCAATTGGACATTCTGAGCGCTAAGAGGCCTATATTGGGAAAAATTATATCTTCAAATAAAAACTACACAGAAGCATTGTGTGAAACTTATTTCTGATATGTTCATTAAGCTAACAGAGTTAAACCATACTTTGATTGCGCAGTTCTGAACAGTCTTTCTGTAGAAAATGCAAGTGGACATTCGGAGCGCTAAGAGGGTAATAGTGGAAAAAGGAATATATTCAAATATAAACTACAAAGTAGCATTCTGTGAAAATTCTTTCTGTTCTGTGCATTCAACTAACAGAGTTGAACCTTACTTTTGATTGAGCCGTTCTGAAACACTCTTTCTGTAGAAACTGCAATTGGACATGCTAAGCGCTAAGAGGCCTACATTGGGAAAAAGAATATCTTCAAATAAATACTACACAGATGCATTCTGTGAAACTTATTTCTGATCTGTAAATTCAGTTAACAGAGATAAAACATATTTTTGATTGAGCAGTTATGAAACACTCTTTTTGTAGAAAATGCAAGTGGAGATTCGGAGCGCTAAGAGGGTAATAGTGGAAAAAGGAATGTCTTCAAATATAAACTACACAGAATCATTCGGTGAAACTTCTTTCTGATCTGTGCATTCAGCTAACACAGTTAAACCATACTTTTGATTGAGCAGATCTGAACACTCTTTCTGTAGAAAATGCAACTGGACATTTGGAGCGCTAAGAGCGTAGTAGTGGAAAAAGGAATATATTCAAATATAAACTACACAGAAGCATTCTGTGAAACTTCTTTCTGACCTGAGCATTCAGCTAACAGAGTTAAACCATACTTTTGATTGAGCAGTTTTGAAACACTCTGTCTGTAGAAAATGCAACTGGACATTCGTAGCGCTAAGTGGGTAATAGTGGAAAAAAGAATATGTTCAAATATAAACTACACAGAAGCATTGTATGAAACTTCTTTCTGTTCTGTGCATTCAACTAAGAGAGTTGAACCTTACTTTGGATTGAGCCGTTCTGAAACACTCTTTCTGTAGAAACTGCAATTGGACATTCTGAGCGCTAAGAGGCCTATATTGGGAAAAATAATATCTTCAAATAAAAACCACACAGAAGCATTGTGTGAAACTTATTTCTGATATGTTCATTAAGCTAACAGAGTTAAACCATACTTTTGATTGCGCAGTTCTGAACACTCTTTCTGTAGAAAATGCAAGTGGACATTCGGAGCGCTAAGAGGGTAATAGTGGAAAAAGGAATATATTCATATATAAACTACACAGTAGCATTCTGTGAAAATTCTTTCTGTTCTGTGCATTCAACTAACAGAGTTGAACCTTACTTTTGATTGAGCCGTTCTGAAACACTCTTTCTGTAGAAACTGCAATTGGACATGCTAAGCGCTAAGAGGCCTAAATTGGGAAAAAGAATATCTTCAAATAAAAACTACACAGATGCATTCTGTGAAACTTATTTCTGATCTGTAAATTCAGTTAACAGAGGTAAAACATATTTTTGATTGAGCAGTTATGAAACACTCTTTTTGTAGAAAATGCAAGTGGAGATTCGGAGCGCTAAGAGGGTAATAGTGGAAAAAGGAATGTCTTCAAATATAAACTACACAGAATCATTCGGTGAAACTTCTTTCTGATCAGTGCATTCAGCTAACAGAGTTAAACCATACTTTTGATTGAGCAGATCTGAACACTCTTTCTGTAGAAAATGCAACTGGACATTTGGAGCGCTAAGAGCGTAGTAGTGGAAAAAGGAATATATTCAAATATAAACTACACAGAAGCATTCTGTGAAACTTCTTTCTGATCTGAGCATTCAGCAAACAGAGTTAAACCATACTTTTGATTGAGCAGTTTTGAAACACTCTGTCTGTAGAAAATGCAACTGGACATTCGTAGCGCTAAGTGGGTAATAGTGGAAAAAAGAATATGTTCAAATATAAACTACACAGAAGCATTGTATGAAACTACTTTCTGTTCTGTGCATTCAACTAACAGAGTTGAACCTTACTTTGGATTGAGAAGTTCTGAAACACTCTTTCTGTAGAAACTGCAATTGGACATTCTGAGCGCTAAGAGGCCTATATTGGGAAAAAGAATGTCTACAAATAAAAACTACACAGAAGAATTGTGTGAAACTACTTTCTGTTCTGTTTGTTCAACTAAAAGAGTTGAACCTTAGTTTTGATTGAGCCGTTCTGAAACACTATTTCTGTAGAAAATGCAAGTGGAGATTCGGAGCGCTAAGAGGGTAATAGTGGAAAAAGGAATGTCTCCAAATATAAACTACACAGAATCATTCTGTGAAACTTCTTTCTGATCTGTGCATTCAGCTAACAGAGTTAAACCATACTTTTGATTGAGCAGATCTGAACACTCTTTCTGTAGAAAATGCAACTGGACATGTGGAGCGCTAAGAGAGTAGTAGTGGAAAAAGGAATATATTCAAATATAAACTACACAGAAGCATTCTGTGAAACTTCTTTCTGATCTGAGCATTCAGCTAACAGAGTTAAACCATACTTTTGATTGAGCAGTTTTGAAACACTCAGTCTGTAGAAAATGCAACTGGACATTCGTAGCGCTAAGTGGGTAATAGTGGAAAAAAGAATATGTTCAAATATAAACTACACAGAAGCATTGTATGAAACTTCTTTCTGTTCTGTGCATTCAACTAACAGAGTTGAACCTTACTTTTGATTGAGCCTTTCTGAAACACTCTTTCTGTAGAAACTGCAATTGGACATTCTGAGCGCTAAGAGACCTCTATTGGGAAAAATAATATCTTCAAATAAAAACTACACAGAAGCATTGTGTGAAACTTATTTCTGATATGTTCATTAAGCTAACAGAGTTAAACCATACTTTTGATTGCGCAGTTCTGAACACTCTTTCTGTAGAAAATGCAAGTGGACATTCGGAGCGCTAAGAGGGTAATAGTGGAAAAAGGAATATATTCAAATAAACTACACAGTAGCATTCTGTGAAAATTCTTTCTGTTCTGTGCATTCAACTAACAGAGTTGAACCTTACTTTTGATTGAGCCGTTCTGAAACACTCTTTCTGTAGAAACTGCAATTGGACATGCTAAGCGCTAAGAGGCCTACATTGGGAAAAAGAATATCTTCAAATAAAAACTACACAGATGCATTCTGTGAAACTTATTTCTGATCTGTAAATTCAGTTAACAGAGATAAAACATATTTTTGATTGAGCAGTTATGAAACACTCTTTTTGTAGAAAATGCAAGTGGAGATTCGGAGCGCTAAGAGGGTAATAGTGGAAAAAGGAATGTCTTCAAATATAAACTACACAGAATCATTCGGTGAAACTTCTTTCTGATCTGTGCATTCAGCTAACAGAGTTAAACCATACTTTTGATTGAGCAGATCTGAACACTCTTTCTGTAGAAAATGCAACTGGACATTTGGAGCGCCAAGAGCGTAGTAGTGGAAAAAGGAATATATTCAAATATAAACTACACAGAAGCATTCTGTGAAACTTCTTTCTGATCTGAGCATTCAGCTAACAGAGTTAAACCATACTTTTGATTGAGCAGTTTTGAAACACTCTGTCTGTAGAAAATGCAACTGGACAATCGTAGCGCTAAGAGGGTAATAGTGGAAAAAAGAATATGTTCAAATATAAACTACACAGAATCATTGTATGAAACTTCTTTCTGTTCTGTGCATTCAACTAACAGAGTTGAACCTTACTTTAGATTGAGCCGTTCTGAAACACTCTTTCTGTAGAAACTGCAATTGGACATTCTGAGCGCTAAGAGGCCTATATTGGGAAAAAGAATGTCTACAAATAAAAACTACACAGAAGAATTGTGTGAAACTACTTTCTGTTCTGTTTGTTCAACTAAAAGAGTTGAACCTTAGTTTTGATTGAGCCGTTCTGAAACACTATTTCTGTAGAAAATGCAAGTGGAGATTCGGAGCGCTAAGAGGGTAATAGTGGAAAAAGGAATGTCTCCAAATATAAACTACACAGAATCATTCTGTGAAACTTCTTTCTGATCTGTGCATTCAGCTAACAGAGTTAAACCATACTTTTGATTGAGCAGATCTGAACACTCTTTCTGTAGAAAATGCAACTGGACATGTGGAGCGCTAAGAGAGTAGTAGTGGAAAAAGGAATATATTCAAATATAAACTACACAGAAGCATTCTGTGAAACTTCTTTCTGATCTGAGCATTCAGCTAACAGAGTTAAACCATACTTTTGATTGAGCAGTTTTGAAACACTCAGTCTGTAGAAAATGCAACTGGACATTCGTAGCGCTAAGTGGGTAATAGTGGAAAAAAGAATATGTTCAAATATAAACTACACAGAAGCATTGTATGAAACTTCTTTCTGTTCTGTGCATTCAACTAACAGAGTTGAACCTTACTTTTGATTGAGCCTTTCTGAAACACTCTTTCTGTAGAAACTGCAATTGGACATTCTGAGCGCTAAGAGACCTCTATTGGGAAAAATAATATCTTCAAATAAAAACTACACAGAAGCATTGTGTGAAACTTATTTCTGATATGTTCATTAAGCTAACAGAGTTAAACCATACTTTTGATTGCGCAGTTCTGAACACTCTTTCTGTAGAAAATGCAAGTGGACATTCGGAGCGCTAAGAGGGTAATAGTGGAAAAAGGAATATATTCAAATAAACTACACAGTAGCATTCTGTGAAAATTCTTTCTGTTCTGTGCATTCAACTAACAGAGTTGAACCTTACTTTTGATTGAGCCGTTCTGAAACACTCTTTCTGTAGAAACTGCAATTGGACATGCTAAGCGCTAAGAGGCCTACATTGGGAAAAAGAATATCTTCAAATAAAAACTACACAGATGCATTCTGTGAAACTTATTTCTGATCTGTAAATTCAGTTAACAGAGATAAAACATATTTTTGATTGAGCAGTTATGAAACACTCTTTTTGTAGAAAATGCAAGTGGAGATTCGGAGCGCTAAGAGGGTAATAGTGGAAAAAGGAATGTCTTCAAATATAAACTACACAGAATCATTCGGTGAAACTTCTTTCTGATCTGTGCATTCAGCTAACAGAGTTAAACCATACTTTTGATTGAGCAGATCTGAACACTCTTTCTGTAGAAAATGCAACTGGACATTTGGAGCGCTAAGAGCGTAGTAGTGGAAAAAGGAATATATTCAAATATAAACTACACAGAAGCATTCTGTGAAACTTCTTTCTGATCTGAGCATTCAGCTAACAGAGTTAAACCATACTTTTGATTGAGCAGTTTTGAAACACTCTGTCTGTAGAAAATGCAACTGGACAATCGTAGCGCTAAGAGGGTAATAGTGGAAAAAAGAATATGTTCAAATATAAACTACACAGAATCATTGTATGAAACTTCTTTCTGTTCTGTGCATTCAACTAACAGAGTTGAACCTTACTTTAGATTGAGCCGTTCTGAAACACTCTTTCTGTAGAAACTGCAATTGGACATTCTGAGCGCTAAGAGGCCTATATTGGGAAAAAGAATGTCTACAAATAAAAACTACACAGAAGAATTGTGTGAAACTACTTTCTGTTCTGTTTGTTCAACTAAAAGAGTTGAACCTTAGTTTTGATTGAGCCGTTCTGAAACACTCTTTCTGTAGAAAATGCAAGTGGAGATTCGGAGCGCTAAGAGGGTAATAGTGGAAAAAGGAATGTCTCCAAATATAAACTACACAGAATCATTCTGTGAAACTTCTTTCTGATCTGTGCATTCAGCTAACAGAGTTAAACCATACTTTTGATTGAGCAGATCTGAACACTCTTTCTGTAGAAAATGCAACTGGACATGTGGAGCGCTAAGAGAGTAGTAGTGGAAAAAGGAATATATTCAAATATAAACTACACAGAAGCATTCTGTGAAACTTCTTTCTGATCTGAGCATTCAGCTAACAGAGTTAAACCATACTTTTGATTGAGCAGTTTTGAAACACTCTGTCTGTAGAAAATGCAACTGGACATTCGTAGCGCTAAGTGGGTAATAGTGGAAAAAAGAATATGTTCAAATATAAACTACACAGAAGCATTGTATGAAACTTCTTTCTGTTCTGTGCATTCAACTAACAGAGTTGAACCTTACTTTTGATTGAGCCTTTATGAAACACTCTTTCTGTAGAAACTGCAATTGGACATTCTGAGCGCTAAGAGACCTCTATTGGGAAAAATAATATCTTCAAATAAAAACTACACAGAAGCATTGTGTGAAACTTATTTCTGATATGTTCATTAAGCTAACAGAGTTAAACCATACTTTTGATTGCGCAGTTCTGAACACTCTTTCTGTAGAAAATGCAAGTGGACATTCGGAGCGCTAAGAGGGTAATAGTGGAAAAAGGAATATATTCAAATAAACTACACAGTAGCATTCTGTGAAAATTCTTTCTGTTCTGTGCATTCAACTAACAGAGTTGAACCTTACTTTTGATTGAGCCGTTCTGAAACACTCTTTCTGTAGAAACTGCAATTGGACATGCTAAGCGCTAAGAGGCCTACATTGGGAAAAAGAATATCTTCAAATAAAAACTACACAGATGCATTCTGTGAAACTTATTTCTGATCTGTAAATTCAGTTAACAGAGATAAAACATATTTTTGATTGAGCAGTTATGAAACACTCTTTTTGTAGAAAATGCAAGTGGAGATTCGGAGCGCTAAGAGGGTAATAGTGGAAAAAGGTATGTCTTCAAATATAAACTACACAGAATCATTCGGTGAAACTTTTTTCTGATCTGTGCATTCAGCTAACAGAGTTAAACCATACTTTTGATTGAGCAGATCTGAACACTCTTTCTGTAAAAAATGCAACTGGACATTTGGAGCGCTAAGAGCGTAGTAGTGGAAAAAGGAATATATTCAAATATAAACTACACAGAAGCATTCTGTGAAACTTCTTTCTGATCTGAGCATTCAGCTAACAGAGTTAAACCATACTTTTGATTGAGCAGTTTTGAAACACTCTGTCTGTAGAAAATGCAACTGGACATTCGTAGCGCTAAGTGGGTAATAGTGGAAAAAAGAATATGTTCAAATATAAACTACACAGAATCATTGTATGAAACTTCTTTCTGTTCTGTGCATTCAACTAACAGATTTGAACCTTACTTTAGATTGAGCCGTTCTGAAACACTCTTTCTGTAGAAACTGCAATTGGACATTCTGAGCGCTAAGAGGCCTATATTGGGAAAAAGAATGTCTACAAATAAAAACTACACAGAAGAATTGTGTGAAACTTCTTTCTCTTCTGTTTGTTCAACTAAAAGAGTTGAACCTTAGTTTTGATTGAGCCGTTCTGAAACACTCTTTCTGTAGAAAATGCAAGTGGAGATTCGGAGCGCTAAGAGGGTAATAGTGGAAAAAGGAATGTCTCCAAATATAAACTACACAGAATCATTCTGTGAAACTTCTTTCTGATCTGTGCATTCAGCTAACAGAGTTAAACCATACTTTTGATTGAGCAGATCTGAACACTCTTTCTGTAGAAAATACAACTGGACATTTGGAGCGCTAAGAGAGTAGTAGTGGAAAAAGGAATATATTCAAATATAAACTACACAGAAGCATTCTGTGAAACTTCTTTCAGATCTGAGCATTCAGCTAACAGAGTTAAACCATACTTTTGATTGAGCAGTTTTGAAACACTCTGTCTGTAGAAAATGCAACTGGACATTCGTAGCGCTAAGTGGGTAATAGTGGAAAAAAGAATATGTTCAAATATAAACTACACAGAAGCATTGTATGAAACTTCTTTCTGTTCTGTGCATTCAACTAACAGAGTTGAACCTTACTTTTGATTGAGCCGTTCTGAAACACTCTTTCTGTAGAAACTGCAATTGGACATTCTGAGCGCTAAGAGGCCTCTATTGGGAAAAATAATATCTTCAAATAAAAACTACACAGAAGCATTGTGTGAAACTTATTTCTGATATGTTCATTAAGCTAACAGAGTTAAACCATACTTTTGATTGCGCAGTTCAGAACACTCTTTCTGTAGAAAATGCAAGTGGACATTCGGAGCGCTAAGAGGGTAATAGTGGAAAAAGGAATATATTCAAATAAACTACACAGTAGCATTCTGTGAAAATTCTTTCTGTTCTGTGCATTCAACTAACAGAGTTGAACCTTACTTTTGATTGAGCCGTTCTGAAACACTCTTTCTGTAGAAACTGCAATTGGACATGCTAAGCCCTAAGAGGCCTACATTGGGAAAAAGAATATCTTCAAATAAAAACTACACAGATGCATTCTGTGAAACTTATTTCTGATCTGTAAATTCAGTTAACAGAGATAAAACATATTTTTGATTGAGCAGTTATGAAACACTCTTTGTGTAGAAAATGCAAGTGGAGATTCGGAGCGCTAAGAAGGTAATAGTGGAAAAAGGAATGTCTTCAAATATAAACTACACAGAATCATTCGGTGAAACTTCTTTCTGATCTGTGCATTCAGCTAACAGAGTTAAACCATACTTATGATTGAGCAGATCTGAACACTCTTTCTGTAGAAAATGCAACTGGACATGTGGAGCGCTAAGAGAGTAGTAGTGGAAAAAGGAATATATTCAAATATAAACTACACAGAAGCATTCTGTGAAACTTCTTTCTGATCTGAGCATTCAGCTAACAGAGTTAAACCACACTTTTGATTGAGCAGTTTTCAAACACTCTGACTGTAGAAAAGGCAACTGGACATTCGTAGCGCTAAGTGGGTAATAGTGGAAAAAAGAATATGTTCAAATATAAACTACACAGAAGCATTGTATGAAACTACTTTCTGTTCTGTGCATTCAACTAGCAGAGTTGAACCTTACTTTGGATTGAGCCGTTCTGAAGCACTCTTTCTGTAGAAACTGCAATTGGACATTCTGAGCGCTAAGAGGCCTATATTGGGAAAAAGAATGTCTACAAATAAAAACTACACAGAAGAATTGTGTGAAACTTCTTTCTGTTCTGTTTGTTCAACTAAAAGAGTTGAACCTTAGTTTTGATTGAGCCGTTCTGAAACACTCTTTCTCTAGAAAATGCAAGTGGAGATTCGGAGCGCTAAGAGGGTAATAGTGGAAAAAGGAATGTCTCCAAATATAAACTACACAGAATCATTCTGTGAAACTTCTTTCTGATCTGTGCATTCAGCTAACAGAGTTAAACCATACTTTTGATTGAGCAGATCTGAACACTCTTTCTGTAGAAAATGCAACTGGACATGTGGAGCGCTAAGAGAGTAGTAGTGGAAAAAGGAATATATTCAAATATAAACTACACAGAAGCATTCTGTGAAACTTCTTTCTGATCTGAGCATTCAGCTAACAGAGTTAAACCATACTTTTGATTGAGCAGTTTTGAAACACTCTGTCTGTAGAAAATGCAACTGGACATTCGTAGCGCTAAGTGGGTAATAGTGGAAAAAAGAATATGTTCAAATATAAACTACACAGAAGCATTGTATGAAACTTCTTTCTGTTCTGTGCATTCAACTAACAGAGTTGAACGTTACTTTTGATTGAGCCTTTCTGAAACACTCTTTCTGTAGAAACTGCAATTGGACATTCTGAGCGCTAAGAGACCTCTATTGGGAAAAATAATATCTTCAAATAAAAACTACACAGATGCATTCTGTGAAACTTATTTCTGATCTGTAAATTCAGTTAACAGAGATAAAACATATTTTTGATTGAGCAGTTATGAAACACTCTTTTTGTAGAAAATGCAAGTGGAGATTCGGAGCGCTAAGAGGGTAATAGTGGAAAAAGGAATGTCTTCAAATATAAACTACACAGAATCATTCGGTGAAACTTTTTTCTGATCTGTGCATTCAGCTAACAGAGTTAAACCATACTTTTGATTGAGCAGATCTGAACACTCTTTCTGTAAAAAATGCAACTGGACATTTGGAGCGCTAAGAGCGTAGTAGTGGAAAAAGGAATATATTCAAATATAAACTACACAGAAGCATTCTGTGAAACTTCTTTCTGATCTGAGCATTCAGCTAACAGAGTTAAACCATACTTTTGATTGAGCAGTTTTGAAACACTCTGTCTGTAGAAAATGCAACTGGACATTCGTAGCGCTAAGTGGGTAATAGTGGAAAAAAGAATATGTTCAAATATAAACTACACAGAATCATTGTATGAAACTTCTTTCTGTTCTGTGCATTCAACTAACAGAGTTGAACCTTACTTTAGATTGAGCCGTTCTGAAACACTCTTTCTGTAGAAACTGCAATTGGACATTCTGAGCGCTAAGAGGCCTATATTGGGAAAAAGAATGTCTACAAATAAAAACTACACAGAAGAATTGTGTGAAACTACTTTCTGTTCTGTTTGTTCAACTAAAAGAGTTGAACCTTAGTTTTGATTGAGCCGTTCTGAAACACTCTTTCTGTAGAAAATGCAATTGGAGATTCGGAGCGCTAAGAGGGTAATAGTGGAAAAAGGAATGTCTCCAAATATAAACTACACAGAATCATTCTGTGAAACTTCTTTCTGATCTGTGCATTCAGCTAACAGAGTTAAACCATACTTTTGATTGAGCAGATCTGAACACTCTTTCTGTAGAAAATGCAACTGGACATTTGGAGCGCTAAGAGAGTAGTAGTGGAAAAAGGAATATATTCAAATATAAACTACACAGAAGCATTCTGTGAAACTTCTTTCAGATCTGAGCATTCAGCTAACAGAGTTAAACCATACTTTTGATTGAGCAGTTTTGAAACACTCTGTCTGTAGAAAATGCAACTGGACATTCGTAGCGCTAAGTGGGTAATAGTGGAAAAAAGAATATGTTCAAATATAAACTACACAGAAGCATTGTATGAAACTTCTTTCTGTTCTGTGCATTCAACTAACAGAGTTGAACCTTACTTTTGATTGAGCCGTTCTGAAACACTCTTTCTGTAGAAACTGCAATTGGACATTCTGAGCGCTAAGAGGCCTCTATTGGGAAAAATAATATCTTCAAATAAAAACTACACAGAAGCATTGTGTGAAACTTATTTCTGATATGTTCATTAAGCTAACAGAGTTAAACCATACTTTTGATTGCGCAGTTCAGAACACTCTTTCTGTAGAAAATGCAAGTGGACATTCGGAGCGCTAAGAGGGTAATAGTGGAAAAAGGAATATATTCAAATAAACTACACAGTAGCATTCTGTGAAAATTCTTTCTGTTCTGTGCATTCAACTAACAGAGTTGAACCTTACTTTTGATTGAGCCGTTCTGAAACACTCTTTCTGTAGAAACTGCAATTGGACATGCTAAGCGCTAAGAGGCCTACATTGGGAAAAAGAATATCTTCAAATAAAAACTACACAGATTCATTCTGTGAAACTTATTTCTGATCTGTAAATTCAGTTAACAGAGATAAAACATATTTTTGATTGAGCAGTTATGAAACACTCTTTGTGTAGAAAATGCAAGTGGAGATTCGGAGCGCTAAGAAGGTAATAGTGGAAAAAGGAATGTCTTCAAATATAAACTACACAGAATCATTCGGTGAAACTTCTTTCTGATCTGTGCATTCAGCTAACAGAGTTAAACCATACTTTTGATTGAGCAGATCTGAACACTCTTTCTGTAGAAAATGCAACTGGACATGTGGAGCGCTAAGAGAGTAGTAGTGGAAAAAGGAATATATTCAAATATAAACTACACAGAAGCATTCTGTGAAACTTCTTTCTGATCTGAGCATTCAGCTAACAGAGTTAAACCACACTTTTGATTGAGCAGTTTTCAAACACTCTGACTGTAGAAAAGGCAACTGGACATTCGTAGCGCTAAGTGGGTAATAGTGGAAAAAAGAATATGTTCAAATATAAACTCCACAGAAGGATTGTATGAAACTACTTTCTGTTCTGTGCATTCAACTAGCAGAGTTGAACCTTACTTTGGATTGAGCCGTTCTGAAGCACTCTATCTGTAGAAACTTCAATTGGACATTCTGAGCGCTAAGAGGCCTATATTGGGAAAAAGAATGTCTACAAATAAAAACTACACAGAAGAATTGTGTGAAACTTCTTTCTGTTCTGTTTGTTCAACTAAAAGAGTTGAACCTTAGTTTTGATTGAGCCGTTCTGAAACACTCTTTCTGTAGAAAATGCAAGTGGAGATTCGGAGCGCTAAGAGGGTAATAGTGGAAAAAGGAATGTCTCCAAATATAAACTACACAGAATCATTCTGTGAAACTTCTTTCTGATCTGTGCATTCAGCTAACAGAGTTAAACCATACTTTTGATTGAGCAGATCTGAACACTCTTTCTGTAGAAAATGCAACTGGACATGTGGAGCGCTAAGAGAGTAGTAGTGGAAAAAGGAATATATTCAAATATAAACTACACAGAAGCATTCTGTGAAACTTCTTTCTGATCTGAGCATTCAGCTAACAGAGTTAAACCATACTTTTGATTGAGCAGTTTTGAAACACTCTGTCTGTAGAAAATGCAACTGGACATTCGTAGCGCTAAGTGGGTAATAGTGGAAAAAAGAATATGTTCAAATATAAACTACACAGAAGCATTGTATGAAACTTCTTTCTGTTCTGTGCATTCAACTAACAGAGTTGAACCTTACTTTTGATTGAGCCTTTCTGAAACACTCTTTCTGTAGAAACTGCAATTGGACATTCTGAGCGCTAAGAGACCTCTATTGGGAAAAATAATATCTTCAAATAAAAACTACACAGAAGCATTGTGTGAAACTTATTTCTGATATGTTCATTAAGCTAACAGAGTTAAACCATACTTTTGATTGCGCAGTTCTGAACACTCTTTCTGTAGAAAATGCAAGTGGACATTCGGAGCGCTAAGAGGGTAATAGTGGAAAAAGGAATATATTCAAATAAACTACACAGTAGCATTCTGTGAAAATTCTTTCTGTTCTGTGCATTCAACTAACAGAGTTGAACCTTACTTTTGATTGAGCCGTTCTGAAACACTCTTTCTGTAGAAACTGCAATTGGACATGCTAAGCGCTAAGAGGCCTACATTGGGAAAAAGAATATCTTCAAATAAAAACTACACAGATGCATTCTGTGAAACTTATTTCTGATCTGTAAATTCAGTTAACAGAGATAAAACATATTTTTGATTGAGCAGTTATGAAACACTCTTTTTGTAGAAAATGCAAGTGGAGATTCGGAGCGCTAAGTGGGTAATAGTGGAAAAAGGAATGTCTTCAAATATAAACTACACAGAATCATTCGGTGAAACTTTTTTCTGATCTGTGCATTCAGCTAACAGAGTTAAACCATACTTTTGATTGAGCAGATCTGAACACTCTTTCTGTAAAAAATGCAACTGGACATTTGGAGCGCTAAGAGCGTAGTAGTGGAAAAAGGAATATATTCAAATATAAACTACACAGAAGCATTCTGTGAAACTTCTTTCTGATCTGAGCATTCAGCTAACAGAGTTAAACCATACTTTTGATTGAGCAGTTTTGAAACACTCTGTCTGTAGAAAATGCAACTGGACATTCGTAGCGCTAAGTGGGTAATAGTGGAAAAAAGAATATGTTCAAATATAAACTACACAGAATCATTGTATGAAACTTCTTTCTGTTCTGTGCATTCAACTAACAGAGTTGAACCTTACTTTAGATTGAGCCGTTCTGAAACACTCTTTCTGTAGAAACTGCAATTGGACATTCTGAGCGCTAAGAGGCCTATATTGGGAAAAAGAATGTCTACAAATAAAAACTACACAGAAGAATTGTGTGAAACTTCTTTCTGTTCTGTTTGTTCAACTAAAAGAGTTGAACCTTAGTTTTGATTGAGCCGTTCTGAAACACTCTTTCTGTAGAAAATGCAAGTGGAGATTCGGAGCGCTAAGAGGGTAATAGTGGAAAAAGGAATGTCTCCAAATATAAACTACACAGAATCATTCTGTGAAACTTCTTTCTGATCTGTGCATTCAGCTAACAGAGTTAAACCATACTTTTGATTGAGCAGATCTGAACACTCTTTCTGTAGAAAATGCAACTGGACATTTGGAGCGCTAAGAGAGTAGTAGTGGAAAAAGGAATATATTCAAATATAAACTACACAGAAGCATTCTGTGAAACTTCTTT
This sequence comes from Symphalangus syndactylus, assembly GCF_028878055.3. Classification (NCBI taxonomy): domain Eukaryota; kingdom Metazoa; phylum Chordata; class Mammalia; order Primates; family Hylobatidae; genus Symphalangus; species Symphalangus syndactylus. The sequence goes on along the minus strand of NC_072433.2, from coordinate 135,967,150 downwards.
CAGATCTGAGCATTCAGCTAACAGAGTTAAACCATACTTTTGATTGAGCAGTTTTGAAACACTCTGTCTGTAGAAAATGCAACTGGACATTCGTAGCGCTAAGTGGGTAATAGTGGAAAAAAGAATATGTTCAAATATAAACTACACAGAAGCATTGTATGAAACTTCTTTCTGTTCTGTGCATTCAACTAACAGAGTTGAACCTTACTTTTGATTGAGCCGTTCTGAAACACTCTTTCTGTAGAAACTGCAATTGGACATTCTGAGCGCTAAGAGGCCTCTATTGGGAAAAATAATATCTTCAAATAAAAACTACACAGAAGCATTGTGTGAAACTTATTTCTGATATGTTCATTAAGCTAACAGAGTTAAACCATACTTTTGATTGCGCAGTTCAGAACACTCTTTCTGTAGAAAATGCAAGTGGACATTCGGAGCGCTAAGAGGGTAATAGTGGAAAAAGAAATATATTCAAATAAACTACACAGTAGCATTCTGTGAAAATTCTTTCTGTTCTGTGCATTCAACTAACAGAGTTGAACCTTACTTTTGATTGAGCCGTTCTGAAACACTCTTTCTGTAGAAACTGCAATTGGACATGCTAAGCGCTAAGAGGCCTACATTGGGAAAAAGAATATCTTCAAATAAAAACTACACAGATGCATTCTGTGAAACTTATTTCTGATCTGTAAATTCAGTTAACAGAGATAAAACATATTTTTGATTGAGCAGTTATGAAACACTCTTTGTGTAGAAAATGCAAGTGGAGATTCGGAGCGCTAAGAAGGTAATAGTGGAAAAAGGAATGTCTTCAAATATAAACTACACAGAATCATTCGGTGAAACTTCTTTCTGATCTGTGCATTCAGCTAACAGAGTTAAACCATACTTATGATTGAGCAGATCTGAACACTCTTTCTGTAGAAAATGCAACTGGACATGTGGAGCGCTAAGAGAGTAGTAGTGGAAAAAGGAATATATTCAAATATAAACTACACAGAAGCATTCTGTGAAACTTCTTTCTGATCTGAGCATTCAGCTAACAGAGTTAAACCACACTTTTGATTGAGCAGTTTTCAAACACTCTGACTGTAGAAAAGGCAACTGGACATTCGTAGCGCTAAGTGGGTAATAGTGGAAAAAAGAATATGTTCAAATATAAACTACACAGAAGCATTGTATGAAACTACTTTCTGTTCTGTGCATTCAACTAGCAGAGTTGAACCTTACTTTGGATTGAGCCGTTCTGAAGCACTCTTTCTGTAGAAACTGCAATTGGACATTCTGAGCGCTAAGAGGCCTATATTGGGAAAAAGAATGTCTACAAATAAAAACTACACAGAAGAATTGTGTGAAACTTCTTTCTGTTCTGTTTGTTCAACTAAAAGAGTTGAAACTTAGTTTTGATTGAGCCGTTCTGAAACACTCTTTCTGTAGAAAATGCAAGTGGAGATTCGGAGCGCTAAGAGGGTAATAGTGGAAAAAGGAATGTCTCCACATATAAACTACACAGAATCATTCTGTGAAACTTCTTTCTGATCTGTGCATTCAGCTAACAGAGTTAAACCATACTTTTGATTGAGCAGATCTGAACACTCTTTCTGTAGAAAATGCAACTGGACATGTGGAGCGCTAAGAGAGTAGTAGTGGAAAAAGGAATATATTCAAATATAAACTACACAGAAGCATTCTGTGAAACTTCTTTCTGATCTGAGCATTCAGCTAACAGAGTTAAACCATACTTTTGATTGAGCAGTTTTGAAACACTCTGTCTGTAGAAAATGCAACTGGACATTCGTAGCGCTAAGTGGGTAATAGTGGAAAAAAGAATATGTTCAAATATAAACTACACAGAAGCATTGTATGAAACTTCTTTCTGTTCTGTGCATTCAACTAACAGAGTTGAACGTTACTTTTGATTGAGCCTTTCTGAAACACTCTTTCTGTAGAAACTGCAATTGGACATTCTGAGCGCTAAGAGACCTCTATTGGGAAAAATAATATCTTCAAATAAAAACTACACAGAAGCATTGTGTGAAACTTATTTCTGATATGTTCATTAAGCTAACAGAGTTAAACCATACTTTTGATTGCGCAGTTCTGAACACTCTTTCTGTAGAAAATGCAAGTGGACATTCGGAGCGCTAAGAGGGTAATAGTGGAAAAAGGAATATATTCAAATAAACTACACAGTAGCATTCTGTGAAAATTCTTTCTGTTCTGTGCATTCAACTAACAGAGTTGAACCTTACTTTTGATTGAGCCGTTCTGAAACACTCTTTCTGTAGAAACTGCAATTGGACATGCTAAGCGCTAAGAGGCCTACATTGGGAAAAAGAATATCTTCAAATAAAAACTACACAGATGCATTCTGTGAAACTTATTTCTGATCTGTAAATTCAGTTAACAGAGATAAAACATATTTTTGATTGAGCAGTTATGAAACACTCTTTTTGTAGAAAATGCAAGTGGAGATTCGGAGCGCTAAGAGGGTAATAGTGGAAAAAGGAATGTCTTCAAATATAAACTACACAGAATCATTCGGTGAAACTTTTTTCTGATCTGTGCATTCAGCTAACAGAGTTAAACCATACTTTTGATTGAGCAGATCTGAACACTCTTTCTGTAAAAAATGCAACTGGACATTTGGAGCGCTAAGAGCGTAGTAGTGGAAAAAGGAATATATTCAAATATAAACTACACAGAAGCATTCTGTGAAACTTCTTTCTGATCTGAGCATTCAGCTAACAGAGTTAAACCATACTTTTGATTGAGCAGTTTTGAAACACTCTGTCTGTAGAAAATGCAACTGGACATTCGTAGCGCTAAGTGGGTAATAGTGGAAAAAAGAATATGTTCAAATATAAACTACACAGAATCATTGTATGAAACTTCTTTCTGTTCTGTGCATTCAACTAACAGAGTTGAACCTTACTTTAGATTGAGCCGTTCTGAAACACTCTTTCTGTAGAAACTGCAATTGGACATTCTGAGCGCTAAGAGGCCTATATTGGGAAAAAGAATGTCTACAAATAAAAACTACACAGAAGAATTGTGTGAAACTACTTTCTGTTCTGTTTGTTCAACTAAAAGAGTTGAACCTTAGTTTTGATTGAGCCGTTCTGAAACACTCTTTCTGTAGAAAATGCAATTGGAGATTCGGAGCGCTAAGAGGGTAATAGTGGAAAAAGGAATGTCTCCAAATATAAACTACACAGAATCATTCTGTGAAACTTCTTTCTGATCTGTGCATTCAGCTAACAGAGTTAAACCATACTTTTGATTGAGCAGATCTGAACACTCTTTCTGTAGAAAATGCAACTGGACATTTGGAGCGCTAAGAGAGTAGTAGTGGAAAAAGGAATATATTCAAATATAAACTACACAGAAGCATTCTGTGAAACTTCTTTCAGATCTGAGCATTCAGCTAACAGAGTTAAACCATACTTTTGATTGAGCAGTTTTGAAACACTCTGTCTGTAGAAAATGCAACTGGACATTCGTAGCGCTAAGTGGGTAATAGTGGAAAAAAGAATATGTTCAAATATAAACTACACAGAAGCATTGTATGAAACTACTTTCTGTTCTGTGCATTCAACTAACAGAGTTGAACCTTACTTTTGATTGAGCCGTTCTGAAACACTCTTTCTGTAGAAACTGCAATTGGACATTCTGAGCGCTAAGAGGCCTCTATTGGGAAAAATAATATCTTCAAATAAAAACTACACAGAAGCATTGTGTGAAACTTATTTCTGATATGTTCATTAAGCTAACAGAGTTAAACCATACTTTTGATTGCGCAGTTCAGAACACTCTTTCTGTAGAAAATGCAAGTGGACATTCGGAGCGCTAAGAGGGTAATAGTGGAAAAAGGAATATATTCAAATAAACTACACAGTAGCATTCTGTGAAAATTCTTTCTGTTCTGTGCATTCAACTAACAGAGTTGAACCTTACTTTTGATTGAGCCGTTCTGAAACACTCTTTCTGTAGAAACTGCAATTGGACATGCTAAGCGCTAAGAGGCCTACATTGGGAAAAAGAATATCTTCAAATAAAAACTACACAGATTCATTCTGTGAAACTTATTTCTGATCTGTAAATTCAGTTAACAGAGATAAAACATATTTTTGATTGAGCAGTTATGAAACACTCTTTGTGTAGAAAATGCAAGTGGAGATTCGGAGCGCTAAGAAGGTAATAGTGGAAAAAGGAATGTCTTCAAATATAAACTACACAGAATCATTCGGTGAAACTTCTTTCTGATCTGTGCATTCAGCTAACAGAGTTAAACCATACTTTTGATTGAGCAGATCTGAACACTCTTTCTGTAGAAAATGCAACTGGACATGTGGAGCGCTAAGAGAGTAGTAGTGGAAAAAGGAATATATTCAAATATAAACTACACAGAAGCATTCTGTGAAACTTCTTTCTGATCTGAGCATTCAGCTAACAGAGTTAAACCACACTTTTGATTGAGCAGTTTTCAAACACTCTGACTGTAGAAAAGGCAACTGGACATTCGTAGCGCTAAGTGGGTAATAGTGGAAAAAAGAATATGTTCAAATATAAACTCCACAGAAGGATTGTATGAAACTACTTTCTGTTCTGTGCATTCAACTAGCAGAGTTGAACCTTACTTTGGATTGAGCCGTTCTGAAGCACTCTATCTGTAGAAACTTCAATTGGACATTCTGAGCGCTAAGAGGCCTATATTGGGAAAAAGAATGTCTACAAATAAAAACTACACAGAAGAATTGTGTGAAACTTCTTTCTGTTCTGTTTGTTCAACTAAAAGAGTTGAACCTTAGTTTTGATTGAGCCGTTCTGAAACACTCTTTCTGTAGAAAATGCAAGTGGAGATTCGGAGCGCTAAGAGGGTAATAGTGGAAAAAGGAATGTCTCCAAATATAAACTACACAGAATCATTCTGTGAAACTTCTTTCTGATCTGTGCATTCAGCTAACAGAGTTAAACCATACTTTTGATTGAGCAGATCTGAACACTCTTTCTGTAGAAAATGCAACTGGACATGTGGAGCGCTAAGAGAGTAGTAGTGGAAAAAGGAATATATTCAAATATAAACTACACAGAAGCATTCTGTGAAACTTCTTTCTGATCTGAGCATTCAGCTAACAGAGTTAAACCATACTTTTGATTGAGCAGTTTTGAAACACTCTGTCTGTAGAAAATGCAACTGGACATTCGTAGCGCTAAGTGGGTAATAGTGGAAAAAAGAATATGTTCAAATATAAACTACACAGAAGCATTGTATGAAACTTCTTTCTGTTCTGTGCATTCAACTAACAGAGTTGAACGTTACTTTTGATTGAGCCTTTCTGAAACACTCTTTCTGTAGAAACTGCAATTGGACATTCTGAGCGCTAAGAGACCTCTATTGGGAAAAATAATATCTTCAAATAAAAACTACACAGAAGCATTGTGTGAAACTTATTTCTGATATGTTCATTAAGCTAACAGAGTTAAACCATACTTTTGATTGCGCAGTTCTGAACACTCTTTCTGTAGAAAATGCAAGTGGACATTCGGAGCGCTAAGAGGGTAATAGTGGAAAAAGGAATATATTCAAATAAACTACACAGTAGCATTCTGTGAAAATTCTTTCTGTTCTGTGCATTCAACTAACAGAGTTGAACCTTACTTTTGATTGAGCCGTTCTGAAACACTCTTTCTGTAGAAACTGCAATTGGACATGCTAAGCGCTAAGAGGCCTACATTGGGAAAAAGAATATCTTCAAATAAAAACTACACAGATGCATTCTGTGAAACTTATTTCTGATCTGTAAATTCAGTTAACAGAGATAAAACATATTTTTGATTGAGCAGTTATGAAACACTCTTTTTGTAGAAAATGCAAGTGGAGATTCGGAGCGCTAAGAGGGTAATAGTGGAAAAAGGAATGTCTTCAAATATAAACTACACAGAATCATTCGGTGAAACTTTTTTCTGATCTGTGCATTCAGCTAACAGAGTTAAACCATACTTTTGATTGAGCAGATCTGAACACTCTTTCTGTAAAAAATGCAACTGGACATTTGGAGCGCTAAGAGCGTAGTAGTGGAAAAAGGAATATATTCAAATATAAACTACACAGAAGCATTCTGTGAAACTTCTTTCTGATCTGAGCATTCAGCTAACAGAGTTAAACCATACTTTTGATTGAGCAGTTTTGAAACACTCTGTCTGTAGAAAATGCAACTGGACATTCGTAGCGCTAAGTGGGTAATAGTGGAAAAAAGAATATGTTCAAATATAAACTACACAGAATCATTGTATGAAACTTCTTTCTGTTCTGTGCATTCAACTAACAGAGTTGAACCTTACTTTAGATTGAGCCGTTCTGAAACACTCTTTCTGTAGAAACTGCAATTGGACATTCTGAGCGCTAAGAGGCCTATATTGGGAAAAAGAATGTCTACAAATAAAAACTACACAGAAGAATTGTGTGAAACTTCTTTCTGTTCTGTTTGTTCAACTAAAAGAGTTGAACCTTAGTTTTGATTGAGCCGTTCTGAAACACTCTTTCTGTAGAAAATGCAAGTGGAGATTCGGAGCGCTAAGAGGGTAATAGTGGAAAAAGGAATGTCTCCAAATATAAACTACACAGAATCATTCTGTGAAACTTCTTTCTGATCTGTGCATTCAGCTAACAGAGTTAAACCATACTTTTGATTGAGCAGATCTGAACACTCTTTCTGTAGAAAATGCAACTGGACATTTGGAGCGCTAAGAGAGTAGTAGTGGAAAAAGGAATATATTCAAATATAAACTACACAGAAGCATTCTGTGAAACTTCTTTCAGATCTGAGCATTCAGCTAACAGAGTTAAACCATACTTTTGATTGAGCAGTTTTGAAACACTCTGTCTGTAGAAAATGCAACTGGACAATCGTAGCGCTAAGAGGGTAATAGTGGAAAAAAGAATATGTTCAAATATAAACTACACAGAATCATTGTATGAAACTTCTTTCTGTTCTGTGCATTCAACTAACAGAGTTGAACCTTACTTTAGATTGAGCCGTTCTGAAACACTCTTTCTGTAGAAACTGCAATTGGACATTCTGAGCGCTAAGAGGCCTCTATTGGGAAAAAGAATGTCTACAAATAAAAACTACACAGAAGAATTGTGTGAAACTACTTTCTGTTCTGTTTGTTCAACTAAAAGAGTTGAACCTTAGTTTTGATTGAGCCGTTCTGAAACACTCTTTCTGTAGAAAATGCAAGTGGAGATTCGGAGCGCTAAGAGGGTAATAGTGGAAAAGGGAATGTCTCCAAATATAAACTACACAGAATCATTCTGTGAAACTTCTTTCTGATCTGTGCATTCAGGTAACAGAGTTAAACCATACTTTTGATTGAGCAGATCTGAACACTCTTTCTGTAGAGAATGCAACTGGACATGTGGAGCGCTAAGAGAGTAGTAGTGGAAAAAGGAATATATTCAAATATAAACTACACAGAAGCATTCTGTGAAACTTCTTTCTGATCTGAGCATTCAGCTAACAGAGTTAAACCATACTTTTGATTGAGCAGTTTTGAAGCACTCTGTCTGTAGAAAATGCAACTGGACATTCGTAGCGCTAAGTGGGTAATAGTGGAAAAAAGAATATGTTCAAATATAAACTACACAGAAGCATTGTATGAAACTTCTTTCTGTTCTGTGCATTCAACTAACAGAGTTGAACCTTACTTTTGATTGAGCCTTTATGAAACACTCTTTCTGTAGAAACTGCAATTGGACATTCTGAGCGCTAGGAGACCTCTATTGGGAAAAATAATATCTTCAAATAAAAACTACACAGAAGCATTGTGTGAAACTTATTTCTGATATGTTCATTAAGCTAACAGAGTTAAACCATACTTTTGATTGCGCAGTTCTGAACACTCTTTCTGTAGAAAATGCAAGTGGACATTCGGAGCGCTAAGAGGGTAATAGTGGAAAAAGGAATATATTCAAATAAACTACACAGTAGCATTCTGTGAAAATTCTTTCTGTTCTGTGCATTCAACTAACAGAGTTGAACCTTACTTTTGATTGAGCCGTTCTGAAACACTCTTTCTGTAGAAACTGCAATTGGACATGCTAAGCGCTAAGAGGCCTACATTGGGAAAAAGAATATCTTCAAATAAAAACTACACAGATGCATTCTGTGAAACTTATTTCTGATCTGTAAATTCAGTTAACAGAGATAAAACATATTTTTGATTGAGCAGTTATGAAACACTCTTTTTGTAGAAAATGCAAGTGGAGATTCGGAGCGCTAAGACGGTAATAGTGGAAAAAGGAATGTCTTCAAATATAAACTACACAGAATCATTCGGTGAAACTTTTTTCTGATCTGTGCATTCAGCTAACAGAGTTAAACCATACTTTTGATTGAGCAGATCTGAACACTCTTTCTGTAAAAAATGCAACTGGACATTTGGAGCGCTAAGAGCGTAGTAGTGGAAAAAGGAATATATTCAAATATAAACTACACAGAAGCATTCTGTGAAACTTCTTTCTGATCTGAGCATTCAGCTAACAGAGTTAAACCATACTTTTGATTGAGCAGTTTTGAAACACTCTGTCTGTAGAAAATGCAACTGGACATTCGTAGCGCTAAGTGGGTAATAGTGGAAAAAAGAATATGTTCAAATATAAACTACACAGAATCATTGTATGAAACTTCTTTCTGTTCTGTGCATTCAACTAACAGAGTTGAACCTTACTTTAGATTGAGCCGTTCTGAAACACTCTTTCTGTAGAAACTGCAATTGGACATTCTGAGCGCTAAGAGGCCTATATTGGGAAAAAGAATGTCTACAAATAAAAACTACACAGAAGAATTGTGTGAAACTTCTTTCTGTTCTGTTTGTTTAACTAAAAGAGTTGAACCTTAGTTTTGATTGAGCCGTTCTGAAACACTCTTTCTGTAGAAAATGCAAGTGGAGATTCGGAGCGCTAAGAGGGTAATAGTGGAAAAAGGAATGTCTCCAAATATAAACTACACAGAATCATTCTGTGAAACTTCTTTCTGATCTGTGCATTCAGCTAACAGAGTTAAACCATACTTTTGATTGAGCAGATCTGAACACTCTTTCTGTAGAAAATGCAACTGGACATTTGGAGCCCTAAGAGAGTAGTAGTGGAAAAAGGAATATATTCAAATATAAACTACACAGAAGCATTCTGTGAAACTTCTTTCAGATCTGAGCATTCAGCTAACAGAGTTAAACCATACTTTTGATTGAGCAGTTTTGAAACACTCTGTCTGTAGAAAATGCAACTGGACATTCGTAGCGCTAAGTGGGTAATAGTGGAAAAAAGAATATGTTCAAATATAAACTACACAGAAGCATTGTATGAAACTTCTTTCTGTTCTGTGCATTCAACTAACAGAGTTGAACCTTACTTTTGATTGAGCCGTTCTGAAACACTCTTTCTGTAGAAACTGCAATTGGACATTCTGAGCGCTAAGAGGCCTCTATTGGGAAAAATAATATCTTCAAATAAAAACTACACAGAAGCATTGTGTGAAACTTATTTCTGATATGTTCATTAAGCTAACAGAGTTAAACCATACTTTTGATTGCGCAGTTCAGAACACTCTTTCTGTAGAAAATGCAAGTGGACATTCGGAGCGCTAAGAGGGTAATAGTGGAAAAAGGAATATATTCAAATAAACTACACAGTAGCATTCTGTGAAAATTCTTTCTGTTCTGTGCATTCAACTAACAGAGTTGAACCTTACTTTTGATTGAGCCGTTCTGAAACACTCTTTCTGTAGAAACTGCAATTGGACATGCTAAGCGCTAAGAGGCCTACATTGGGAAAAAGAATATCTTCAAATAAAAACTACACAGATGCATTCTGTGAAACTTATTTCTGATCTGTAAATTCAGTTAACAGAGATAAAACATATTTTTGATTGAGCAGTTATGAAACACTCTTTGTGTAGAAAATGCAAGTGGAGATTCGGAGCGCTAAGAAGGTAATAGTGGAAAAAGGAATGTCTTCAAATATAAACTACACAGAATCATTCGGTGAAACTTCTTTCTGATCTGTGCATTCAGCTAACAGAGTTAAACCATACTTTTGATTGAGCAGATCTGAACACTCTTTCTGTAGAAAATGCAACTGGACATGTGGAGCGCTAAGAGAGTAGTAGTGGAAAAAGGAATATATTCAAATATAAACTACACAGAAGCATTCTGTGAAACTTCTTTCTGATCTGAGCATTCAGCTAACAGAGTTAAACCACACTTTTGATTGAGCAGTTTTCAAACACTCTGACTGTAGAAAAGGCAACTGGACATTCGTAGCGCTAAGTGGGTAATAGTGGAAAAAAGAATATGTTCAAATATAAACTACACAGAAGCATTGTATGAAACTACTTTCTGTTCTGTGCATTCAACTAGCAGAGTTGAACCTTACTTTGGATTGAGCCGTTCTGAAGCACTCTTTCTGTAGAAACTGCAATTGGACATTCTGAGCGCTAAGAGGCCTATATTGGGAAAAAGAATGTCTACAAATAAAAACTACACAGAAGAATTGTGTGAAACTTCTTTCTGTTCTGTTTGTTCAACTAAAAGAGTTGAACCTTAGTTTTGATTGAGCCGTTCTGAAACACTCTTTCTGTAGAAAATGCAAGTGGAGATTCGGAGCGCTAAGAGGGTAATAGTGGAAAAAGGAATGTCTCCAAATATAAACTACACAGAATCATTCTGTGAAACTTCTTTCTGATCTGTGCATTCAGCTAACAGAGTTAAACCATACTTTTGATTGAGCAGATCTGAACACTCTTTCTGTAGAAAATGCAACTGGACATGTGGAGCGCTAAGAGAGTAGTAGTGGAAAAAGGAATATATTCAAATATAAACTACACAGAAGCATTCTGTGAAACTTCTTTCTGATCTGCGCATTCAGCTAACAGAGTTAAACCATACTTTTGATTGAGCAGTTTTGAAACACTCTGTCTGTAGAAAATGCAACTGGACATTCGTAGCGCTAAGTGGGTAATAGTGGAAAAAAGAATATGTTCAAATATGAACTACACAGAAGCATTGTATGAAACTTCTTTCTGTTCTGTGCATTCAACTAACAGAGTTGAACGTTACTTTTGATTGAGCCTTTCTGAAACACTCTTTCTGTAGAAACTGCAATTGGACATTCTGAGCGCTAAGAGACCTCTATTGGGAAAAATAATATCTTCAAATAAAAACTACACAGAAGCATTGTGTGAAACTTATTTCTGATATGTTCATTAAGCTAACAGAGTTAAACCATACTTTTGATTGCGCAGTTCTGAACACTCTTTCTGTAGAAAATGCAAGTGGACATTCGGAGCGCTAAGAGGGTAATAGTGGAAAAAGGAATATATTCAAATAAACTACACAGTAGCATTCTGTGAAAATTCTTTCTGTTCTGTGCATTCAACTAACAGAGTTGAACCTTACTTTTGATTGAGCCGTTCTGAAACACTCTTTCTGTAGAAACTGCAATTGGACATGCTAAGCGCTAAGAGGCCTACATTGGGAAAAAGAATATCTTCAAATAAAAACTACACAGATGCATTCTGTGAAACTTATTTCTGATCTGTAAATTCAGTTAACAGAGATAAAACATATTTTTGATTGAGCAGTTATGAAACACTCTTTTTGTAGAAAATGCAAGTGGAGATTCGGAGCGCTAAGAGGGTAATAGTGGAAAAAGGAATGTCTTCAAATATAAACTACACAGAATCATTCGGTGAAACTTTTTTCTGATCTGTGCATTCAGCTAACAGAGTTAAACCATACTTTTGATTGAGCAGATCTGAACACTCTTTCTGTAAAAAATGCAACTGGACATTTGGAGCGCTAAGAGCGTAGTAGTGGAAAAAGGAATATATTCAAATATAAACTACACAGAAGCATTCTGTGAAACTTCTTTCTGATCTGAGCATTCAGCTAACAGAGTTAAACCATAATTTTGATTGAGCAGTTTTGAAACACTCTGTCTGTAGAAAATGCAACTGGACATTCGTAGCGCTAAGTGGGTAATCGTGGAAAAAAGAATATGTTCAAATATAAACTACACAGAATCATTGTATGAAACTTCTTTCTGTTCTGTGCATTCAACTAACAGAGTTGAACCTTACTTTAGATTGAGCCGTTCTGAAACACTCTTTCTGTAGAAACTGCAATTGGACATTCTGAGCGCTAAGAGGCCTATATTGGGAAAAAGAATGTCTACAAATAAAAACTACACAGAAGAATTGTGTGAAACTACTTTCTGTTCTGTTTGTTCAACTAAAAGAGTTGAACCTTAGTTTTGATTGAGCCGTTCTGAAACACTCTTTCTGTAGAAAATGCAAGTGGAGATTCGGAGCGCTAAGAGGGTAATAGTGGAAAAAGGAATGTCTCCAAATATAAACTACACAGAATCATTCTGTGAAACTTCTTTCTGATCTGTGCATTCAGCTAACAGAGTTAAACCATACTTTTGATTGAGCAGATCTGAACACTCTTTCTGTAGAAAATGCAACTGGACATGTGGAGCGCTAAGAGAGTAGTAGTGGAAAAAGGAATATATTCAAATATAAACTACACAGAAGCATTCTGTGAAACTTCTTTCTGATCTGAGCATTCAGCTAACAGAGTTAAAACATACTTTTGATTGAGCAGTTTTGAAACACTCTGTCTGTAGAAAATGCAACTGGACATTCGTAGCGCTAAGTGGGTAATAGTGGAAAAAAGAATATGTTCAAATATAAACTACACAGAAGCATTGTATGAAACTTCTTTCTGTTCTGTGCATTCAACTAACAGAGTTGAACCTTACTTTTGATTGAGCCTTTCTGAAACACTCTTTCTGTAGAAACTGCAATTGGACATTCTGAGCGCTAAGAGGCCTCTATTGGGAAAAATAATATCTTCAAATAAAAACTACACAGAAGCATTGTGTGAAACTTATTTCTGATATGTTCATTAAGCTAACAGAGTTAAACCATACTTTTGATTGCGCAGTTCTGAACACTCTTTCTGTAGAAAATGCAAGTGGACATTCGGAGCGCTAAGAGGGTAATAGTGGAAAAAGGAATATATTCAAATAAACTACACAGTAGCATTCTGTGAAAATTCTTTCTGTTCTGTGCATTCAACTAACAGAGTTGAACCTTACTTTTGATTGAGCCGTTCTGAAACACTCTTTCTGTAGAAACTGCAATTGGACATGCTAAGCGCTAAGAGGCCTACATTGGGAAAAAGAATATCTTCAAATAAAAACTACACAGATGCATTCTGTGAAACTTATTTCTGATCTGTAAATTCAGTTAACAGAGATAAAACATATTTTTGATTGAGCAGTTATGAAACACTCTTTGTGTAGAAAATGCAAGTGGAGATTCGGAGCGCTAAGAGGGTAATAGTGGAAAAAGGAATGTCTTCAAATATAAACTACACAGAATCATTCGGTGAAACTTCTTTCTGATCTGTGCATTCAGCTAACAGAGTTAAACCATACTTTTGATTGAGCAGATCTGAACATTCTTTCTGTAGAAAATGCAACTGGACATTTGGAGCGTTAAGAGCGTAGTAGTGGAAAAAGGAATATATTCAAATATAAACTACACAGAAGCATTCTGTGAAACTTCTTTCTGATCTGAGCATTCAGCTAACAGAGTTAAACCACACTTTTGATTGAGCAGTTTTCAAACACTCTGACTGTAGAAAAGGCAACTGGACATTCGTAGCGCTAAGTGGGTAATAGTGGAAAAAAGAATATGTTCAAATATAAACTACACAGAAGCATTGTATGAAAGTACTTTCTGTTCTGTGCATTCAACTAGCAGAGTTGAACCTTACTTTGGATTGAGCCGTTCTGAAGCACTCTTTCTGTAGAAACTGCAATTGGACCTTCTGAGCGCTAAGAGGCCTATATTGGGAAAAAGAATGTCTACAAATAAAAACTACACAGAAGAATTGTGTGAAACTTCTTTCTGTTCTGTTTGTTCAACTAAAAGAGTTGAACCTTAGTTTTGATTGAGCCGTTCTGAAACACTCTTTCTGTAGAAAATGCAAGTGGAGATTCGGAGCGCTAAGAGGGTAATAGTGGAAAAAGGAATGTCTCCAAATATAAACTACACAGAATCATTCTGTGAAACTTCTTTCTGATCTGTGCATTCAGCTAACAGAGTTAAAACATACTTTTGATTGAGCAGATCTGAACACTCTTTCTGTAGAAAATGGAACTGGACATTTGGAGCGCTAAGAGAGTAGTAGTGGATAAAGGAATATATTCAAATATAAACTACACAGAAGCATTCTGAGAAACTTCTTTCTGATCTGAGCATTCAGCTAACAGAGTTAAACCATACTTTTGATTGAGCAGTTTTGAAACACTCTGTCTGTAGAAAATGCAACTGGACATTCGTAGCGCTAAGTGGGTAATAGTGGAAAAAAGAATATGTTCAAATATAAACTACACAGAAGCATTGTATGAAACTTCTTTCTGTTCTGTGCATTCAACTAACAGAGTTGAACCTTACTTTGGATTGAGCCTTTCTGAAACACTCTTTCTGTAGAAACTGCAATTGGACATTCTGAGCGCTAAGAGGCCTCTATTGGGAAAAATAATATCTTCAAATAAAAACTACACAGAAGCATTGTGTGAAACTTATTTCTGATATGTTCATTAAGCTAACAGAGTTAAACCATACTTTTGATTGCGCAGTTCTGAACACTCTTTCTGTAGAAAATGCAAGTGGACATTCGGAGCGCTAAGAGGGTAATAGTGGAAAAAGGAATATATTCAAATATAAACTACACAGTAGCATTCTGTGAAAATTCTTTCTGTTCTGTGCATTCAACTAACTGATTTCAACCTTACTTTTGATTGAGCCGTTCTGAAACACTCTTTCTGTAGAAACTGCAATTGGATATGCTAAGCGCTAAGAGGCCTACATTGGGAAAAAGAATATCTTCAAATAAAAACTACACAGATGCATTCTGTGAAACTTATTTCTGATCTGTAAATTCAGTTAACAGAGATAAAACATATTTTTGATTGAGCAGTTATGAAACACACTTTTTGTAGAAAATGCAAGTGGAGATTCGGAGCGCTAAGAGGGTAATAGTGGAAAAAGGAATGTCTTCAAATATAAACTACACAGAATCATTCTGTGAAACTTCTTTCTGATCTGTGCATTCAGCTAACAGAGTTAAAACATACTTTTGATTGAGCAGATCTGAACACTCTTTCTGTAGAAAATGCAACTGGACACTTGGAGCGCTAACAGCGTAGTAGTGGAAAAAGGAATATATTCAAATATAAACTACACAGAAGCATTCTGTGAAACTTCTTTCTGATCTGAGCATTCAGCTAACAGAGTTAAACCATACTTTTGATTGAGCAGTTTTGAAACACTCTGTCTGTAGAAAATGCAACTGGACATTTGTAGCGCTAAGTGGGTAATAGTGGAAAAAAGAATATGTTCAAATATAAACTACACAGAAGCATTGTATGAAACTTCTTTCTGTTCTGTGCATTCAACTAACAGAGTTGAACCTTACTTTGGATTGAGCCGTTCTGAAACACTCTTTCTATAGAAACTGCAATTGGACATTCTGAGGGCTAAGAGGCCTATATTGGGAAAAATAATATCTTCAAATAAAAACTACACAGAAGCATTTTGTGAAACTTATTTCTGATATGTTCATTAAGCTAACAGAGTTAAACCATACTTTTGATTGCGCAGTTCTGAACACTCTTTCTGTAGAAAATGCAAGTGGACATTCGGAGCGCTAAGAGGGTAATAGTGGAAAAAGGAATATATTCAAATATAAACTACACAGTAGCATTCTGTGAAAATTCTTTCTGTTCTGTGCATTCAACTAACAGAGTTGAACCTTACTTTTGATTGAGCCGTTCTGAAACACTCTTTCTGTAGAAACTGCAATTGGACATGCTAAGCGCTAAGAGGCCTACATTGGGAAAAAGAATATCTTCAAATAAAAACTACACAGATGCATTCTGTGAAACTTATTTCTGATCTGTAAATTCAGTTAACAGAGATAAAACATATTTTTGATTGAGCAGTTATGAAACACTCTTTTTGTAGAAAATGCAAGTGGAGATTCGGAGCGCTAAGAGGCTAATAGTGGAAAAAGGAATGTCTTCAAATATAAACTACACAGAATCATTCGGTGAAACTTCTTTCTGATCTGTGCATTCAGCTAACAGAGTTAAACCATACTTTTGATTGAGCACGTCTGAACACTCTTTCTGTAGAAAATGCAACTGGACATTTGGAGCGCTAAGAGCGTAGTAGTGGAAAAAGGAATATATTCAAATATAAACTACACAGAATCATTCTGTGAAACTTCTTTCTGATCTGAGCATTCAGCTAACAGAGTTAAACCATACTTTTGATTGAGCAGTTTTGAAACACTCTGTCTGTAGAAAATGCAACTGGACATTCGTAGCGCTAAGTGGGTAATAGTGGAAAAAAGAATATGTTCAAATATAAACTACACAGAAGCATTGTATGAAACTTCTTTCTGTTCTGTGCATTCAACTAACAGAGTTGAACCTTACTTTTGATTGAGCCGTTCTGAAACACTCTTTCTGTAGAAACTGCAATTGGACATTCTGAGCGCTAAGAGGCCTATATTGGGAAAAAGAATGTCTACAAATAAAAACTACACAGAAGAATTGTGTGAAACTACTTTCTGTTCTGTTTGTTCAACTAAAAGAGTTGAACCTTAGTTTTGATTGAGCCATTCTGAAACACTCTTTCTGTAGAAAATGCAAGTGGAGATTCGGAGCGCTAAGAGGGTAATAGTGGAAAAAGGAATGTCTCCAAATATAAACTACACAGAATCATTCTGTGAAACTTCTTTCTGATCTGTGCATTCAGCTAACAGAGTTAAACCATACTTTTGATTGAGCAGATCTGAACACTCTTTCTGTAGAAAATGCAACTGGGCATTTGGAGCGCTAAGAGAGTAGTAGTGGAAAAAGGAATATATTCAAATATAAACTACACAGAAGCATTCTGTGAAACTTCTTTCTGATCTGAGCATTCAGCTAACAGAGTTAAACCATACTTTTGATTGAGCAGTTTTGAAACACTCTGTCTGTAGAAAATGCAACTGGACATTCGTAGCGCTAAGTGGGTAATAGTGGAAAAAAGAATATGTTCAAATATAAACTACACAGAAGCATTGTATGAAACTTCTTTCTGTTCTGTGCATTCAACTAACAGAGTTGAACCTTACTTTGGATTGAGCCTTTCTGAAACACTCTTTCTGTAGAAACTGCAATTGGACATTCTGAGCGCTAAGAGGCCTATATAGGGAAAAATAATATCTTCAAATAAAAACTACACAGAAGCATTGTGTGAAACTTATTTCTGATATGTTCATTAAGCTAACAGAGTTAAACCATACTTTTGATTGTGCAGTTCTGAACACTCTTTCTGTAAAAAATGCAAGTGGACATTCGGAGCGCTAAGAGGGTAATAGTGGAAAAAGGAATATATTCAAATATAAACTACACAGTAGCATTCTGTGAAAATTCTTTCTGTTCTGTGCATTCAACTAACAGAGTTGAACCTTACTTTTGATTGAGCCGTTCGGAAACACTCTTTCTGTAGAAACTGCAATTGGACATGCTAAGCGCTAAGAGGCCTACATTGGGAAAAAGAATATGTTCAAATAAAAACTACACAGATGCATTCTGTGAAACTTATTTCTGATCTGTAAATTCAGTTAACAGAGAAAAAAACATATTTTTGATTGAGCAGTTATGAAACACTCTTTTTGTAGTAAATGCAAGTGGAGATTCGGAGCGCTAAGAGGGTAATAGTGGAAAAAGGAATGTATTCAAATATAAACTACACAGAATCATTCGGTGAAACTTCTTTCTGATCTGTGCATTCAGCTAACAGAGTTAAACCATACTTTTGATTGAGCAGATCTGAACACTCTTTCTGTAGAAAATGCAACTGGACATTTGGAGCGCTAAGAGCGTAGTAGTGGAAAAAGGAATATATTCAAATATAAACTACACAGAAGCATTCTGTGAAACTTCTTTATGATCTGAGCATTCAGCTAACAGAGTTAAACCATACTTTTGATTGAGCAGTTTTGAAACACTCTGTCTGTAGAAAATGCAACTGGACATTCGTAGCGCTAAGTTGGTAATAGTGGAAAAAAGAATATGTTCAAATATAAACTACACAGAAGCATTGTATGAAACTTCTTTCTGTTCTGTGCATTCAAATAACAGAGTTGAACCTTACTTTTGATTGAGCCTTTCTGAAACACTCTTTCTGTAGAAACTGCAATTGGACATTCTGAGCGCTAAGAGGCCTCTATTGGGAAAAATAATATCTTCAAATAAAAACTACACAGAAGCATTGTGTGAAACTTATTTCTGATATGTTCATTAAGCTAACAGAGTTAAACCATACTTTTGATTGTGCAGTTCTGAACACTCTTTCTGTAAAAAATGCAAGTGGACATTCGGAGCGCTAAGAGGGTAATAGAGGAAAAAGGAATATATTCAAATATAAACTACACAGTAGCATTCTGTGAAAATTCTTTCTGTTCTGTGCATTCAACTAACAGAGTTGAACCTTACTTTTGATTGAGCCGTTCGGAAACACTCTTTCTGTAGAAACTGCAATTGGACATGCTAAGCGCTAAGAGGCCTACATTGGGAAAAAGAATATGTTCAAATAAAAACTACACAGATGCATTCTGTGAAACTTATTTCTGATCTGTAAATTCAGTTAACAGAGAAAAAACATATTTTTGATTGAGCAGTTATGAAACACTCTTTTTGTAGTAAATGCAAGTGGAGATTCGGAGCGCTAAGAGGGTAATAGTGGAAAAAGGAATGTCTTCAAATATAAACTACACAGAATCATTCGGTGAAACTTCTTTCTGATCTGTGCATTCAGCTAACAGAGTTAAACCATACTTTTGATTGAGCAGATCTGAACACTCTTTCTGTAGAAAATGCAACTGGACATTTGGAGCGCTAAGAGCGTAGTAGTGGAAAAAGGAATATATTCAAATATAAACTACACAGAAGCATTCTGTGAAACTTCTTTCTTATCTGAGCATTCAGCTAACAGAGTTAAACCATACTTTTGATTGAGCAGTTTTGAAACACTCTGTCTGCAGAAAATGCAACTGGACATTCGTAGCGCTAAGTGGGTAATAGTGGAAAAAAGAATATGTTCAAATATAAACTACACAGAAGCATTGTATGAAACTTCTTTCTGTTCTGTGCATTCAAATAACAGAGTTGAACCTTACTTTAGATTGAGCCGTTCTGAAACACTCTTTCTGTAGAAACTGCAATTGGACATTCTGAGAGCTAAGAGGCCTATATTGGGAAAAAGAATGTCTACAAATAAAAACTACACAGAAGAATTGTGTGAAACTACTTTCTGTTCTGTTTGTTCAACTAAAAGAGTTGAACCTTAGTTTTGATTGAGCCGTTCTGAAACACTCTTTCTGTAGAAAATGCAAGTGGAGATTCGGAGCGCTAAGAGGGTAATAGTGGAAAAAGGAATGTCTCCAAATATAAACTACACAGAATCATTCTGTGAAACTTCTTTCTGATCTGTGCATTCAGCTAACAGAGTTAAACCATACTTTTGATTGAGCAGATCTGAACACTCTTTCTGTAGAAAATGCAACTGGACATGTGGAGCGCTAAGAAAGTAGTAGTGGAAAAAGGAATATATTCAAATATAAACTACACAGAAGCATTCTGTGAAACTTCTTTCTGATCTGAGCATTCAGCTAACAGAGTTAAACCATACTTTTGATTGAGCAGTTTTGAAACACTCTGTCTGTAGAAAATGCAACTGGACATTCGTAGCGCTAAGTGGGTAATAGTGGAAAAAAGAATATGTTCAAATATAAACTACACAGAAGCATTGTATGAAACTTCTTTCTGTTCTGTGCATTCAACTAACAGAGTTGAACCTTACTTTTGATTGAGCCTTTCTGAAACACTCTTTCTGTAGAAACTGCAATTGGACATTCTGAGCGCTAAGAGGCCTCTATTGGGAAAAATAATATCTTCAAATAAAAACTACACAGAAGCATTGTGTGAAACTTATTTCTGATATGTTCATTAAGCTAACAGAGTTAAACCATACTTTTGATTGCGCAGTTCTGAACACTCTTTCTGTAGAAAATGCAAGTGGACATTCGGAGCGCTAAGAGGGTAATAGTGGAAAAAGGAATATATTCAAATAAACTACACAGTAGCATTCTGTGAAAATTCTTTCTGTTCTGTGCATTCAACTAACAGAGTTGAACCTTACTTTTGATTGAGCCGTTCTGAAACACTCTTTCTGTAGAAACTGCAATTGGACATGCTAAGCGCTAAGAGGCCTACATTGGGAAAAAGAATATCTTCAAATAAAAACTACACAGATGCATTCTGTGAAACTTATTTCTGATCTGTAAATTCAGTTAACAGAGATAAAACATATTTTTGATTGAGCAGTTATGGAACACTCTTTTTGTAGAAAATGCAAGTGGAGATTCGGAGCGCTAAGAGGGTAATAGTGGAAAAAGGAATGTCTTCAAATATAAACTACACAGAATCATTCGGTGAAACTTTTTTCTGATCTGTGCATTCAGCTAACAGAGTTAAACCATACTTTTGATTGAGCAGATCTGAACACTCTTTCTGTAAAAAATGCAACTGGACATTTGGAGCGCTAAGAGCGTAGTAGTGGAAAAAGGAATATATTCAAATATAAACTACACAGAAGCATTCTGTGAAACTTCTTTCTGATCTGAGCATTCAGCTAACAGAGTTAAACCATACTTTTGATTGAGCAGTTTTGAAACACTCTGTCTGTAGAAAATGCAACTGGACATTCGTAGCGCTAAGTGGGTAATAGTGGAAAAAAGAATATGTTCAAATATAAACTACACAGAATCATTGTATGAAACTTCTTTCTGTTCTGTGCATTCAACTAACAGAGTTGTACCTTACTTTAGATTGAGCCGTTCTGAAACACTCTTTCTGTAGAAACTGCAATTGGACATTCTGAGCGCTAAGAGGCCTATATTGGGAAAAAGAATGTCTACAAATAAAAACTACACAGAAGAATTGTGTGAAACTTCTTTCTGTTCTGTTTGTTCAACTAAAAGAGTTGAACCTTAGTTTTGATTGAGCCGTTCTGAAACACTCTTTCTGTAGAAAATGCAAGTGGAGATTCGGAGCGCTAAGAGGGTAATAGTGGAAAAAGGAATGTCTCCAAATATAAACTACACAGAATCATTCTGTGAAACTTCTTTCTGATCTGTGCATTCAGCTAACAGAGTTAAACCATACTTTTGATTGAGCAGATCTGAACACTCTTTCTGTAGAAAATGCAACTGGACATTTGGAGCGCTAAGAGAGTAGTAGTGGAAAAAGGAATATATTCAAATATAAACTACACAGAAGCATTCTGTGAAACTTCTTTCAGATCTGAGCATTCAGCTAACAGAGTTAAACCATACTTTTGATTGAGCAGTTTTGAAACACTCTGTCTGTAGAAAATGCAACTGGACATTCGTAGCGCTAAGTGGGTAATAGTGGAAAAAAGAATATGTTCAAATATAAACTACACAGAAGCATTGTATGAAACTTCTTTCTGTTCTGTGCATTCAACTAACAGAGTTGAACCTTACTTTAGATTGAGCCGTTCTGAAACACTCTTTCTGTAGAAACTGCAATTGGACATTCTGAGCGCTAAGAGGCCTATATTGGGAAAAAGAATGTCTACAAATAAAAACTACACAGAAGAATTGTGTGAAACTACTTTCTGTTCTGTTTGTTCAACTAAAAGAGTTGAACCTTAGTTTTGATTGAGCCGTTCTGAAACACTCTTTCTGTAGAAAATGCAAGTGGAGATTCGGAGCGCTAAGAGGGTAATAGTGGAAAAAGGAATGTCTCCAAATATAAACTACACAGAATCATTCTGTGAAACTTCTTTCTGATCTGTGCATTCAGCTAACAGAGTTAAACCATACTTTTGATTGAGCAGATCTGAACACTCTTTCTGTAGAAAATGCAACTGGACATGTGGAGCGCTAAGAAAGTAGTAGTGGAAAAAGGAATATATTCAAATATAAACTACACAGAAGCATTCTGTGAAACTTCTTTCTGATCTGAGCATTCAGCTAACAGAGTTAAACCATACTTTTGATTGAGCAGTTTTGAAACACTCTGTCTGTAGAAAATGCAACTGGACATTCGTAGCGCTAAGTGGGTAATAGTGGAAAAAAGAATATGTTCAAATATAAACTACACAGAAGCATTGTATGAAACTTCTTTCTGTTCTGTGCATTCAACTAACAGAGTTGAACCTTACTTTTGATTGAGCCTTTCTGAAACACTCTTTCTGTAGAAACTGCAATTGGACATTCTGAGCGCTAAGAGGCCTCTATTGGGAAAAATAATATTTTCAAATAAAAACTACACAGAAGCATTGTGTGAAACTTATTTCTGATATGTTCATTAAGCTAACAGAGTTAAACCATACTTTTGATTGCGCAGTTCTGAACACTCTTTCTGTAGAAAATGCAAGTGGACATTCGGAGCGCTAAGAGGGTAATAGTGGAAAAAGGAATATATTCAAATAAACTACACAGTAGCATTCTGTGAAAATTCTTTCTGTTCTGTGCATTCAACTAACAGAGTTGAACCTTACTTTTGATTGAGCCGTTCTGAAACACTCTTTCTGTAGAAACTGCAATTGGACATGCTAAGCGCTAAGAGGCCTACATTGGGAAAAAGAATATCTTCAAATAAAAACTACACAGATGCATTCTGTGAAACTTATTTCTGATCTGTAAATTCAGTTAACAGAGATAAAACATATTTTTGATTGAGCAGTTATGAAACACTCTTTTTGTAGAAAATGCAAGTGGAGATTCGGAGCGCTAAGAGGGTAATAGTGGAAAAAGGAATGTCTTCAAATATAAACTACACAGAATCATTCGGTGAAACTTTTTTCTGATCTGTG
Source organism: Symphalangus syndactylus (assembly GCF_028878055.3). Classification (NCBI taxonomy): domain Eukaryota; kingdom Metazoa; phylum Chordata; class Mammalia; order Primates; family Hylobatidae; genus Symphalangus; species Symphalangus syndactylus. Next base: position 135,944,114 of record NC_072433.2, on the reverse strand, counting down.
CATTCAGCTAACAGAGTTAAACCATACTTTTGATTGAGCAGATCTGAACACTCTTTCTGTAAAAAATGCAACTGGACATTTGGAGCGCTAAGAGCGTAGTAGTGGAAAAAGGAATATATTCAAATATAAACTACACAGAAGCATTCTGTGAAACTTCTTTCTGATCTGAGCATTCAGCTAACAGAGTTAAACCATACTTTTGATTGAGCAGTTTTGAAACACTCTGTCTGTAGAAAATGCAACTGGACATTCGTAGCGCTAAGTGGGTAATAGTGGAAAAAAGAATATGTTCAAATATAAACTACACAGAATCATTGTATGAAACTTCTTTCTGTTCTGTGCATTCAACTAACAGAGTTGAACCTTACTTTAGATTGAGCCGTTCTGAAACACTCTTTCTGTAGAAACTGCAATTGGACATTCTGAGCGCTAAGAGGCCTATATTGGGAAAAAGAATGTCTACAAATAAAAACTACACAGAAGAATTGTGTGAAACTTCTTTCTGTTCTGTTTGTTCAACTAAAAGAGTTGAACCTTAGTTTTGATTGAGCCGTTCTGAAACACTCTTTCTGTAGAAAATGCAAGTGGAGATTCGGAGCGCTAAGAGGGTAATAGTGGAAAAAGGAATGTCTCCAAATATAAACTACACAGTAGCATTCTGTGAAAATTCTTTCTGTTCTGTGCATTCAACTAACAGAGTTGAACCTTACTTTTGATTGAGCCGTTCTGAAACACTCTTTCTGTAGAAACTGCAATTGGACATGCTAAGCGCTAAGAGGCCTACATTGGGAAAAAGAATATCTTCAAATAAAAACTACACAGATGCATTCTGTGAAACTTATTTCTGATCTGTAAATTCAGTTAACAGAGATAAAACATATTTTTGATTGAGCCGTTCTGAAACACTCTTTCTGTAGAAAATGCAAGTGGAGATTCGGAGCGCTAAGAGGGTAATAGTGGAAAAAGGAATGTCTCCAAATATAAACTACACAGAATCATTCTGTGAAACTTCTTTCTGATCTGTGCATTCAGCTAACAGAGTTAAACCATACTTTTGATTGAGCAGATCTGAACACTCTTTCTGTAGAAAATGCAACTGGACATTTGGAGCGCTAAGAGAGTAGTAGTGGAAAAAGGAATATATTCAAATATAAACTACACAGAAGCATTCTGAGAAACTTCTTTCTGATCTGAGCATTCAGCTAACAGAGTTAAACCATACTTTTGATTGAGCAGTTTTGAAACACTCTGTCTGTAGAAAATGCAACTGGACATTCGTAGCGCTAAGTGGGTAATAGTGGAAAAAAGAATATGTTCAAATATAAACTACACAGAAGCATTGTATGAAACTTCTTTCTGTTCTGTGCATTCAACTAACAGAGTTGAACCTTACTTTGGATTGAGCCTTTCTGAAACACTCTTTCTGTAGAAACTGCAATTGGACATTCTGAGCGCTAAGAGGCCTCTATTGGGAAAAATAATATCTTCAAATAAAAACTACACAGAAGCATTGTGTGAAACTTATTTCTGATATGTTCATTAAGCTAACAGAGTTAAACCATACTTTTGATTGCGCAGTTCTGAACACTCTTTCTGTAGAAAATGCAAGTGGACATTCGGAGCGCTAAGAGGGTAATAGTGGAAAAAGGAATATATTCAAATATAAACTACACAGTAGCATTCTGTGAAAATTCTTTCTGTTCTGTGCATTCAACTAACTGATTTCAACCTTACTTTTGATTGAGCCGTTCTGAAACACTCTTTCTGTAGAAACTGCAATTGGACATGCTAAGCGCTAAGAGGCCTACATTGGGAAAAAGAATATCTTCAAATAAAAACTACACAGATGCATTCTGTGAAACTTATTTCTGATCTGTGAATTCAGTTAACAGAGATAAAACATATTTTTGATTGAGCAGTTATGAAACACACTTTTTGTAGAAAATGCAAGTGGAGATTCGGAGCGCTAAGAGGGTAATAGTGGAAAAAGGAATGTCTTCAAATATAAACTACACAGAATCATTCTGTGAAACTTCTTTCTGATCTGTGCATTCAGCTAACAGAGTTAAAACATACTTTTGATTGAGCAGATCTGAACACTCTTTCTGTAGAAAATGCAACTGGACATTTGGAGCGCTAACAGCGTAGTAGTGGAAAAAGGAATATATTCAAATATAAACTACACAGAAGCATTCTGTGAAACTTCTTTCTGATCTGAGCATTCAGCTAACAGAGTTAAACCATACTTTTGATTGAGCAGTTTTGAAACACTCTGTCTGTAGAAAATGCAACTGGACATTTGTAGCGCTAAGTGGGTAATAGTGGAAAAAAGAATATGTTCAAATATAAACTACACAGAAGCATTGTATGAAACTTCTTTCTGTTCTGTGCATTCAACTAACAGAGTTGAACCTTACTTTGGATTGAGCCGTTCTGAAACACTCTTTCTATAGAAACTGCAATTGGACATTCTGAGCGCTAAGAGGCCTATATTGGGAAAAATAATATCTTCAAATAAAAACTACACAGAAGCATTTTGTGAAACTTATTTCTGATATGTTCATTAAGCTAACAGAGTTAAACCATACTTTTGATTGCGCAGTTCTGAACACTCTTTCTGTAGAAAATGCAAGTGGACATTCGGAGCGCTAAGAGGGTAATAGTGGAAAAAGGAATATATTCAAATATAAACTACACAGTAGCATTCTGTGAAAATTCTTTCTGTTCTGTGCATTCAACTAACAGAGTTGAACCTTACTTTTGATTGAGCCGTTCTGAAACACTCTTTCTGTAGAAACTGCAATTGGACATGCTAAGCGCTAAGAGGCCTACATTGGGAAAAAGAATATCTTCAAATAAAAACTACACAGATGCATTCTGTGAAACTTATTTCTGATCTGTAAATTCAGTTAACAGAGATAAAACATATTTTTGATTGAGCAGTTATGAAACACTCTTTTTGTAGAAAATGCAAGTGGAGATTCGGAGCGCTAAGAGGGTAATAGTGGAAAAAGGAATGTCTTCAAATATAAACTACACAGAATCATTCGGTGAAACTTCTTTCTGATCAGTGCATTCAGCTAACAGAGTTAAACCATACTTTTGATTGAGCACGTCTGAACACTCTTTCTGTAGAAAATGCAACTGGACATTTGGAGCGCTAAGAGCGTAGTAGTGGAAAAAGGAATATATTCAAATATAAACTACACAGAATCATTCTGTGAAACTTCTTTCTGATCTGAGCATTCAGCTAACAGAGTTAAACCATACTTTTGATTGAGCAGGTTTGAAACACTCTGTCTGTAGAAAATGCAACTGGACATTCGTAGCGCTAAGTGGGTAATAGTGGAAAAAAGAATATGTTCAAATATAAACTACACAGAAGCATTGTATGAAACTTCTTTCTGTTCTGTGCATTCAACTAACAGAGTTGAACCTTACTTTTGATTGAGCCGTTCTGAAACACTCTTTCTGTAGAAACTGCAATTGGACATTCTGAGCGCTAAGAGGCCTATATTGGGAAAAAGAATGTCTAAAAATAAAAACTACACAGAAGAATTGTGTGAAACTTCTTTCTGTTCTGTTTGTTCAACTAAAAGAGTTGAACCTTAGTTTTGATTGAGCCATTCTGAAACACTCTTTCTGTAGAAAATGCAAGTGGAGATTCGGAGCGCTAAGAGGGTAATAGTGGAAAAAGGAATGTCTCCAAATATAAACTACACAGAATCATTCTGTGAAACTTCTTTCTGATCTGTGCATTCAGCTAACAGAGTTAAACCATACTTTTGATTGAGCAGATCTGAACACTCTTTCTGTAGAAAATGCAACTGGACATTTGGAGCGCTAAGAGAGTAGTAGTGGAAAAAGGAATATATTCAAATATAAACTACACAGAAGCATTCTGTGAAACTTCTTTCTGATCTGAGCATTCAGCTAACAGAGTTAAACCATACTTTTGATTGAGCAGTTTTGAAACACTCTGTCTGTAGAAAATGCAACTGGACATTCGTAGCGCTAAGTGGGTAATAGTGGAAAAAAGAATATGTTCAAATATAAACTACACAGAAGCATTGTATGAAACTTCTTTCTGTTCTGTGCATTCAACTAACAGAGTTGAACCTTACTTTGGATTGAGCCTTTCTGAAACACTCTTTCTGTAGAAACTGCAATTGGACATTCTGAGCGCTAAGAGGCCTATATAGGGAAAAATAATATCTTCAAATAAAAACTACACAGAAGCATTGTGTGAAACTTATTTCTGATATGTTCATTAAGCTAACAGAGTTAAACCATACTTTTGATTGTGCAGTTCTGAACACTCTTTCTGTAAAAAATGCAAGTGGACATTCGGAGCGCTAAGAGGGTAATAGTGGAAAAAGTAATATATTCAAATATAAACTACACAGTAGCATTCTGTGAAAATTCTTTCTGTTCTGTGCATTCAACTAACAGAGTTGAACCTTACTTTTGATTGAGCCGTTCGGAAACACTCTTTCTGTAGAAACTGCAATTGGACATGCTAAGCGCTAAGAGGCCTACATTGGGAAAAAGAATATGTTCAAATAAAAACTACACAGATGCATTCTGTGAAACTTATTTCTGATCTGTAAATTCAGTTAACAGAGAAAAAAACATATTTTTGATTGAGCAGTTATGAAACACTCTTTTTGTAGTAAATGCAAGTGGAGATTCGGAGCGCTAAGAGGGTAATAGTGGAAAAAGGAATGTCTTCAAATATAAACTACACAGAATCATTCGGTGAAACTTCTTTCTGATCTGTGCATTCAGCTAACAGAGTTAAACCATACTTTTGATTGAGCAGATCTGAACACTCTTTCTGTAGAAAATGCAACTGGACATTTGGAGCGCTAAGAGCGTAGTAGTGGAAAAAGGAATATATTCAAATATAAACTACACAGAAGCATTCTGTGAAACTTCTTTCTGATCTGAGCATTCAGCTAACAGAGTTAAACCATACTTTTGATTGAGCAGTTTTGAAACACTCTGTCTGTAGAAAATGCAACTGGACATTCGTAGCGCTAAGTGGGTAATAGTGGAAAAAAGAATATGTTCAAATATAAACTACACAGAAGCATTGTATGAAACTTCTTTCTGTTCTGTGCATTCAAATAACAGAGTTGAACCTTACTTTTGATTGAGCCTTTCTGAAACACTCTTTCTGTAGAAACTGCAATTGGACATTCTGAGCGCTAAGAGGCCTCTATTGGGAAAAATAATATCTTCAAATAAAAACTACACAGAAGCATTGTGTGAAACTTATTTCTGATATGTTCATTAAGCTAACAGAGTTAAACCATACTTTTGATTGCGCAGTTCTGAACATTCTTTCTGTAGAAAATGCAAGTGGACATTCGGAGCGCTAAGAGGGTAATAGTGGAAAAAGGAATATATTCAAATAAACTACACAGTAGCATTCTGTGAAAATTCTTTCTGTTCTGTGCATTCAACTAACAGAGTTGAACCTTACTTTTGATTGAGCCGTTCTGAAACACTCTTTCTGTAGAAACTGCAATTGGACATGCTAAGCGCTAAGAGGCCTACATTGGGAAAAAGAATATCTTCAAATAAAAACTACACAGATGCATTCTGTGAAACTTATTTCTGATCTGTAAATTCAGTTAACAGAGATAAAACATATTTTTGATTGAGCAGTTATGAAACACTCTTTTTGTAGAAAATGCAAGTGGAGATTCGGAGCGCTAAGAGGGTAATAGTGGAAAAAGGAATGTCTTCAAATATAAACTACACAGAATCATTCGGTGAAACTTCTTTCTGATCTGTGCATTCAGCTAACAGAGTTAAACCATACTTTTGATTGAGCAGATCTGAACACTCTTACTGTAGAAAATGCAACTGGACATTTGGAGCGCTAAGAGCGTAGTAGTGGAAAAAGGAATATATTCAAATATAAACTACACAGAAGCATTCTGTGAAACTTCTTTCTGATCTGAGCATTCAGCTAACAGAGTTAAACCACACTTTTGATTGAGCAGTTTTCAAACACTCTGACTGTAGAAAATGCAACTGGACATTCGTAGCGCTAAGTGGGTAATAGTGGAAAAAAGAATATGTTCAAATATAAACTACAAAGAAGCATTGTATGAAACTACTTTCTGTTCTGTGCACTCAACTAGCAGAGTTGAACCGTACTTTGGATTGAGCCGTTCTGAAGCACTCTTTCTGTAGAAACTGCAATTGGACATTCTGAGCGCTAAGAGGCCTATATTGGGAAAAAGAATGTCTACAAATAAAAACTACACAGAAGAATTGTGTGAAACTTCTTTCTGTTCTGTTTGTTCAACTAAAAGAGTTGAACCTTAGTTTTGATTGAGCCGTTCTGAAACACTCTTTCTGTAGAAAATGCAAGTGGAGATTCGGAGCGCTAAGAGGGTAATAGTGGAAAAAGGAATGTCTCCAAATATAAACTACACAGAATCATTCTGTGAAACTTCTTTCTGATCTGTGCATTCAGCTAACAGAGTTAAACCATACTTTTGATTGAGCAGATCTGAACACTCTTTCTGTAGAAAATGCAACTGGACATTTGGAGCGCTAAGAGAGTAGTAGTGGAAAAAGGAATATATTCAAATATAAACTACACAGAAGCATTCTGTGAAACTTCTTTCTGATCTGAGCATTCAGCTAACAGAGTTAAACCATACTTTTGATTGAGCAGTTTTGAAACACTCTGTCTGTAGAAAATGCAACTGGACATTCGTAGCGCTAAGTGGGTAATAGTGGAAAAAAGAATATGTTCAAATATAAACTACACAGAAGCATTGTATGAAACTTCTTTCTGTTCTGTGCATTCAAATAACAGAGTTGAACCTTACTTTGGATTGAGCCTTTCTGAAACACTCTTTCTGTAGAAACTGCAATTGGACATTCTGAGCGCTAAGAGGCCTCTATTGGGAAAAATAATATCTTCAAATAAAAACTACACAGAAGCATTGTGTGAAACTTATTTCTGATATGTTCATTAAGCTAACAGAGTTAAACCATACTTTTGATTGCGCAGTTCTGAACATTCTTTCTGTAGAAAATGCAAGTGGACATTCGGAGCGCTAAGAGGGTAATAGTGGAAAAAGGAATATATTCAAATAAACTACACAGTAGCATTCTGTGAAAATTCTTTCTGTTCTGTGCATTCAACTAACAGAGTTGAACCTTACTTTTGATTGAGCCGTTCTGAAACACTCTTTCTGTAGAAACTGCCGTTGGACATGCTAAGCGCTAAGAGGCCTACATTGGGAAAAAGAATATCTTCAAATAAAAACTACACAGATGCATTCTGTAAAACTTATTTCTGATCTGTAAATTCAGTTAACAGAGATAAAACATATTTTTGATTGAGCAGTTAGGAAACACTCTTTTTGTAGAAAATGCAAGTGGAGATTCGGAGCGCTAAGAGGGTAATAGTGGAAAAAGGAATGTCTTCAAATATAAACTACACAGAATCATTCGGTGAAACTTCTTTCTGATCTGTGCATTCAGCTAACAGAGTTAAACCATACTTTTGATTGAGCAGATCTGAACACTCTTTCTGTAGAAAATGCAACTGGACATTTGGAGCGCTAAGAGCGTAGTAGTGGAAAAAGGAATATATTCAAATATAAACTACACAGAAGCATTCTGTGAAACTTCTTTCTGATCTGAGCATTCAGCTAACTGAGTTAAACCACACTTTTGATTGAGCAGTTTTGAAACACTCTGCCTGTAGAAAATGCAACTGGACATTCGTAGCGCTAAGTGGGTAATAGTGGAAAAAAGAATATGTTCAAATATAAACTACACAGAAGCATTGTATGAAACTACTTTCTGTTCTGTGCATTCAACTAACAGAGTTGAACCTTACTTTGGATTGAGCCGTTCTGAAACACTCTTTCTGTAGAAACTGCAATTGGACATTCTGAGCGCTAAGAGGCCTATATTGGGAAAAAGAATGTCTACAAATAAAAACTACACAGAAGAATTGTGTGAAACTTCTTTCTGTTCTGTTTGTTCAACTAAAAGAGTTGAATCTTAGTTTTGATTGAGCCATTCTGAAACACTCTTTCTGTAGAAAATGCAAGTGGAGATTCGGAGCGCTAAGAGGGTAATAGTGGAAAAAGGAATGTCTCCAAATATAAACTACACAGAATCATTCTGTGAAACTTCTTTCTGATCTGTGCATTCAGCTAACAGAGTTAAACCATACTTTTGATTGAGCAGATCTGAACACTCTTTCTGTAGAAAATGCAACTGGACATTTGGAGCGCTAAGAGAGTAGTAGTGGAAAAAGGAATATATTCAAATACAAACTACACAGAAGCATTCTGTGAAACTTCTTTCTGATGTGAGCATTCAGCTAACAGTGTTAAACCATACTTTTGATTGAGCAGTTTTGAAACACTCTGTCTGTAGAAAATGCAACTGGACATTCGTAGCGCTAAGTGGGTAATAGTGGAAAAAAGAATATGTTCAAATATAAACTACACAGAAGCATTGTATGAAACTTCTTTCTGTTCTGTGCATTCAACTAACAGAGTTGAACCTTACTTTGTATTGAGCCTTTCTGAAACACTCTTTCTGTAGAAACTGCAATTGGACATTCTGAGCGCTAAGAGGCCTATATTGGAAAAATAATATCTTCAAATAAAAACTACACAGAAGCATTGTGTGAAACTTATTTCTGATATGTTCATTAAGCTAACAGAGTTAAACCATACTTTTGATTGCGCAGTTCTGAACACTCTTTCTATAGAAAATGCAAGTGGACATTCGCAGCGCTAAGAGGGTAATAGTGGAAAAAGGAATATATTCAAATATAAACTACACAGTAGCATTCTGTGAAAATTCTTTCTGTTCTGTGCATTCAACTAACAGAGTTGAACCTTACTTTTGATTGAGCCGTTCTGAAACACTCTTTCTGTAGAAACTGCAACTGGACATGCTAAGCGCTTAGAGGCCTACATTGGGAAAAAGAATATCTTCAAATAAAAACTACACAGATGCATTCTGTGAAACTTATTTCTGATCTGTAAATTCAGTTAACAGAGATAAAACATATTTTTGATTGAGCAGTTATGAAACACTCTTTTTGTAGAAAATGCAAGTGGAGATTCGGAGCGCTAAGAGGGTAATAGTGGAAAAAGGAATGTCTTCAAATATAAACTACACAGAATCATTCGGTGAAACTTCTTTCTGATCTGTGCATTCAGCTAACAGAGTTAAACCATACTTTTGATTGAGCAGATCTGAACAGTCTTTCTGTAGAAAATGCAACTGGACATTTGGAGCGCTAAGAGCGTAGTAGTGGAAAAAGGAATATATTCAAATATAAACTACACAGAAGCATTCTGTGAAACTTCTTTCTGATCTGAGCATTCAGCTAACAGAGTTAAACCACACTTTTGATTGAGCAGTTTTGAAACACTCTGCCTGTAGAAAATGCAACTGGACATTCGTAGCGCTAAGTGGGTAATAGTGGAAAAAAGAATATGTTCAAATATAAACTACACAGAAGCATTGTATGAAAGTACTTTCTGTTCTGTGCATTCAACTAACAGAGTTGAACCTTACTTTTGATTGAGCCGTTCTGAAACACTCTTTCTGTAGAAACTGCAATTGGACATTCTGAGCGCTAAGATGCCTATACTGGGAAAATGAATGTCTACAAATAAAAACTACACAGAAGAATTGTGTGAAACTTCTTTCTGTTCTGTTTGTTCAACTAAAAGAGTTGAACCTTAGTTTTGATTGAGCCGCTCTGAAACACTCTTTCTGTAGAAAAAGCAAGTGGAGATTCGGAGCGCTAAGAGGGTAATAGTGGAAAAAGGAATGTCTCCAAATATAAACTACACAGAATCATTCTGTGAAACTTCTTTCTGATCTGTGCATTCAGCTAACAGAGTTAAACCATACTTTTGATTGAGCAGATCTGAACACTCTTTCTGTAGAAAATGCAACTGGACATTTGGAGCGCTAAGAGAGTAGTAGTGGAAAAAGGAATATATTCAAATATAAACTACACAGAAGCATTCTGTGAAACTTCTTTCTGATCTGAGCATTCAGCTAACAGAGTTAAACCATATTTTGATTGAGCAGTTTTGAAACACTCTGTCTGTAGAAAATGCAACTGGACATTCGTAGCGCTAAGTGGGTAATAGTGGAAAAAAGAATATGTTCAAATATAAACTACACAGAAGGATTGTATGAAACTTCTTTCTTTTCTGTGCATTCAACTAACAGAGTTGAACCTTACTTTTGATTGAGCCTTTCTGAAACACTCTTTCTGTAGAAACTGCAATTGGACATTCTGAGCGCTAAGAGGCCTCTATTGGGAAAAATAATATCTTCAAATAAAAACTACACAGAAGCATTGTGTGAAACTTATTTCTGATATGTTCATTAAGCTAACAGAGTTAAACAATACTTTTGATTGCGCAGTTCTGAACACTCTTTCTGTAGAAAATGCAAGTGGACATTCGGAGCGCTAAGAGGGTAATAGTGGAAAAAGGAATATATTCAAATAAACTACACAGTAGCATTCTGTGAAAATACTTTCTGTTCTGTGCATTCAACTAACAGAGTTGAACCTTACTTTTGATTGAGCCGTTCTGAAACACTCTCTCTGTAGAAACAGCAATTGGACATGCTAAGCGCTAAGAGGCCTACATTGGGAAAAAGAATATCTTCAAATAAAAACTACACAGATGCATTCTGTGAAACTTATTTCTGATCTGTAAATTCAGTTAACAGAGATAAAACATATTTTTGATTGAGCAGTTATGAAACACTATTTTTGTAGAAAATTCAAGTGGAGATTCGGAGCGCTAAGAGGATAATAGTGGAAAAAGGAATGTCTTCAAATATAAACTACACAAAATCATTCGGTGATACTTCTTTCTGATCTGTGCATTCAGCTAACAGAGTTAAACCATACTTTTGATTGAGAAGATCTGAACACTCTTTCTGTAGAAAATGCAACTGGACATTTGGAGCGCTAAGAGCGCAGTAGTGGAAAAAGGAATATATTCAAATATAAACTACACAGAAGCATTCTGTGAAACTTCTTTCTGATCTGAGCATTCAGCTAACAGAGTTAAACCACACTTTTGATTGAGCAGTTTTGAAACACTCTGCCTGTAGGAAATGCAACTGGACATTCGTAGCGCTAAGTGGGTAATAGTGGAAAAAAGAATATGTTCAAATATAAACTACACAGAAGCATTGTATGAAACTTCTTTCTGTTCTGTGCATTCAACTAACAGAGTTGAACCATACTTTGGATTGAGCCGTTCTGAAACACTCTTTCTGTAGAAACTGCAATTGGACATTCTGAGCGCTAAGAGGCCCATATTGGGAAAAAGAATGTCTACAAATAAAAACTACACAGAAGAATTGTGTGAAACTTCTTTCTGTTCTGTTTGTTCAACTAAAAGAGTTGAACCTTAGTTTTGATTGAGCCGTTCTGAAACACTCTTTCTGTAGAAAATGCAAGTGGAGATTCGGAGCGCTAAGAGGGTAATAGTGGAAAAAGGAATGTCTTCAAATATAAACTACACAGAATCATTCTGTGAAACTTCTTTCTGATCTGTGCATTCAGCTAACAGAGTTAAACCATACTTTTGATTGAGCAGATCTGAACACTCTTTCTGTAGAAAATGCAACTGGACATTTGGAGCGCTAAGAGAGTAGTAGTGGAAAAAGGAATATATTCAAATATAAACTACACAGAAGCATTCTGTGAAACTTCTTTCTGATCTGAGCATTCAGCTAACAGAGTTAAACCATACTTTTGATTGAGCAGTTTTGAAACAATCTGTCTGTAGGAAATGCAACTGGACATTCGTAGCGCTAAGTGCTTAATAGTGGAAAAAAGAATATGTTCAAATATAAACTACACAGAAGCATTGTATGAAACTTCTTTCAGTTCTGTGCATTCAACTAACAGAGTTGAACCTTACTTTGGATTGAGCCTTTCTGAAACACTCTTTCTGTAGAAACTGCAATTGGACATTCTGAGCGCTAAGAGGCCTATATTGGGAAAAATAATATCTTCAAATAAAAACTACACAGAAGCATTGTGTGAAACTTATTTCTGATATGTTCATTAAGCTAACAGAGTTAAACCATACTTTTGATTGCGCAGTTCTGAACACTCTTTCTGTAGAAAATGCAAGTGGACATTCGCAGCGCTAAGAGGGTAATAGTGGAAAAAGGAATATATTCAAATATAAACTACACAGTAGCATTCTGTGAAAATTCTTTCTGTTCTGTGCATTCAACTAACAGAGTTGAACCTTACTTTTGATTGAGCCGTTCTGAAACACTCTTTCTGTAGAAACTGCAATTGGACATGCTAAGCGCTAAGAGGCCTACATTGGGAAAAAGAATAAATTCAAATAAAAACTACACAGATGCATTCTGTGAAACTTATTTCTGATCTGTAAATTCAGTTAACAGAGATAAAACATATTTTTGATTGAGCAGTTATGAAACACTCTTTTTGTAGAAAATGCAAGTGGAGATTCGGAGCGCTAAGAGGGTAATAGTGGAAAAAGGAATGTCTTCAATTATAAACTACACAGAATCATTCGGTGAAACTTCTTTCTGATCTGTGCATTCAGCTAACAGAGTTAAACCATACTTTTGATTGAGCAGATCTGAACACTCTTTCTGTAGAAAATGCAACTGGACATTTGGAGCACTAAGAGAGTAGTAGTGGAAAAAGGAATATATTCAAATATAAACTACACAGAAGCATTCTGTGAAACTTCTTTCTGATCTGAGCATTCAGCTAACAGAGTTAAACCATACTTTTGATTGAGCAGGTTTGAAACACTCTGTCTGTAGAAAATGCAACTGGACATTCGTAGCGCTAAGTGGGTAATAGTGGAAAAAAGAATATGTTCAAATATAAACTACACAGAAGCATTGTATGAAACTTCTTTCTGTTCTGTGCATTCAACTAACAGAGTTGAACCTTACTTTTGATTGAGCCGTTCTGAAACACTCTTTCTGTAGAAACTGCAATTGGACATTCTGAGCGCTAAGAGGCCTATATTGGGAAAAAGAATGTCTACAAATAAAAACTACACAGAAGAATTGTGTGAAACTTCTTTCTGTTCTGTTTGTTCAACTAAAAGAGTTGAACCTTAGTTTTGATTGAGCCATTCTGAAACACTCTTTCTGTAGAAAATGCAAGTGGAGATTCGGAGCGCTAAGAGGGTAATAGTGGAAAAAGGAATGTCTCCAAATATAAACTACACAGAATCATTCTGTGAAACTTCTTTCTGATCTGTGCATTCAGCTAACAGAGTTAAACCATACTTTTGATTGAGCAGATCTGAACACTCTTTCTGTAGAAAATGCAACTGGACATTTGGAGCACTAAGAGAGTAGTAGTGGAAAAAGGAATATATTCAAATATAAACTACACAGAAGCATTCTGTGAAACTTCTTTCTGATCTGAGCATTCAGCTAACAGAGTTAAACCATACTTTTGATTGAGCAGTTTTGAAACACTCTGTCTGTAGAAAATGCAACTGGACATTCGTAGCGCTAAGTGGGTAATAGTGGAAAAAAGAATATGTTCAAATATAAACTACACAGAAGCATTGTATGAAACTTCTTTCTGTTCTGTGCATTCAACTAACAGAGTTGAACCTTACTTTGGATTGAGCCTTTCTGAAACACTCTTTCTGTAGAAACTGCAATTGGACATTCTGAGCGCTAAGAGGCCTATATAGGGAAAAATAATATCTTCAAATAAAAACTACACAGAAGCATTGTGTGAAACTTATTTCTGATATGTTCATTAAGCTAACAGAGTTAAACCATACTTTTGATTGTGCAGTTCTGAACACTCTTTCTGTAAAAAATGCAAGTGGACATTCGGAGCGCTAAGAGGGTAATAGTGGAAAAAGGAATATATTCAAATATAAACTACACAGTAGCATTCTGTGAAAATTCTTTCTGTTCTGTGCATTCAACTAACAGAGTTGAACCTTACTTTTGATTGAGCCGTTCGGAAACACTCTTTCTGTAGAAACTGCAATTGGACATGCTAAGCGCTAAGAGGCCTACATTGGGAAAAAGAATATGTTCAAATAAAAACTACACAGATGCATTCTGTGAAACTTATTTCTGATCTGTAAATTCAGTTAACAGAGAAAAAACATATTTTTGATTGAGCAGTTATGAAACACTCTTTTTGTAGTAAATGCAAGTGGAGATTCGGAGCGCTAAGAGGGTAATAGTGGAAAAAGGAATGTCTTCAAATATAAACTACACAGAATCATTCGGTGAAACTTCTTTCTGATCTGTGCATTCAGCTAACAGAGTTAAACCATACTTTTGATTGAGCAGATCTGAACACTCTTTCTGTAGAAAATGCAACTGGACATTTGGAGCGCTAAGAGCGTAGTAGTGGAAAAAGGAATATATTCAAATATAAACTACACAGAAGCATTCTGTGAAACTTCTTTCTGATCTGAGCATTCAGCTAACAGAGTTAAACCATACTTTTGATTGAGCAGTTTTGAAACACTCTGTCTGTAGAAAATGCAACTGGACATTCGTAGCGCTAAGTGGGTAATAGTGGAAAAAAGAATATGTTCAAATATAAACTACACAGAAGCATTGTATGAAACTTCTTTCTGTTCTGTGCATTCAAATAACAGAGTTGAACCTTACTTTTGATTGAGCCTTTCTGAAACACTCTTTCTGTAGAAACTGCAATTGGACATTCTGAGCGCTAAGAGGCCTCTATTGGGAAAAATAATATCTTCAAATAAAAACTACACAGAAGCATTGTGTGAAACTTATTTCTGATATGTTCATTAAGCTAACAGAGTTAAACCATACTTTTGATTGCGCAGTTCTGAACATTCTTTCTGTAGAAAATGCAAGTGGACATTCGGAGCGCTAAGAGGGTAATAGTGGAAAAAGGAATATATTCAAATAAACTACACAGTAGCATTCTGTGAAAATTCTTTCTGTTCTGTGCATTCAACTAACAGAGTTGAACCTTACTTTTGATTGAGCCGTTCTGAAACACTCTTTCTGTAGAAACTGCAATTGGACATGCTAAGCGCTAAGAGGCCTACATTGGGAAAAAGAATATCTTCAAATAAAAACTACACAGATGCATTCTGTGAAACTTATTTCTGATCTGTAAATTCAGTTAACAGAGATAAAACATATTTTTGATTGAGCAGTTATGAAACACTCTTTTTGTAGAAAATGCAAGTGGAGATTCGGAGCGCTAAGAGGGTAATAGTGGAAAAAGGAATGTCTTCAAATATAAACTACACAGAATCATTCGGTGAAACTTCTTTCTGATCTGTGCATTCAGCTAACAGAGTTAAACCATACTTTTGATTGAGCAGATCTGAACACTCTTTCTGTAGAAAATGCAACTGGACATTTGGAGCGCTAAGAGCGTAGTAGTGGAAAAAGGAATATATTCAAATATAAACTACACAGAAGCATTCTGTGAAACTTCTTTCTGATC
Source organism: Symphalangus syndactylus (assembly GCF_028878055.3). NCBI lineage: Eukaryota > Metazoa > Chordata > Mammalia > Primates > Hylobatidae > Symphalangus > Symphalangus syndactylus. The sequence goes on along the minus strand of NC_072433.2, from coordinate 135,928,594 downwards.
TGAGCATTCAGCTAACAGAGTTAAACCACACTTTTGATTGAGCAGTTTTCAAACACTCTGACTGTAGAAAATGCAACTGGACATTCGTAGCGCTAAGTGGGTAATAGTGGAAAAAAGAATATGTTCAAATATAAACTACAAAGAAGCATTGTATGAAACTACTTTCTGTTCTGTGCACTCAACTAGCAGAGTTGAACCGTACTTTGGATTGAGCCGTTCTGAAGCACTCTTTCTGTAGAAACTGCAATTGGACATTCTGAGCGCTAAGAGGCCTATATTGGGAAAAAGAATGTCTACAAATAAAAACTACACAGAAGAATTGTGTGAAACTTCTTTCTGTTCTGTTTGTTCAACTAAAAGAGTTGAACCTTAGTTTTGATTGAGCCGTTCTGAAACACTCTTTCTGTAGAAAATGCAAGTGGAGATTCGGAGCGCTAAGAGGGTAATAGTGGAAAAAGGAATGTCTCCAAATATAAACTACACAGAATCATTCTGTGAAACTTCTTTCTGATCTGTGCATTCAGCTAACAGAGTTAAACCATACTTTTGATTGAGCAGATCTGAACACTCTTTCTGTAGAAAATGCAACTGGACATTTGGAGCGCTAAGAGAGTAGTAGTGGAAAAAGGAATATATTCAAATATAAACTACACAGAAGCATTCTGTGAAACTTCTTTCTGATCTGAGCATTCAGCTAACAGAGTTAAACCATACTTTTGATTGAGCAGTTTTGAAACACTCTGTCTGTAGAAAATGCAACTGGACATTCGTAGCGCTAAGTGGGTAATAGTGGAAAAAAGAATATGTTCAAATATAAACTACACAGAAGCATTGTATGAAACTTCTTTCTGTTCTGTGCATTCAAATAACAGAGTTGAACCTTACTTTGGATTGAGCCTTTCTGAAACACTCTTTCTGTAGAAACTGCAATTGGACATTCTGAGCGCTAAGAGGCCTCTATTGGGAAAAATAATATCTTCAAATAAAAACTACACAGAAGCATTGTGTGAAACTTATTTCTGATATGTTCATTAAGCTAACAGAGTTAAACCATACTTTTGATTGCGCAGTTCTGAACATTCTTTCTGTAGAAAATGCAAGTGGACATTCGGAGCGCTAAGAGGGTAATAGTGGAAAAAGGAATATATTCAAATAAACTACACAGTAGCATTCTGTGAAAATTCTTTCTGTTCTGTGCATTCAACTAACAGAGTTGAACCTTACTTTTGATTGAGCCGTTCTGAAACACTCTTTCTGTAGAAACTGCCGTTGGACATGCTAAGCGCTAAGAGGCCTACATTGGGAAAAAGAATATCTTCAAATAAAAACTACACAGATGCATTCTGTAAAACTTATTTCTGATCTGTAAATTCAGTTAACAGAGATAAAACATATTTTTGATTGAGCAGTTAGGAAACACTCTTTTTGTAGAAAATGCAAGTGGAGATTCGGAGCGCTAAGAGGGTAATAGTGGAAAAAGGAATGTCTTCAAATATAAACTACACAGAATCATTCGGTGAAACTTCTTTCTGATCTGTGCATTCAGCTAACAGAGTTAAACCATACTTTTGATTGAGCAGATCTGAACACTCTTTCTGTAGAAAATGCAACTGGACATTTGGAGCGCTAAGAGCGTAGTAGTGGAAAAAGGAATATATTCAAATATAAACTACACAGAAGCATTCTGTGAAACTTCTTTCTGATCTGAGCATTCAGCTAACTGAGTTAAACCACACTTTTGATTGAGCAGTTTTGAAACACTCTGCCTGTAGAAAATGCAACTGGACATTCGTAGCGCTAAGTGGGTAATAGTGGAAAAAAGAATATGTTCAAATATAAACTACACAGAAGCATTGTATGAAACTACTTTCTGTTCTGTGCATTCAACTAACAGAGTTGAACCTTACTTTGGATTGAGCCGTTCTGAAACACTCTTTCTGTAGAAACTGCAATTGGACATTCTGAGCGCTAAGAGGCCTATATTGGGAAAAAGAATGTCTACAAATAAAAACTACACAGAAGAATTGTGTGAAACTTCTTTCTGTTCTGTTTGTTCAACTAAAAGAGTTGAATCTTAGTTTTGATTGAGCCATTCTGAAACACTCTTTCTGTAGAAAATGCAAGTGGAGATTCGGAGCGCTAAGAGGGTAATAGTGGAAAAAGGAATGTCTCCAAATATAAACTACACAGAATCATTCTGTGAAACTTCTTTCTGATCTGTGCATTCAGCTAACAGAGTTAAACCATACTTTTGATTGAGCAGATCTGAACACTCTTTCTGTAGAAAATGCAACTGGACATTTGGAGCGCTAAGAGAGTAGTAGTGGAAAAAGGAATATATTCAAATACAAACTACACAGAAGCATTCTGTGAAACTTCTTTCTGATGTGAGCATTCAGCTAACAGTGTTAAACCATACTTTTGATTGAGCAGTTTTGAAACACTCTGTCTGTAGAAAATGCAACTGGACATTCGTAGCGCTAAGTGGGTAATAGTGGAAAAAAGAATATGTTCAAATATAAACTACACAGAAGCATTGTATGAAACTTCTTTCTGTTCTGTGCATTCAACTAACAGAGTTGAACCTTACTTTGTATTGAGCCTTTCTGAAACACTCTTTCTGTAGAAACTGCAATTGAACATTCTGAGCGCTAAGAGGCCTATATTGGAAAAATAATATCTTCAAATAAAAACTACACAGAAGCATTGTGTGAAACTTATTTCTGATATGTTCATTAAGCTAACAGAGTTAAACCATACTTTTGATTGCGCAGTTCTGAACACTCTTTCTATAGAAAATGCAAGTGGACATTCGCAGCGCTAAGAGGGTAATAGTGGAAAAAGGAATATATTCAAATATAAACTACACAGTAGCATTCTGTGAAAATTCTTTCTGTTCTGTGCATTCAACTAACAGAGTTGAACCTTACTTTTGATTGAGCCGTTCTGAAACACTCTTTCTGTAGAAACTGCAACTGGACATGCTAAGCGCTTAGAGGCCTACATTGGGAAAAAGAATATCTTCAAATAAAAACTACACAGATGCATTCTGTGAAACTTATTTCTGATCTGTAAATTCAGTTAACAGAGATAAAACATATTTTTGATTGAGCAGTTATGAAACACTCTTTTTGTAGAAAATGCAAGTGGAGATTCGGAGCGCTAAGAGGGTAATAGTGGAAAAAGGAATGTCTTCAAATATAAACTACACAGAATCATTCGGTGAAACTTCTTTCTGATCTGTGCATTCAGCTAACAGAGTTAAACCATACTTTTGATTGAGCAGATCTGAACAGTCTTTCTGTAGAAAATGCAACTGGACATTTGGAGCGCTAAGAGCGTAGTAGTGGAAAAAGGAATATATTCAAATATAAACTACACAGAAGCATTCTGTGAAACTTCTTTCTGATCTGAGCATTCAGCTAACAGAGTTAAACCACACTTTTGATTGAGCAGTTTTGAAACACTCTGCCTGTAGAAAATGCAACTGGACATTCGTAGCGCTAAGTGGGTAATAGTGGAAAAAAGAATATGTTCAAATATAAACTACACAGAAGCATTGTATGAAACTACTTTCTGTTCTGTGCATTCAACTAACAGAGTTGAACCTTACTTTGGATTGAGCCGATCTGAAACACTCTTTCTGTAGAAACTGCAATTGGACATTCTGAGCGCTAAGATGCCTATACTGGGAAAATGAATGTCTACAAATAAAAACTACACAGAAGAATTGTGTGAAACTTCTTTCTGTTCTGTTTGTTCAACTAAAAGAGTTGAACCTTAGTTTTGATTGAGCCGCTCTGAAACACTCTTTCTGTAGAAAAAGCAAGTGGAGATTCGGAGCGCTAAGAGGGTAATAGTGGAAAAAGGAATGTCTCCAAATATAAACTACACAGAATCATTCTGTGAAACTTCTTTCTGATCTGTGCATTCAGCTAACAGAGTTAAACCATACTTTTGATTGAGCAGATCTGAACACTCTTTCTGTAGAAAATGCAACTGGACATTTGGAGCGCTAAGAGAGTAGTAGTGGAAAAAGGAATATATTCAAATATAAACTACACAGAAGCATTCTGTGAAACTTCTTTCTGATCTGAGCATTCAGCTAACAGAGTTAAACCATATTTTGATTGAGCAGTTTTGAAACACTCTGTCTGTAGAAAATGCAACTGGACATTCGTAGCGCTAAGTGGGTAATAGTGGAAAAAAGAATATGTTCAAATATAAACTACACAGAAGGATTGTATGAAACTTCTTTCTTTTCTGTGCATTCAACTAACAGAGTTGAACCTTACTTTTGATTGAGCCTTTCTGAAACACTCTTTCTGTAGAAACTGCAATTGGACATTCTGAGCGCTAAGAGGCCTCTATTGGGAAAAATAATATCTTCAAATAAAAACTACACAGAAGCATTGTGTGAAACTTATTTCTGATATGTTCATTAAGCTAACAGAGTTAAACAATACTTTTGATTGCGCAGTTCTGAACACTCTTTCTGTAGAAAATGCAAGTGGACATTCGGAGCGCTAAGAGGGTAATAGTGGAAAAAGGAATATATTCAAATAAACTACACAGTAGCATTCTGTGAAAATACTTTCTGTTCTGTGCATTCAACTAACAGAGTTGAACCTTACTTTTGATTGAGCCGTTCTGAAACACTCTTTCTGTAGAAACAGCAATTGGACATGCTAAGCGCTAAGAGGCCTACATTGGGAAAAAGAATATCTTCAAATAAAAACTACACAGATGCATTCTGTGAAACTTATTTCTGATCTGTAAATTCAGTTAACAGAGATAAAACATATTTTTGATTGAGCAGTTATGAAACACTATTTTTGTAGAAAATTCAAGTGGAGATTCGGAGCGCTAAGAGGATAATAGTGGAAAAAGGAATGTCTTCAAATATAAACTACACAAAATCATTCGGTGATACTTCTTTCTGATCTGTGCATTCAGCTAACAGAGTTAAACCATACTTTTGATTGAGAAGATCTGAACACTCTTTCTGTAGAAAATGCAACTGGACATTTGGAGCGCTAAGAGCGCAGTAGTGGAAAAAGGAATATATTCAAATATAAACTACACAGAAGCATTCTGTGAAACTTCTTTCTGATCTGAGCATTCAGCTAACAGAGTTAAACCACACTTTTGATTGAGCAGTTTTGAAACACTCTGCCTGTAGGAAATGCAACTGGACATTCGTAGCGCTAAGTGGGTAATAGTGGAAAAAAGAATATGTTCAAATATAAACTACACAGAAGCATTGTATGAAACTTCTTTCTGTTCTGTGCATTCAACTAACAGAGTTGAACCATACTTTGGATTGAGCCGTTCTGAAACACTCTTTCTGTAGAAACTGCAATTGGACATTCTGAGCGCTAAGAGGCCCATATTGGGAAAAAGAATGTCTACAAATAAAAACTACACAGAAGAATTGTGTGAAACTTCTTTCTGTTCTGTTTGTTCAACTAAAAGAGTTGAACCTTAGTTTTGATTGAGCCGTTCTGAAACACTCTTTCTGTAGAAAATGCAAGTGGAGATTCGGAGCGCTAAGAGGGTAATAGTGGAAAAAGGAATGTCTTCAAATATAAACTACACAGAATCATTCTGTGAAACTTCTTTCTGATCTGTGCATTCAGCTAACAGAGTTAAACCATACTTTTGATTGAGCAGATCTGAACACTCTTTCTGTAGAAAATGCAACTGGACATTTGGAGCGCTAAGAGAGTAGTAGTGGAAAAAGGAATATATTCAAATATAAACTACACAGAAGCATTCTGTGAAACTTCTTTCTGATCTGAGCATTCAGCTAACAGAGTTAAACCATACTTTTGATTGAGCAGTTTTGAAACAATCTGTCTGTAGGAAATGCAACTGGACATTCGTAGCGCTAAGTGCTTAATAGTGGAAAAAAGAATATGTTCAAATATAAACTACACAGAAGCATTGTATGAAACTTCTTTCAGTTCTGTGCATTCAACTAACAGAGTTGAACCTTACTTTGGATTGAGCCTTTCTGAAACACTCTTTCTGTAGAAACTGCAATTGGACATTCTGAGCGCTAAGAGGCCTATATTGGGAAAAATAATATCTTCAAATAAAAACTACACAGAAGCATTGTGTGAAACTTATTTCTGATATGTTCATTAAGCTAACAGAGTTAAACCATACTTTTGATTGCGCAGTTCTGAACACTCTTTCTGTAGAAAATGCAAGTGGACATTCGCAGCGCTAAGAGGGTAATAGTGGAAAAAGGAATATATTCAAATATAAACTACACAGTAGCATTCTGTGAAAATTCTTTCTGTTCTGTGCATTCAACTAACAGAGTTGAACCTTACTTTTGATTGAGCCGTTCTGAAACACTCTTTCTGTAGAAACTGCAATTGGACATGCTAAGCGCTAAGAGGCCTACATTGGGAAAAAGAATAAATTCAAATAAAAACTACACAGATGCATTCTGTGAAACTTATTTCTGATCTGTAAATTCAGTTAACAGAGATAAAACATATTTTTGATTGAGCAGTTATGAAACACTCTTTTTGTAGAAAATGCAAGTGGAGATTCGGAGCGCTAAGAGGGTAATAGTGGAAAAAGGAATGTCTTCAATTATAAACTACACAGAATCATTCGGTGAAACTTCTTTCTGATCTGTGCATTCAGCTAACAGAGTTAAACCATACTTTTGATTGAGCAGATCTGAACACTCTTTCTGTAGAAAATGCAACTGGACATTTGGAGCACTAAGAGAGTAGTAGTGGAAAAAGGAATATATTCAAATATAAACTACACAGAAGCATTCTGTGAAACTTCTTTCTGATCTGAGCATTCAGCTAACAGAGTTAAACCATACTTTTGATTGAGCAGTTTTGAAACACTCTGTCTGTAGAAAATGCAACTGGACATTCGTAGCGCTAAGTGGGTAATAGTGGAAAAAAGAATATGTTCAAATATAAACTACACAGAAGCATTGTATGAAACTTCTTTCTGTTCTGTGCATTCAACTAACAGAGTTGAACCTTACTTTGGATTGAGCCTTTCTGAAACACTATTTCTGTAGAAACTGCAATTGGACATTCTGAGCGCTAAGAGGCCTATATAGGGAAAAATAATATCTTCAAATAAAAACTACACAGAAGCATTGTGTGAAACTTATTTCTGATATGTTCATTAAGCTAACAGAGTTAAACCATACTTTTGATTGTGCAGTTCTGAACACTCTTTCTGTAGAAAATGCAAGTGGACATTCGGAGCGCTAAGAGGGTAATAGTGGAAAAAGGAATATATTCAAATATAAACTACACAGTACCATTCTGTGAAAATACTTTCTGTTCTGTGCATTCAACTAACAGAGTTGAACCTTACTTTTCATTGAGCCGTTCGGAAACACTCTTTCTGTAGAAACTGCAATTGGACATGCTAAGCGCTAAGAGGCCTACATTGGGAAAAAGAATATGTTCAAATAAAAACTACACAGATGCATTCTGTGAAACTTATTTCTGATCTGTAAATTCAGTTAACAGAGAAAAAACATATTTTTGATTGAGCAGTTATGAAACACTCTTTTTGTAGAAAATGCAAGTGGAGATTCGGAGCGCTAAGAGGGTAATAGTGGAAAAAGGAATGTCTTCAAATATAAACTACACAGAATCATTCGGTGAAACTTCTTTCTGATCTGTGCATTCAGCTAACAGAGTTAAACCATACTTTTGATTGAGCAGATCTGAACACTCTTTCTGTAGAAAATGCAACTGGACATTTGGAGCGCTAAGAGCGTAGTAGTGGAAAAAGGAATATATTCAAATATAAACTACACAGAAGCATTCTGTGAAACTTCTTTCTGATCTGAGCATTCAGCTAACAGAGTTAAACCATACTTTTGATTGAGCAGTTTTGAAACACTCTGTCTGTAGAAAATGCAACTGGACATTCGTAGCGCTAAGTGGGTAATAGTGGAAAAAAGAATATGTTCAAATATAAACTACACAGAAGCATTGTATGAAACTTCTTTCTGTTCTGTGCATTCAACTAACAGAGTTGAACCTTACTTTGGATTGAGCCTTTCTGAAACACTCTTTCTGTAGAAACTGCAATTGGACATTCTGAGCGCTAAGAGGCCTATATTGGAAAAATAATATCTTCAAATAAAAACTACACAGAAGCATTGTGGGAAACTTATTTCTGATATGTTCATTAAGCTAACAGAGTTAAACCATACTTTTGATTGCGCAGTTCTGAACACTCTTTCTGTAGAAAATGCAAGTGGACATTCGCAGCGCTAAGAGGGTAATAGTGGAAAAAGTAATATATTCAAATATAAACTACACAGTAGCATTCTGTGAAAATTCTTTCTGTTCTGTGCATTCAACTAACAGAGTTGAACCTTACTTTTGATTGAGCCGTTCTGAAACACTCTTTCTGTAGAAACTGCAACTGGACATGCTAAGCGCTAAGAGGCCTACATTGGGAAAAAGAATATCTTCAAATAAAAACTACACAGATGCATTCTGTGAAACTTATTTCTGATCTGTAAATTCAGTTAACAGAGATAAAACATATTTTTGATTGAGCAGTTATGAAACACTCTTTTTGTAGAAAATGCAAGTGGAGATTCGGAGCGCTAAGTGGGTAATAGTGGAAAAAGGAATGTCTTCAAATATAAACTACACAGAATCATTCGGTGAAACTTCTTTCTGATCTGTGCATTCAGCTAACAGAGTTAAACCATACTTTTGATTGAGCAGATCTGAACAGTCTTTCTGTAGAAAATGCAACTGGACATTTGGAGCGCTAAGAGCGTAGTAGTGGAAAAAGGAATATATTCAAATATAAACTACACAGAAGCATTCTGTGAAACTTCTTTCTGATCTGAGCATTCAGCCAACTGAGTTAAACCACACTTTTGATTGAGCAGTTTTGAAACACTCTGCCTGTAGAAAATGCAACTGGACATTCGTAGCGCTAAGTGGGTAATAGTGGAAAAAAGAATATGTTCAAATATAAACTACACAGAAGCATTGTATGAAACTACTTTCTGTTCTGTGCATTCAACTAACAGAGTTGAACCTTACTTTGGATTGAGCCGTTCTGAAACACTCTTTCTGTAGAAACTGCAATTGGACATTCTGAGCACTAAGAGGCCTATATTGGGAAAAAGAATGTCTACAAATAAAAACTACACAGAAGAATTGTGTGAAACTTCTTTCTGTTCTGTTTGTTCAACTAAAAGAGTTGAATCTTAGTTTTGATTGAGCCATTCTGAAACACTCTTTCTGTAGAAAATGCAAGTGGAGATTCGGAGCGCTAAGAGGGTAATAGTGGAAAAAGGAATGTCTCCAAATATAAACTACACAGAATCATTCTGTGAAACTTCTTTCTGATCTGTGCATTCAGCTAACAGAGTTAAACCATACTTTTGATTGAGCAGATCTGAACACTCTTTCTGTAGAAAATGCAACTGGACATTTGGAGCGCTAAGAGAGTAGTAGTGGAAAAAGGAATATATTCAAAAATAAACTACACAGAAGCATTCTGTGAAACTTCTTTCTGATCTGAGCATTCAGCTAACAGAGTTAAACCATACTTTTGATTGAGCAGTTTTGAAACACTCTGTCTGTAGAAAATGCAACTGGACATTCGTAGCGCTAAGTGGGTAATAGTGGAAAAAAGAATATGTTCAAATATAAACTACACAGAAGCATTGTATGAAACTTCTTTCTGTTCTGTGCATTCAACTAACAGAGTTGAACCTTACTTTGTATTGAGCCTTTCTGAAACACTCTTTCTGTAGAAACTGCAATTGGACATTCTGAGCGCTAAGAGGCCTATATTGGAAAAATAATATCTTCAAATAAAAACTACACAGAAGCATTGTGTGAAACTTATTTCTGATATGTTCATTAAGCTAACAGAGTTAAACCATACTTTTGATTGCGCAGTTCTGAACACTCTTTCTATAGAAAATGCAAGTGGACATTCGCAGCGCTAAGAGGGTAATAGTGGAAAAAGGAATATATTCAAATATAAACTACACAGTAGCATTCTGTGAAAATTCTTTCTGTTCTGTGCATTCAACTAACAGAGTTGAACCTTACTTTGATTGAGCCGTTCTGAAACACTCTTTCTGTAGAAACTGCAAATGGACATGCTAAGCGCTTAGAGGCCTACATTGGGAAAAAGAATATCTTCAAATAAAAACTACACAGATGCATTCTGTGAAACTTATTTCTGATCTGTAAATTCAGTTAACAGAGATAAAACATATTTTTGATTGAGCAGTTATGAAACACTCTTTTTGTAGAAAATGCAAGTGGAGATTCGGAGCGCTAAGAGGGTAATAGTGGAAAAAGGAATGTCTTCAAATATAAACTACACAGAATCATTCGGTGAAACTTCTTTCTGATCTGTGCATTCAGCTAACAGAGTTAAACCATACTTTTGATTGAGCAGATCTGAACAGTCTTTCTGTAGAAAATGCAACTGGACATTTGGAGCGCTAAGAGCGTAGTAGTGGAAAAAGGAATATATTCAAATATAAACTACACAGAAGCATTCTGTGAAACTTCTTTCTGATCTGAGCATTCAGCTAACAGAGTTAAACCACACTTTTGATTGAGCAGTTTTGAAACACTCTGCCTGTAGAAAATGCAACTGGACATTCGTAGCGCTAAGTGGGTAATAGTGGAAAAAAGAATATGTTCAAATATAAACTACACAGAAGCATTGTATGAAACTACTTTCTGTTCTGTGCATTCAACTAACAGAGTTGAACCTTACTTTGGATTGAGCCGTTCTGAAACACTCTTTCTGTAGAAACTGCAATTGGACATTCTGAGCGCTAAGATGCCTATACTGGGAAAATGAATGTCTACAAATAAAAACTACACAGAAGAATTGTGTGAAACTTCTTTCTGTTCTGTTTGTTCAACTAAAAGAGTTGAACCTTAGTTTTGATTGAGCCGCTCTGAAACACTCTTTCTGTAGAAAAAGCAAGTGGAGATTCGGAGCGCTAAGAGGGTAATAGTGGAAAAAGGAATGTCTCCAAATATAAACTACACAGAATCATTCTGTGAAACTTCTTTCTGATCTGTGCATTCAGCTAACAGAGTTAAACCATACTTTTGATTGAGCAGATCTGAACACTCTTTCTGTAGAAAATGCAACTGGACATTTGGAGCGCTAAGAGAGTAGTAGTGGAAAAAGGAATATATTCAAATATAAACTACACAGAAGCATTCTGTGAAACTTCTTTCTGATCTGAGCATTCAGCTAACAGAGTTAAACCATATTTTGATTGAGCAGTTTTGAAACACTCTGTCTGTAGAAAATGCAACTGGACATTCGTAGCGCTAAGTGGGTAATAGTGGAAAAAAGAATATGTTCAAATATAAACTACACAGAATCATTGTATGAAACTTCTTTCTTTTCTGTGCATTCAACTAACAGAGTTGAACCTTACTTTTGATTGAGCCTTTCTGAAACACTCTTTCTGTAGAAACTGCAATTGGACATTCTGAGCGCTAAGAGGCCTCTATTGGGAAAAATAATATCTTCAAATAAAAACTACACAGAAGCATTGTGTGAAACTTATTTCTGATATGTTCATTAAGCTAACAGAGTTAAACAATACTTTTGATTGCGCAGTTCTGAACACTCTTTCTGTAGAAAATGCAAGTGGACATTCGGAGCGCTAAGAGGGTAATAGTGGAAAAAGGAATATATTCAAATAAACTACACAGTAGCATTCTGTGAAAATACTTTCTGTTCTGTGCATTCAACTAACAGAGTTGAACCTTACTTTTGATTGAGCCGTTCTGAAACACTCTTTCTGTAGAAACAGCAATTGGACATGCTAAGCGCTAAGAGGCCTACATTGGGAAAAAGAATATCTTCAAATAAAAACTACACAGATGCATTCTGTGAAACTTATTTCTGATCTGTAAATTCAGTTAACAGAGATAAAACATATTTTTGATTGAGAAGTTATGAAACACTATTTTTGTAGAAAATTCAAGTGGAGATTCGGAGCGCTAAGAGGTTAATAGTGGAAAAAGGAATGTCTTCAAATATAAACTACACAAAATCATTCGGTGAAACTTCTTTCTGATCTGTGCATTCAGCTAACAGAGTTAAACCATACTTTTGATTGAGAAGATCTGAACACTCTTTCTGTAGAAAATGCAACTGGACATTTGGAGCGCTAAGAGCGCAGTAGTGGAAAAAGGAATATATTCAAATATAAACTACACAGAAGCTTCTGTGAAACTTCTTTCTGATCTGAGTATTCAGCTAACAGAGTTAAACCATACTTTTGATTGAGCAGTTTTGAAACATTCTGTCTGTAGAAAATGCAACTGGACATTCGTAGCGCTAAGTGGGTAATAGTGGAAAAAAGAATATGTTCAAATATAAACTACACAGAAGCATTGTATGAAACTTCTTTCTGTTCTGTGCATTCAACTAACAGAGTTGAACCTTACTTTTGATTGAGCCGTTCTGAAACACTCTTTCTGTAGAAACTGCAATTGGACATTCTGAGCGCTAAGAGGCCTATATTGGGAAAAAGAATGTCTACAAATAAAAACTACACAGAAGAATTGTGTGAAACTTCTTTCTGTTCTGTTTGTTCAACTAAAAGAGTTGAACCTTAGTTTTGATTGAGCCGTTCTGAAACACTCTTTCTGTAGAAAATGCAAGTGGAGATTCGGAGCGCTAAGAGGGTAATAGTGGAAAAAGGAATGTCTCCATATTTAAACTACACAGAATCATTCTGTGAAACTTCTTTCTGATCTGTGCATTCAGCTAACAGAGTTAAACCATACTTTTGATTGAGCAGATCTGAACACTCTTTCTGTAGAAAATGCAACTGGACATTTGGAGCGCTAAGAGAGTAGTAGTGGAAAAAGGAATATATTCAAATATAAACTACACAGAAGCATTCTGTGAAACTTCTTTCTGATCTGAGCATTCAGCTAACAGAGTTAAACCATACTTTTGATTGAGCAGTTTTGAAACACTCTGTCTGTAGAAAATGCAACTGGACATTCGTAGCACTAAGTGGGTAATAGTGGAAAAAAGAATATGTTCAAATATAAACTACACAGAAGCATTGTATGAAACTTCTTTCTGTTCTGTGCATTCAACTAACAGAGTTGAACCTTACTTTTGATTGAGCCTTTCTGAAACACTCTTTCTGTAGAAAATGCAATTGGACATTCTGAGCGCTAAGAGGACTCTATTGGGAAAAATAATATCTTCAAATAAAAACTACACAGAAGCATTGTGTGAAACTTATTTCTGATATGTTCATTAAGCTAACAGAGTTAAACCATACTTTTGATTGCGCAGTTCTGAACACTGTTTCTGTAGAAAATGCAAGTGGACATTCGGAGCGCTAAGAGGGTAATAGTGGAAAAAGGAATATATTCAAATATAAACTACACAGTAGCATTCTGTGAAAATTCTTTCTGTTCTGTGCATTCAACTAGCAGAGTTGAACCTTACTTTTGATTGAGCCGTTCTGAAACACTCTTTCTGTAGAAACTGCAATTGGACATGCTAAGCGCTAAGAGGCTTACATTGGGAAAAAGAATATCTTCAAATAAAAACTACACAGATGCATTCTTTGAAACTTATTTCTGAACTGTAAATTCAGTTAACAGAGATAAAACATATTTTTGATTGAGCAGTTATGAAACACTCTTTTTGTAGAAAATGCAAGTGGAGATTCGGAGCGCTAAGAGGGTAATAGTGGAAAAAGGGATGTCTCCAAATATAAACTACACAGAATCATACTGTGAAACTTCTTTCTGATCTGTGCATTCAGCTAACAGAGTTAAACCATACTTTTGATTGAGCAGATCTGAACACTCTTTCTGTAGAAAATGCAACTGGACATTTGGAGCGCTAAGAGAGTAGTAGTGGAAAAAGGAATATATTCAAATATAAACTACACAGAAGCATTCTGTGAAACTTCTTTCTGATCTGAGCATTCAGCTAACAGAGTTAAACCATACTTTTGATTGAGCAGTTTTGAAACACTCTGTCTGTAGAAAATGCAACTGGACATTCGTAGCGCTAAGTGGGTAATAGTGGAAAAAAGAATATGTTCAAATATAAACTACACAGAAGCATTGTATGAAACTTCTTTCTGTTCTGTGCATTCAACTAACAGAGTTGAACCTTACTTTGGATTGAGCCTTTCTGAAACACTCTTTCTGTAGAAACTGCAATTGGACATTCTGAGCGCTAAGAGGCCTCTATTGGGAAAAATAATATCTTCAAATAAAAACTACACAGAAGCATTGTGTGAAACTTATTTCTGATATGTTCATTAAGCTAACAGAGTTAAACCATACTTTTGATTGCGCAGTTCTGAACACTCTTTCTGTAGAAAATGCAAGTGGACATTCGGAGCGCTAAGAGGGTAATAGTGGAAAAAGGAATATATTCAAATATAAACTACACAGTAGCATTCTGTGAAAATTCTTTCTGTTCTGTGCATTCAACAGAGTTGAACCTTACTTTTGATTGAGCCGTTCTGAAACACTCTTTCTGTAGAAACTGCAATTGGACATGCTAAGCGCTAAGAGGCCTACATTGGGAAAAAGAATATCTTCAAATAAAAACTACACAGATGCATTCTGTGAAACTTATTTCTGATCTGTAAATTCAGTTAACAGAGATAAAACATATTTTTGATTGAGCAGTAATGAAACACTCTTTTTGTAGAAAATGCAAGTGGAGATTCGGAGCGCTAAGAGGGTAATAGTGGAAAAAGGAATGCCTTCAAATATAAACTACACAGAATCATTCGGTGAAACTTCTTTCTGATCAGTGCATTCAGCTAACAGAGTTAAACCATACTTTTGATTGAGCAGATCTGAACACACTTTCTGTAGCATATGCAACTGGACATTTGGAGCGCTAAGAGCGTAGTAGTGGAAAAAGGAATATATTCAAATATAAACTACACAGAAGCTTCTGTGAAACTTCTTTCTGATCTGAGTATTCAGCTAACAGAGTTAAACCATACTTTTGATTGAGCAGTTTTGAAACATTCTGTCTGTAGAAAATGCAACTGGACATTCGTAGCGCTAAGTGGGTAATAGTGGAAAAAAGAATATGTTCAAATATAAACTACACAGAAGCATTGTATGAAACTTCTTTCTGTTCTGTGCATTCAACTAACAGAGTTGAACCTTACTTTTGATTGAGCCGTTCTGAAACACTCTTTCTGTAGAAACTGCAATTGGACATTCTGAGCGCTAAGAGGCCTATATTGGGAAAAAGAATGTCTACAAATAAAAACTACACAGAAGAATTGTGTGAAACTTCTTTCTGTTCTGTTTGTTCAACTAAAAGAGTTGAACCTTAGTTTTGATTGAGCCGTTCTGAAACACTCTTTCTGTAGAAAATGCAAGTGGAGATTCGGAGCGCTAAGAGGGTAATAGTGGAAAAAGGAATGTCTCCAAATTTAAACTACACAGAATCATTCTGTGAAACTTCTTTCTGATCTGTGCATTCAGCTAACAGAGTTAAACCATACTTTTGATTGAGCAGATCTGAACACTCTTTCTGTAGAAAATGCAACTGGACATTTGGAGCGCTAAGAGAGTAGTAGTGGAAAAAGGAATATATTCAAATATAAACTACACAGAAGCATTCTGTGAAACTTCTTTCTGATCTGAGCATTCAGCTAACAGAGTTAAACCATACTTTTGATTGAGCAGTTTTGAAACACTCTGTCTGTAGAAAATGCAACTGGACATTCGTAGCACTAAGTGGGTAATAGTGGAAAAAAGAATATGTTCAAATATAAACTACACAGAAGCATTGTATGAAACTCCTTTCTGTTCTGTGCATTCAACTAACAGAGTTGAACCTTACTTTGGATTGAGCCTTTCTGAAACACTCTTTCTGTAGAAACTGCAATTGGACATTCTGAGCGCTAAGAGGCCTATATTGGGAAAAATAATATCTTCAAATAAAAACTACACAGAAGCATTGTGTGAAACTTATTTCTGATATGTTCATTAAGCTAACAGAGTTAAACCATACTTTTGATTGCGCAGTTCTGAACACTCTTTCTGTAGAAAATGCAAGTGGACATTCGCAGCGCTAAGAGGGTAATAGTGGAAAAAGGAATATATTCAAATATAAACTACACAGTAGCATTCTGTGAAAATTCTTTCTGTTCTGTGCATTCAACTAACAGAGTTGAACCTTACTTTTGATTGAGCCGTTCTGAAACACTCTTTCTGTAGAAACTGCAATTGGACATGCTAAGCGCTAAGAGGCCTACATTGGGAAAAAGAATAAATTCAAATAAAAACTACACAGATGCATTCTGTGAAACTTATTTCTGATCTGTAAATTCAGTTAACAGAGATAAAACATATTTTTGATTGAGCAGTTATGAAACACTCTTTTTGTAGAAAATGCAAGTGGAGATTCGGAGCGCTAAGAGGGTAATAGTGGAAAAAGGAATGTCTTCAATTATAAACTACACAGAATCATTCGGTGAAACTTCTTTCTGATCTGTGCATTCAGCTAACAGAGTTAAACCATACTTTTGATTGAGCAGATCTCAACACTCTTTCTGTAGAAAATCCAACTGGACATTTGGAGCGCTAAGAGCGTAGTAGTGGAAAAAGGAATATATTCAAATATAAACTACACAGAAGCATTCTGTGAAACTTCTTTCTGATCTGAGCATTCAGCTAACAGAGTTAAACCATACTTTTGATTGAGCAGTTTTGAAACACTCTGTCTGTAGAAAATGCAACTGGACATTCGTAGCACTAAGTGGGTAATAGTGGAAAAAAGAATATGTTCATATATAAACTACACAGAAGCATTGTATGAAACTTCTTTCTGTTCTGTGCATTCAACTAACAGAGTTGAACCTTACTTTTGATTGAGCCGTTCCGAAAGACTCTTTCTGTAGAAACTGCAATTGGACATTCTGAGCGCTAAGAGGCCTATATTGGGAAAAAGAATGTCTACAAATAAAAACTACACAGAAGAATTGTGTGAAACTTCTTTCTGTTCTGTTTGTTCAACCAAAAGAGTTGAACCTTAGTTTTGATTGAGCCATTCTGAAACACTCTTTCTGTAGAAAATGCAAGTGGAGATTCGGAGCGCTAAGAGGGTAATAGTGGAAAAAGGAATGTCTCCAAATATAAACTATACAGAATCATTCTGTGAAACTTCTTTCTGATCTGTGCATTCAGCTAACAGAGTTAAACCATACTTTTGATTGAGCAGATCTGAACACTCTTTCTGTAGAAAATGCAACTGGACATTTGGAGCACTAAGAGAGTAGTAGTGGAAAAAGGAATATATTCAAATATAAACTACACAGAAGCATTCTGTGAAACTTCTTTCTGATCTGAGCATTCAGCTAACAGAGTTAAACCATACTTTTGATTGAGCAGTTTTGAAACACTCTGTCTGTAGAAAATGCAACTGGACATTCGTAGCGCTAAGTGGGTAATAGTGGAAAAAAGAATATGTTCAAATATAAACTACACAGAAGCATTGTATGAAACTTCTTTCTGTTCTGTGCATTCAACTAACAGAGTTGAACCTTACTTTGGATTGAGCCTTTCTGAAACACTATTTCTGTAGAAACTGCAATTGGACATTCTGAGCGCTAAGAGGCCTATATAGGGAAAAATAATATCTTCAAATAAAAACTACACAGAAGCATTGTGTGAAACTTATTTCTGATATGTTCATTAAGCTAACAGAGTTAAACCATACTTTTGATTGTGCAGTTCTGAACACTCTTTCTGTAGAAAATGCAAGTGGACATTCGGAGCGCTAAGAGGGTAATAGTGGAAAAAGGAATATATTCAAATATAAACTACACAGTACCATTCTGTGAAAATACTTTCTGTTCTGTGCATTCAACTAACAGAGTTGAACCTTACTTTTCATTGAGCCGTTCGGAAACACTCTTTCTGTAGAAACTGCAATTGGACATGCTAAGCGCTAAGAGGCCTACATTGGGAAAAAGAATATGTTCAAATAAAAACTACACAGATGCATTCTGTGAAACTTATTTCTGATCTGTAAATTCAGTTAACAGAGAAAAAACATATTTTTGATTGAGCAGTTATGAAACACTCTTTTTGTAGAAAATGCAAGTGGAGATTCGGAGCGCTAAGAGGGTAATAGTGGAAAAAGGAATGTCTTCAAATATAAACTACACAGAATCATTCGGTGAAACTTCTTTCTGATCTGTGCATTCAGCTAACAGAGTTAAACCATACTTTTGATTGAGCAGATCTGAACACTCTTTCTGTAGAAAATGCAACTGGACATTTGGAGCGCTAAGAGCGTAGTAGTGGAAAAAGGAATATATTCAAATATAAACTACACAGAAGCATTCTGTGAAACTTCTTTCTGATCTGAGCATTCAGCTAACAGAGTTAAACCATACTTTTGATTGAGCAGTTTTGAAACACTCTGTCTGTAGAAAATGCAACTGGACATTCGTAGCGCTAAGTGGGTAATAGTGGAAAAAAGAATATGTTCAAATATAAACTACACAGAAGCATTGTATGAAACTTCTTTCTGTTCTGTGCATTCAACTAACAGAGTTGAACCTTACTTTGGATTGAGCCTTTCTGAAACACTCTTTCTGTAGAAACTGCAATTGGACATTCTGAGCGCTAAGAGGCCTATATTGGAAAAATAATATCTTCAAATAAAAACTACACAGAAGCATTGTGGGAAACTTATTTCTGATATGTTCATTAAGCTAACAGAGTTAAACCATACTTTTGATTGCGCAGTTCTGAACACTCTTTCTGTAGAAAATGCAAGTGGACATTCGCAGCGCTAAGAGGGTAATAGTGGAAAAAGTAATATATTCAAATATAAACTACACAGTAGCATTCTGTGAAAATTCTTTCTGTTCTGTGCATTCAACTAACAGAGTTGAACCTTACTTTTGATTGAGCCGTTCTGAAACACTCTTTCTGTAGAAACTGCAACTGGACATGCTAAGCGCTAAGAGGCCTACATTGGGAAAAAGAATATCTTCAAATAAAAACTACACAGATGCATTCTGTGAAACTTATTTCTGATCTGTAAATTCAGTTAACAGAGATAAAACATATTTTTGATTGAGCAGTTATGAAACACTCTTTTTGTAGAAAATGCAAGTGGAGATTCGGAGCGCTAAGTGGGTAATAGTGGAAAAAGGAATGTCTTCAAATATAAACTACACAGAATCATTCGGTGAAACTTCTTTCTGATCTGTGCATTCAGCTAACAGAGTTAAACCATACTTTTGATTGAGCAGATCTGAACAGTCTTTCTGTAGAAAATGCAACTGGACATTTGGAGCGCTAAGAGCGTAGTAGTGGAAAAAGGAATATATTCAAATATAAACTACACAGAAGCATTCTGTGAAACTTCTTTCTGATCTGAGCATTCAGCTAACTGAGTTAAACCACACTTTTGATTGAGCAGTTTTGAAACACTCTGCCTGTAGAAAATGCAACTGGACATTCGTAGCGCTAAGTGGGTAATAGTGGAAAAAAGAATATGTTCAAATATAAACTACACAGAAGCATTGTATGAAACTACTTTCTGTTCTGTGCATTCAACTAACAGAGTTGAACCTTACTTTCGATTGAGCCGTTCTGAAACACTCTTTCTGTAGAAACTGCAATTGGACATTCTGAGCACTAAGAGGCCTATATTGGGAAAAAGAATGTCTACAAATAAAAACTACACAGAAGAATTGTGTGAAACTTCTTTCTGTTCTGTTTGTTCAACTAAAAGAGTTGAATCTTAGTTTTGATTGAGCCATTCTGAAACACTCTTTCTGTAGAAAATGCAAGTGGAGATTCGGAGCGCTAAGAGGGTAATAGTGGAAAAAGGAATGTCTCCAAATATAAACTACACAGAATCATTCTGTGAAACTTCTTTCTGATCTGTGCATTCAGCTAACAGAGTTAAACCATACTTTTGATTGAGCAGATCTGAACACTCTTTCTGTAGAAAATGCAACTGGACATTTGGAGCGCTAAGAGAGTAGTAGTGGAAAAAGGAATATATTCAAAAATAAACTACACAGAAGCATTCTGTGAAACTTCTTTCTGATCTGAGCATTCAGCTAACAGAGTTAAACCATACTTTTGATTGAGCAGTTTTGAAACACTCTGTCTGTAGAAAATGCAACTGGACATTCGTAGCGCTAAGTGGGTAATAGTGGAAAAAAGAATATGTTCAAATATAAACTACACAGAAGCATTGTATGAAACTTCTTTCTGTTCTGTGCATTCAACTAACAGAGTTGAACCTTACTTTGTATTGAGCCTTTCTGAAACACTCTTTCTGTAGAAACTGCAATTGGACATTCTGAGCGCTAAGAGGCCTATATTGGAAAAATAATATCTTCAAATAAAAACTACACAGAAGCATTGTGTGAAACTTATTTCTGATATGTTCATTAAGCTAACAGAGTTAAACCATACTTTTGATTGCGCAGTTCTGAACACTCTTTCTATAGAAAATGCAAGTGGACATTCGCAGCGCTAAGAGGGTAATAGTGGAAAAAGGAATATATTCAAATATAAACTACACAGTAGCATTCTGTGAAAATTCTTTCTGTTCTGTGCATTCAACTAACAGAGTTGAACCTTACTTTGATTGAGCCGTTCTGAAACACTCTTTCTGTAGAAACTGCAAATGGACATGCTAAGCGCTTAGAGGCCTACATTGGGAAAAAGAATATCTTCAAATAAAAACTACACAGATGCATTCTGTGAAACTTATTTCTGATCTGTAAATTCAGTTAACAGAGATAAAACATATTTTTGATTGAGCAGTTATGAAACACTCTTTTTGTAGAAAATGCAAGTGGAGATTCGGAGCGCTAAGAGGGTAATAGTGGAAAAAGGAATGTCTTCAAATATAAACTACACAGAATCATTCGGTGAAACTTCTTTCTGATCTGTGCATTCAGCTAACAGAGTTAAACCATACTTTTGATTGAGCAGATCTGAACAGTCTTTCTGTAGAAAATGCAACTGGACATTTTGAGCGCTAAGAGCGTAGTAGTGGAAAAAGGAATATATTCAAATATAAACTACACAGAAGCATTCTGTGAAACTTCTTTCTGATCTGAGCATTCAGCTAACAGAGTTAAACCACACTTTTGATTGAGCAGTTTTGAAACACTCTGCCTGTAGGAAATGCAACTGGACATTCGTAGCGCTAAGTGGGTAATAGTGGAAAAAAGAATATGTTCAAATATAAACTACACAGAAGCATTGTATGAAACTTCTTTCTGTTCTGTGCATTCAACTAACAGAGTTGAACCTTACTTTGTATTGAGCCTTTCTGAAACACTCTTTCTGTAGAAACTGCAATTGGACATTCTGAGCGCTAAGAGGCCTATATTGGAAAAATAATATCTTCAAATAAAAACTACACAGAAGCATTGTGTGAAACTTATTTCTGATATGTTCATTAAGCTAACAGAGTTAAACCATACTTTTGATTGCGCAGTTCTGAACACTCTTTCTATAGAAAATGCAAGTGGACATTCGCAGCGCTAAGAGGGTAATAGTGGAAAAAGGAATATATTCAAATATAAACTACACAGTAGCATTCTGTGAAAATTCTTTCTGTTCTGTGCATTCAACTAACAGAGTTGAACCTTACTTTGATTGAGCCGTTCTGAAACACTCTTTCTGTAGAAACTGCAACTGGACATGCTAAGCGCTTAGAGGCCTACATTGGGAAAAAGAATATCTTCAAATAAAAACTACACAGATGCATTCTGTGAAACTTATTTCTGATCTGTAAATTCAGTTAACAGAGATAAAACATATTTTTGATTGAGCAGTTATGAAACACTCTTTTTGTAGAAAATGCAAGTGGAGATTCGGAGCGCTAAGAGGCTAATAGTGGAAAAAGGAATGTCTTCAAATATAAACTACACAGAATCATTCGGTGAAACTTCTTTCTGATCTGTGCATTCAGCTAACAGAGTTAAACCATACTTTTGATTGAGCAGATCTGAACAGTCTTTCTGTAGAAAATGCAACTGGACATTTGGAGCGCTAAGAGCGTAGTAGTGGAAAAAGGAATATATTCAAATATAAACTACACAGAAGCATTCTGTGAAACTTCTTTCTGATCTGAGCATTCAGCTAACAGAGTTAAACCACACTTTTGATTGAGCAGTTTTGAAACACTCTGCCTGTAGAAAATGCAACTGGACATTCGTAGCGCTAAGTGGGTAATAGTGGAAAAAAGAATATGTTCAAATATAAACTACACAGAAGCATTGTATGAAACTACTTTCTGTTCTGTGCATTCAACTAACAGAGTTGAACCTTACTTTGGATTGAGCCGTTCTGAAACACTCTTTCTGTAGAAACTGCAATTGGACATTCTGAGCGCTAAGATGCCTATACTGGGAAAATGAATGTCTACAAATAAAAACTACACAGAAGAATTGTGTGAAACTTCTTTCTGTTCTGTTTGTTCAACTAAAAGAGTTGAACCTTAGTTTTGATTGAGCCGCTCTGAAACACTCTTTCTGTAGAAAAAGCAAGTGGAGATTCGGAGCGCTAAGAGGGTAATAGTGGAAAAAGGAATGTCTCCAAATATAAACTACACAGAATCATTCTGTGAAACTTCTTTCTGATCTGTGCATTCAGCTAACAGAGTTAAACCATACTTTTGATTGAGCAGATCTGAACACTCTTTCTGTAGAAAATGCAACTGGACATTTGGAGCGCTAAGAGAGTAGTAGTGGAAAAAGGAATATATTCAAATATAAACTACACAGAAGCATTCTGTGAAACTTCTTTCTGATCTGAGCATTCAGCTAACAGAGTTAAACCATATTTTGATTGAGCAGTTTTGAAACACTCTGTCTGTAGAAAATGCAACTGGACATTCGTAGCGCTAAGTGGGTAATAGTGGAAAAAAGAATATGTTCAAATATAAACTACACAGAATCATTGTATGAAACTTCTTTCTTTTCTGTGCATTCAACTAACAGAGTTGAACCTTACTTTTGATTGAGCCTTTCTGAAACACTCTTTCTGTAGAAACTGCAATTGGACATTCTGAGCGCTAAGAGGCCTCTATTGGGAAAAATAATATCTTCAAATAAAAACTACACAGAAGCATTGTGTGAAACTTATTTCTGATATGTTCATTAAGCTAACAGAGTTAAACAATACTTTTGATTGCGCAGTTCTGAACACTCTTTCTGTAGAAAATGCAAGTGGACATTCGGAGCGCTAAGAGGGTAATAGTGGAAAAAGGAATATATTCAAATAAACTACACAGTAGCATTCTGTGAAAATACTTTCTGTTCTGTGCATTCAACTAACAGAGTTGAACCTTACTTTTGATTGAGCCGTTCTGAAACACTCTTTCTGTAGAAACAGCAATTGGACATGCTAAGCGCTAAGAGGCCTACATTGGGAAAAAGAATATCTTCAAATAAAAACTACACAGATGCATTCTGTGAAACTTATTTCTGATCTGTAAATTCAGTTAACAGAGATAAAACATATTTTTGATTGAGAAGTTATGAAACACTATTTTTGTAGAAAATTCAAGTGGAGATTCGGAGCGCTAAGAGGTTAATAGTGGAAAAAGGAATGTCTTCAAATATAAACTACACAAAATCATTCGGTGAAACTTCTTTCTGATCTGTGCATTCAGCTAACAGAGTTAAACCATACTTTTGATTGAGAAGATCTGAACACTCTTTCTGTAGAAAATGCAACTGGACATTTGGAGCGCTAAGAGCGCAGTAGTGGAAAAAGGAATATATTCAAATATAAACTACACAGAAGCTTCTGTGAAACTTCTTTCTGATCTGAGTATTCAGCTAACAGAGTTAAACCATACTTTTGATTGAGCAGTTTTGAAACATTCTGTCTGTAGAAAATGCAACTGGACATTCGTAGCGCTAAGTGGGTAATAGTGGAAAAAAGAATATGTTCAAATATAAACTACACAGAAGCATTGTATGAAACTTCTTTCTGTTCTGTGCATTCAACTAACAGAGTTGAACCTTACTTTTGATTGAGCCGTTCTGAAACACTCTTTCTGTAGAAACTGCAATTGGACATTCTGAGCGCTAAGAGGCCTATATTGGGAAAAAGAATGTCTACAAATAAAAACTACACAGAAGAATTGTGTGAAACTTCTTTCTGTTCTGTTTGTTCAACTAAAAGAGTTGAACCTTAGTTTTGATTGAGCCGTTCTGAAACACTCTTTCTGTAGAAAATGCAAGTGGAGATTCGGAGCGCTAAGAGGGTAATAGTGGAAAAAGGAATGTCTCCATATTTAAACTACACAGAATCATTCTGTGAAACTTCTTTCTGATCTGTGCATTCAGCTAACAGAGTTAAACCATACTTTTGATTGAGCAGATCTGAACACTCTTTCTGTAGAAAATGCAACTGGACATTTGGAGCGCTAAGAGAGTAGTAGTGGAAAAAGGAATATATTCAAATATAAACTACACAGAAGCATTCTGTGAAACTTCTTTCTGATCTGAGCATTCAGCTAACAGAGTTAAACCATACTTTTGATTGAGCAGTTTTGAAACACTCTGTCTGTAGAAAATGCAACTGGACATTCGTAGCACTAAGTGGGTAATAGTGGAAAAAAGAATATGTTCAAATATAAACTACACAGAAGCATTGTATGAAACTTCTTTCTGTTCTGTGCATTCAACTAACAGAGTTGAACCTTACTTTTGATTGAGCCTTTCTGAAACACTCTTTCTGTAGAAAATGCAATTGGACATTCTGAGCGCTAAGAGGACTCTATTGGGAAAAATAATATCTTCAAATAAAAACTACACAGAAGCATTGTGTGAAACTTATTTCTGATATGTTCATTAAGCTAACAGAGTTAAACCATACTTTTGATTGCGCAGTTCTGAACACTGTTTCTGTAGAAAATGCAAGTGGACATTCGGAGCGCTAAGAGGGTAATAGTGGAAAAAGGAATATATTCAAATATAAACTACACAGTAGCATTCTGTGAAAATTCTTTCTGTTCTGTGCATTCAACTAGCAGAGTTGAACCTTACTTTTGATTGAGCCGTTCTGAAACACTCTTTCTGTAGAAACTGCAATTGGACATGCTAAGCGCTAAGAGGCCTACATTGGGAAAAAGAATATCTTCAAATAAAAACTACACAGATGCATTCTTTGAAACTTATTTCTGAACTGTAAATTCAGTTAACAGAGATAAAACATATTTTTGATTGAGCAGTTATGAAACACTCTTTTTGTAGAAAATGCAAGTGGAGATTCGGAGCGCTAAGAGGGTAATAGTGGAAAAAGGGATGTCTCCAAATATAAACTACACAGAATCATACTGTGAAACTTCTTTCTGATCTGTGCATTCAGCTAACAGAGTTAAACCATACTTTTGATTGAGCAGATCTGAACACTCTTTCTGTAGAAAATGCAACTGGACATTTGGAGCGCTAAGAGAGTAGTAGTGGAAAAAGGAATATATTCAAATATAAACTACACAGAAGCATTCTGTGAAACTTCTTTCTGATCTGAGCATTCAGCTAACAGAGTTAAACCATACTTTTGATTGAGCAGTTTTGAAACACTCTGTCTGTAGAAAATGCAACTGGACATTCGTAGCGCTAAGTGGGTAATAGTGGAAAAAAGAATATGTTCAAATATAAACTACACAGAAGCATTGTATGAAACTTCTTTCTGTTCTGTGCATTCAACTAACAGAGTTGAACCTTACTTTGGATTGAGCCTTTCTGAAACACTCTTTCTGTAGAAACTGCAATTGGACATTCTGAGCGCTAAGAGGCCTCTATTGGGAAAAATAATATCTTCAAATAAAAACTACACAGAAGCATTGTGTGAAACTTATTTCTGATATGTTCATTAAGCTAACAGAGTTAAACCATACTTTTGATTGCGCAGTTCTGAACACTCTTTCTGTAGAAAATGCAAGTGGACATTCGGAGCGCTAAGAGGGTAATAGTGGAAAAAGGAATATATTCAAATATAAACTACACAGTAGCATTCTGTGAAAATTCTTTCTGTTCTGTGCATTCAACAGAGTTGAACCTTACTTTTGATTGAGCCGTTCTGAAACACTCTTTCTGTAGAATCTGCAATTGGACATGCTAAGCGCTAAGAGGCCTACATTGGGAAAAAGAATATCTTCAAATAAAAACTACACAGATGCATTCTGTGAAACTTATTTCTGATCTGTAAATTCAGTTAACAGAGATAAAACATATTTTTGATTGAGCAGTAATGAAACACTCTTTTTGTAGAAAATGCAAGTGGAGATTCGGAGCGCTAAGAGGGTAATAGTGGAAAAAGGAATGCCTTCAAATATAAACTACACAGAATCATTCGGTGAAACTTCTTTCTGATCAGTGCATTCAGCTAACAGAGTTAAACCATACTTTTGATTGAGCAGATCTGAACACACTTTCTGTAGCATATGCAACTGGACATTTGGAGCGCTAAGAGCGTAGTAGTGGAAAAAGGAATATATTCAAATATAAACTACACAGAAGCTTCTGTGAAACTTCTTTCTGATCTGAGTATTCAGCTAACAGAGTTAAACCATACTTTTGATTGAGCAGTTTTGAAACATTCTGTCTGTAGAAAATGCAACTGGACATTCGTAGCGCTAAGTGGGTAATAGTGGAAAAAAGAATATGTTCAAATATAAACTACACAGAAGCATTGTATGAAACTTCTTTCTGTTCTGTGCATTCAACTAACAGAGTTGAACCTTACTTTGGATTGAGCCGTTCTGAAACACTCTTTCTGTAGAAACTGCAATTGGACATTCTGAGCACTAAGAGGCCTATATTGGGAAAAAGAATGTCTACAAATAAAAACTACACAGAAGAATTGTGTGAAACTTCTTTCTGTTCTGTTTGTTCAACTAAAAGAGTTGAATCTTAGTTTTGATTGAGCCATTCTGAAACACTCTTTCTGTAGAAAATGCAAGTGGAGATTCGGAGCGCTAAGAGGGTAATAGTGGAAAAAGGAATGTCTCCAAATATAAACTACACAAAATCATTCTGTGAAACTTCTTTCTGATCTGTGCATTCAGCTAACAGAGTTAAACCATACTTTTGATTGAGCAGATCTGAACACTCTTTCTGTAGAAAATGCAACTGGACATTTGGAGCGCTAAGAGAGTAGTAGTGGAAAAAGGAATATATTCAAAAATAAACTACACAGAAGCATTCTGTGAAACTTCTTTCTGATCTGAGCATTCAGCTAACAGAGTTAAACCATACTTTTGATTGAGCAGTTTTGAAACACTCTGTCTGTAGAAAATGCAACTGGACATTCGTAGCGCTAAGTGGGTAATAGTGGAAAAAAGAATATGTTCAAATATAAACTACACAGAAGCATTGTATGAAACTTCTTTCTGTTCTGTGCATTCAACTAACAGAGTTGAACCTTACTTTGTATTGAGCCTTTCTGAAACACTCTTTCTGTAGAAACTGCAATTGGACATTCTGAGCGCTAAGAGGCCTATATTGGAAAAATAATATCTTCAAATAAAAACTACACAGAAGCATTGTGTGAAACTTATTTCTGATATGTTCATTAAGCTAACAGAGTTAAACCATACTTTTGATTGCGCAGTTCTGAACACTCTTTCTATAGAAAATGCAAGTGGACATTCGCAGCGCTAAGAGGGTAATAGTGGAAAAAGGAATATATTCAAATATAAACTACACAGTAGCATTCTGTGAAAATTCTTTCTGTTCTGTGCATTCAACTAACAGAGTTGAACCTTACTTTGATTGAGCCGTTCTGAAACACTCTTTCTGTAGAAACTGCAACTGGACATGCTAAGCGCTTAGAGGCCTACATTGGGAAAAAGAATATCTTCAAATAAAAACTACACAGATGCATTCTGTGAAACTTATTTCTGATCTGTAAATTCAGTTAACAGAGATAAAACATATTTTTGATTGAGCAGTTATGAAACACTCTTTTTGTAGAAAATGCAAGTGGAGATTCGGAGCGCTAAGAGGGTAATAGTGGAAAAAGGAATGTCTTCAAATATAAACTACACAGAATCATTCGGTGAAACTTCTTTCTGATCTGTGCATTCAGCTAACAGAGTTAAACCATACTTTTGATTGAGCAGATCTGAACAGTCTTTCTGTAGAAAATGCAACTGGACATTTGGAGCGCTAAGAGCGTAGTAGTGGAAAAAGGAATATATTCAAATATAAACTACACAGAAGCATTCTGTGAAACTTCTTTCTGATCTGAGCATTCAGCTAACAGAGTTAAACCACACTTTTGATTGAGCAGTTTTGAAACACTCTGCCTGTAGAAAATGCAACTGGACATTCGTAGCGCTAAGTGGGTAATAGTGGAAAAAAGAATATGTTCAAATATAAACTACACAGAAGCATTGTATGAAACTACTTTCTGTTCTGTGCATTCAACTAACAGAGTTGAACCTTACTTTGGATTGAGCCGTTCTGAAACACTCTTTCTGTAGAAACTGCAATTGGACATTCTGAGCGCTAAGATGCCTATACTGGGAAAATGAATGTCTACAAATAAAAACTACACAGAAGAATTGTGTGAAACTTCTTTCTGTTCTGTTTGTTCAACTAAAAGAGTTGAACCTTAGTTTTGATTGAGCCGCTCTGAAACACTCTTTCTGTAGAAAAAGCAAGTGGAGATTCGGAGCGCTAAGAGGGTAATAGTGGAAAAAGGAATGTCTCCAAATATAAACTACACAGAATCATTCTGTGAAACTTCTTTCTGATCTGTGCATTCAGCTAACAGAGTTAAACCATACTTTTGATTGAGCAGATCTGAACACTCTTTCTGTAGAAAATGCAACTGGACATTTGGAGCGCTAAGAGAGTAGTAGTGGAAAAAGGAATATATTCAAATATAAACTACACAGAAGCATTCTGTGAAACTTCTTTCTGATCTGAGCATTCAGCTAACAGAGTTAAACCATATTTTGATTGAGCAGTTTTGAAACACTCTGTCTGTAGAAAATGCAACTGGACATTCGTAGCGCTAAGTGGGTAATAGTGGAAAAAAGAATATGTTCAAATATAAACTACACAGAATCATTGTATGAAACTTCTTTCTTTTCTGTGCATTCAACTAACAGAGTTGAACCTTACTTTTGATTGAGCCTTTCTGAAACACTCTTTCTGTAGAAACTGCAATTGGACATTCTGAGCGCTAAGAGGCCTCTATTGGGAAAAATAATATCTTCAAATAAAAACTACACAGAAGCATTGTGTGAAACTTATTTCTGATATGTTCATTAAGCTAACAGAGTTAAACAATACTTTTGATTGCGCAGTTCTGAACACTCTTTCTGTAGAAAATGCAAGTGGACATTCGGAGCGCTAAGAGGGTAATAGTGGAAAAAGGAATATATTCAAATAAACTACACAGTAGCATTCTGTGAAAATACTTTCTGTTCTGTGCATTCAACTAACAGAGTTGAACCTTACTTTTGATTGAGCCGTTCTGAAACACTCTTTCTGTAGAAACAGCAATTGGACATGCTAAGCGCTAAGAGGCCTACATTGGGAAAAAGAATATCTTCAAATAAAAACTACACAGATGCATTCTGTGAAACTTATTTCTGATCTGTAAATTCAGTTAACAGAGATAAAACATATTTTTGATTGAGAAGTTATGAAACACTATTTTTGTAGAAAATTCAAGTGGAGATTCGGAGCGCTAAGAGGTTAATAGTGGAAAAAGGAATGTCTTCAAATATAAACTACACAAAATCATTCGGTGAAACTTCTTTCTGATCTGTGCATTCAGCTAACAGAGTTAAACCATACTTTTGATTGAGAAGATCTGAACACTCTTTCTGTAGAAAATGCAACTGGACATTTGGAGCGCTAAGAGCGCAGTAGTGGAAAAAGGAATATATTCAAATATAAACTACACAGAAACTTCTGTGAAACTTCTTTCTGATCTGAGTATTCAGCTAACAGAGTTAAACCATACTTTTGATTGAGCAGTTTTGAAACATTCTGTCTGTAGAAAATGCAACTGGACATTCGTAGCGCTAAGTGGGTAATAGTGGAAAAAAGAATATGTTCAAATATAAACTACACAGAAGCATTGTATGAAACTTCTTTCTGTTCTGTGCATTCAACTAACAGAGTTGAACCTTACTTTTGATTGAGCCGTTCTGAAACACTCTTTCTGTAGAAACTGCAATTGGACATTCTGAGCGCTAAGAGGCCTATATTGGGAAAAAGAATGTCTACAAATAAAAACTACACAGAAGAATTGTGTGAAACTTCTTTCTGTTCTGTTTGTTCAACTAAAAGAGTTGAACCTTAGTTTTGATTGAGCCGTTCTGAAACACTCTTTCTGTAGAAAATGCAAGTGGAGATTCGGAGCGCTAAGAGGGTAATAGTGGAAAAAGGAATGTCTCCATATTTAAACTACACAGAATCATTCTGTGAAACTTCTTTCTGATCTGTGCATTCAGCTAACAGAGTTAAACCATACTTTTGATTGAGCAGATCTGAACACTCTTTCTGTAGAAAATGCAACTGGACATTTGGAGCGCTAAGAGAGTAGTAGTGGAAAAAGGAATATATTCAAATATAAACTACACAGAAGCATTCTGTGAAACTTCTTTCTGATCTGAGCATTCAGCTAACAGAGTTAAACCATACTTTTGATTGAGCAGTTTTGAAACACTCTGTCTGTAGAAAATGCAACTGGACATTCGTAGCACTAAGTGGGTAATAGTGGAAAAAAGAATATGTTCAAATATAAACTACACAGAAGCATTGTATGAAACTTCTTTCTGTTCTGTGCATTCAACTAACAGAGTTGAACCTTACTTTTGATTGAGCCTTTCTGAAACACTCTTTCTGTAGAAAATGCAATTGGACATTCTGAGCGCTAAGAGGACTCTATTGGGAAAAATAATATCTTCAAATAAAAACTACACAGAAGCATTGTGTGAAACTTATTTCTGATATGTTCATTAAGCTAACAGAGTTAAACCATACTTTTGATTGCGCAGTTCTGAACACTGTTTCTGTAGAAAATGCAAGTGGACATTCGGAGCGCTAAGAGGGTAATAGTGGAAAAAGGAATATATTCAAATATAAACTACACAGTAGCATTCTGTGAAAATTCTTTCTGTTCTGTGCATTCAACTAGCAGAGTTGAACCTTACTTTTGATTGAGCCGTTCTGAAACACTCTTTCTGTAGAAACTGCAATTGGACATGCTAAGCGCTAAGAGGCCTACATTGGGAAAAAGAATATCTTCAAATAAAAACTACACAGATGCATTCTTTGAAACTTATTTCTGAACTGTAAATTCAGTTAACAGAGATAAAACATATTTTTGATTGAGCAGTTATGAAACACTCTTTTTGTAGAAAATGCAAGTGGAGATTCGGAGCGCTAAGAGGGTAATAGTGGAAAAAGGGATGTCTCCAAATATAAACTACACAGAATCATACTGTGAAACTTCTTTCTGATCTGTGCATTCAGCTAACAGAGTTAAACCATACTTTTGATTGAGCAGATCTGAACACTCTTTCTGTAGAAAATGCAACTGGACATTTGGAGCGCTAAGAGAGTAGTAGTGGAAAAAGGAATATATTCAAATATAAACTACACAGAAGCATTCTGTGAAACTTCTTTCTGATCTGAGCATTCAGCTAACAGAGTTAAACCATACTTTTGATTGAGCAGTTTTGAAACACTCTGTCTGTAGAAAATGCAACTGGACATTCGTAGCGCTAAGTGGGTAATAGAGGAAAAAAGAATATGTTCAAATATAAACTACACAGAAGCATTGTATGAAACTTCTTTCTGTTCTGTGCATTCAACTAACAGAGTTGAACCTTACTTTGGATTGAGCCTTTCTGAAACACTCTTTCTGTAGAAACTGCAATTGGACATTCTGAGCGCTAAGAGGCCTCTATTGGGAAAAATAATATCTTCAAATAAAAACTACACAGAAGCATTGTGTGAAACTTATTTCTGATATGTTCATTAAGCTAACAGAGTTAAACCATACTTTTGATTGCGCAGTTCTGAACACTCTTTCTGTAGAAAATGCAAGTGGACATTCGGAGCGCTAAGAGGGTAATAGTGGAAAAAGGAATATATTCAAATATAAACTACACAGTAGCATTCTGTGAAAATTCTTTCTGTTCTGTGCATTCAACAGAGTTGAACCTTACTTTTGATTGAGCCGTTCTGAAACACTCTTTCTGTAGAATCTGCAATTGGACATGCTAAGCGCTAAGAGGCCTACATTGGGAAAAAGAATATCTTCAAATAAAAACTACACAGATGCATTCTGTGAAACTTATTTCTGATCTGTAAATTCAGTTAACAGAGATAAAACATATTTTTGATTGAGCAGTAATGAAACACTCTTTTTGTAGAAAATGCAAGTGGAGATTCGGAGCGCTAAGAGGGTAATAGTGGTAAAAGGAATGCCTTCAAATATAAACTACACAGAATCATTCGGTGAAACTTCTTTCTGATCAGTGCATTCAGCTAACAGAGTTAAACCATACTTTTGATTGAGCAGATCTGAACACACTTTCTGTAGCATATGCAACTGGACATTTGGAGCGCTAAGAGCGTAGTAGTGGAAAAAGGAATATATTCAAATATAAACTACACAGAAGCTTCTGTGAAACTTCTTTCTGATCTGAGTATTCAGCTAACAGAGTTAAACCATACTTTTGATTGAGCAGTTTTGAAACATTCTGTCTGTAGAAAATGCAACTGGACATTCGTAGCGCTAAGTGGGTAATAGTGGAAAAAAGAATATGTTCAAATATAAACTACACAGAAGCATTGTATGAAACTTCTTTCTGTTCTGTGCATTCAACTAACAGAGTTGAACCTTACTTTTGATTGAGCCGTTCTGAAACACTCTTTCTGTAGAAACTGCAATTGGACATTCTGAGCGCTAAGAGGCCTATATTGGGAAAAAGAATGTCTACAAATAAAAACTACACAGAAGAATTGTGTGAAACTTCTTTCTGTTCTGTTTGTTCAACTAAAAGAGTTGAACCTTAGTTTTGATAGAGCCGTTCTGAAACACTCTTTCTGTAGAAAATGCAAGTGGAGATTCGGAGCGCTAAGAGGGTAATAGTGGAAAAAGGAATGTCTCCAAATTTAAACTACACAGAATCATTCTGTGAAACTTCTTTCTGATCTGTGCATTCAGCTAACAGAGTTAAACCATACTTTTGATTGAGCAGATCTGAACACTCTTTCTGTAGAAAATGCAACTGGACATTTGGAGCGCTAAGAGAGTAGTAGTGGAAAAAGGAATATATTCAAATATAAACTACACAGAAGCATTCTGTGAAACTTCTTTCTGATCTGAGCATTCAGCTAACAGAGTTAAACCATACTTTTGATTGAGCAGTTTTGAAACACTCTGTCTGTAGAAAATGCAACTGGACATTCGTAGCACTAAGTGGGTAATAGTGGAAAAAAGAATATGTTCAAATATAAACTACACAGAAGCATTGTATGAAACTCCTTTCTGTTCTGTGCATTCAACTAACAGAGTTGAACCTTACTTTGGATTGAGCCTTTCTGAAACACTCTTTCTGTAGAAACTGCAATTGGACATTCTGAGCGCTAAGAGGCCTCTATTGGGAAAAATAATATCTTCAAATAAAAACTACACAGAAGCATTGTGTGAAACTTATTTCTGATATGTTCATTAAGCTAACAGAGTTAAACCATACTTTTGATTGCGCAGTTCTGAACACTCTTTCTGTAGAAAATGCAAGTGGACATTCGCAGCGCTAAGAGGGTAATAGTGGAAAAAGGAATATATTCAAATATAAACTACACAGTAGCATTCTGTGAAAATTCTTTCTGTTCTGTGCATTCAACTAACAGAGTTGAACCTTACTTTTGATTGAGCCGTTCTGAAACACTCTTTCTGTAGAAACTGCAATTGGACATGCTAAGCGCTAAGAGGCCTACATTGGGAAAAAGAATATCTTCAAATAAAAACTACACAGATGCATTCTGTGAAACTTATTTCTGAACTGTAAATTCAGTTAACAGAGATAAAACATATTTTTGATTGAGCAGTTATGAAACACTCTTTTTGTAGAAAATGCAAGTGGAGATTCGGAGCGCTAAGAGGGTAATAGTGGAAAAAGGGATGTCTTCAAATATAAACTACACAGAATCATTCGGTGAAACTTCTTTCTGATCTGTGCATTCAGCTAACAGAGTTAAACCATACTTTTGATTGAGCAGATCTGAACACTCTTTCTGTAGAAAATGCAACTGGACATTTGGAGCGCTAAGAGCGTAGTAGTGGAAAAAGGAATATATTCAAATATAAACTACACAGAAGCATTCTGTGAAACTTCTTTCTGATCTGAGCATTCAGCTAACAGAGTTAAACCATACTTTTGATTGAGCAGTTTTGAAACACTCTGTCTGTAGAAAATGCAACTGGACATTCGTAGCGCTAAGTGGGTAATAGTGGAAAAAAGAATATGTTCAAATATAAACTACACAGAAGCATTGTATGAAACTTCTTTCTGTTCTGTGCATTCAACTAACAGAGTTGAACCTTACTTTGGATTGAGCCGTTCTGAAACACTCTTTCTGTAGAAACTGCAATTGGACATTCTGAGCGCTAAGAGGCCTATAATGGGAAAAAGAATGTCTACAAATAAAAACTACACAGAAGAATTGTGTGAAACTTCTTTCTGTTCTGTTTGTTCAACTAAAAGAGTTGAACCTTACTTTTGATTGAGCCGTTCTGAAACACTCTTTCTGTAGAAACTGCAATTGGACATGCTAAGCGCTAGGAGGCCTACATTGGGAAAAAGAATGTCTTCAAATAAAAACTACACAGATGCATTCTGTGAAACTTATTTCTGATCTGTAAATTCAGTTAACAGAGATAAAACATATTTTTGATTGAGCAGTTATGAAACACTCTTTTTGTAGAAAATGCAAGTGGAGATTCGGAGCGCTAAGAGGGTAATAGTGGAAAAAGGAATGTCTTCAAATATAAACTACACAGAATCATTCGGTGAAACTTCTTTCTGATCTGTGCATTCAGCTAACAGAGTTAAACCATACTTTTGATTGAGCAGATCTGAACACTCTTTCTGTAGAAAATGCAACTGGACATTTGGAGCGCTAAGAACGTAGTAGTGGAAAAAGGAATATATTCAAATATAAACTACACAGAAGCATTCTGTGAAACTTCTTTCTGATCTGAGCATTCAGCTAACAGAGTTAAACCATACTTTTGATTGAGCAGTTTTGAAACACTCTGTCTGTAGAAAATGCAACTGGACATTCGTAGCGCTAAGTGGGTAATAGTGGAAAAAATAATATGTTCAAATATAAACTACACAGAAGCATTGTATGAAACTTCTTTCTGTTCTGTGCATTCAACTAACAGAGTTGAACCTTACTTTGGATTGAGCCGTTCTGAAACACTCTTTCTGTAGAAACTGCAATTGGACATTCTGAGCGCTAAGAGGCCTATATTGGGAAAAAGAATGTCTACAAATAAAAACTACACAGAAGAATTGTGTGAAACTTCTTTCTGTTCTGTTTGTTCAACTAAAAGAGTTGAACCTTAGTTTTGATTGAGCCGTTCTGAAACACTCTTTCTGTAGAAAATGCAAGTGGAGATTCGGAGCGCTAACAGGGTAATAGTGGAAAAAGGAATGTCTCCAAATATAAACTACACAGAATCATTCTGTGAAACTTCTTTCTGATCTGTGCATTCAGCTAACAGAGTTAAACCATACTTTTGATTGAGCAGATCTGAACTCTCTTTCTGTAGAAAATGCAACTGGACATTTGGAGCGCTAAGAGAGTAGTAGTGGAAAAAGGAATATATTCAAATATAAACTACACAGAAGCATTCTGTGAAACTTCTTTCTGATCTGAACATTCAGCTAACAGAGTTAAACCATACTTTTGATTGAGCAGTTTTGAAACACTCTCTCTGTAGAAAATGCAACTGGACATTCGTAGCGCTAAGTGGGTAATAGTGGAAAAAGAATATGTTCAAATATAAACTACAGAGAATCATTGTATGAAACTTCTTTCTGTTCTGTGCATTCAACTAACAGAGTTGAACCTTACTTTGGATTGAGCCTTTCTGAAACACTCTTTCTGTAGAAACTGCAATTGGACATTCTGAGCGCTAAGAGGCCTATATTGGGAAAAATAATATCTTCAAATAAAAACTACACAGAAGCATTGTGTGAAACTTATTTCTGATATGTTCATTAAGCTAACAGAGTTAAACCATACTTTTGATTGCGCAGTTCTGAACACTCTTTCTGTAGAAAATGCAAGTGGACATTCGGAGCGCTAAGAGGGTAATAGTGGAAAAAGGAATATATTCAAATATAAACTACACAGTAGCATTCTGTGAAAATTCTTTCTGTTCTGTGCATTCAACTAGCAGAGTTGAACCTTACTTTTGATTGAGCCGTTCTGAAACACTCTTTCTGAAGAAACTGCAATTGGACATGCTAAGCGCTAAGAGGCCTACATTGGGAAAAAGAATATCTTCAAATAAAAACTACACAGATGCATTCTGTGAAACTTATTTCTGAACTGTAAATTCAGTTAACAGAGATAAAACATATTTTTGATTGAGCAGTTATGAAACACTCTTTTTGTAGAAAATGCAAGTGGAGATTCGGAGCGCTAAGTGGGTAATAGTGGAAAAAGGGATGTCTTCAAATATAAACTACACAGAATCATTCGGTGAAACTTCTTTCTGATCTGTGCATTCAGCTAACAGAGTTAAACCATACTTTTGATTGAGCAGATCTGAACACTCTTTCTGTAGAAAATGCAACTGGACATTTGGAGCGCTAAGAGCGTAGTAGTGGAAAAAGGAATATATTCAAATATAAACTACACAGAAGCATTCTGTGAAACTTCTTTCTGATCTGAGCATTCAGCTAACAGAGTTAAACCATACTTTTGATTGAGCAGTTTTGAAACACTCTGTCTGTAGAAAATGCAACTGGACATTCGTAGCGCTAAGTGGGTAATAGTGGAAAAAAAATATGTTCAAATATAAACTACACAGAAGCATTGTATGAAACTTCTTTCTGTTCTGTGCATTCAACTAACAGAGTTGAACCTTACTTTGGATTGAGCCGTTCTGAAACACTCTTTCTGTAGAAACTGCAAATGGACATTCTGAGCGCTAAGAGGCCTATATTGGGAAAAAGAATGTCTACAAATAAAAACTACACAGAAGAATTGTGTGAAACTTCTTTCTGTTCTGTTTGTTCAACTAAAAGAGTTGAACCTTACTTTTGATTGAGCCGTTCTGAAACACTCTTTCTGTAGAAACTGCAATTGGACATGCTAAGCGCTAGGAGGCCTACATTGGGAAAAAGAATGTCTTCAAGTAAAAACTACACAGATGCATTCTGTGAAACTTATTTCTGATCTGTAAATTCAGTTAACAGAGATAAAACATATTTTTGATTGAGCAGTTATGAAACACTCTTTTTGTAGAAAATGCAAGTGGAGATTCGGAGCGCTAAGAGGGTAATAGTGGAAAAAGGAATGTCTTCAAATATAAACTACAGAGAATCATTCGGTGAAACTCCTTTCTGATCTGTGCATTCAGCTAACAGAGTTAAACCATACTTTTGATTGAGCAGATCTGAACACTCTTTCTGTAGAAAATGCAACTGGACATTTGGAGCGCTAAGAGCGTAGTAGTGGAAAAAGGAATATATGCAAATATAAACTACACAGAAGCATTCTGTGAAACTTCTTTCTGATCTGAGCATTCAGCTAACAGAGTTAAACCATACTTTTGATTGAGCAGTTTTGAAACACTCTGTCTGTAGAAAATGCAACTGGACATTCGTAGCGCTAAGTGGGTAATAGTGGAAAAAAGAATATGTTCAAATATAAACTACACAGAAGCATTGTATGAAACTTCTTTCTGTTCTGTGCATTCAACTAACAGAGTTGAACCTTACTTTGGATTGAGCCGTTCTGAAACACTCTTTCTGTAGAAACTGCAATTGGACATTCTGAGCGCTAAGAGGCCTATATTGGGAAAAAGAATGTCTACAAATAAAAACTACACAGAAGAATTGTGTGAAACTTCTTTCTGTTCTGTTTGTTCAACTAAAAGAGTTGAACCTTAGTTTTGATTGAGCCGTTCTGAAACACTCTTTCTGTAGAAAATGCAAGTGGAGATTCGGAGCGCTAACAGGGTAATAGTGGAAAAAGGAATGTCTCCAAATATAAACTACACAGAATCATTCTGTGAAACTTCTTTCTGTTCTGTGCATTCAACTAACAGAGTTGAACCTTACTTTGGATTGAGCCTTTCTGAAACACTCTTCCTGTAGAAACTGCAATTGGACATTCTGAGCGCTAAGAGGCCTATATTGGGAAAAATAATATCTTCAAATAAAAACTACACAGAAGCATTGTGTGAAACTTATTTCTGATATGTTCATTAAGCTAACAGAGTTAAACCATACTTTTGATTGCGCAGTTCTGAACACTCTTTCTGTAGAAAATGCAAGTGGACATTCGGAGCGCTAAGAGGGTAATAGTGGAAAAAGGAATATATTCAAATATAAACTACACAGTAGCATTCTGTGAAAATTCTTTCTGTTCTGTGCATTCAACTAGCAGAGTTGAACCTTACTTTTGATTGAGCCGTTCTGAAACACTCTTTCTGAAGAAACTGCAATTGGACATGCTAAGCGCTAAGAGGCCTACATTGGGAAAAAGAATATCTTCAAATAAAAACTACACAGATGCATTCTGTGAAACTTATTTCTGAACTGTAAATTCAGTTAACAGAGATAAAACATATTTTTGATTGAGCAGTTATGAAACACTCTTTTTGTAGAAAATGCAAGTGGAGATTCGGAGCGCTAAGAGGGTAATAGTGGAAAAAGGGATGTCTTCAAATATAAACTACACAGAATCATTCGGTGAAACTTCTTTCTGATCTGTGCATTCAGCTAACAGAGTTAAACCATACTTTTGATTGAGCAGATCTGAACACTCTTTCTGTAGAAAATGCAACTGGACATTTGGAGCGCTAAGAGCGTAGTAGTGGAAAAAGGAATATATTCAAATATAAACTACACAGAAGCATTCTGTGAAACTTCTTTCTGATCTGAGCATTCAGCTAACAGAGTTAAACCATACTTTTGATTGAGCAGTTTTGAAACACTCTGTCTGTAGAAAATGCAACTGGACATTCGTAGCGCTAAGTGGGTAATAGTGGAAAAAAGAATATGTTCAAATATAAACTACACAGAAGCATTGTATGAAACTTCTTTCTGTTCTGTGCATTCAACTAACAGAGTTGAACCTTACTTTGGATTGAGCCATTCTGAAACACTCTTTCTGTAGAAACTGCAATTGGACATTCTGAGCGCTAAGAGGCCTATATTGGGAAAAAGAATGTCTACAAATAAAAACTACACAGAAGAATTGTGTGAAACTTCTTTCTGTTCTGTTTGTTCAACTAAAAGAGTTGAACCTTACTTTTGATTGAGCCGTTCTGAAACACTCTTTCTGTAGAAACTGCAATTGGACATGCTAAGCGCTAGGAGGCCTACATTGCGAAAAAGAATGTCTTCAAATAAAAACTACACAGATGCATTCTGTGAAACTTATTTCTGATCTGTAAATTCAGTTAACAGAGATAAAACATATTTTTGATTGAGCAGTTATGAAACACTCTTTTTGTAGAAAATGCAAGTGGAGATTCGGAGCGCTAAGAGGGTAATAGTGGAAAAAGGAATGTCTTCAAATATAAACTACACAGAATCATTCGGTGAAACTTCTTTCTGATCTGTGCATTCAGCTAACAGAGTTAAACCATACTTTTCATTGAGCAGATCTGAACACTCTTTCTGTAGAAAATGCAACTGGACATTTGGAGCGCTAAGAGCGTAGTAGTGGAAAAAGGAATATATTCAAATATAAACTACACAGAAACATTCTGTGAAACTTCTTTCTGATCTGAGCATTCAGCTAACAGAGTTAAACCATACTTTTGATTGAGCAGTTTTGAAACACTCTGTCTGTAGAAAATGCAACTGGACATTCGTAGCGCTAAGTGGGTAATAGTGGAAAAAAGAATATGTTCAAATATAAACTACACAGAAGCATTGTATGAAACTTCTTTCTGTTCTGTGCATTCAACTAACAGAGTTGAACCTTACTTTGGATTGAGCCGTTCTGAAACACTCTTTCTGTAGAAACTGCAATTGGACATTCTGAGCGCTAAGAGGCCTATATTGGGAAAAAGAATGTCTACAAATAAAAACTACACAGAAGAATTGTGTGAAACTTCTTTCTGTTCTGTTTGTTCAACTAAAAGAGTTGAACCTTACTTTTGATTGAGCCGTTCTGAAACACTCTTTCTGTAGAAACTGCAATTGGACATGCTAAGCGCTAGGAGGCCTACATTGGGAAAAAGAATGTCTTCAAATAAAAACTACACAGATGCATTCTGTGAAACTTATTTCTGATCTGTAAATTCAGTTAACAGAGATAAAACATATTTTTGATTGAGAAGTTATGAAACACTCTTTTTGTAGAAAATGCAAGTGGAGATTCGGAGCGCTAAGAGGGTAATAGTGGAAAAAGGGATGTCTTCAAATATAAACTACACAGAATCATTCGGTGAAACTTCTTTCTGATCTGTGCATTCAGCTAACAGAGTTAAACCATACTTTTGATTGAGAAGATCTGAACACTCTTTCTGTAGAAAATGCAACTGGACATTTGGAGCGCTAAGAGCGTAGTAGTGGAAAAAGGAATATATTCAAATATAAACTACACAGAAGCATTCTGTGAAACTTCTTTCTGATCTGAGCATTCAGCTAACAGAGTTAAACCATACTTTTGATTGAGCAGTTTTGAAACACTCTGTCTGTAGAAAATGCAACTGGACATTCGTAGCGCTAAGTGGGTAATAGTGGAAAAAAGAATATGTTCAAATATAAACTACACAGAAGCATTGTATGAAACTTCTTTCTGTTCTGTGCATTCAACTAACAGAGTTGAACCTTACTTTGGATTGAGCCGTTCTGAAACACTCTTTCTGTAGAAACTGCAATTGGACATTCTGAGCGCTAAGAGGCCTATATTGGGAAAAAGAATGTCTACAAATAAAAACTACACAGAAGAATTGTGTGAAACTTCTTTCTGTTCTGTTTGTTCAACTAAAAGAGTTGAACCTTAGTTTTGATTGAGCCGTTCTGAAACACTCTTTCTGTAGAAAATGCAAGTGGAGATTCGGAGCGCTAACAGGGTAATAGTGGAAAAAGGAATGTCTCCAAATATAAACTACACAGAATCATTCTGTGAAACTTCTTTCTGATCTGTGCATTCAGCTAACAGAGTTAAACCATACTTTTGATTGAGCAGATCTGAACTCTCTTTCTGTAGAAAATGCAACTGGACATTTGGAGCGCTAAGAGAGTAGTAGTGGAAAAAGGAATATATTAAAATATAAACTACACAGAAGCATTCTGTGAAACTTCTTTCTGATCTGAGCATTCAGCTAACAGAGTTAAACCATACTTTTGATTGAGCAGTTTTGAAACACTCTGTCTGTAGAAAATGCAACTGGACATTCGTAGCGCTAAGTGGGTAATAGTGGAAAAAAGAATATGTTCAAATATAAACTACACAGAATCATTGTATGAAACTTCTTTCTGTTCTGTGCATTCAACTAACAGAGTTGAACCTTACTTTGGATTGAGCCTTTCTGAAACACTCTTTCTGTAGAAACTGCAATTGGACATTCTGAGCGCTAAGAGGCCTATATTGGGAAAAATAATATCTTCAAATAAAAACTACACAGAAGCATTGTGTGAAACTTATTTCTGATATGTTCATTAAGCTAACAGAGTTAAACCATACTTTTGATTGCGCAGTTCTGAGCACTCTTTCTGTAGAAAATGCAAGTGGACATTCGGAGCGCTAAG
Source organism: Symphalangus syndactylus (assembly GCF_028878055.3). Taxonomy (NCBI): domain Eukaryota; kingdom Metazoa; phylum Chordata; class Mammalia; order Primates; family Hylobatidae; genus Symphalangus; species Symphalangus syndactylus. The sequence continues at coordinate 135,886,549 of NC_072433.2, read as the reverse complement.
AGGGTAATAGTGGAAAAAGGAATATATTCAAATATAAACTACACAGTAGCATTCTGTGAAAATTCTTTCTGTTCTGTGCATTCAACTAGCAGAGTTGAACCTTACTTTTGATTGAGCCGTTCTGAAACACTCTTTCTGAAGAAACTGCAATTGGACATGCTAAGCGCTAAGAGGCCTACATTGGGAAAAAGAATATCTTCAAATAAAAACTACACAGATGCATTCTGTGAAACTTATTTCTGAACTGTAAATTCAGTTAACAGAGATAAAACATATTTTTGATTGAGCAGTTATGAAACACTCTTTTTGTAGAAAATGCAAGTGGAGATTCGGAGCGCTAAGAGGGTAATAGTGGAAAAAGGGATGTCTTCAAATATAAACTACACAGAATCATTCGGTGAAACTTCTTTCTGATCTGTGCATTCAGCTAACAGAGTTAAACCATACTTTTGATTGAGCAGATCTGAACACTCTTTCTGTAGAAAATGCAACTGGACATTTGGAGCGCTAAGAGCGTAGTAGTGGAAAAAGGAATATATTCAAATATAAACTACACAGAAGCATTCTGTGAAACTTCTTTCTGATCTGAGCATTCAGCTAACAGAGTTAAACCATACTTTTGATTGAGCAGTTTTGAAACACTCTGTCTGTAGAAAATGCAACTGGACATTCGTAGCGCTAAGTGGGTAATAGTGGAAAAAAGAATATGTTCAAATATCAACTACACAGAAGCATTGTATGAAACATCTTTCTCTTCTGTGCATTCAACTAACAGAGTTGAACCTTACTTTGGATTGAGCCGTTCTGAAACACTCTTTCTGTAGAAACTGCAATTGGACATTCTGAGCGCTAAGAGGCCTATATTGGGAAAAAGAATGTCTACAAATAAAAACTACACAGAAGAATTGTGTGAAACTTCTTTCTGTTCTGTTTGTTCAACTAAAAGAGTTGAACCTTACTTTTGATTGAGCCGTTCTGAAACACTCTTTCTGTAGAAACTGCAATTGGACATGCTAAGCGCTAGGAGGCCTACATTGGGAAAAAGATTGTCTTCAAATAAAAACTACACAGATGCATTCTGTGAAACTTATTTCTGATCTGTAAATTCAGTTAACAGAGATAAAACATATTTTTGATTGAGCAGTTATGAAACACTCTTTTTGTAGAAAATGCAAGTGGAGATTCGGAGCGCTAAGAGGGTAATAGTGGAAAAAGGAATGTCTTCAAATATAAACTACACAGAATCATTCGGTGAAACTTCTTTCTGATCTGTGCATTCAGCTAACAGAGTTAAACCATACTTTTGATTGAGCAGATCTGAACACTCTTTCTGTAGAAAATGCAACTGGACATTTGGAGCGCTAAGAGCGAAGTAGTGGAAAAAGGAATATATTCAAATATAAACTACACAGAAGCATTCTGTGAAACTTCTTTCTGATCTGAGCATTCAGCTAACAGAGTTAAACCATACTTTTGATTGAGCAGTTTTGAAAAACTCTGTCTATAGAAAATGCAACTGGACATTCGTAGCGCTAAGTGGGTAATAGTGGAAAAAAGAATATGTTCAAATATAAACTACACAGAAGCATTGTATGAAAGTTCTTTCTGTTCTGTGCATTCAACTAACAGAGTTGAACCTTACTTTCGATTGAGCCTTTCTGAAACACTCTTTCTGTAGAAACTGCAATTGGACATTCTGAGCGCTAAGAGGCCTATATTGGGAAAAATAATATCTTCAAATAAAAACTACACAGAAGCATTGTGTGAAACTTATTTCTGATATGTTCATTAAGCTAACAGAGTTAAACCATACTTTTGATTGCGCAGTTCTGAACACTCTTTCTGTAGAAAATGCAAGTGGACATTCGGAGCGCTAAGACGGTAATAGTGGAAAAAGGAATATATTCAAATATAAACTACACAGTAGAATTCTGTGAAAATTCTTTCTGTTCTGTGCATTCAACTAACAGAGTTGAACCTTACTTTTTTTTTTTTTTTTTTTTTTTTTTTTTTTTTTTTTTTTTTTTTTTTATTATACTTTAGGGTTTTAGGGTACATGTGCACAATGTGCAGGTTTGTTACATATGTATCCATGTGCCATGTTGATTTCCTGCACCCATTAATTCGTCATTTAGCATTAGGTGTATCTCCTAATGCTGTCCCTCCCCCCTCCCCCCACCCCACAACAGTCCCCGGAGCGTGATGTTCCTCTTCCTGTGTCCATGAGTTCTCATTGTTCAATTCCCACCTATGAGTGAGAACATGCGGTGTTTGGTTTTTTGTCCTTGCGATAGTTTACTGAGAATGATGTTTTCCAGTTTCATCCATGTCCCTACAAAGGACACGAACTCATCATTTTTTATGGCTGCATAGTATTCCATGGTGTATATGTGCCACATTTTCTTAATCCAGTCTATCTTTGTTGGACATTTGGGTTGGTTCCAACTCTTTGCTATTGTGAATAGTGCCGCAATAAACATACGTGTGCATGTGTCTTTATAGCAGCATGATTTATAGTCCTTTGGGTATATACCCAGTAATGGGATGGCTGGGTCAAATGGTATTTCTAGTTCGAGATCCCTGAGGAATCGCCACACTGACTTCCACAATGGTTGAACTAGTTTACAGTCCCACCAACAGTGTAAAATTGTTCCTATTTCTCCACATCCTCTCCAGCACCTGTTGTTTCCTGATTTTTTAATGATGGCCATTCTAACTGGTGTGAGATGGTATCTCACTGTGGTTTTGATTTGCATTTCTCTGATGGCCAGTGATGAGGAGCATTTCTTCATGTGTTTTTTGGCTGCATAAATGTCTTCTTTTGAGAAGTGTCTGTTCATGTCCTCTGCCCACTTTTTGATGGGGTTGTTTGTTTTTTTCTTGTAAATTTGTTTGAGTTCATTGTAGATTCTGGATATTAGCCTTTGTCAGATGAGTAGGTTGCAAAAATTTTCTCCCATTGTGTAGGTTGCCTGTTCACTCTGATGATAGTTTCTTTTGCTGTGCAGAAGCTCTTTAGTTTAATGAGATCCCATTTGTCGATTTTGGCTTTTGTTGCCATTGCTTTTGGTGTTTTAGACATGAAGTCCTTGCCCACGCCTATGTCCTGAATGGTATTGCCTAGGTTTTCTTGTAGGATTTTAATGGTTTTAGGTCTAACATATAAGTCTTTAATCCATCTTGAATTAATTTTTGTATAAGGTGTAAGGAAGGGATCCAGTTTCAGCTTTCTACATATGGCTAGCCAGTTTTCCCAGCACCATTTATTAAATAGGGAATCCTTTCCCCATTTCTTGTTTTTGTCAGGTTTGTCAAAGATCAGATAGTTGTAGCTATGCGGCATCATTTCTGAGGGCTCTGTTCTGTTCCATTGATCTATGTCTCTGTTGTGGTACCAGTACCATGCTGTTTTGGTTACTGTAGCCTTGTAGTATAGTTTAAAGTCAGGTAGCGTGATGCCTCCAGCTTTGTTCTTTTGGCTTAGGATTGACTTGGCGATGCGGGCTCTTTTTTGGTTCCATATGAACTTTAAAGTAGTTTTTTCCAATTCTGTGAAGAAAGTCATTGGTAGCTTGATGGGGATGGCATTGAATCTATAAATTACCTTGGGCAGTATGGCCATTTTCACGATATTGATTCTTCCAACCCATGAGCATGGAATGTTCTTCCATTTGTTTGTATCCTCTTTTATTTCATTGAGCAGTGGTTTGTAGTTCTCCTTGAAGAGGTCCTTCACATCCCTGGTAAGTTGGATTCCTAGGTATTTTATTCTCTTTGAAGCAATTGTGAATGGGAGTTCACTCATGATTTGGCTCTCTGTTTGTCTGTTATTGGTGTACAAGAATGCTTGTGATTTTTGTACATTAATTTTGTATCCTGAGACTTTGCTGAAGTTGCTAATCAGCTTAAGGAGATTTTGGGCTGAGACAATGGGGTTTTCTAGATATACAATCATGTCATCTGCAAACAGGGACAATTTGACTTCCTCTTTTCCTAATTGAATACCCTTTATTTCCTTCTCCTGCCTGATTGCTCTGGCCAGAACTTCCAGCACTATGTTGAATAGTAGCGGTGAGAGCGGGCATCCCTGTCTTGTGCCAGTTTTCAGAGGGAATGCTTCCAGTTTTTGCCCATTCAGTATGATATTGGCTGTGGGTTTGTTGTAGATAGCTCTTATTATTTTGAGATACGTCCCATCAATACCTAATTTATTGAGAGTTTTTAGCATGAAGGGTTGTTGAATTTTGTCAAAGGCCTTTTCTGCATCTATTGAGATAATCATGTGGTTTTTGTCTTTGGTTCTGTTTATATGCTGGATTACATTTATTGATTTGCGTATGTTGAACCAGCCTTGCATCCCAGGGATGAAGCCCACTTGATCATGGTGGATAAGCTTTTTGATGTGCTGCTGGATTCGGTTTGCCAGTATTTTATTGAGGATTTTTGCATCAATGTTCATCAAGGATATTGGTCTGAAATTCTCTTTTTTGGTTATGTCTCTGCCAGGTTTTGGTATCAGGACGATGCTGGCTTCGTAAAATGTGTTAGGGAGGATTCCCTCTTTTTCTATCGATTGGAATAGTTTCAGAAGGAATGGTACCAGTTCCTCCTTGTACCTCTGGTAGAATTCAGCTGTGAATCCATCAGGTCCTGGACTCTTTTTGGTTGGTAAGCTATTGATTATTGCCACAATTTCAGAACCTGTTATTGGTCTATTCAGAGATTCAACTTCTTCCTGGTTTAGTCTTGGGAGGGTGTATTTGTCGAGGAATTTATCCATTTCTTCCAGATTTTCTAGTTTATTTGCATAGAGGTGTTTGTAGTATTCTCTGATGGTAGATTGTATTTCTGTGGGATCGGTGGTGATATCCCCTTTTTCGTTTTTTATTGCATCTATTTGATTCTTCTCTCTTTTCTTCTTTATTAGTCTTGCTAGCGGTCCATCAATTTTGTTGATCTTTTCAAAAAACCAGCTCCTAGATTCATTAATTTTTTGAAGGGTTTTTTGTGTCTCTATTTCCTTCAGTTCTGCTCTGATTTTAGTTATTTCTAGCCTTCTGCTAGCTTTTGAATGTGTTTGCTCTTGCTTTTCTAGTTCTTTTAATTGTGATGTTAGGGTGTCAATTTTGGATCTTTCCTGCTTTCTCTTGTGGGCATTTAGTGCTATAAATTTCCCTCTACACACTGCTTTGAACGTGTCCCAGAGATTCTGGTATGTTGTGTCTTTGTTCTCGTTGGTTTCAAAGAACATCTTTATTTCTGCCTTCATTTCATTATGTACCCAATATTCATTCAGGAGCAGGTTGTTCAGTTTCCATGTAGTTGAGCGGTTTTGACTGAGTTTCTTAATCCTGAGTTCTAGTTTGATTGCACTGTGGTTTGAGAGACAGTTTGTTATAATCTCTGTTCTTTTACATTTGCTGAGAAGAGCTTTACTTCCAACTATGTGGTCAATTTTGGAATAGGTGTGGTGTGGTGCTGAAAAAAATGTATATTCTGTTGATTTGGGGTGGAGAGTTCTGTAGATGTCTATTAGGTCCACTTTATGTAGAGCTGAGTTCAATTCCTGGATATCGTTGTTAACTTTCTGTCTCGTTGATCTGTCTAATGCTGACAGTGGGGTGTTAAAATCTCCCATTATTATTGTGTGGGAGTTTAAGTCCCTTTGTAGGTCACTGAGGACTTGCTTTATGAATCTGGGTGCTCCTGTGTTGGGTGCATATATATTTAGGATAGTTAGCTCTTCTTGTTGAATTGATCCCTTTACCATTATGTAATGGCCTTCTTTGTCTCTTTTGATCTTTGTTGGTTTAAAGTCTATTTTATCAGAGACTAGGATTGCAACCCCTGCCTTTTTTTGTTTTCCAGTTGCTTGATAGATCTTCCTCCATCCCTTTATTTTGAGCCTATGTGTGTCTCTGCACGTGAGATGGGTTTCCTGAATACAGCACACTGATGGGTCCTGACTCCTTATCCAGTTTGCCAGTCTGTGTCTTTTGATTGGAGCATTTAGCCCATTTACATTTAACGTGAATATTGTTATGTGTGAATCTGATCCTGTCATTATGATGTTAGTTGGTTATTTTGCTCGTTAGTTGCTATAGTTTCTTCCTAGCCTCGATGGTCTTTACAATTTGGCATGTTTTTGCAGGGGCTGGTACCGGTTGTTCCTTTCCATGTTTAGTGCTTCCTTCAGGAGCTCTTTTAGGGCAGGCCTGGTGGTGACAAAATCACTCAGCGTTTGCTTGTCTGTAAAGTATTTTATTTCTCCTTCACTTATGAAGCTTAGTTTGGCGGGATAGGAAATTCTGGGTTGAAGATTCTTTTCTTTAAGAATGTTGAATATCGGCCCCCACTCTCTTCTGGCTTGTAGAGTTTCTGCTGAGAGATCAGCTGTTAGTCTGATGGGCTTCCCTTTGTGGGTAACCCGACCTTTCTCTCTGGCTGCCCTTAACATTTTTTCCTTCATTTCCACTTTGGTGAATCTGACAATTATGTGTCTTGGAGTTGCCCTTCTCGAGGAGTATCTTTGTGGCGTTCTCTGTATTTCCTGAATCTGAATGCTGGCCTGCCTTGCTAGATTGGGGAAGTTCTCCTGGATAATATCTTGCAGAGTGTTTTCCAACTTGGTTCCATTCTCCCCATCATTTTCAGGTACACCAATCAGACGTAGGTTTGGTCTTTTCACATAGTCCCAAATTTCTTGGAGGCTTTGTTCATTTCTTTTTATTCTTTTTTCTCTAAACTTCCCTTCTCTCTTCATTTCATTCATTTCATCTTCTATCAGTGATACCCTTTCTTCCAGTTGATCGCATCTGCTACTGAGGCTTCTGCATTCTTCGCGTAGTTCTCGAAACTTGGCTTTCAGCTCCATCATCTCCTTTAAGCCCTTCTCTCCATTGGTTATTCTAGTTATCCATTCTTCTAATTTTTTTTCAAAGTTTTTAACTTCTTTGCTATTGTTTTGAATTTCCTCTCGTAGCTCAGAGTAGTTTGATCGTCTGAAGCCTTCTTCTCTCAACTCATCAAAGTCATCCTCCATCCAGCTTTGTTCCGTTGCTGGTGAGGAACTGCGTTCCTTTGGAGGAGGAGAGGTGCTCTGTTTTTTAGAGTTTCCAGTTTTTTTGGTCTGTTTTTTCCCCATCTTTGTGGTTTTGTCTACTTTTTGTCTTCGACGATGGTGATGTACAGATGGGTTTTTGGTGTGGATGTCCTTTCTGTTTGTTAATTTTCCTTCTACCAGACAAGACCCTCAGCTGCAGGTCTGTTGGAGTTTACTAGAGGTCCACTCCAGACCCTGTTTGGCTGGGTGTCAGCAGCGGTGGCTGCAGAACAGCGGATTTTCGTGAGACCACAAATTCAGCTGTCTGATAGTTCCTCTGAAAGTTTTGTCTCAGAGGAGTACCCGGTTGAATGAGGTGTCAGTCTGTCCCACTGGGGGGGTGCCTCCCAGTTAGGCTGCTCAGGGGTGAGGGACCCACTTTAGGAGGCAGTCTGTCCGTTCTCAGATCTCCAGCTGCGTGCTGGGAGAACCACTACTCTCTTCAAAGCTGTCAGTCAGACAGGGACATTTAAGGCTGTGGAGGTTCTCGCTGAGTTTTTGGTTGTCTGTGCCCTGCCCCCAGAGGTGGAGCCTACAGAGGCAGGCGGGCCTCCTTGAGCTGTGGTGGGCTCCACCCAGTTCGAGCTTCCTGGCTGCTTTGTTTACCTAAGCAAGCCTGGGCAATGGCGGGCGCCCCTCCCCCAGCCTCGTTGCCGCCTTGAAGCGTGATCTCAGACTGCTGTGCTAGCAATCAGCAAGACTCTGTGGGCATAGGACCCTCCGAGCCAGGTGCGGGACACAATCTCCTAGTGTGCCGTTTTCCAGGCCCGTTGGAAAAGCGCAGTATTAGGACCGGACTGACCCGATATTCCAGGTGCCGTCTGTTTTCCCTTTCTTTGACTAGGAAAGGGAACTCCCTGACCTCTTGCGCTTCCCGAGTGAGGCAATGCCTCGCCCTGCTTCGGCTCGCGCACAGTGCGCTTCACCGACTGTCCTGAACCCACTGTTAGGCACTCCCTAGTGAGATGAAACCGGTACCTCAAGCAGAAATGCAGAAATCACCCGTCTTCTGTGTCGCTGGGGCTGGGAGCTGGAGACCGGAGCTGTTCCTATTCGGCCATCTTGGCTCCACCCCTGGAACCTTACATTTGATTGAGCCGTTCTGAAACACTCTTTCTGTAGAAACTGCAATTGGACATGCTAAGCGCTAAGAGGCCTACATTGGGAAAAATAATATCTTCAAATAAAAACTACACAGATGCATTCTGTGAAACTTATTTCTGATCTGTAAATTCAGTTAACAGAGATAAAACATATTTTAGATTGAGCAGTTATGAAACACTCTTTTTGAAGAAAATGCAAGTGGAGATTCGGAGCGCTAAGAGGGTAATAGTGGAAAAAGGAATGTCTTCAAATATAAACTACACAGAATCATTCGTTGAAACTTCTTTCTGATCTGTGCATTCAGCTAACAGAGTTAAACCATACTTTTGATTGAGAAGATCTGAACACTCTTTCTGTAGAAAATGCAACTGGATATTTGGAGCGCTAAGAGAGCAGTAGTGGAAAAAGGAATATATTCAAATATAAACTACACAGAAGCATTCTGTGAAACTTCTTTCTGATCTGAGCATTCAGCTAACAGAGTTAAACCATACTTTTGATTGAGCAGTTTTGAAACACTCTGCCTGTAGAAAATGCAACTGGACATTCGTAGCGCTAAGTGGGTAATAGTGGAAAAAAGTTTATGTTCAAATATAAACTACACAGAAGCATTGTATGAAACTTCTTTCTGTTCTGTGCATTCAACTAACAGAGTTGAACCTTACTTTTGATTGAGCCGTTCTGAAACACTCTTTCTGTAGAAACTGCAATTGGACATTCTGAGCGCTAAGAGGCCTATATTGGGAAAAAGAATGTCTACAAATAAAAACTACACAGAAGAATTGTGTGAAACTTCTTTCTGTTCTGTTTGTTCAACTAAAAGAGTTGAACCTTAGTTTTGATTGAGCCGTTCTGAAACACTCTTTCTGTAGAAAAAGCAAGTGGAGATTCGGAGCGCTAAGAGGGTAATAGTGGAAAAAGGAATGTCTCCAAATATAAACTACACAGAATCATACTGTGAAACTTCTTTCTGATCTGTGCATTCAGCTAACAGAGTTAAACCATACTTTTGATTGAGCAGATCTGAACACTCTTTCTGTAGAAAATGCAACTGGACATTTGGAGCGCTAAGAGAGTAGTAGTGGAAAAAGGAATATATTCAAATATAAACTACACAGAAGCATTCTGTGAAACTTCTTTCTGATCTGAGCATTCAGCTAACAGAGTTAAACCATACTTTTGATTGAGCAGTTTTGAAACACTCTGTCTGTAGAAAATGCAACTGGACATTCGTAGCGCTAAGTGGGTAATAGTGGAAAAAAGAATATGTTCAAATATAAACTACACAGAAGCATTGTATGAAACTTCTTTCTGTTCTGTGCATTCAACTAACAGAGTTGAACCTTACTTTGGATTGAGCCTTTCTGAAACACTCTTTCTGTAGAAACTGCAATTGGACATTCTGAGCGCTAAGAGGCCTCTATTGGGAAAAATAATATCTTCAAATAAAAACTACACAGAAGCATTGTGTGAAACTTATTTCTGATATGTTCATTAAGCTAACAGAGTTAAACCATACTTTTGATTGCGCAGTTCTGAACACTCTTTCTGTAGAAAATGCAAGTGGACATTCGGAGCGCTAAGAGGGTAATAGTGGAAAAAGGAATATATTCAAATATAAACTACACAGTAGCATTCTGTGAAAATTCTTTCTGTTCTGTGCATTCAACTAACAGAGTTGAACCTTACTTTTGATTGAGCCGTTCTGAAACACTCTTTCTGTAGAAACTGCAATTGGACATGCTAAGCGCTAAGAGGCCTACATTGGGAAAAAGAATAACTTCAAATAAAAACTACACAGATGCATTCTGTGAAACTTATTTCTGATCTGTAAATTCAGTTAACAGAGATAAAACATATTTTTGATTGAGCAGTTATGAAACACTCTTTTTGTAGAAAATGCAAGTGGAGATTCGGAGCACTAAGAGGGTAATAGTGGAAAAAGGGATGTCTTCAAATATAAACTACACAGAATCATTCGGTGAAACTTCTTTCTGATCAGTGCATTCAGCTAACAGAGTTAAACCATACTTTTGATTGAGCAGATCTGAACACTGTTTCTGTAGGATATGCAACTGGACATTTGGAGCGCTAAGAGTGTAGTAGTGGAAAAAGGAATATATTCAAATATAAACTACACAGAAGCTTCTGTGAAACTTCTTTCTGATCTGAGCATTCAGCTAACAGAGTTAAACCATACTTTTGATTGAGCAGTTTTGAAACATTCTGTCTGTAGAAAATGCAACTGGACATTCGTAGCGCTAAGTGGGTAATAGTGGAAAAAAGAATATGTTCAAATATAAACTACACAGAAGCATTGTATGAAACTTCTTTCTGTTCTGTGCATTCAACTAACAGAGTTGAACCTTACTTTGGATTGAGCCGTTCTGAAACACTCTTTCTGTAGAAACTGCAATTGGACATTCTGAGCGCTAAGAGGCCTATATTGGGAAAAAGAATGTCTACAAATAAAACTACACAGAAGAATTGTGTGAAACTACTTTGTGTTCTGTTTGTTCAACTAAAAGAGTTGGACCTTAGTTTTGATTGAGCCGTTCTGAAACACTCTTTCTGTAGAAAATGCAAGTGGAGATTCGGAGCGCTAAGAGGGTAATAGTGGAAAAAGGAATGTCTCCAAATATAAACTACACAGAATCATTCTGTGAAACTTCTTTCTGATCTGTGCATTCAGCTAACAGAGTTAAAACATACTTTTGATTGAGCAGATCTGAACACTCTTTCTGTAGAAAATGCAACTGGACATTTGGAGCGCTAAGAGAGTACTAGTGGAAAAAGGAATATATTCAAATATAAACTACACAGAAGCATTCTGTGAAACTTCTTTCTGATCTGAGCATTCAGCTAACAGAGTTAAACCATACTTTTGATTGAGCAGTTTTGAAACACTCTGTCTGTAGAAAATGCAACTGGACATTCGTAGCGCTAAGTGGGTAATAGTGGAAAAAAGAATATGTTCAAATATAAACTACACAGAAGCATTGTATGAAACTTCTTTCTGTTCTGTGCATTCAACTAACAGAGTTGAACCTTACTTTTGATTGAGCCTTTCTGAAACACTCTTTCTGTAGAAACTGCAATTGGACATTCTGAGCGCTAAGAGGCCTATATTGGGAAAAATAATATCTTCAAATAAAAACTACACAGAAGCATTGTGTGAAACTTATTTCTGATATGTTCATTAAGCTAACAGAGTTAAACCATACTTTTGATTGCGCAGTTCTGAACACTCTTTCTGTAGAAAATGCAAGTGGACATTCGGAGCGCTAAGAGGGTAATAGTGGAAAAAGGAATATATACAAATATAAACTACACAGTAGCATTCTGTGAAAATTCTTTCTGTTCTGTGCATTCAACTAACAGAGTTGAAACTTACTTTTGATTGAGCCGTTCTGAAACACTCTTTCTGTAGAAACTGCAATTGGACATGCTAAGCGCTAAGAGGCCTACATTGGGAAAAAGAATATCTTCAAATAAAAACTACACAGATGCATTCTGTGAAACTTATTTCTGAACTGTAAATTAAGTTAACAGAGATAAAACATATTTTTGATTGAGCAGTTATAAAACACTCTTTTTGTAGAAAATGCAAGTTGAGATTCCGAGCGCTAAGACGGTAATAGTGGAAAAAGGGATGTCTTCAAATATAAACTACACAGAATCATTCGGTGAAACTTTTTCTGATCTGTGCATTCAGCTAACAGAGTTAAACCATACTTTTGATTGAGCAGATCTGAACACTCTTTCTGTAGAAAATGCAACTGGACATTTGGAGCGCTAAGAGAGAATTAGTGGAAAAAGGAATATATTCAAATATAAACTACAAAGAAGCATTCTGTGAAACTTCTTTCTGATCTGAGCATTCAGCTAACAGAGTTAAACCATACTTTTGATTGAGCAGTTTTGAAACACTCTGTCTGTAGAAAATGCAACTGGACATTCGTAGCGCTAAGTGGGTAATAGTGGAAAAAAGTTTATGTTCAAATATAAACTACACAGAAGCATTGTATGAAACTTCTTTCTGTTCTGTGCATTCAACTAACAGAGTTGAACCTTACTTTTGATTGAGCCGTTCTGAAACACTCTTTCTGTAGAAACTGCAATTGGACATTCTGAGCGCTAAGAGGCCTATATTGGGAAAAAGAATGTCTACAAATAAAAACTACACAGAAGAATTGTGTGAAACTTCTTTCTGTTCTGTTTGTTCAACTAAAAGAGTTGAACCTTAGTTTTGATTGAGCCGTTCTGAAACACTCTTTCTGTAGAAAAAGCAAGTGGAGATTCGGAGCGCTAAGAGGGTAATAGTGGAAAAAGGAATGTCTCCAAATATAAACTACACAGAATCATACTGTGAAACTTCTTTCTGATCTGTGCATTCAGCTAACAGAGTTAAACCATACTTTTGATTGAGCAGATCTGAACACTCTTTCTGTAGAAAATGCAACTGGACATTTGGAGCGCTAAGAGAGTAGTAGTGGAAAAAGGAATATATTCAAATATAAACTACACAGAAGCATTCTGTGAAACTTCTTTCTGATCTGAGCATTCAGCTAACAGAGTTAAACCATACTTTTGATTGAGCAGTTTTGAAACACTCTGTCTGTAGAAAATGCAACTGGACATTCGTAGCGCTAAGTGGGTAATAGTGGAAAAAAGAATATGTTCAAATATAAACTACACAGAAGCATTGTATGAAACTTCTTTCTGTTCTGTGCATTCAACTAACAGAGTTGAACCTTACTTTGGATTGAGCCTTTCTGAAACACTCTTTCTGTAGAAACTGCAATTGGACATTCTGAGCGCTAAGAGGCCTCTATTGGGAAAAATAATATCTTCAAATAAAAACTACACAGAAGCATTGTGTGAAACTTATTTCTGATATGTTCATTAAGCTAACAGAGTTAAACCATACTTTTGATTGCGCAGTTCTGAACACTCTTTCTGTAGAAAATGCAAGTGGACATTCGGAGCGCTAAGAGGGTAATAGTGGAAAAAGGAATATATTCAAATATAAACTACACAGTAGCATTCTGTGAAAATTCTTTCTGTTCTGTGCATTCAACTAACAGAGTTGAACCTTACTTTTGATTGAGCCGTTCTGAAACACTCTTTCTGTAGAAACTGCAATTGGACATGCTAAGCGCTAAGAGGCCTACATTGGGAAAAAGAATAACTTCAAATAAAAACTACACAGATGCATTCTGTGAAACTTATTTCTGATCTGTAAATTCAGTTAACAGAGATAAAACATATTTTTGATTGAGCAGTTATGAAACACTCTTTTTGTAGAAAATGCAAGTGGAGATTCGGAGCACTAAGAGGGTAATAGTGGAAAAAGGGATGTCTTCAAATATAAACTACACAGAATCATTCGGTGAAACTTCTTTCTGATCAGTGCATTCAGCTAACAGAGTTAAACCATACTTTTGATTGAGCAGATCTGAACACTGTTTCTGTAGGATATGCAACTGGACATTTGGAGCGCTAAGAGTGTAGTAGTGGAAAAAGGAATATATTCAAATATAAACTACACAGAAGCTTCTGTGAAACTTCTTTCTGATCTGAGCATTCAGCTAACAGAGTTAAACCATACTTTTGATTGAGCAGTTTTGAAACATTCTGTCTGTAGAAAATGCAACTGGACATTCGTAGCGCTAAGTGGGTAATAGTGGAAAAAAGAATATGTTCAAATATAAACTACACAGAAGCATTGTATGAAACTTCTTTCTGTTCTGTGCATTCAACTAACAGAGTTGAACCTTACTTTGGATTGAGCCGTTCTGAAACACTCTTTCTGTAGAAACTGCAATTGGACATTCTGAGCGCTAAGAGGCCTATATTGGGAAAAAGAATGTCTACAAATAAAACTACACAGAAGAATTGTGTGAAACTACTTTGTGTTCTGTTTGTTCAACTAAAAGAGTTGGACCTTAGTTTTGATTGAGCCGTTCTGAAACACTCTTTCTGTAGAAAATGCAAGTGGAGATTCGGAGCGCTAAGAGGGTAATAGTGGAAAAAGGAATGTCTCCAAATATAAACTACACAGAATCATTCTGTGAAACTTCTTTCTGATCTGTGCATTCAGCTAACAGAGTTAAAACATACTTTTGATTGAGCAGATCTGAACACTCTTTCTGTAGAAAATGCAACTGGACATTTGGAGCGCTAAGAGAGTACTAGTGGAAAAAGGAATATATTCAAATATAAACTACACAGAAGCATTCTGTGAAACTTCTTTCTGATCTGAGCATTCAGCTAACAGAGTTAAACCATACTTTTGATTGAGCAGTTTTGAAACACTCTGTCTGTAGAAAATGCAACTGGACATTCGTAGCGCTAAGTGGGTAATAGTGGAAAAAAGAATATGTTCAAATATAAACTACACAGAAGCATTGTATGAAACTTCTTTCTGTTCTGTGCATTCAACTAACAGAGTTGAACCTTACTTTTGATTGAGCCTTTCTGAAACACTCTTTCTGTAGAAACTGCAATTGGACATTCTGAGCGCTAAGAGGCCTATATTGGGAAAAATAATATCTTCAAATAAAAACTACACAGAAGCATTGTGTGAAACTTATTTCTGATATGTTCATTAAGCTAACAGAGTTAAACCATACTTTTGATTGCGCAGTTCTGAACACTCTTTCTGTAGAAAATGCAAGTGGACATTCGGAGCGCTAAGAGGGTAATAGTGGAAAAAGGAATATATACAAATATAAACTACACAGTAGCATTCTGTGAAAATTCTTTCTGTTCTGTGCATTCAACTAACAGAGTTGAAACTTACTTTTGATTGAGCCGTTCTGAAACACTCTTTCTGTAGAAACTGCAATTGGACATGCTAAGCGCTAAGAGGCCTACATTGGGAAAAAGAATATCTTCAAATAAAAACTACACAGATGCATTCTGTGAAACTTATTTCTGAACTGTAAATTAAGTTAACAGAGATAAAACATATTTTTGATTGAGCAGTTATAAAACACTCTTTTTGTAGAAAATGCAAGTTGAGATTCCGAGCGCTAAGACGGTAATAGTGGAAAAAGGGATGTCTTCAAATATAAACTACACAGAATCATTCGGTGAAACTTTTTCTGATCTGTGCATTCAGCTAACAGAGTTAAACCATACTTTTGATTGAGCAGATCTGAACACTCTTTCTGTAGAAAATGCAACTGGACATTTGGAGCGCTAAGAGAGAATTAGTGGAAAAAGGAATATATTCAAATATAAACTACAAAGAAGCATTCTGTGAAACTTCTTTCTGATCTGAGCATTCAGCTAACAGAGTTAAACCATACTTTTGATTGAGCAGTTTTGAAACACTCTGTCTGTAGAAAATGCAACTGGACATTCGTAGCGCTAAGTGGGTAATAGTGGAAAAAAAATATGTTCAAATATAAACTACACAGAAACATTGTATGAAACTTCTTTCTGTTCTGTGCATTCAACTAACAGAGTTGAACCTTACTTTGGATTGAGCCGTTCTGAAACACTCTTTCTGTAGAAACTGCAATTGGACATTCTGAGCGCTAAGAGGCCTATATTGGGAAAAAGAATGTCTACAAATAAAAACTACACAGAAGAATTGTGTGAAACTTCTTTCTCTTCTGTTTGTTCAACTAAAAGATTTGAACCTTAGTTTTGATTGAGCCGTTCTGAAACACACTTTCTGTAGAAAATGCAAGTGGAAATTCGGAGCACTAAGAGGGTAATAGTGGAAAAAGGAATGTCTCCAAATATAAACTACACAGAATCATTCGGTGAAACTTCTTTCTGATCTGTGCCTTCAGCTAACAGAGTTAAACCATACTTTTGATTGAGCAGATCTGAACACTCTTTCTGTAGAAAATGCAACTGGACATTTGGAGCGCTAAGAGCGTAGTAGTGGAAAAAGGAATATATTCAAATATAAACTACACAGAAGCATTCTGTGAAACTTCTTTCTGATCTGAGCATTCAGCTAACAGAGTTAAACCATACTTTTGATTGAGCAGTTTTGAAACACTCTGTCTGTAGAAAATGCAACTGGACATTCGTAGCGCTAAGTGGGTAATAGTGGAAAAAAGAATATGTTCAAATATAAACTACACAGAAGCATTGTATGAAACTTCTTTCTGTTCTGTGCATTCAACTAACAGAGTTGAACCTTACTTTTGATTGAGCCGTTCTGAAACACTCTTTCTGTAGAAACTGCAATTGGACATGCTAAGCGCTAAGAGGCCTACATTGGGAAAAAGAATATCTTCAAATAAAAACTACACAGATGCATTCTGTGAAACATATTTCTGAACTGTAAATTAAGTTAACAGAGATAAAACATATTTTTGATTGAGCAGTTATGAAACACTCTTTTTGTAGAAAATGCAAGTGGAGATTCGGAGCGCAAAGAGGGTAATAGTGGAAAAAGGAATGTCTTCAAATATAAACTACACAGAATCATTCGGTGAAAATTCTTTCTGATCTGTGCATTCAGCTAACAGAGTTAAACCATACTTTTGATTGAGAAGATCTGAACACTCTTTCTGTAGAAAATGCAACTGGACATTTGGAGCGCTAAGAGCGGAGTAGTGGAAAAAGGAATATATTCAAATATAAACTACACAGAAGCATTCTGTGAAAATTCTTTCTGATCTGAGCATTCAGCTAACAGAGTTAAACCATACTTTTGATTGAGCAGTTTTGAAACACTCTGTCTGTAGAAAATGCAACTGGACATTCGTAGCGCTAAGTGGGTAATAGTGGAAAAAAGAATATGTTCAAATATAAACTACACAGAAGCATTGTATGAAACTTCTTTCTGTTCTGTGCATTCAACTAACAGAGTTGAACCATACTTTGGATTGAGCCGTTCTGAAACACTCTTTCTGTAGAAACTGCAATTGGACATTCTGAGCGCTAAGAGGCCTATCTTGGGAAAAAGAATGTCTACAAATAAAAACTGCACAGAAGAATTGTGTGAAATTTCTTTCTGTTCTGTTTGTTCAACTAAAAGAGTTGAACCTTAGTTTTGATTGAGCCGTTCTGAAACACTCTTTCTGTAGAAAATGCAAGTGGAGATTCGGAGCGCTAAGAGGGTAATAGTGGAAAAAGGAATGTCTCCAAATATAAACTACACAGAATCATTCTCTGAAACTTCTTTCTGATCTGTGCATTCAGCTAACCGAGTTAAACCATACTTTTGATTGAGCAGATCTGAACACTCTTTCTGTAGAAAATGCAACTGGACATTTGGAGCGCTAAGAGCGTAGTAGTGGAAAAAGGAATATATTCAAATATAAACTACACAGAAGCATTCTGTGAAACTTCTTTCTGATCTGAGCATTCAGCTAACAGAGTTAAACCATACTTTTGATTGAGCAGTTTTGAAACACTCTGTCTGTAGAAAATGCAACTGGACATTCGTAGCGCTAAGTGGGTAATAGTGGAAAAAAGAATATGTTCAAATATAAACTACACAGAAGCATTGTATGAAACTTCTTTCTGTTCTGTGCATTCAACTAACAGAGTTGAACCTTACTTTTGATTGAGCCGTTCTGAAATACTCTTTCTGTAGAAACTGCAATTGGACATTCTGAGCGCTAAGAGGCCTATATTGGGAAAAAGAATGTCTACAAATAAAAACTACACAGAAGAATTGTGTGAAACTTCTTTCTGTTCTGTTTGTTCAACTAAAAGAGTTGAACCTTAGTTTTGATTGAGCCGTTCTGAAACACTCTTTCTGTAGAAAATGCAAGTGGAGATTCGGAGCGCTAAGAGGGTAATAGTGGAAAAAGGAATGTCTCCAAATATAAACTACACAGAATCATTCTGTGAAACTTCTTTCTGATCTGTGCATTCAGCTAACAGAGTTAAACCATACTTTTGATTGAGCAGATCTGAACACTCTTTCTGTAGAAAATGCAACTGGACATTTGGAGCGCTAAGAGAGTAGTAGTGGAAAAACGAATATATTCAAATATAAACTACACAGAAGCATTCTGTGAAACTTCTTTCTGATCTGGGCATTCAGCTAACAGAGTTAAACCATACTTTTGATTGAGCAGTTTTGAAACACTCTGTCTGTAGAAAATGCAACTGGACATTCCTAGCGCTAAGTGGGTAATAGTGGAAAAAAGAATATGTTCAAATATAAACTACACAGAAGCATTGTATGAAACTTCTTTCTGTTCTGTGCATTCAACTAACAGAGTTGAACCTTACTTTTGATTGAGCCTTTCTGAAACACTCTTTCTGTAGAAACTGCAATTGGACATTCTGAGCGCTAAGAGGCCTCTATTGGGAAAAATAATATCTTCAAATAAAAACTACACAGAAGCATTGTGTGAAACTTATTTCTGATATGTTCATTAAGCTAACAGAGTTAAACCATACTTTTGATTGCGCAGTTCTGAACACTCTTTCTGTAGAAAATGCAAGTGGACATTCGGAGCGCTAAGAGGGTAATAGTGGAAAAAGGAATATATTCAAATAAACTACACAGTAGCATTCTGTGAAAATTCTTTCTGTTCTGTGCATTCAACTAACAGAGTTGAACCTTACTTTTGATTGAGCCGTTCTGAAACACTCTTTCTGTAGAAACTGCAATTGGACATGCTAAGCGCTAGGAGGCCTACATTGGGAAAAAGAATATCTTCAAATAAAAACTACACAGATGCATTCTGTGAAACATATTTCTGAACTGTAAATTAAGTTAACAGAGATAAAACATATTTTTGATTGAGCAGTTATGAAACACTCTTTTTGTAGAAAATGCAAGTGGAGATTCGGAGCGCTAAGAGGGTAATAGTGGAAAAAGGAATGTCTTCAAATATAAACTACACAGAATCATTCGGTGAAACTTCTTTCTGATCTGTGCATTCAGCTAACAGAGTTAAACCATACTTTTGATTGAGAAGATCTGAACACTCTTTCTGTAGAAAACGCAACTGGACATTTGGAGCGCTAAGAGCGGAGTAGTGGAAAAAGGAATATATTCAAATATAAACTACACAGAAGCATTCTGTGAAAATTCTTTCTGATCTGAGCATTCAGCTAACAGAGTTAAACCATACTTTTGATTGAGCAGTTTTGAAACACTCTGTCTGTAGAAAATGCAACTGGACATTCGTAGCGCTAAGTGGGTAATAGTGGAAAAAAGAATATGTTCAAATATAAACTACACAGAAGCATTGTATGAAACTTCTTTCTGTTCTGTGCATTCAACTAACAGAGTTGAACCATACTTTGGATTGAGCCGTTCTGAAACACTCTTTCTGTAGAAACTGCAATTGGACATTCTGAGCGCTAAGAGGCCTATATTGGGAAAAAGAATGTCTACAAATAAAAACTACACAGAAGAATTGTGTGAAACTTCTTTCTGTTCTGTTTGTTCAACTAAAAGAGTTGAACCTTAGTTTTGATTGAGCCGTTCTGAAACACTCTTTCTGTAGAAAATGCAAGTGGAGATTCGGAGCGCTAAGAGGGTAATAGTGGAAAAAGGAATGTCTCCAAATATAAACTACACAGAATCATTCTGTGAAACTTCTTTCTGATCTGTGCATTCAGCTAACAGAGTTAAACCATACTTTTGATTGAGCAGATCTGAACACTCTTTCTGTAGAAAATGCAACTGGACATTTGGAGCGCTAATAGAGTAGTAGTGGAAAAAGGAATATATTCAAATATAAACTACACAGAAGCATTCTGTGAAACTTCTTTCTGATCTGAGCATTCAGCTAACAGAGTTAAACCATACTTTTGATTGAGCAGTTTTGAAACACTCTGTCTGTAGAAAATGCAACTGGACATTCGTAGCGCTAAGTGGGTAATAGTGGAAAAAAGAATATGTTCAAATATAAACTACACAGAAGCATTGTATGAAACTTCTTTCTGTTCTGTGCATTCAACTAACAGAGTTGAACCTTACTTTTGATTGAGCCGTTCTGAAACACTCTTTCTGTAGAAAATGCAATTGGACATGCTAAGCGCTAAGAGGCCTACATTGGGAAAAAGAATATCTTCAAATAAAAACTACACAGATGCATTCTGTGAAACTTATTTCTGATCTGTAAATTCAGTTAACAGAGATAAAACATATTTTTGATTGAGCAGTTATGAAACACACTTTTTGTAGAAAATGCAAGTGGAGATTCGGAGCGCTAAGAGGGTAATAGTGGAAAAAGGAATGTCTTCAAATATAAACTACACAGAATCATTCAGTGAAACTTCTTTCTGATCAGTGCATTCAGATAACAGAGTTAAACCATACTTTTGATTGAGCAGATCTGAACAGTCTTTCTGTAGAAAATGCAACTGGACATTTGGAGCGCTATGAGCGTAGTAGTGGAAAAAGGAATATATTCAAATATAAACTACACAGAAGCATTCTGTGAAACTTCTTTCTGATCTGAGCATTCAGCTAACAGAGTTAAACCATACTTTTGATTGAGCAGTTTTGAAGCACTCTGTCTGTAGAAAATGCAACTGGACATTCGTAGCGCTAAGTGGGTAATAGTGGAAAAAAGAATATGTTCAAATATAAACTACACAGAAGCATTGTATGAAACTTCTTTCTGTTCTGTGCATTCAACTAACAGAGTTGAACCTTACTTTTGATTGAGCCGTTCTGAAATACTCTTTCTGTAGAAACTGCAATTGGACATTCTGAGCGCTAAGAGGCCTATATTGGGAAAAAGAATGTCTACAAATAAAAACTACACAGAAGAATTGTGTGAAACTTCTTTCTGTTCTGTTTGTTCAACTAAAAGAGTTGAACCTTAGTTTTGATTGAGCCGTTCTGAAACACTCTTTCTGTAGAAAATGCAAGTGGAGATTCGGAGCGCTAAGAGGGTAATAGTGGAAAAAGGAGTGTCTCCAAATATAAACTACACAGAATCATTCTGTGAAACTTCTTTCTGATCTGTGCATTCAGCTAACAGAGTTAAACCATACTTTTGATTGAGCAGATCTGAACACTCTTTCTGTAGAAAATGCAACTGGACATTTGGAGCGCTAAGAGAGTAGTAGTGGAAAAAGGAATATATTCAAATATAAACTACACAGAAGCATTCTGTGAAACTTCTTTCTGATCTGAGCATTCAGCTAACAGAGTTAAACCATACTTTTGATTGAGCAGTTTTGAAACACTCTGTCTGTAGAAAATGCAACTGGACATTCGTAGCGCTAAGTGGGTAATAGTGGAAAAAAGAATATGTTCAAATATAAACTACACAGAAGCATTGTATGAAACTTCTTTCTGTTCTGTGCATTCAACTAACAGAGTTGAACCTTACTTTGGATTGAGCCTTTCTGAAACACTCTTTCTGTAGAAACTGCAATTGGACATTCTGAGCGCTAAGAGGCCTCTATTGGGAAAAATAATATCTTCAAATAAAAACTACACAGAAGCATTGTGTGAAACTTATTTCTGATATGTTCATTAAGCTAACAGAGTTAAACCATACTTTTGATTGCGCAGTTCTGAACACTCTTCCTGTAGAAAATGCAAGTGGACATTCGGAGCGCTAAGAGGGTAATAGTGGAAAAAGGAATATATTCAAATAAACTACACAGTAGCATTCTGTGAAAATTCTTTCTGTTCTGTGCATTCAACTAACAGAGTTGAACCTTACTTTTGATTGAGCCGTTCTGAAACACTCTTTCTGTAGAAACTGCAATTGGACATGCTAAGCGCTAAGAGGCCTACATTGGGAAAAAGAATATCTTCAAATAAAAACTACACAGATGCATTCTGTGAAACTTATTTCTGAACTGTAAATTAAGTTAACAGAGATAAAACATATTTTTGATTGAGCAGTTATGAAACACTCTTTTTGTAGAAAATGCAAGTGGAGATTCGGAGCGCTAAGAGGGTAATAGTGGAAAAAGGAATGTCTTCAAATATAAACTACACAGAATCATTCGGTGAAACTTCTTTCTGATCTGTGCATTCAGCTAACAGAGTTAAACCATACTTTTGATTGAGAAGATCTGAACACTCTTTCTGTAGAAAATGCAACTGGACATTTGGAGCGCTAAGAGCGCAGTAGTGGAAAAAGGAATATATTCAAATATAAACTACACAGAAGCATTCTGTGAAACTTCTTTCTGATCTGAGCATTCAGCTAACAGAGTTAAACCATACTTTTGATTGAGCAGTTTTGAAACACTCTGTCTGTAGAAAATGCAACTGGACATTCGTAGCACTAAGTGGGTAATAGTGGAAAAAAGAATATGTTCAAATATAAACTACACAGAAGCATTGTATGAAACTTCTTTCTGTTCTGTGCATTCAACTAACAGAGTTGAACCATACTTTGGATTGAGCCGTTCTGAAACACTCTTTCTGTAGAAACTGCAATTGGACATTCTGAGCGCTAAGAGGCCTATATTGGGAAAAAGAATGTCTACAAATAAAAACTACACAGAAGAATTGTGTGAAACTTCTTTCTGTTCTGTTTGTTCAACTAAAAGAGTTGAACCTTAGTTTTGATTGAGCCGTTCTGAAACACTCTTTCTGTAAAAAAAGCAAGTGGAGATTCGGAGCGCTAAGAGGGTAATAGTGGAAAAAGGAATGTCTCCAAATATAAACTACACAGAATCATACTGTGAAACTTCTTTCTGATCTGTGCATTCAGCCAACAGAGTTAAACCATACTTTTGATTGAGCAGATCTGAACACTCTTTCTGTAGAAAATGCAACTGGACATTTGGAGCGCTAAGAGAGTAGTAGTGGAAAAAGGAATATATTCAAATATAAACTACACAGAAGCATTCTGTGAAACTTCTTTCTGATCTGAGCATTCAGCTAACAGAGTTAAACCATACTTTTGATTGAGCAGTTTTGAAACACTCTGTCTGTAGAAAATGCAACTGGACATTCGTAGCGCTAAGTGGGTAATAGTGGAAAAAAGAATATGTTCAAATATAAACTACACAGAAGCATTGTATGAAACTTCTTTCTGTTCTGTGCATTCAACTAACAGAGTTGAACCTTACTTTGGATTGAGCCTTTCTGAAACACTCTTTCTGTAGAAACTGCAATTGGACATTCTGAGCGCTAAGAGGCCTCTATTGGGAAAAATAATATCTTCAAATAAAAACTACACAGAAGCATTGTGTGAAACTTATTTCTGATATGTTCATTAAGCTAACAGAGTTAAACCATACTTTTGATTGCGCAGTTCTGAACACTCTTTCTGTAGAAAATGCAAGTGGACATTCGGAGCGCTAAGAGGGTAATAGTGGAAAAAGGAATATATTCAAATAAACTACACAGTAGCATTCTGTGAAAATTCTTTCTGTTCTGTGCATTCAACTAACAGAGTTGAACCTTACTTTTGATTGAGCCGTTCTGAAACACTCTTTCTGTAGAAACTGCAATTGGACATGCTAAGCGCTAAGAGGCCTACATTGGGAAAAAGAATAACTTCAAATAAAAACTACACAGATGCATTCTGTGAAACTTATTTCTGATCTGTAAATTCAGTTAACAGAGATAAAACATATTTTTGATTGAGCAGTTATGAAACACTCTTTTTGTAGAAAATGCAAGTGGAGATTCGGAGCGCTAAGAGGGTAATAGTGGAAAAAGGAATGTCTTCAAATATAAACTACACAGAATCATTCGGTGAAACTTCTTTCTGATCTGTGCATTCAGCTAACAGAGTTAAACCATACTTTTGATTGAGAAGATCTGAACACTCTTTCTGTAGAAAATGCAACTGGACATTTGGAGCGCTAAGAGCGCAGTAGTGGAAAAAGGAATATATTCAAATATAAACTACACAGAAGCATTCTGTGAAACTTCTTTCTGATCTGAGCATTCAGCTAACAGAGTTAAACCATACTTTTGATTGAGCAGTTTTGAAGCACTCTGTCTGTAGAAAATGCAACTGGACATTCGTAGCGCTAAGTGGGTAATAGTGGAAAAAATAATATGTTCAAATATAAACTACACAGAAGCATTGTATGAAACTTCTTTCTGTTCTGTGCATTCAACTAACAGAGTTGAACCTTACTTTTGATTGAGCCGTTCTGAAATACTCTTTCTGTAGAAACTGCAATTGGACATTCTGAGCGCTAAGAGGCCTATATTGGGAAAAAGAATGTCTACAAATAAAAACTACACAGAAGAATTGTGTGAAACTTCTTTCTGTTCTGTTTGTTCAACTAAAAGAGTTGAACCTTAGTTTTGATTGAGCCGTTCTGAAACACTCTTTCTGTAGAAAATGCAAGTGGAGATTCGGAGCGCTAAGAGGGTAATAGTGGAAAAAGGAGTGTCTCCAAATATAAACTACACAGAATCATTCTGTGAAACTTCTTTCTGATCTGTGCATTCAGCTAACAGAGTTAAACCATACTTTTGATTGAGCAGATCTGAACACTCTTTCTGTAGAAAATGCAACTGGACATTTGGAGCGCTAAGAGAGTAGTAGTGGAAAAAGGAATATATTCAAATATAAACTACCCAGAAGCATTCTGTGAAACTTCTTTCTGATGTGAGCATTCAGCTAACAGAGTTAAACCATACTTTTGATTGAGCAGTTTTGAAACACTCTGTCTGTTGAAAATGCAACTGGACATTCGTAGCGCTAAGTGGGTAATAGTGGAAAAAAGAATATGTTCAAATATAAACTACACAGAAACATTGTATGAAACTTCTTTCTGTTCTGTGCATTCAACTAACAGAGTTGAACCTTACTTTTGATTGAGCCTTTCTGAAACACTCTTTCTGTAGAAACTGCAATTGGACATTCTGAGCGCAAAGAGGACTATATTGGGAAAAATAATATCTTCAAATAAAAACTACACAGAAGCATTGTGTGAAACTTATTTCTGATATGTTCATTAAGCTAACAGAGTTAAACCATACTTTTGATTGCGCAGTTCTGAACACTCTTTCTGTAGAAAATGCAAGTGGACATTCGGAGCGCTAAGAGGGTAATAGTGGAAAAAGGAATATATTCAAATATAAACTACAAGGTAGCATTCTGTGAAAATTCTTTCTGTTCTGTGCATTCAACTAACAGAGTTGAACCTTACTTTTGATTGAGCCGTTCTGAAACACTCTTTCTGTAGAAACTGCAATTGGACATGCTAAGCGCTAAGAGGCCTACATTGGGAAAAAGAATATCTTCAAATAAAAACTACACAGATGCATTCTGTGAAACTTATTTCTGATCTGTAAATTCAGTTAACAGAGATAAAACATATTTTTGATTGAGCAGTTATGAAACACTCTTTTTGTAGAAAATGCAAGTGGAGATTCGGAGCGCTAAGAGGGTAATAGTGGAAAAAGGAATGTCTTCAAATATAAACTACACAGAATCATTCGGTGAAACTTCTTTCTGATCTGTGCATTCAGCTAACAGAGTTAAACCATACTTTTGATTGAGCAGATCTGAACACTCTTTCTGTAGAAAATGCAACTGGACATTTGGAGCGCTAAGAGCGTAGTAGTGGAAAAAGGAATATATTCAAATATAAACTACACAGAAGCATTCTGTGAAACTTCTTTCTGATCTGAGCATTCAGCTAACAGAGTTAAACCATACTTTTGATTGAGCAGATTTGAAACACTCTGTCTGTAGAAAATGCAACTGGACATTCGTAGCACTAAGTGGGTAATAGTGGAAAAATGAATATGTTCAAATATAAACTACACAGAAGCATTGTATGAAACTTCTTTCTGTTCTGTGCATTCAACTAACAGAGTTGAACCTTAATTTTGATTGAGCCGTTCTGAAACACTCTTTCTGTAGAAACTGCAATTGGACATTCTGAGCGCTAAGAGGCCTATATTGGGAAAAAGAATGTCTACAAATAAAAACTACACAGAAGAATTGTGTGAAACTTCTTTCTGTTCTGTTTGTTCAACTAAAAGAGTTGAATCTTAGTTTTGATTGAGCCGTTCTGAAACACTCTTTCTGTAGAAAATGCAAGTGGAGATTCGGAGCGCTAAGAGGGTAATAGTGGAAAAAGGAATGTCTCCAAATATAAACTACACAGAATCATACTGTGAAACTTCTTTCTGATCTGTGCATTCAGCCAACAGAGTTAAACCATACTTTTGATTGAGCAGATCTGAACACTCTTTCTGTAGAAAATGCAACTGGACATTTGGAGCGCTAAGAGAGTAGTAGTGGAAAAAGGAATATATTCAAATATAAACTACACAGAAGCATTCTGTGAAACTTCTTTCTGATCTGAGCATTCAGCTAACAGAGTTAAACCATACTTTTGATTGAGCAGTTTTGAAACACTCTGTCTGTAGAAAATGCAACTGGACATTCGTAGCGCTAAGTGGGTAATAGTGGAAAAAAGAATATGTTCAAATATAAACTACACAGAAGCATTGTATGAAACTTCTTTCTGTTCTGTGCATTCAACTAACAGAGTTGAACCTTACTTTGGATTGAGCCTTTCTGAAACACTCTTTCTGTAGAAACTGCAATTGGACATTCTGAGCGCTAAGAGGCCTCTATTGGGAAAAATAATATCTTCAAATAAAAACTACACAGAAGCATTGTGTGAAACTTATTTCTGATATGTTCATTAAGCTAACAGAGTTAAACCATACTTTTGATTGCGCAGTTCTGAACACTCTTTCTGTAGAAAATGCAAGTGGACATTCGGAGCGCTAAGAGGGTAATAGTGGAAAAAGGAATATATTCAAATAAACTACACAGTAGCATTCTGTGAAAATTCTTTCTGTTCTGTGCATTCAACTAACAGAGTTGAACCTTACTTTTGATTGAGCCGTTCTGAAACACTCTTTCTGTAGAAACTGCAATTGGACATGCTAAGCGCTAAGAGGCCTACATTGGGAAAAAGAATAACTTCAAATAAAAACTACACAGATGCATTCTGTGAAACTTATTTCTGATCTGTAAATTCAGTTAACAGAGATAAAACATATTTTTGATTGAGCAGTTATGAAACACTCTTTTTGTAGAAAATGCAAGTGGAGATTCGGAGCGCTAAGAGGGTAATAGTGGAAAAAGGAATGTCTTCAAATATAAACTACACAGAATCATTCGGTGAAACTTCTTTCTGATCTGTGCATTCAGCTAACAGAGTTAAACCATACTTTTGATTGAGAAGATCTGAACACTCTTTCTGTAGAAAATGCAACTGGACATTTGGAGCGCTAAGAGCGCAGTAGTGGAAAAAGGAATATATTCAAATATAAACTACACAGAAGCATTCTGTGAAACTTCTTTCTGATCTGAGCATTCAGCTAACAGAGTTAAACCATACTTTTGATTGAGCAGTTTTGAAGCACTCTGTCTGTAGAAAATGCAACTGGACATTCGTAGCGCTAAGTGGGTAATAGTGGAAAAAATAATATGTTCAAATATAAACTACACAGAAGCATTGTATGAAACTTCTTTCTGTTCTGTGCATTCAACTAACAGAGTTGAACCTTACTTTTGATTGAGCCGTTCTGAAATACTCTTTCTGTAGAAACTGCAATTGGACATTCTGAGCGCTAAGAGGCCTATATTGGGAAAAAGAATGTCTACAAATAAAAACTACACAGAAGAATTGTGTGAAACTTCTTTCTGTTCTGTTTGTTCAACTAAAAGAGTTGAACCTTAGTTTTGATTGAGCCGTTCTGAAACACTCTTTCTGTAGAAAATGCAAGTGGAGATTCGGAGCGCTAAGAGGGTAATAGTGGAAAAAGGAGTGTCTCCAAATATAAACTACACAGAATCATTCTGTGAAACTTCTTTCTGATCTGTGCATTCAGCTAACAGAGTTAAACCATACTTTTGATTGAGCAGATCTGAACACTCTTTCTGTAGAAAATGCAACTGGACATTTGGAGCGCTAAGAGAGTAGTAGTGGAAAAAGGAATATATTCAAATATAAACTACACAGAAGCATTCTGTGAAACTTCTTTCTGATGTGAGCATTCAGCTAACAGAGTTAAACCATACTTTTGATTGAGCAGTTTTGAAACACTCTGTCTGTTGAAAATGCAACTGGACATTCGTAGCGCTAAGTGGGTAATAGTGGAAAAAAGAATATGTTCAAATATAAACTACACAGAAACATTGTATGAAACTTCTTTCTGTTCTGTGCATTCAACTAACAGAGTTGAACCTTACTTTTGATTGAGCCTTTCTGAAACACTCTTTCTGTAGAAACTGCAATTGGACATTCTGAGCGCAAAGAGGACTATATTGGGAAAAATAATATCTTCAAATAAAAACTACACAGAAGCATTGTGTGAAACTTATTTCTGATATGTTCATTAAGCTAACAGAGTTAAACCATACTTTTGATTGCGCTGTTCTGAACACTCTTTCTGTAGAAAATGCAAGTGGACATTCGGAGCGCTAAGAGGGTAATAGTGGAAAAAGGAATATATTCAAATATAAACTACAAGGTAGCATTCTGTGAAAATTCTTTCTGTTCTGTGCATTCAACTAACAGAGTTGAACCTTACTTTTGATTGAGCCGTTCTGAAACACTCTTTCTGTAGAAACTGCAATTGGACATGCTAAGCGCTAAGAGGCCTACATTGGGAAAAAGAATATCTTCAAATAAAAACTACACAGATGCATTCTGTGAAACTTATTTCTGATCTGTAAATTCAGTTAACAGAGATAAAACATATTTTTGATTGAGCAGTTATGAAACACTCTTTTTGTAGAAAATGCAAGTGGAGATTCGGAGCGCTAAGAGGGTAATAGTGGAAAAAGGAATGTCTTCAAATATAAACTACACAGAATCATTCGGTGAAACTTCTTTCTGATCTGTGCATTCAGCTAACAGAGTTAAACCATACTTTTGATTGAGCAGATCTGAACACTCTTTCTGTAGAAAATGCAACTGGACATTTGGAGCGCTAAGAGCGTAGTAGTGGAAAAAGGAATATATTCAAATATAAACTACACAGAAGCATTCTGTGAAACTTCTTTCTGATCTGAGCATTCAGCTAACAGAGTTAAACCATACTTTTGATTGAGCAGATTTGAAACACTCTGTCTGTAGAAAATGCAACTGGACATTCGTAGCACTAAGTGGGTAATAGTGGAAAAATGAATATGTTCAAATATAAACTACACAGAAGCATTGTATGAAACTTCTTTCTGTTCTGTGCATTCAACTAACAGAGTTGAACCTTAATTTTGATTGAGCCGTTCTGAAACACTCTTTCTGTAGAAACTGCAATTGGACATTCTGAGCGCTAAGAGGCCTATATTGGGAAAAAGAATGTCTACAAATAAAAACTACACAGAAGAATTGTGTGAAACTTCTTTCTGTTCTGTTTGTTCAACTAAAAGAGTTGAATCTTAGTTTTGATTGAGCCGTTCTGAAACACTCTTTCTGTAGAAAATGCAAGTGGAGATTCGGAGCGCTAAGAGGGTAATAGTGGAAAAAGGAATGTCTCCAAATATAAACTACACAGAATCATTCTGTGAAACTTCTTTCTGATCTGTGCATTCAGCTAACAGAGTTAAACCATACTTTTGATTGAGCAGATCTGAACACTCTTTCTGTAGAAAATGCAACTGGACATTTGGAGCGCTAAGAGAGTAGTAGTGGAAAAAGGAATATATTCAAATATAAACTACACAGAAGCATTCTGTGAAACTTCTTTCTGATCTGAGCATTCAGCTAACAGAGTTAAACCATACTTTTGATTGAGCAGTTTTGAAACACTCTGTCTGTAGAAAATGCAACTGGACATTCGTAGCGCTAAGTGGGTAATAGTGGAAAAAAGAATATATTCAAATATAAACTACACAGAAGCATTGTATGAAACTTCTTTCTGTTCTGTGCATTCAACTAACAGAGTTGAACCTTACTTTTGATTGAGCCTTTCTGAAACACTCTTTCTGTAGAAACTGCAATTGGACATTCTGAGCGCTAAGAGGCATATATTGGGAAAAATAATATCTTCAAATAAAAACTACACAGAAGCATTGTGTGAAACTAATTTCTGATATGTTCATTAAGCTAACAGAGTTAAACCATACTTTTGATTGCGCAGTTCTGAACACTCTTTCTGTAGAAAATGCAAGTGGACATTCGGAGCGCTAAGAGGGTAATAGTGGAAAAAGGAATATATTCAAATATAAACTACACAGTAGCATTCTGTGAAAATTCTTTCTGTTCTGTGCATTCAACTAACAGAGTTGAACCTTACTTTTGATTGAGCCGTTCTGAAACACTCTTTCTGTAGAAACTGCAATTGGACATGCTAAGCGCTAAGAGGCCTACATTGGGAAAAAGAATATCTTCAAATAAAAACTACACAGATGCATTCTGTGAAACTTATTTCTGATCTGTAAATTCAGTTAACAGAGATAAAACATATTTTTGATTGAGCAGTTATGAAACACTCTTTTTGTAGAAAATGCAAGTGGAGATTCGGAGCGCTAAGAGGGTAATAGTGGAAAAAGCAATGTCTTCAAATATAAACTACACAGAATCATTCGGTGAAACTTCTTTCTGATCTGTGCATTCAGCTAACAGAGTTAAACCATACTTTTGATTGAGCAGATCTGAACACTCTTTCTGTAGAATATGCAACTGGACATTTGGAGCGCTAAGAGCGTAGTAGTGGAAAAAGGAATATATTCAAATATAAACTACACAGAAGCATTCTGTGAAACTTCTTTCTGATCTGAGCATTCAGCTAACAGAGTTAAACCATACTTTTGATTGAGCAGTTTTGAAACACTCTGTCTGTAGAAAATGCAACTGGACATTCGTAGCGCTAAGTGGGTAATAGTGGAAAAAAGAATATGTTCAAATATAAACTACACAGAAGCATTGTATGAAACATCTTTCTTTTCTGTGCATTCAACTAACAGAGTTGAACCTTACTTTTGATTGAGCCGTTCTGAAACACTCTTTCTGTAGAAACTGCAATTGGAAATTCTGAGCGCTAAGAGGCCTATATTGGGAAAAAGAATGTCTACAAATAAAAACTACACAGAAGAATTGTGTGAAACTTCTTTCTGTTCTGTTTGTTCAACTAAAAGAGTTGAACCTTAGTTTTGATTGAGCCGTTCTGAAACACACTTTCTGTAGAAAATTCAAGTGGAGTTTCGGAGCGCTAAGAGGGTAATAGTGGAAAAAGGAATGTCTCCAAATATAAACTACACAGAATCCTTCTGTGAAACTTCTTTCTGATCTGTGCATTCAGCTAACAGAGTTAAACCATACTTTTGATTGAGCAGATCTGAACACTCTTTCTGTAGAAAATGCAACTGGACATTTGGAGCGCTAAGAGAGTAGTAGTGGAAAAAGGAATATATTCAACTATAAACTACACAGAAATATTCTGTGAAACTTCTTTCTGATCTGAGCATTCAGCTAACAGAGTTAAACCATACTTTTGATTGAGCAGTTTTGAAACACTCTGTCTGTTGAAAATGCAACTGGACATTCGTAGCGCTAAGTGGGTAATAGTGGAAAAAAGAATATGTTCAAATATAAACTACACAGAAGCATTGTATGAAACTTCTTTCTGTTCTTTGCATTCAACTAACAGAGTTGAACCTTACTTTTGATTGAGCCTTTCTGAAACACTCTTTCTGTAGAAACTGCAATTGGACATTCTGAGCGCTAAGAGGCCTATATTGGGAAAAATAATATCTTCAAATAAAAACTACACAGAAGCATTTTGTGAAACATATTTCTGATATGTTCATTAAGCTAACAGAGTTAAACCATACTTTTGATTGCGCAGTTCTGAACACTCTTTCTGTAGAAAATGCAAGTGGACATTCGGAGCGCTAAGAGGGTAATAGTGGAAAAAGGAATATATTCAAATATAAACTACAAGGTAGCATTCTGTGAAAATTCTTTCTGTTCTGTGCATTCAACTAACAGAGTTGAACCTTACTTTTGATTGAGCCGTTCTGAAACACTCTTTCTGTAGAAACTGCAATTGGACATTCTGAGCACTAAGAGGCATATATTGTAAAAAATAATATCTTCAAATAAAAACTACACAGAAGCATTGTGTGAAACTAATTTCTGATATGTTCATTAAGCTAACAGAGTTAAACCATACTTTTGATTGCGCAGTTCTGAACACTCTTTCTGTAGAAAATGCAAGTGGACATTCGGAGCGCTAAGATGGTAATAGTGGAAAAAGGAATATATTCAAATATAAACTACACAGTAGCATTCTGTGAAAATTCTTTCTATTCTGTGCATTCAACTAACAGAGTTGAACCTTACTTTTGATTGAGCCGTTCTGAAACACTCTTTCTGTAGAAACTGCAATTGGACATGCTAAGCGCTAAGAGGCCTACATTGGGAAAAAGAATATCTTCAAATAAAAACTACACAGATGCATTCTGTGAAACTTATTTCTGAACTGTAAATTCAGTTAACAGAGATAAAACATATTTTTGATTGAGCAGTTATGAAACACTCTTTTTGTAGAAAATGCAAGTGGATATTCCGAGCGCTAAGAGGGTAATAGTGGAAAAAGGAATGTCTTCAAATATAAACTACACAGAATCATTCGGTGAAACTTCTTTCTGATCTGTGCATTCAGCTAACAGAGTTAAACCATACTCTTGATTGAGCAGATCTGAACACTATTTCTGTAGAAAATGCAACTGGACATTTGGAGCGCTAAGAGCGTATTAGTGGAAAAAGGAATATATTCAAATATAAACTACACAGAAGCATTCTGTGAAACTTCTTTCTGATCTGAGCATTCAGCTAACAGAGTTAAACCATACTTTTGATTGAGCAGTTTTGAAACACTCTGTCTGTAGAAAATGCAACTGGACATTCGTAGCGCTAAGTGGGTAATAGTGGAAAAAAGAATATGTTCAAATATAAACTACACAGAAGCATTGTATGAAACTTCTTTCTGTTCTGTGCATTCAACTAACAGAGTTGGACCTTACTTTTGATTGAGCCGTTGTGAAACACTCTTTCTGTAGAAACTGCAATTGGACATTCTGAGCGCTAAGAGGCCTATATAGGGAAAAAGAATGTCTACAAATAAAAACTACACAGAAGAATTGTGTGAAACTTCTTTCTGTTCTGTTTGTTCAACTAAAAGAGTTGAACCTTAGTTTTGATTGAGCTGTTCTGAAACACTCTTTCTGTAGAAAATGCAAGTGGAGATTCGGAGCGCTAAGAGGGTAATAGTGGAAAAAGGAATGTCTCCAAATATAAACTACACAGAATCATTCTGTGAAACTTCTTTCTGATCTGTGCATTCAGCTAACAGAGTTAAACTATACTTTTGATTGAGCAGATCTGAACACTCTTTCTGTAGAAAATGCAACTGGACATTTGGAGCGCTAAGAGAGTAGTAGTGGAAAAAGGAATATATTCAAATATAAACTACACAGAAGCATTCTGTGAAACTTCTTTCTGATCTGAGCATTCAGCTAACAGAGTTAAACCATACTTTTGATTGAGCAGTTTTGAAACACTCTGTCTGTAGAAAATGCAACTGGACATTCGTAGCGCTAAGTGGGTAATAGTGGAAAAAAGAATATGTTCAAATATAAACTACACAGAAACATTGTATGAAACTTCTTTCTGTTCTGTGCATTCAACTAACAGAGTTGAACCTTACTTTTGATTGAGCCTTTCTGAAACACTCTTTCTGTAGAAACTGCAATTGGACATTCTGAGCTCTAAGAGGCCTATATTGGGAAAAATAATATCTTCAAATAAAAACTACACAGAAGCATTGTGTGAAACTTTTTTCTGATATGTTCATTAAGCTAACAGAGTTAAACCATACTTTTGATTGCGCAGTTCTGAACACTCTTTCTGTCGAAAATGCAAGTGGACATTCGGAGCGCTAAGAGGGTAATAGTGGAAAAAGGAATATATTCAAATATAAACTACACAGTAGCATTCTGTGAAAATTCTTTCTGTTCTATGCATTCAACTAACAGAGTTGAACCTTACTTTTGATTGAGCCGTTCTGAAACACTCTTTCTGTAGAAACTGCAATTGGACATGCTAAGCGCTAAGAGGCCTACATTGGGAAAAAGAATATCTTCAAATAAAAACTACACAGATGCATTCTGTGAAACTTATTTCTGATCTGTAAATTCAGTTAACAGAGATAAAACATATTTTTGATTGAGCAGTTATGAAACACTCTTTTTGTAGAAAATGCAAGTGGAGATTCGGAGCGCTAAGAGGGTAATAGTGGAAAAAGGAATGTCTTCAAATATAAACTACACAGAATCATTCGGTGAAACTTCTTTCTGATCTCTGCATTCAGCTAACAGAGTTAAACCATACTTTTGATTGAGCAGATCTGAACACTCTTTCTGTAGAAAATGCAACTGGACATTTGGAGCGCTAAGAGCGTAGTAGTGGAAAAAGGAATATATTCAAATATAAACTACACAGAAGCATTCTGTGAAACTTCTTTCTGATCTGAGCATTCAGCTAACAGAGTTAAACCATACTTTTGATTGAGCAGATTTGAAACACTCTGTCTGTAGAAAATGCAACTGGACATTCGTAGCACTAAGTGGGTAATAGTGGAAAAATGAATATGTTCAAATATAAACTACACAGAAGCATTGTATGAAACTTCTTTCTGTTCTGTGCATTCAACTAACAGAGTTGAACCTTAATTTTGATTGAGCCGTTCTGAAACACTCTTTCTGTAGAAACTGCAATTGGACATTCTGAGCGCTAAGAGGCCTATATTGGGAAAAAGAATGTCTACAAATAAAAACTACACAGAAGAATTGTGTGAAACTTCTTTCTGTTCTGTTTGTTCAACTAAAAGAGTTGAATCTTAGTTTTGATTGAGCCGTTCTGAAACACTCTTTCTGTAGAAAATGCAAGTGGAGATTCGGAGCGCTAAGAGGGTAATAGTGGAAAAAGGAATGTCTCCAAATATAAACTACACAGAATCATTCTGTGAAACTTCTTTCTGATCTGTGCATTCAGCTAACAGAGTTAAACCATACTTTTGATTGAGCAGATCTGAACACTCTTTCTGTAGAAAATGCAACTGGACATTTGGAGCGCTAAGAGAGTAGTAGTGGAAAAAGGAATATATTCAAATATAAACTACACAGAAGCATTCTGTGAAACTTCTTTCTGATCTGAGCATTCAGCTAACAGAGTTAAACCATACTTTTGATTGAGCAGTTTTGAAACACTCTGTCTGTAGAAAATGCAACTGGACATTCGTAGCGCTAAGTGGGTAATAGTGGAAAAAAGAATATATTCAAATATAAACTACACAGAAGCATTGTATGAAACTTCTTTCTGTTCTGTGCATTCAACTAACAGAGTTGAACCTTACTTTTGATTGAGCCTTTCTGAAACACTCTTTCTGTAGAAACTGCAATTGGACATTCTGAGCGCTAAGAGGCATATATTGGGAAAAATAATATCTTCAAATAAAAACTACACAGAAGCATTGTGTGAAACTAATTTCTGATATGTTCATTAAGCTAACAGAGTTAAACCATACTTTTGATTGCGCAGTTCTGAACACTCTTTCTGTAGAAAATGCAAGTGGACATTCGGAGCGCTAAGAGGGTAATAGTGGAAAAAGGAATATATTCAAATATAAACTACACAGTAGCATTCTGTGAAAATTCTTTCTGTTCTGTGCATTCAACTAACAGAGTTGAACCTTACTTTTGATTGAGCCGTTCTGAAACACTCTTTCTGTAGAAACTGCAATTGGACATGCTAAGCGCTAAGAGGCCTACATTGGGAAAAAGAATATCTTCAAATAAAAACTACACAGATGCATTCTGTGAAACTTATTTCTGATCTGTAAATTCAGTTAAC
Source organism: Symphalangus syndactylus (assembly GCF_028878055.3). NCBI lineage: Eukaryota > Metazoa > Chordata > Mammalia > Primates > Hylobatidae > Symphalangus > Symphalangus syndactylus. The sequence goes on along the minus strand of NC_072433.2, from coordinate 135,850,566 downwards.
AGAGATAAAACATATTTTTGATTGAGCAGTTATGAAACACTCTTTTTGTAGAAAATGCAAGTGGAGATTCGGAGCGCTAAGAGGGTAATAGTGGAAAAAGCAATGTCTTCAAATATAAACTACACAGAATCATTCGGTGAAACTTCTTTCTGATCTGTGCATTCAGCTAACAGAGTTAAACCATACTTTTGATTGAGCAGATCTGAACACTCTTTCTGTAGAATATGCAACTGGACATTTGGAGCGCTAAGAGCGTAGTAGTGGAAAAAGGAATATATTCAAATATAAACTACACAGAAGCATTCTGTGAAACTTCTTTCTGATCTGAGCATTCAGCTAACAGAGTTAAACCATACTTTTGATTGAGCAGTTTTGAAACACTCTGTCTGTAGAAAATGCAACTGGACATTCGTAGCGCTAAGTGGGTAATAGTGGAAAAAAGAATATGTTCAAATATAAACTACACAGAAGCATTGTATGAAACATCTTTCTTTTCTGTGCATTCAACTAACAGAGTTGAACCTTACTTTTGATTGAGCCGTTCTGAAACACTCTTTCTGTAGAAACTGCAATTGGAAATTCTGAGCGCTAAGAGGCCTATATTGGGAAAAAGAATGTCTACAAATAAAAACTACACAGAAGAATTGTGTGAAACTTCTTTCTGTTCTGTTTGTTCAACTAAAAGAGTTGAACCTTAGTTTTGATTGAGCCGTTCTGAAACACACTTTCTGTAGAAAATTCAAGTGGAGTTTCGGAGCGCTAAGAGGGTAATAGTGGAAAAAGGAATGTCTCCAAATATAAACTACACAGAATCATTCTGTGAAACTTCTTTCTGATCTGTGCATTCAGCTAACAGAGTTAAACCATACTTTTGATTGAGCAGATCTGAACACTCTTTCTGTAGAAAATGCAACTGGACATTTGGAGCGCTAAGAGAGTAGTAGTGGAAAAAGGAATATATTCAACTATAAACTACACAGAAATATTCTGTGAAACTTCTTTCTGATCTGAGCATTCAGCTAACAGAGTTAAACCATACTTTTGATTGAGCAGTTTTGAAACACTCTGTCTGTTGAAAATGCAACTGGACATTCGTAGCGCTAAGTGGGTAATAGTGGAAAAAAGAATATGTTCAAATATAAACTACACAGAAGCATTGTATGAAACTTCTTTCTGTTCTTTGCATTCAACTAACAGAGTTGAACCTTACTTTTGATTGAGCCTTTCTGAAACACTCTTTCTGTAGAAACTGCAATTGGACATTCTGAGCGCTAAGAGGCCTATATTGGGAAAAATAATATCTTCAAATAAAAACTACACAGAAGCATTTTGTGAAACATATTTCTGATATGTTCATTAAGCTAACAGAGTTAAACCATACTTTTGATTGCGCAGTTCTGAACACTCTTTCTGTAGAAAATGCAAGTGGACATTCGGAGCGCTAAGAGGGTAATAGTGGAAAAAGGAATATATTCAAATATAAACTACAAGGTAGCATTCTGTGAAAATTCTTTCTGTTCTGTGCATTCAACTAACAGAGTTGAACCTTACTTTTGATTGAGCCGTTCTGAAACACTCTTTCTGTAGAAACTGCAATTGGACATTCTGAGCACTAAGAGGCATATATTGTAAAAAATAATATCTTCAAATAAAAACTACACAGAAGCATTGTGTGAAACTAATTTCTGATATGTTCATTAAGCTAACAGAGTTAAACCATACTTTTGATTGCGCAGTTCTGAACACTCTTTCTGTAGAAAATGCAAGTGGACATTCGGAGCGCTAAGATGGTAATAGTGGAAAAAGGAATATATTCAAATATAAACTACACAGTAGCATTCTGTGAAAATTCTTTCTATTCTGTGCATTCAACTAACAGAGTTGAACCTTACTTTTGATTGAGCCGTTCTGAAACACTCTTTCTGTAGAAACTGCAATTGGACATGCTAAGCGCTAAGAGGCCTACATTGGGAAAAAGAATATCTTCAAATAAAAACTACACAGATGCATTCTGTGAAACTTATTTCTGAACTGTAAATTCAGTTAACAGAGATAAAACATATTTTTGATTGAGCAGTTATGAAACACTCTTTTTGTAGAAAATGCAAGTGGATATTCCGAGCGCTAAGAGGGTAATAGTGGAAAAAGGAATGTCTTCAAATATAAACTACACAGAATCATTCGGTGAAACTTCTTTCTGATCTGTGCATTCAGCTAACAGAGTTAAACCATACTCTTGATTGAGCAGATCTGAACACTATTTCTGTAGAAAATGCAACTGGACATTTGGAGCGCTAAGAGCGTATTAGTGGAAAAAGGAATATATTCAAATATAAACTACACAGAAGCATTCTGTGAAACTTCTTTCTGATCTGAGCATTCAGCTAACAGAGTTAAACCATACTTTTGATTGAGCAGTTTTGAAACACTCTGTCTGTAGAAAATGCAACTGGACATTCGTAGCGCTAAGTGGGTAATAGTGGAAAAAAGAATATGTTCAAATATAAACTACACAGAAGCATTGTATGAAACTTCTTTCTGTTCTGTGCATTCAACTAACAGAGTTGGACCTTACTTTTGATTGAGCCGTTGTGAAACACTCTTTCTGTAGAAACTGCAATTGGACATTCTGAGCGCTAAGAGGCCTATATAGGGAAAAAGAATGTCTACAAATAAAAACTACACAGAAGAATTGTGTGAAACTTCTTTCTGTTCTGTTTGTTCAACTAAAAGAGTTGAACCTTAGTTTTGATTGAGCTGTTCTGAAACACTCTTTCTGTAGAAAATGCAAGTGGAGATTCGGAGCGCTAAGAGGGTAATAGTGGAAAAAGGAATGTCTCCAAATATAAACTACACAGAATCATTCTGTGAAACTTCTTTCTGATCTGTGCATTCAGCTAACAGAGTTAAACTATACTTTTGATTGAGCAGATCTGAACACTCTTTCTGTAGAAAATGCAACTGGACATTTGGAGCGCTAAGAGAGTAGTAGTGGAAAAAGGAATATATTCAAATATAAACTACACAGAAGCATTCTGTGAAACTTCTTTCTGATCTGAGCATTCAGCTAACAGAGTTAAACCATACTTTTGATTGAGCAGTTTTGAAACACTCTGTCTGTAGAAAATGCAACTGGACATTCGTAGCGCTAAGTGGGTAATAGTGGAAAAAAGAATATGTTCAAATATAAACTACACAGAAACATTGTATGAAACTTCTTTCTGTTCTGTGCATTCAACTAACAGAGTTGAACCTTACTTTTGATTGAGCCTTTCTGAAACACTCTTTCTGTAGAAACTGCAATTGGACATTCTGAGCTCTAAGAGGCCTATATTGGGAAAAATAATATCTTCAAATAAAAACTACACAGAAGCATTGTGTGAAACTTTTTTCTGATATGTTCATTAAGCTAACAGAGTTAAACCATACTTTTGATTGCGCAGTTCTGAACACTCTTTCTGTCGAAAATGCAAGTGGACATTCGGAGCGCTAAGAGGGTAATAGTGGAAAAAGGAATATATTCAAATATAAACTACACAGTAGCATTCTGTGAAAATTCTTTCTGTTCTATGCATTCAACTAACAGAGTTGAACCTTACTTTTGATTGAGCCGTTCTGAAACACTCTTTCTGTAGAAACTGCAATTGGACATGCTAAGCGCTAAGAGGCCTACATTGGGAAAAAGAATATCTTCAAATAAAAACTACACAGATGCATTCTGTGAAACTTATTTCTGATCTGTAAATTCAGTTAACAGAGATAAAACATATTTTTGATTGAGCAGTTATGAAACACTCTTTTTGTAGAAAATGCAAGTGGAGATTCGGAGCGCTAAGAGGGTAATAGTGGAAAAAGGAATGTCTTCAAATATAAACTACACAGAATCATTCGGTGAAACTTCTTTCTGATCTCTGCATTCAGCTAACAGAGTTAAACCATACTTTTGATTGAGCAGATCTGAACACTCTTTCTGTAGAAAATGCAACTGGACATTTGGAGCGCTAAGAGCGTAGTAGTGGAAAAAGGAATATATTCAAATATAAACTACACAGAATCATTCTGTGAAACTTCTTTCTGATCTGAGCATTCAGCTAACAGAGTTAAACCATACTTTTGATTGAGCAGTTTTGAAACACTCTGTCTGTAGAAAATGCAACTGGACATTCGTAGCACTAAGTGGGTAATAGTGGAAAAAAGAATATGTTCAAATATAAACTACACAGAAGCATTGTATGAAACTTCTTTCTGTTCTGTGCATTCAACTAACAGAGTTGAACCTTACTTTTGATTGAGCCGTTCTGAAACACTCTTTCTGCAGAAACTGCAATTGGACATTCTGAGCGCTAAGAGGCCTATATCGGGAAAAAGAATGTCTACAAATAAAAACTACACAGAAGAATTGTGTGAAACTTCTTTCTGTTCTGTTTGTTCAACTAAAAGAGTTGAACCTTAGTTGTGATTGAGCCGTTCTGAAACACTCTTTCTGTAGAAAATGCAAGTGGAGATTCGGAGCGCTAAGAGGGTAATAGTGGAAAAAGGAATGTCTCCAAATATAAACTACACAGAATCATTCTGTGAAACTTCTTTCTGATCTGTGCATTCAGCTAACAGAGTTAAACCATACTTTTGATTGAGCAGATCTGAACACTCTTTCTGTAGAAAATGCAACTGGACATTTGGAGCGCTAAGAGAGTAGTAGTGGAAAAAGGAATATATTCAAGTATAAACTACACAGAAGCATTCTGTGAAACTTCTTTCTGATCTGAGCATTCAGCTAACAGAGTTAAACCATACTTTTGATTGAGCAGTTTTGAAACACTCTGTCTGTAGAAAATGCAACTGGACATTCGTAGCGCTAAGTGGGTAATAGTGGAAAAAAGAATATGTTCAAATATAAACTACACAGAAGCATTGTATGAAACTTCTTTCTGTTCTGTGCATTCAACTAACAGAGTTGAACCTTACTTTTGATTGAGCCTTTCTGAAACACTCTATAGAAACTGCAATTGGACATTCTGAGCGCTAAGAGGCATATATTGGGAAAAATAATATCTTCAAATAAAAACTACACAGAAGCATTGTGTGAAACTAATTTCTGATATGTTCATTAAGCTAACAGAGTTAAACCATACTTTTGATTGCGCAGTTCTGAACACTCTTTCTGTAGAAAATGCAAGTGGACATTCGGAGCGCTAAGAGGGTAATAGTGAAAAAGGAATATATTCAAATATAAACTACACAGTAGCATTCTGTGAAAATTCTTTCTGTTCTGTGCATTCAACTAACAGAGTTGAACCTTACTTTTGATTGAGCCGTTCTGAAACACTCTTTCTGTAGAAACTGCAATTGGACATGCTAAGCGCTAAGAGGCCTACATTGGGAAAAAGAATATCTTCAAATAAAAACTACACAGATGCATTCTGTGAAACTTATTTCTGATCTGTAAATTCAGTTAACAGAGATAAAACATATTTTTGATTCAGCAGTTATGAAACACTCTTTTTGTAGAAAATGCAAGTGGAGATTCGGAGCGCTAAGAGGGTAATAGTGGAAAAAGGAATGTCTTCAAATATAAACTACACAGAATCATTCGGTGAAACTTCTTTCTGATCTGTGCATTCAGCTAACAGAGTTAAACCATACTTTTGATTGAGCAGATCTGAACACTCTTTCTGTAGAATATGCAACTGGACATTTGGAGCGCTAAGTGCGTAGTAGTGGAAAAAGGAATATATTCAAATATAAACTACACAGAAGCATTCTGTGAAACTTCTTTCTGATCTGAGCATTCAGCTAACAGAGTTAAACCATACTTTTGATTGAGCAGTATTGAAACACTCTGTCTGTAGAAAATGCAACTGGACATTCGTAGCGCTAAGTGGGTAATAGTGGAAAAAAGAATATGTTCAAATATAAACTACACAGAAGCATTGTATGAAACACCTTTCTTTTCTGTGCATTCAACTAACAGAGTTGAACCTTACTTTTGATTGAGCCGTTCTGAAACACTCTTTCTGTAGAAACTGCAATTGGAAATTCTGAGCGCTAAGAGGCCTATATTGGGAAAAAGAATGTCTACAAATAAAAACTACACAGAAGAATTGTGTGAAACTTCTTTCTGTTCTGTTTGTTCAACTAAAAGAGTTGAACCTTAGTTTTGATTGAGCCGTTCTGAAACACTCTTTCTGTAGAAAATGCAAGTGGAGTTTCGGAGCGCTAAGAGGGTAATAGTGGAAAAAGGAATGTCTCCAAATATAAACTACACAGAATCATTCTGTGAAACTTCTTTCTGATCTGTGCATTCAGCTAACAGAGTTAAACCATACTTTTGATTGAGCAGATCTGAACACTCTTTCTGTAGAAAATGCAACTGGACAATTGGAGCGCTAAGAGAGTAGTAGTGGAAAAAGGAATATATTCAAATATAAACTACACAGAAGCATTCTGTGAAACTTCTTTCTGATCTGAGCATTCAGCTAACAGAGTTAAACCATACTTTTGATTGAGCAGTTTTGAAACACTCTGTCTGTTGAAAATGCAACTGGACATTCGTAGCACTAAGTGGGTAATAGTGGAAAAAAGAATATGTTCAAATATAAACTACACAGAAGCATTGTATGAAACTTCTTTCTGTTCTTTGCATTCAACTAACAGAGTTGAACCTTACTTTTGATTGAGCCTTTCTGAAACACTCTTTCTGTAGAAACTGCAATTGGACATTCTGAGCTCTAAGAGGCCTATATTGGGAAAAATTATATCTTCAAATAAAAACTACACAGAAGCATTTTGTGAAACATATTTCTGATATGTTCATTAAGCTAACAGAGTTAAACCATACTTTTGATTGCGCAGTTCTGAACACTCTTTCTGTAGAAAATGCAAGTGGACATTCGGAGCGCTAAGAGGGTAATAGTGGAAAAAGGAATATATTCAAATATAAACTACAAGGTAGGATTCTGTGAAAATTCTTTCTGTTCTGTGCATTCAACTAACAGAGTTGAACCTTACTTTTGATTGAGCCGTTCTGAAACACTCTTTCTGTAGAAACTGCAATTGGACATTCTGAGCGCTAAGAGGCATATATTGGGAAAAATAATATCTTCAAATAAAAACTACACAGAAGCATTGTGTGAAACTAATTTCTGATATGTTCATTAAGCTAACAGAGTTAAACCATACTTTTGATTGCGCAGTTCTGAACACTCTTTCTGTAGAAAATGCAAGTGGACATTCGGAGCGCTAAGAGGGTAATAGTGGAAAAAGGAATATATTCAAATATAAACTACACAGTAGCATTCTGTGAAAATTCTTTCTATTCTGTGCATTCAACTAACAGAGTTGAACCTTACTTTTGATTGAGCCGTTCTGAAACACTCTTTCTGTAGAAACTGCAATTGGACATGCTAAGCGCTAAGAGGCCTACATTGGGAAAAAGAATATCTTCAAATAAAAACTACACAGATGCATTCTGTGAAACATATTTCTGAACTGTAAATTCAGTTAATAGAGATAAAGCATATTTTTGATTGAGCAGTTATGAAACACTCTTTTTGTAGAAAATGCAAGTGGAGATTCGGAGCGCTAAGAGGGTAATAGTGGAAAAAGGAATGTCTTCAAATATAAACTACACAGAATCATTCGGTGAAACTTCTTTCTGATCTGTGCATTCAGCTAACAGAGTTAAACCATACTCTTGATTGAGCAGATCTGAACACTATTTCTGTAGAAAATGCAACTGGACATTTGGAGCGCTAAGAGCGTATTAGTGGAAAAAGGAATATATTCAAATATAAACTACACAGAAGCATTCTGTGAAACTTCTTTCTGATCTGAGCATTCAGCTAACAGAGTTAAACCATACTTTTGATTGAGCAGTTTTGAAACACTCTGTCTGTAGAAAATGCAACTGGACATTCGTAGCGCTAAGTGGGTAATAGTGGAAAAAAGAATATGTTCAAATATAAACTACACAGAAGCATTGTATGAAACTTCTTTCTGTTCTTTGCATTCAACTAACAGAGTTGGACCTTACTTTTGATTGAGCCGTTGTGAAACACTCTTTCTGTAGAAACTGCAATTGGACATTCTGAGCGCTAAGAGGCCTATATAGGGAAAAAGAATGTCTACAAATAAAAACTACACAGAAGAATTGTGTGAAACTTCTTTCTGTTCTGTTTGTTCAACTAAAAGAGTTGAACCTTAGTTTTGATTGAGCTGTTCTGAAACACTCTTTCTGTAGAAAATGCAAGTGGAGATTCGGAGCGCTAAGAGGGTAATAGTGGAAAAAGGAATGTCTCCAAATATAAACTACACAGAATCATTCTGTGAAACTTCTTTCTGATCTGTGCATTCAGCTAACAGAGTTAAAGTATACTTTTGATTGAGCAGATCTGAACACTCTTTCTGTAGAAAATGCAACTGGACATTTGGAGTGCTAAGAGAGTAGTAGTGGAAAAAGGAATATATTCAAATATAAACTACACAGAAGCATTCTGTGAAACTTCTTTCTGATCTGAGCATTCAGCTAACAGAGTTAAACCATACTTTTGATTGAGCAGTTTTGAAACACTCTGTCTGTAGAAAATGCAACTGGACATTCGTAGCGCTAAGTGGGTAATAGTGGAAAAAAGAATATGTTCAAATATACACTACACAGAAACATTGTATGAAACTTCTTTCTGTTCTGTGCATTCAACTAACAGAGTTGAACCTTACTTTTGATTGAGCCTTTCTGAAACACTCTTTCTGTAGAAACTGCAATTGGACATTCTGAGCTCTAAGAGGCCTATATTGGGAAAAATAATATCTTCAAATAAAAACTACACAGAAGCATTGTGTGAAACTTTTTTCTGATATGTTCATTAAGCTAACAGAGTTAAACCATACTTTTGATTGCGCAGTTCTGAACACTCTTTCTGTAGAAAATGCAAGTGGACTTTCGGAGCGCTAAGAGGGTAATAGTGGAAAAAGGAATATATTCAAATATAAACTACACAGTAGCATTCTGTGAAAATTCTTTCTGTTCTATGCATTCAACTAACAGAGTTGAACCTTACTTTTGATTGAGCCGTTCTGAAACACTCTTTCTGTTGAAACTGCAATTGGACATGCTAAGCGCTAAGAGGCCTACATTGGGAAAAAGAATATCTTCAAATAAAAACTACACAGATGCATTCTGTGAAACTTATTTCTGATCTGTAAATTCAGTTAACAGAGATAAAACATATTTTTGATTGAGCAGTTATGAAACACTCTTTTTGTAGAAAATGCAAGTGGAGATTCGGAGCGCTAATAGGGTAATAGTGGAAAAAGGAATGTCTTCAAATATAAACTACACAGAATCATTCGGTGAAACTTCTTTCTGATCTGTGCATTCAGCTAACAGAGTTAAACCATACTTTTGATTGAGCAGATCTGAACACTCTTTCTGTAGAAAATGCAACTGGACATTTGGAGCGCTAAGAGCGTACTAGTGGAAAAAGGAATATATTCAAATATAAACTACACAGAATCATTCTGTGAAATTTCTTTCTGATCTGAGCATTCAGCTAACAGAGTTAAACCATACTTTTGATTGAGCAGCTTTGAAACACTCTGTCTGTAGAAAATGCAACTGGACATTCGTAGCACTAAGTGGGTAATAGTGGAAAAAAGAATATGTTCAAATATAAACTACACAGAAGCATTGTATGAAACTTCTTTCTGTTCTGTGCATACAACTAACAGAGTTGAACCTTACTTTTGATTGAGCCGTTCTGAAACACTCTTTCTGCAGAAACTGCAATTGGACATTCTGAGCGCTAAGAGGCCTATATCGGGAAAAAGAATGTCTACAAATAAAAACTACACAGAAGAATTGTGTGAAACTTCTTTCTGTTCTGTTTGTTCAACTAAAAGAGTTGAACCTTAGTTTTGATTGAGCCGTTCTGAAACACTCTTTCCGTAGAAAATGCAAGTGGAGATTCGGACCACTAAGAGGGTAATAGTGGAAAAAGGAATGTCTCCAAATATAAACTACACAGAATCATTCTGTGAAACTTCTTTCTGATCTGGGCATTCAGCTAACAGAGTTAAACCATACTTTTGATTGAGCAGATCTGAACACTCTTTCTGTAGAAAATGCAACTGGACATTTGGAGCGCTAAGAGAGTAGTAGTGGAAAAAGGAATATATTCAAATATAAACTACACAGAAGCATTCTGTGAAACTTCTTTCTGATCTGAGCATTCAGCTAACATAGTTAAACCATACTTTTGATTGAGCAGTTTTGAAACACTCTGTCTGTAGAAAATGCAACTGGACATTCGTAGCGCTAAGTGGGTAATAGTGGAAAAAAGAATATGTTCAAATATAAACTACACAGAAGCATTGTATGAAACTTCTTTCTGTTCTGTGCATTCAACTAACAGAGTTGAACCTTACTTTTGATTGAGCCTTTCTGAAACACTCTGTAGAAACTGCAATTGGACATTCTGAGCGCTAAGAGGCATATATTGGGAAAAATAATATCTTCAAATAAAAACTACACAGAAGCATTGTGTGAAACTAATTTCTGATATGTTCATTAAGCTAACAGAGTTAAACCGTACTTTTGATTGCGCAGTTCTGAACACTCTTTCTGTAGAAAATGCAAGTGGACATTCGGAGCGCTAAGAGGGTAATAGTGGAAAAAGGAATATATTCAAATATAAACTACACAGTAGCATTCTGTGAAATTTCTTTCTATTCTGTGCATTCAACTAACAGAGTTGAACCTTACTTTTGATTGAGCCGTTCTGAAACAGTCTTTCTGTAGAAACTGCAATTGGACATGCTAAGCGCTAAGAGGCCTACATTGGGAAAAAGAATATCTTCAAATAAAAACTACACAGATGCATTCTGTGAAACTTATTTCTGAACTGTAAATTCAGTTAACAGAGATAAAACATATTTTTGATTGAGCAGTTATGAAACACTCTTTTTGTAGAAAATGCAAGTGGAGATTCGGAGCGCTAAGAGGGTAATAGTGGAAAAAGGAATGTCTTCAAATATAAACTACACAGAATCATTCGGTGAAACTTCTTTCTGATCTGTGCATTGAGCTAACAGAGTTAAACCATACTCTTGATTGAGCAGATCTGAACACTATTTCTGTAGAAAATGCAACTGGACATTTGGAGCGCTAAGAGCGTATTAGTGGAAAAAGGAATATATTCAAATATAAACTACACAGAAGCATTCTGTGAAACTTCTTTCTGATCTGAGCATTCAGCTAACAGAGTTAAACCATACTTTTGATTGAGCAGTTTTGAAACACTCTGTCTGTAGAAAATGCAAATGGACATTCGTAGAGCTAAGTGGGTAATAGTGGAAAAAAGAATATGTTCAAATATAAACTACACAGAAGCATTGTATGAAACTTCTTTCTGTTCTGTGCATTCAACTAACAGAGTTGAACCTTACTTTTGATTGAGCCGTTGTGAAACACTCTTTCTGTAGAAACTGCAATTGGACATTCTGAGCGCTAAGAGGCCTATATAGGGAAAAAGAATGTCTACAAATAAAAACTACACAGAAGAATTGTGTGAAACTTCTTTCTGTTCTGTTTGTTCAACTAAAAGAGTTGAACCTTAGTTTTGATTGAGCTGTTCTGAAACACTCTTTGTGTAGAAAATGCAAGTGGAGATTCGGAGCGCTAAGAGGGTAATAGTGGAAAAAGGAATGTCTCCAAATATAAACTACACAGAATCATTCTGTGAAACTTCTTTCTGATCTGTGCATTCAGCTAACAGAGTTAAACTATACTTTTGATTGAGCAGATCTGAACACTCTTTCTGTAGAAAATGCAACTGGACATTTGGAGCGCTAAGAGAGTAGTAGTGGAAAAAGGAATATATTCAAATATAAACTACACAGAAGCATTCTGTGAAACTTCTTTCTGATCTGAGCATTCAGCTAACAGAGTTAAACCATACTTTTGATTGAGCAGTTTTGAAACACTCTGTCTGTAGAAAATGCAACTGGACATTCGTAGCGCTAAGTGGGTAATAGTGGAAAAAAGAATATGTTCAAATATAAACTACACAGAAGCATTGTATGAAACTCCTTTCTGTTCTGTGCATTCAACTAACAGAGTTGAAACTTACTTTTGATTGAGCCGTTCTGAAACACTCTTTCTGTAGTAACTGCAATTGGACATTCTGAGAGCTAAGAGGCCTACATTGGGAAAAAGAATATCTTCAAATAAAAACTACACAGAAGCATTCTGTGAAACATATTTCTGATCTGTGCATTCAGTTAACAGAGCTAAACCATACTTTTGATTGAGCAGTTATGAAAGACTCTTTGTGTAGAAAATGCAAGTGGACCTTCGGATCGCTAAGATTGTAATAGAGGAAAAAGGAATATCTCCAAATAAAAACTACACAGAAGCATTCTCTGAAATCCCTTTTTGTTCTCTGCATTCAACTAACAGAGTTCAGCCTTACTTTTGAAGGAGCAGTTCTGAAACACTCTTTGTGTAGAAACTGGAAGTGGATATTCGGAGTGCTAAGTGGGTAATAGTCAAAAAAGGAATATCTTCAACTAAATTCTACACAGAAGCATTCTGTGAAACTTCTTTCTGTTCTGTGCATTCAACTAAAAGAGGTGAACCTTACTTTTCATTGAGCCGTTCTGAAACACTCTTTCTATAGAAACTGCAATTGGACATTCTGAGCGCTAAGAGGCCTATATTGGTTAAAAGAATATCTTCATATAAACACTACACAGAAGCATTCTGTGAAACTTCTTTCTGATCTGTGCATTCAGCTAAGAGTGTTAAACCATACTTTTGATTGGGCAGTTCTGAAACTCTCTTTCTGTAGAAAATGCAACTGGACATTTGGAGCGCTAAGTGGGTAACAGTGGAAAAAGGAATATCTTCAAATATAAACTACACAGAATCATTCTGTGAAACTTATTTCTGATCTGTGCATTCAGCTAACAGAATTAAACCATACTTTTGATTGAGCAGTTCTGAACACTCTTTCTGTAGAAAATGCAACTGCATAATAGGAGCGCTAAGTGGGTAGTAGTGGAAAAAGAAATATATTCAAATATAAACTACACAGAAGCATTGTATGAAACTTCTTTCTGTTCTGTGCATTCAACTAACAGAGTTGAACCTTTTTTTTGATTGAGCCATTCTGAAACACTCTTTCTGTTAAAAATGCAAGTGGATATTCGGAGCGCTAAGACGGTAATACTGGAAGAGGAATATATTCAAATATAAACTACACAGAAGCATTCTGTGAAACTACTTTATGTTCTGTGCATTCAACTAACTGAGTTGAACCTTACTTTTGATGGAGCCGTTCTGAAACATTCTTTGTGTAGAAACTGCAATTGGACATTCTGAGTGCTAAGAGGCCTATATTCGGAAAAAGAATATCTTCAAATAAAAACTACACAGAAGCATTCTGTGAAACTTATTTCTGATATGGGCATTCAACTAATAGAGTAAAACCATACTTTTGATTGAGCCTTTCTGAACACTCTTTCTGTAGAAAATGCAAGTGGACATTCGGAGCGCTAAGAGGGTAATACTAGAAAAAGGAATATCTTCAAATATGAACTACACAGAATCATTCTGTGAAATTTCTTTCTGATCTGTGCATTCAGCTAACAGAGTTAAACCGTACTTTTGATTGAGCAGTTCTGAACTCTCTTTCTGTAGAAAATGCAACTGGCCATTTGAAGCGCTAGGAGGGTAGTAGTGGTAAAAGAATATATTCAAATATGAACTACACAGAAACATTCTGTGAAACTTGTTTCTGATATAAGCATTCAGCTAACAGAGTTATACCATACTTTTGATTGAGCAGTTTTGAAACACTCTGTCTGTAGAAAATGCAACTGGACATTCGGAGCGCTAATTGGGTAATAGTGGAAAAAAGAATATGTTCAAATATAAACTACACAGAAGCATTGTATGAAACTTCTTTCTGTTCTGTGCATTCAACTAACAGATTCGAAACTTACTTTTGATTGAGCCGTTATGAAACACTTTCTGTAGAAACTGCAATTGGACATTCTGCGCGCTAAGAGGCCTATATTGGGAAAAATAATATCTTCAAATAAAAATTACACAGCAGCATTGTGTGAAACTTATTTCTGATATGTGCATTCAGCTAACAGAGTTAAACCATACTTTTGATTGAGCAGTTCTGAACACTCTTTCTGTAGAAAATGCAACTGGACATTTGGAGCGCTAAGAGGGTAGTAGTTGAAAAAGAATATATTCAAATATAAACTACAGAGAAACGTTCTGTGAAACTTTTTCTGATCTGAGCATTCAGCTAACAGAGTTAAACCATACTTTTGATTGAGCAGTTTTGAAACACTCTGTCTGTAGAAAATGCAACTGGACCTTCGGAGCGCTAAGTGGGTAATAGTGGAAAAAGGAATATGTTCAAATATAAACTACACAGAAGCATTGTATGAAACAACTTTGTGTTCTGTACATTCAACTAACAGAGTTGAACCTTACTTTTGATTGAGCCGTTCTTAAACACTGTTTCTGTAGAAACTGTAATTGGACATTCTGAGCGCTAGGAGGCCTATATTGCGAAAAATAATATATTCAAATAAAAACTACACAGAAGCATTGTATGAAACTTATTTGTGATATGTCCATTCAGCTAACAGAGTTAAACCATACATTTGATTGCACAGTTCTTAACACTCTTTCTGTAGAAAATGCAAGTGGACATTCGGAGCGCTAAGAGGGTAATAGTGGAAAAAGCAATATATTCATATATAAACTACACAGAAGCATTCTGTGAAACTTCTTTCTGATCTCTGCATTCAACTAACTGAGTTAAACCTTGCTTTTGATTGAGCCGTTCTGAAACTCTCTTTCTGTAGAAAATGCAATTGGACATTCTGAGCGCTAAGAGGCCTATATTGGGAAAAAGAATATCTACACATAAAAACTACACAGAAGCCTTCTGTGAAACTTTTTCTGTTCTGTGCTTTCAACTAAAAGTGTTGAACCTTTGTTTTGATTGAGCCGTTCTGAAACACTCTTTCTGTAGAAAATGAAAGTGGACATTCGGAGCGCTAAGATTGTATTAGTGGAAAAAGGAATATCTCCAAATAAAAACTACACAGAAGCATTCTCTGAAACTTATTTCTCATCTGTGCATTCAGTTAACAGATCTAAACCATACTTTTGATTGAGCAGTTATGAAACACTCTTTGTGTAGAAAATGCAAGGGGACCTTCGGAGCGCTAAGATTGTAATAGAGGAAAAAGGAATATCTCCAAATAAAAACTACACAGAAGCATTCTCAGAAACTCCTTTCTGTTCTCTAAATTCAACTAACAGAGTTTAGCCTTACTTTTGAAGGAACAGTTCTGAAACACACTTTGTGTAGAAACTGCCAGTGGACATTCGGAGCGATAAGTGGGTAATAGTCAATAAAGGAATATCTTCAACTAAATACTACACAGAAGCATTCTGTGAAACTTCTTTCTGTTCTGTGCATTCAACTAAAAGAAGTGAACCTTAATTTTCATTGAGCCGTTCTGAAACACTCTTTCTATAGAAACTGCAATTGGACATTCTGAGCGCTAAGAGGCATATATTGGTAAAAAGAATATTTTCATATAAACACTACACAGAAGCATTGTATGAAACATCTTTCTCTTCTGTACATTCAACTAACAGAGTTGAACCTTACTTTTGATTGAGCCGTTCTGAAACACTCTTTCTGTAGAAAATGCAAGTGGACATTCGGAGCGCTAAGATTGTAATAGTGGAAAAATGAATATCTCCAAATAAAAACTACACAGAAGCATTCTCTGAAACTCCTTTCTGTTCTCTGCATTCAACTAACAGAGCTGAGTCTCAGTTTTGAAGGAGCAGTTCTGAAACACTCTTTGCGTAGGAACTGCCAGTGGACATTCGGAGCGCTAATACGGTAATAGTCGAAAAAGGAATATCTTCAACTAAATACATCACAGAAGCATTCTGTGAAACTACTTTCTGTTCTGTGCATTCAACTAAAGGAGTTGAAACTTAGTTTTGATTGAGCCGTTCTGAAACACTCTTTCTGTAGAAAATGAAAGTGGAGATTCGGAGCGGTAAGAGGGTAAGAGTGGAAAAAGGATTATCTTCAAATATAAACTACACAGAATCATTCTGTGAAACTTCTTTCTGATCTGTGCATTCAGCTAACAGAGTTAAAGCATACTTTTGATAGAGCAGTTCTGAACACTCTTTCTGTAGAAAATGCAACTGGACATTTGGAGCGCTAAGAGGGTAGTAGTGGAAAAAGGAATATATTCAAATATAAGCTACATAGAAGCATTCTGTGAAACTTCTTTCTGATCTGAGCATTCAGCTATCAGAGTTAAACCATACTTTTGATTTAGGAGATTTGAAACACTCTGTCTGTAGAAAATGCAACTGGACATTCGGAGCGCTAAGTGGGTAATAATGGAAAAAGGAATATGTTCAATATAAACTACACAGAAGCATTGTATGAAACTTCTTTCTGTTCTGTGCATTCAACTAACAGAGTTGAAGCTTACTTTTGATTGAGCCGTTCTGAAACACTCTTTCTGTAGAAACAGCAATTGGACATTCTGAGATCTAAGAGGCATATATTGGGAAAAATAATATCTTCAAATAAAAACTACACAGCAGCATTGTGTGAAACTTATTTCTGATCTGTGCATTCAGCTAACAGAGTTAAACCATACTTTTGATTGCGCAGTTCTGAACACTCTTTCTGTAGAAAATGCAAGTGGACATTCGCAGCGCTAATACGGTAATAGTGGAAAAAGGAATATATTCAATTATAAACTACACAGAAGCATTCTGTGAAACTTCTTTCTGTTCTGTGC
The DNA here is from genome assembly GCF_028878055.3 of Symphalangus syndactylus. Lineage (NCBI taxonomy): Eukaryota > Metazoa > Chordata > Mammalia > Primates > Hylobatidae > Symphalangus > Symphalangus syndactylus. The sequence continues at coordinate 135,833,694 of NC_072433.2, read as the reverse complement.
ATTCAACTAACTGAGTTGAACCTTACTTTTGATGGAGCCGTTGTGAAACACTCTTTCAGTAGAAATTGCAATTGGACATTCTAACTGCTAGAAGGCCTATATTGGGAAAAAGAATATCTACAAATAAAAACTACACAGAAGCATTCTGTGAAACTTCTTTCGGATCTGTGCATTCAACTAACAGAGTAAAACCATACTTTTGATTGAGCCGTTCTGAACACTCTTTCTGTAGAAAATGCAAGTGGACATTCGGAGCGCTAAGAGGGTAATAGTTGAAAAAGCAATATATTCAAATATAAACTACACAGAAGCATTCTGTGAAACTTCTTTCTGTTCTGTGCATTCAACTAACAGAGTTGAATCTTACTTTTGATTGAGCCGTTCTGAAACACTCTTTCTGTAGAAACTGCAATTGGACTTTCTAAGCGCTAAGAGGCCTACATTGTTAAAAAGAATATCTTCAAATAAAAACTACACAGAAGCATTCTGTGAAACTTATTTCTGATACGTGCATTCAGTTAACAGAGCTAAACCATACTTTTGATTGAGCAGTTATGAAACATTCTTTGTGTAGAAATTGCAAGTATACCTTCGGAGCGCTAAGGTTTTTATAGAGGAAAAACGATTATCTCCAAATAAAAACCACACAGAAGCATTCTCTGAAACTCTTTCTGTTCTCTGAATTCAACTAACAGAGTTTAGCCTTACTTTTGAAGGAACAGTTCTGAAACACTCTTTGTGTAGAAACTGCCAGTGGACATTCGGAGCGCTAAGTGTGTAATAGTCAATAAAGGGATATCTTCAACTAAATACTACACAGAAGCATTCTGTGAAACTTCTTCCTGTTTTGTGCATTCAACTAAAAGAGGTGAACCTTACTTTTCATTGAGCCGTTCTGAAACACTCTTTCTATAGAAACTGCAATTGGACATTCTGAGCGCTAAGAGGCCTATATTGGTAAAAAGAATATTTTCATATAAACACTACACAGAAGCATTCTGTGAAACTTCTTTCTGATCTGGGCATTCAGCTAACAGAGTTAAACCATACTTTTGATTGAGCAGTTCTGAAACACTCTTTCTGTAGAAAATGCTACAGGACATTTGGAGCGCTAAGTGGGTAATAGTGGAAAAAGGAATATCTTCAAATATCAACTACACAGAATCATTCTGTGAAACTTATTTCTGATCTGTGCATTCAGCTAACAGAGTTAAACCATACTTTTGATTGAGCAGTACTGAACACTCTTTCTGTAGAAAATGCAAGTGGACATTCGGAGCGCTAAAAGGGTAGTAGTGGAAAAAGGAATATATTCAAATATAAACTACACAGAAGCATTGTATGAAACTTCTTTCACTTCTGTGCATTCAACTAACAGAGTTGAACCTTATTTTTGATTGAGCCGTTCTGAAACATTCTTTCTGTAGAAAATGCAAGTGGATATTTGGAGCGCTAAGACGGTAATACTGGAAAAGGAATATATTCAAATATAAACTACACAGAAGCATTCTGTGAAACTTCTTTCTGTTCTGTGCATTCAAATAACTGTGTTGAACCTTACTTTTGATGGAGGGGTTCTGAGACACTCTTTCTGTAGAAAGTGCAATTGGACATTCTGAGAGCTAAGAGGCCTATATTGGGAAAAATAATATCTTCAAATAAAAATTACACAGAAGCATTCTGTGAAACTTATTTCTGATATGGGCATTCAACTAACAGAGTAAAACCATACTTTTGATTGAGCAGTTCTGAACACTCTTTCTGTAGAAAATGCAAGTGTACATTCGGAGCTCTAAGAGGGTAATACTGGAAATAGTAATATCTTCAAATATAAACTACACAGAATCATTCTGTGAAACTTCTTTCTGATCTGTGCATTCAGCTAACAGAATTAAACCATACTTTTGATTGAGCAGTTCTGAACACTCTTTCTGTAGAAAATGCAACTGGACATTTGGAGCGCTAAGACGGTAGTAGTGGAAAAAGAAATATATTCAAATATAAACTACACAGAAGCATTCTGTGAAAGTTCTTTCTGATCTGAGCATTCAGCTAACAGAGTTAAACCATACTTTTGACTGAGCAGTTTTGAAACACTCTGTCTGTAGAAAATGCAACTGGACATTCGGAGCGCTAAGTTGGTAATAGTGGAAAAAGGAATATGTTCAAATATAAACTACACAGAAGCATTGTATGAAACATCTTTCTGTTCTGTACATTCAACTAACTGAGTTGAACCTTGCTTTTGATTGAGCCGTTCTGACACTCTTTCTCTAGAAACTGCAATTGGACATTATGAGCCCAAAGAGGCCTATATTGGGAAAAATAATATATTCAAATAAAAACTACACAGAAGCATTGTGTGAAACTTACTTCTGATATGTGCATTCAGCTAACAGAGTTAAACCATACTTTTGATTGCGCAGTTCTGAACACTCTTTCTGTAGAAAATGCAAGTGGACATTCGGAGCGCTAAGAGGGTAATAGTGGAAAAAGCAATATACTCAAATATAAACTACACAGAAGCATTCTGTGAAACTTCCTTCTGTTCTCTGCATTCAACTAACTGAGTTGAACCTTGCTTTTGATTGAGCCGTTCTGGAACACTCTTTCTGTAGAAAATGCAATTGGACATTCTGAGCACTAAGAGGCCTATAATGGGAAAAAGAATATCTACAAATAAAAACTACACAGAATCATTCCGTGAAACTTCTTTCTGTTCTGTGCATTCAACTAAAAGTGTTGAACCTTAGTTTTGATTGAGCCGTTCTGAAACACTCTTTCTGTAGAAAATGCAAGAGGACATTCGGAGCGCTAAGATAGTAATAGTGGAAAAAGGAATATATCCAAATAAAAAATACACAGAAGCATTCTCTGAAACTCCTTTCTGTTCTCTGCATTCAACTAACAGAGCTGAGCCTTACTTTTGAAGGAGCAGTTCTGAAACACTCTTTGTGTAGAAACTGCCAGTGGAAATTCAGAGCGCTAAGAGGGTAATAGTCGAAAAAGGAATATCTTCAACTAAATACTACACAGAAGCATTCTGTGAAACTTCTTTCTGTTCTGTGCATTCAACTAAAGGAGCTGAACCTTAGTTTTGATTGAGCCGCTCTGAAACACTCTTTCTGTAGGAAATGAAAGTGGAGATTCGGAGCGCTAAGAGGGTAATAGTGGAAAAAAGATTATCTTCAAATATAAACTACACAGAATCATTCTGTGAAACTTCTTTCTGATATGTGCACTCAGCTAACAGAGTTAAACCATACTTTTGATTGAGCAGTTCTGAACACTCTTTCTGTAGAAAATGCAACTGGACATTTGGAGCGCTAAGAGGGTAGTAGTGGAAAAAGTAATATATTCAAATATAAACTACACAGAAGCATTGTATGAAACTCCTTTCTCTTCTGTGCATTTAACTGAGTTGAACCTTATTTTTGATTGAGCCGTTCTGAAACACTCTTTCTTTAGAAAATGCAAGTGGATATTCGCAGCGCTAAGACGGTAATACTGGAAAAGGAATATATTCAAATATAAACTACACAGAAGCATTCTGTGAAACTTATTTCTGTTCTGTGCATTCAACTAACTGAGTTGAACCTTACTTTTGATGGAGCCGTTCTGAAAAGCTCTTTCTGTAGAAACTGCAATTGGACATTCTGAGCGCTAAGAGGCCTATATTTTGAAAAAGAATATCTTCAAATAAAAACTACACAGAAGCATTCTGTGAAACTTATTTCGGATATGGGCATTCAACTAATAGAGTAAAACCATACTTTTGATTGAGCCATTCTGAACACTCTTTCTGTAGAAAATGCAATTGGACATTCTGAGCGCTAAGAGGGTAACACTAGAAAAAGTAATATCTTCAAATATAAACTACACAGAATCATTCTGTGAAACTTCTTTCTGATCTGTGCATTCAGCTAACAGAATTAAACCATACTTTTCATTGAGCAGTTCTGAACACTCTTTCTGTAGAAAATACAACTATACATTTGGAGCGATAAGAGGGTAGTAGTGGAAAAAGGAATATATTCAAATATAAACTACACGGAAGCATTCTGTGAAACTTCTTTCTGATCTGAGCATTCAGCTAACAGAGTTAAACCATACTTTTGACTGAGCAGTTTTGAAACACTCTGTCTGTAGAAAATGCAACTGGACATTCGGAGCGCTATGTGGGTAATAGTGGAAAAAGGAATATGTTCAAATATAAACTACACAGAAGCATTGTATGAAACTTCTTTCTGTTTTGTACATTCAACTAACAGAGTTGAAACTTACTTTTGATTGAGCCGTTCTGAAACACTCTTTCTGTAGAAACTGCAATTGGACATTCTGAGCCCTAAGAGGCCTATATTGGGAAAAATAATATATTCAAATAAAAACTACACAGAGGCATTGTGTGAAACTTATTTCTGATATGTGCATTCAGCTAACAGAGTTAAACCATACTTTTGATTGCACAGTTCTGAACACTCTTTCTGTAGATAATGCAAGTTGACATTCGGAGCGCTAAGAGGGTAATAGTGGACAAAGGAATATATTCAAATATAAACTACAAAGAAGCATTCTGTGAAACTTCTTTCTGTTCTCTGCATTCAACTAACTGAGTTGAACCTTGCTTTTGATTTAGCCGTTCTGGAACACTCTTTCTGTAGAAAATGCAATTGGACATTCTGAGCGCTAAGAGGCCTATATTGGGAAAAAGAATATCTACAAATAAAAACTACAAAGAAGCATTCTGTGAAACTTCTTTCGGTTCTGTGCATTCAACTAAAAGTGTTGAACCTTAGTTTTGATTGAGCCGTTCTGAAACACTCTTTCTGTAGAAAATGCAAGTGGACATTCGGAGTGCTAAGTTAGTAATAGTGGAAAAAGGAATATCTCCATATTAAAACTACACAGAAGCATTCTCTGAAACTCCTTTCTGTTCTCTGCATTCAACTAACAGAGCTGAGCCTTACTTTTGGAGGAGCAGTTCTGAAACACTCTTTGTGTAGAAACTGCCAGTGGAAATTCAGAGCGCTAAGAGGGTAATAGTCGAAAAAGGAATATCTTCAACTAAATACTACACAGAAGCATTCTGTGAAACTTCTTTCTGTTCTGTGCATTCAACTAAAAGAGTTGAAACTTAGTTTTGATTGAGCCGTTCTGAAACACTCTTTCTGTAGAAAATGAAAGTGGAGATTCGGATCGCTAAGAGGGTAATAGTGGAAAAAGGATTATCTTCAAATATAAACTACACAGAATCATTCTGTGAAACTTCTTTCTGATATGTGCATTCAGCTAACAGAGTTAAACCATACTTTTGGTTGAGCAGTTCTGAACACTCTTTCTGTAGAAAATGCAACTGGACATTTGGAGCGCTAAGAGGGTAGTAGTGGAAAAAGGAATATATTCAAATATAAGCTACACAGAAGCATTCTGTGAAACTTCTTTCTGATCTGAGCATTCCGCTAACAGAGTTAAACCATACTTTTGATTGAGGAGATTTGAAACACTCTGACTATAGAAAATGCAACTGGACATTCGGAGCGCTAAGTGGGTAATAATGGAAAAAGGAATATGTTCAAATATAAACAACACAGAAGCATTGTATAAAACTTCTTTCTGTTCTGTGCATTCAACTAACAGAGTTGAACCTTACTTTTGATTGAGCCGTTCTGAAACACTCTTTCTGTAGAAACTGCAATTGGACATTCTCAGCTCTAAGAGGCCTATATTGGGAATAATAATATCTTCAAATAAAAACTACACAGCAGCATTGTGTGAAACTTATTTCTGATATGTGCATTCAGCTAACAGAGTTAAACCATACTTTTGATTGCACAGTTCTGAACACTCTTTCTGTAGAAAATGCAAGTGGACATTCGGAGCGCTAATACGGTAATAGTGGAAAAAGGAATATATTCAATTATAAACTACACAGAAGCATTCTGTGAAACTTCTTTCTCTTCTGTGCATTCAACTAACTGAGTTGAACCTTACTTTTGATGGAGCCGTTGTGAAACACTCTTTCTGTAGAAACTGCAATTGGACATTCTGACCGCTAAAAGGCCTATATTGGGAAAAAGAATATCTACAAATAAAAACTACACAGAAGCATTCTGTGAAACTTCTTTCGGATCTGTGCATTCAACTAACAGAGTAAAACCATACTTTTGATTGAGCCGTTCTGAACACTCTTTCTGTAGAAAATGCAAGTGGACATTCGGAGCGCTAAGTGGGTAATAGTCGAAAAAGGAATATATTCAAATATAAACTACACAGAAGCATTCTGTGAAACTTCTTTCTGTTCTGTGCATTCAACTAACAGAGTTGAACCTTACTTTTGATTGAGCCGTTCTGAAACACTCTTTCTGTAGAAACTGCAATTGGACTTTCTAAGCGCTAAGAGGCCTACATTGTTAAAAAGAATATCTTCAAATAAAAACTACACAGAAGCATTCTGTGAAACATATTTCTGATATGTGCATTCACTTAACAGAGCTAAACCATACTTTTGATTGAGCAGTTATGAAACACTCTTTGTGTAGAAAATATAAGTGGACCTTCGGAGCGCTAAGATTTTAATAGGGGAAAAAGGATTATCTCCAAATAAAAACCACACAGAAGCATTCTCTGAAACTCCTTTCTGTTCTCTGAATTCAACTAACAGAGTTGAGCCTTACTTTTGAAGGAACAGTTCTGAAACATTCTTTGTGTATAAACTGCCAGTGGACATTCGGAACGCTAAGTGGGTAATAGTCAATAAAGGAATATCTTCAACTAAATACTACACAGAAGCATTCTGTGAAACTACTTTCTGTTCTGTGCATTCAACTAAAAGAGGTGAACCTTACTTTTCATTGAGCCGTTCTGAAACACTCTTTCTATAGAAACTGCAATTGGACATTCTGAGCGCTAAGAGGCCTATATTGGTAAAAAGAATATTTTCATATAAACACTACACAGAAGCATTCTGTGAAACTTCTTTCTGATCTGTGCATTCAGGTCACAGAGTTAAACCATACTTTGGATTGAGCAGTTCTGAAACACTCTTTCTGTAGAAAATGCTACTGGACATTTGGAGCGCTAAGTGGGTAATAGTGGAAAAAGGAATATCTTCAAATATAAACTACACAGAATCATTCCGTGAAACATCTTTCTGATCTGTGCATTCAGCTAACAGAGTTAAAGCATACTTTTGATTGAGCAGTTCTGAACACTCTTTCTGTAGAAAATGCAACTGGACATTTGGAGCGCTAAGAGGGTAGTAGTGGAAAAAGTAATATATTCAAATATAAACTACACAGAAGCATTGTATGAAACTCCTTTCTCTTCTGTGCATTTAACTAACAGAGTTGAACCTTATTTTTGATTGAGCCGTTCTGAAACACTCTTTCTTTAGAAAATGCAAGTGGATATTCGCAGCGCTAAGACGGTAATACTGGAAAAGGAATATATTCAAATATAAACTACACAGAAGCATTCTGTGAAACTTATTTCTGTTCTGTGCATTCAACTAACTGAGTTGAACCTTACTTTTCATGGAGCCTTTCTGAAAAGCTCTTTCTGTAGAAACTGCAATTGGACATTCTGAGCGCTAAGAGGCCTATATTTTGAAAAAGAATATCTTCAAATAAAAACTACACAGAAGCATTCTGTGAAACTTATTTCGGATATGGGCATTCAACTAATAGAGTAAAACCATACTTTTGATTGAGCCGTTCTGAACACTCTTTCTGTAGAAAATGCAATTGGACATTCTGAGCGCTAAGAGGGTAATACTAGAAAAAGTAATATCTTCAAATATAAACTACACAGAATCATTCTGTGAAACTTCTTTCTGATCTGTGCATTCAGCTAACAGAATTAAACCATACTTTTCATTGAGCAGTTCTGAACACTCTTTCTGTAGAAAATGCAACTAGACATTTGGAGCGATAAGAGGGTAGTAGTGGAAAAAGGAATATATTCAAATATAAACTACACGGAAGCATTCTGTGAAACTTCTTTCTGATCTGAGCATTCAGCTAACAGAGTTAAACCATACTTTTGACTGAGCAGTTTTGAAACACTCTGTCTGTAGAAAATGCAACTGGACATTCGGAGCGCTAAGTGGGTCATAGTGGAAAAAGGAATATGTTCAAATATAAACTACACAGAAGCATTGTATGAAACACCTTTCTGTTCTGTACATTCAACTAACAGAGTTGAAACTTACTTTTGATTGAGCCGTTCTGAAACACTCTTTCTGTAGAAACTGCAATTGGACATTCTGAGCCCTAAGAGGACTATATTGGGAAAAATAATATATTCAAATAAAAACTACACAGAGGCATTGTGTGAAACTTATTTCTGATATGTGCATTCAGCTAACAGAGTTAAACCATACTTTTGATTGCGCAGTTCTGAACACTCTTTCTGTAGAAAATGCAAGTTGACATTCGGAGCGCTAAGAGGGTAATAGTGGACAAAGGAATATATTCAAATATAAACTACAAAGAAGCATTCTGTGAAACTTCTTTCTGTTCTCTGCATTCAACTAACTGAGTTGAACCTTGCTTTTAATTGAGCCGTTCTGGAACTCTCTTTCTGTAGAAAATGCAATTGGACATTCTGAGCGCTAAGAGGCCTATATTGGGAAAAAGAATATCTACAAATAAAAACTACAAAGAAGCATTCTGTGAAACTTCTTTCGGTTCTGTGCATTCAACTAAAAGTGTTGAACCTTAGTTTTGATTGAGCCGTTCTGAAACACTCTTTCTGTAGAAAATGCAAGTGGACATTCGGAGCGCTAAGTTAGTAATAGTGGAAAAAGGAATATCTCCATATTAAAACTACACAGAAGCATTCTCTGAAACTCCTTTCTGTTCTCTGCATTCAACTAACTGAGCTGAGCCTTACTTTTGGAGGAGCAGTTCTGAAACACTCTTTGTGTAGAAACTGCCAGTGGAAATTCAGAGCGCTAAGAGGGTAATAGTCGAAAAAGGAATATCTTCAACTAAATACTACACAGAAGCATTCTGTGAAACTTCTTTCTGTTCTGTGCATTCAACTAAAAGAGTTGAAACTTAGTTTTGATTGAGCCGTTCTGAAACACTCTTTCTGTAGAAAATGAAAGTGGAGATTCAGATCGCTAAGAGGGTAATAGTGGAAAAAGGATTATCTTCAAATATAAACTACACAGAATCATTCTGTGAAACTTCTTTCTGATATGTGCATTCAGCTAACAGAGTTAAACCATACTTTTGATTGAGCAGTTCTGAACACTCTTTCTGTAGAAAATGCAACTGGACATTTGGAGCGCTAAGAGGGTAGTAGTGGAAAAAGGAATATATTCAAATATAAGCTACACAGAAGCATTCTGTGAAACTTCTTTATGATCTGAGCATTCCGCTAACAGAGTTAAACCATACTTTTGATTGAGGAGATTTGAAACACTCTGACTATAGAAAATGCAACTGGACATTCGGAGCGCTAAGTGGGTAATAATGGAAAAAGGAATATGTTCAAATATAAACAACACAGAAGCATTGTATAAAACTTCTTTCTGTTCTGTGCATTCAACTAACAGAGTTGAACCTTACTTTTGATTGAGCCGTTCTGAAACACTCTTTCTGTAGAAACTGCAATTGGACATTCTCAGCTCTAAGAGGCCTATATTGGGAATAATAATATCTTCAAATAAAAACTACACAGCAGCATTGTGTGAAACTTATTTCTGATATGTGCATTCAGCTAACAGAGTTAAACCATACTTTTGATTGCACAGTTCTGAACACTCTTTCTGTAGAAAATGCAAGTGGACATTCGGAGCGCTAATACGGTAATAGTGGAAAAAGGAATATATTCAATTATAAACTACACAGAAGCATTCTGTGAAACTTCTTTCTGTTCTGTGCATTCAACTAACTGAGTTGAACCTTACTTTTGATGGAGCCGTTGTGAAACACTCTTTCTGTAGAAACTGCAATTGGACATTCTGACCGCTAAAAGGCCTATATTGGGAAAAAGAATATCTACAAATAAAAACTACACAGAAGCATTCTGTGAAACTTCTTTCGGATCTGTGCATTCAACTAACAGAGTAAAACCATACTTTTGATTGAGCCGTTCTGAACACTCTTTCTGTAGAAAATGCAAGTGGACATTCGGAGCGCTAAGAGGGTAATAGTTGAAAAAGGAATATATTCAAATATAAACTACACAGAAGCATTCTGTGAAACTTCTTTCTGTTCTGTGCATTCAACTAACAGAGTTGAACCTTACTTTTGTTTTTTTTTTTTTTTTTTTTTTTTTTTTTTTTTTTTTTTTTGAGACGGAGTCTCGCTCTATCGCCCAGGCTAGAGTGCAGTGGCGCGATCTCGGCTCACTGCAAGCTCCGCCTCCCGGGTTCACGCCATTCTCCTGCCTCAGCCTCTCCGAGTAGCTGGGACTACAGGCGCCCGCCACCGCGCCCGGCTAATTTTTTGTATTTTTAGTAGAGACGGGGTTTCACCGTGGTCTCGATCTCCTGACCTCGTGATCCGCCCGCCTCGGCCTCCCAAAGTGCTGGGATTACAAGCGTGAGCCACCGCGCCCGGCCGAACCTTACTTTTGATTGAGCCGTTCTGAAACACTCTTTCTGTAGAAACTGCAATTGGACTTTCTAAGCGCTAAGAGGCCTACATTGTTAAAAAGAATATCTTCAAATAAAAACTACACAGAAGCATTCTGTGAAACATATTTCTGATATGTGCATTCACTTAACAGAGCTAAACCACACTTTTGATTGAGCAGTTATGAAACACTCTTTGTGTAGAAAATATAAGTGGACCTTCGGAGCGCTAAGATTGTAATAGGGGAAAAAGGATTATCTCCAAATAAAAACCACACAGAAGCATTCTCTGAAACTCCTTTCTGTTCTCTGAATTCAACTAACAGAGTTGAGCCTTACTTTTGAAGGAACAGTTCTGAAACATTCTTTGTGTATAAACTGCCAGTGGACATTCGGAACGCTAAGTGGGTAATAGTCAATAAAGGAATATCTTCAACTAAATACTACACAGAAGCATTCTGTGAAACTACTTTCTGTTCTGTGCATTCAACTAAAAGAGGTGAACCTTACTTTTCATTGAGCCGTTCTGAAACACTCTTTCTATAGAAACTGCAATTGGACATTCTGAGCGCTAAGAGGCCTATATTGGTAAAAAGAATATTTTCATATAAACACTACACAGAAGCATTCTGTGAAACTTCTTTCTGATCTGTTCATTCAGCTCACAGAGTTAAACCATACTTTGGATTGAGCAGTTCTGAAACACTCTTTCTGTAGAAAATGCTACTGGACACTTGGAGCGCTAAGTGGGTAATAGTGGAAAAAGGAATATCTTCAAATATAAACTACACAGAATCATTCCGTGAAACATCTTTCTGATCTGTGCATTCAGCTAACAGAGTTAAAGCATACTTTTGATTGAGCAGTTCTGAACACTCTTTCTGTAGAAAATGCAACTGGACATTTGGAGCGCTAAGAGGGTAGTAGTGGAAAAAGTAATATATTCAAATATAAACTACACAGAAGCATTGTATGAAACTCCTTTCTCTTCTGTGCATTTAACTAACAGAGTTGAACCTTATTTTTGATTGAGCCGTTCTGAAACACTCTTTCTTTAGAAAATGCAAGTGGATATTCGCAGCGCTAAGACGGTAATACTGGAAAAGGAATATATTCAAATATAAACTACACAGAAGCATTCTGTGAAACTTATTTCTGTTCTGTGCATTCAACTAACTGAGTTGAACCTTACTTTTGATGGAGCCGTTCTGAAAAGCTCTTTCTGTAGAAACTGCAATTGGACATTCTGAGCGCTAAGAGGCCTATATTTTGAAAAAGAATATCTTCAAATAAAAACTACACAGAAGCATTCTGTGAAACTTATTTCGGATATGGGCATTCAACTAATAGAGTAAAACCATACTTTTGATTGAGCCGTTCTGAACACTCTTTCTGTAGAAAATGCAAGTGGACATTCTGAGCGCTAAGAGGGTAATACTAGAAAAAGTAATATCTTCAAATATAAACTACACAGAATCATTCTGTGAAACTTCTTTCTGATCTGTGCATTCAGCTAACAGAATTAAACCATACTTTTCGTTGAGCAGTTCTGAACACTCTTTCTGTAGAAAATGCAACTAGACATTTGGAGCGATAAGAGGGTAGTAGTGGAAAAAGGAATATATTCAAATATAAACTACACGGAAGCATTCTGTGAAACTTCTTTCTGATCTGAGCATTCAGCTAACAGAGTTAAACCATACTTTTGACTGAGCAGTTTTGAAACACTCTGTCTGTAGAAAATGCAACTGGACATTCGGAGCGCTAAGTGGGTCATAGTTGAAAAAGGAATATGTTCAAATATAAACTACACAGAAGCATTGTATGAAACAACTTTCTGTTCTGTACATTCAACTAACAGAGTTGAAACTTACTTTTGATTGAGCCGTTCTGAAACCCTCTTTCTGTAGAAACTGCAATTGGACATTCTGAGCCCTAAGAGGCCTATATTGGGAAAAATAATATATTCAAATAAAAACTACACAGAGGCATTGTGTGAAACTTATTTCTGATATGTGCATTCAGCTAACAGAGTTAAACCATACTTTTGATTGCGCAGTTCTGAACACTCTCTCTGTAGAAAATGCAAGTTGACATTCGGAGCGCTAAGTGGGTAATAGTAGAAAATGCAATATACTCGAATATAAACTATAAAGAAGCATTCTGTGAAACTTCTTTCTGTTCTGTGCATTCAACTAAAAGTGTTGAACCTTAGTTTTGATTGAGCCGTTCTGAAACACTCTTTCTGTAGAAAATGCAAGTGGACATTCGGAGCGCTAAGTTAGTAATAGTGGAAAAAGGAATATCTCCATATAAAAACTACACAGAAGCATTCTCTGAAACTCCTTTCTGTTCTCTGCATTCAACTAACAGAGCTGAGCCTTACTTTTGGAGGAGCAGTTCTGAAACACTCTTTGTGTAGAAACTGCCAGTGGAAATTCAGAGCGCTAAGAGGGTAATAGTCGAAAAAGGAATATCTTCAACTAAATACTACACAGAAGCATTCTGTGAAATTTCTTTCTGTTCTGTGCATTCAACTAAAAGAGTTGAACCTTAGTTTTGATTGAGCCGTTCTGAAACACTCTTTCTGTAGAAAATGAAATTGGAGATTCGGAGCGCTAAGAGGGTAATAGTGGAAAAAGGATTATCTTCAAATATAAAGTACACAGAATCATTCTGTGAAACTTATTTCTGATATGTGCATTCAGCTAACAGAGTTGAACCATACTTTGGATAGTGCAGTTCTGAACACTCTTTCTGTAGAAAATGCAACTGGACTTTTGGAGCGCTAAGAGGGTAGTAGTGGAAAAAGGAATATATTCAAATATAAGCTACACAGAAGCATTCTGTGAAACTTCTTTCTGATCTGAGCATTCCGCTAACAGAGTTAAACCCTACTTTTGATTGAGGAGATTTGAAACACTCTGACTGTAGAAAATGCAACTGGACATTCGGAGCGCTAAGTGGGTAATAATGGAAAAAGGAATATGTTCAAATATGAACAACACAGAAGCATTGTATGAAACTTCTTTCTGTTCTGTGCATTCAACTAACAGAGTTGAACCTTACTTTTGGTTGAGCCGTTCTGAAACACTCTTTCTGTAGAAACTGCAATTGGACATTCAGAGCACTAAGAGGCCTATATTGGGAAAAATAATATCTTCAAATAAAAACTACAGAGCAGCATTGTGTGAAACTTATTTCTGATATGTGCATTCAGCTAACACAGCTAAACCTTACTTTTGATTGCGCAGTTCTGAACACTCTTTCTGTAGAAAATGTAAGTGGACATTCGGAGCGCTAATACGGTAATAGTGGGAAAAGGAATATATGAAATTATAAACTACACAGAAGCATTCTGTGAAACTTCTCTCAGTTCTGTGCATTCAACTAACTGATTTGAACCTTACTTTTGATGGAGCCGTTGTGAAACACTCTTTCTGTAGAAACTGCAAACGGACATTCTGACCGCTAAAAGTCCTATATTGGGAAAAAGAATATCTACAAATAAAAACTACACTGAAGCATTCTGTGAAACTTCTTTCGGATCTGTGCATTGAACTAACAGAGTAAAACCATACTTTTGATTGAGCCGTTCTGAACACTCTTTCTGTAGAAAATGTAAGTGGACATTCAGAGCGCTAAGAGGGTAATAGTTGAAAAAGGAATATATTCAAATAAAAAGTACACAGAAGCATTCTGTGAAACTTCTTTCTGCTCTGTGCATTCAACTAACAGAGTTGAATCTTACATTTGATTGAGCCGTTCTGAAACACTCTTTCTGTAGAAACTGCAATTGGACTTTCTAAGCGCTAAGAGGCCTACATTGTTAAAAAGAATATCTTCAAATAAAAACTACACAGAAGCATTCTGTGAAACATATTTCTGATCAGTGCATTCAGTTAACAGAGCTAAACCGTACTTTTGATTGAGCAGTTATGTAACACTCGTTCTGTAGAAAATGCAAGTGGACATTCGGAGCGCTAAGATTGTAATAGAAGAAAAGGGAATATCTCCAAATAAAAACTACACAGAAGCATTCTCTGAGACTCCTTTCTGTTCTCTGCATTCAATTAACAGAGTTTAGCCTTACTTTTGAAGGAGCAGTTCTGAAACACTCTTTGTGTAGAAACTGCCATTGGATATTCGGAGCGCTAAGTGGGTAATAGTCAATAAAGGAATATGTTCAACTCAATACTACACAGAAGCATTCTGTGAAACTACTTTCTGTTCTGTGCATTCAACTAAAAGAGGTGAACCTTACTTTTCATTGAGCCGTTCTGAAACACTCTTTCTATAGAAACTGCAATTGGACATTCTGAGCGCTAAGAGGCCTATATTGGTTAAAAGAATATTTTCATATAAGCTCTACACAGAAGCATTCTGTGAAACTTCTTTCTGATCTGTGCATTCAGCTAACAGAGTTAAACCATACTTTTGATTGAGCAGTTCTGAAACACTCTTTCTGTAGAAAATGCAACTGGAAATTTGGAGCGGTAGGTGGGTAATAGTGGAAAAAGTAATATCTTCAAATATCAACTACACAGAATCATTCTGTGAAACTTCTTTCTGATCTGTGCATTCAGCTAACAGAATTAAACCATACTTTTGATTGAGCAGTTCTGAACACTCTTTCTGTAGAAAATGCAACTGGACATTTGGAGCGCTAAGAGTTTAGTAGTGGAAAAAGGGATATATTCAAATATAAACTACACAGAAGCATTCTGTGAAACTTCTTTCTGTTCTTTGCATTCAACTAACTGAGTTGAACCTTACTTTTGATGCAGCCGTTCTGAAACACTCTTTCTGTAGAAACTGCAATTGGACATTCTGAGCGCTAAGAGGCCTATATTGGGAAAAAGAATATCTTCAAATAAAAACTACACAGAAGCATTCTGTGAAACTTATTTCTGATATGGGCATTCAACTAATAGAGTAAAACCATACTTTTGATTGAGCCGTTCTGAACACTCTTTCTGTAGAAAATGCAAGTGGACATTCGGAACGCTAAGAGGGTAATACTAGAAAAAGTAATATCTTCAAATATAAACTACACAGAATCATTCTGTGAAACTTCTTTCTGATCTGTGCATTCAGCTAACAGAATTAAACCATACTTTTCATTGAGCAGTTCTGAACACTCTTTCTGTAGAAAATGCAACTGGACATTTGGAGCGCTAAGAGGGTAGTAGTGGAAAAAGGATTATATTCAAATATAAACTACACAGAAACATTCTGTGAAACTTCTTTCTGATCTGAGCATTCAGCTAACAGAGTTAAACCACACTTTTGTCTGAGCAGTTTTGAAACACTCTGTCTGTAGAAAATCCAACTGGACATTCGGAGCGCTAAGTGGGTAATAGTGGAAAAAGGAATATGTTCAAATATAAACTACACAGAAGCATTGTATGAAACAACTTTCTGTTCTGTACATTCAACTAACAGAGTTGAAACTTACTTTTGATTTAGCCGTTCTGAAACACTCTTTCTGTAGAAACTGCAATTGGACATTCTGAGCCCTAAGAGGCCTATATTGGGAAAAATAATATATTCAAATAAAAACTACACAGAAGCATTGTGTGAAACTTATTTCTCATATGTGCGTTCAGGTAACAGAGTTAAACCATACTTTTGATTGCGCAGTTCTGAACCCTCTTTCTGTAGAAAATGCAATGTACATTCGGAGCGCTAAGAGGGTAATAGTGGAAAAAGCAATATATTCAAATATAAACTACACAGAAGCATTCTGTGAAACTTCTTTCTGTTCTTTGCATTCAACTAACTGAGTTGAACCTTGCTTTTGATTGAGCCGTTCTGGAACACTCTTTCTGTAGAAAATGCAATTGGACATTCTGAGCGCTAAGAGGCCTATAATGGGAAAAAGAATATCTACAAATAAAAACTACAGAGAAGCATTCTGTGAAACTTGTTTCTGTTCTGTGCATTCAACTAAAAGTGTTGAACCTTAGTTTTGATTGAGCCGTTCTGAAACTCTCTTTCTGTAGAAAATGCAAGTGGACATTTGGAGCGCTAAGATAGTAACAGTGGAAAAAAGAATATCTCCAAATAAAAACTACACAGAAGCATTCTCTGAAACTCCTTTCTGTTCTCTGCATTCAACTAACAGAGATGAGCCTTACTTTTGAAGGAGCAGTTCTGAAACACTCTTTGTGTAGAAACTGCCAGTGGAAATTCAGAGCGCTAAGAGGGTAATAGTCGAAAAAGGAATATCTTCAACTAAATACTACACAGAAGCATTCTGTGAAACTTCTTTCTGTTCTGTGCATTCAACTTAAAGAGTTGAACCTTAGTTTTGATTGAGCCGTTCTGAAACACTCTTTCTGTAGAAAATGAAAGTGGAGGTTCGGAGCGCTAAGAGGGTAATAGTGGAAAAAGGAATATCTTAAAATATAAACTACACAGAATCATTCTGTGAAACTTCTTTCTGATATGTGCATTCAGCTAACAGAGTTAAACCATAGTTTTGATAGAGCAGTTCTGAACACTCTTTCTGTAGAAAATGCAACTGGACATTTGGAGCGCTAAGAGTTTAGTAGTGGAAAAAGGAATATATTCAAATATAAGCTACACAGAAGCATGCTGTGAAACTTCGTTCTGATCTGAGCATTCAGCTAACCGTGTTAAACCATACTTTTGATTGAGGAGATTTGAAACACTCTGTGTGTAGAAAATGCAACTGGACATTCGGAGCGCTAAGTGGGTAATAATGGAAAAAGGAATATGTTCAAATATAAACTACACAGAAACATTGTATGAAACTTCTTTCTGTTCTGTGCATTCAGGTAACAGAGTTGAGCCTTACTTTTGATTGAGCCGTTCTGAAACACTCTTTCTGTAGAAACTGCAATTGGACATTCAGAGCGCTAAGAGGCCTATATTGGGAAAAATAATATCTTCAAATAAAAACTACAGAGCAGCATTGTGTGAAACTTATTTCTGATATGTGCATTCAGCTAACACAGCTAAACCATACTTTTGATTGCGCAGTTCTGAACACTCTTTCTGTAGAAAATGTAAGTGGACATTCGGAGCGCTAATACGGTAATAGTGGGAAAAGGAATATATGAAATTATAAACTACACAGAAGCATTCTGTGAAACTTCTCTCAGTTCTGTGCATTCAACTAACTGATTTGAACCTTACTTTTGATGGAGCCGTTGTGAAACACTCTTTCTGTAGAAACTGCAAACGGACATTCTGACCGCTAAAAGTCCTATATTGGGAAAAAGAATATCTACAAATAAAAACTACACTGAAGCATTCTGTGAAACTTCTTTCGGATCTGTGCATTGAACTAACAGAGTAAAACCATACTTTTGATTGAGCCGTTCTGAACACTCTTTCTGTAGAAAATGTAAGTGGACATTCAGAGCGCTAAGAGGGTAATAGTTGAAAAAGGAATATATTCAAATAAAAAGTACACAGAAGCATTCTGTGAAACTTCTTTCTGCTCTGTGCATTCAACTAACAGAGTTGAATCTTACATTTGATTGAGCCGTTCTGAAACACTCTTTCTGTAGAAACTGCAATTGGACTTTCTAAGCGCTAAGAGGCCTACATTGTTAAAAAGAATATCTTCAAATAAAAACTACACAGAAGCATTCTGTGAAACTTATTTCTGATCAGTGCATTCAGTTAACAGAGCTAAACCATACTTTTGATTGAGCAGTTATGAAACACTCGTTCTGTAGAAAATGCAAGTGGACATTCGGAGCGCTAAGATTGTAATAGAAGAAAAGGGAATATCTCCAAATAAAAACTACACAGAAGCATTCTCTGAGACTCCTTTCTGTTCTCTGCATTCAATTAACAGAGTTTAGCCTTACTTTTGAAGGAGCAGTTCTGAAACACTCTTTGTGTAGAAACTGCCATTGGATATTCGGAGCGCTAAGTGGGTAATAGTCAATAAAGGAATATGTTCAACTCAATACTACACAGAAGCATTCTGTGAAACTACTTTCTTTTCTGTGCATTCAACTAAAAGAGGTGAACCTTACTTTTCATTGAGCCGTTCTGAAACACTCTTTCTATAGAAACTGCAATTGGACATTCTGAGCGCTAAGAGGCCTATATTGGTTAAAAGAATATTTTCATATAAGCTCTACACAGAAGCATTCTGTGAAACTTCTTTCTGATCTGTGCATTCAGCTAACAGAGTTAAACCATACTTTGGATTGAGCAGTTCTGAAACACTCTTTCTGTAGAAAATGCTACTGGACATTTGGAGCGCTAGGTGGGTAATAGTGGAAAAAGGAATATCTTCAAATATAAACTACACAGAATCATTCTGTGAAACTTCTTTCTGATCTGTGCATTCAGCTAACAGAGTTAAAGCATACTTTTGATTGAGCCGTTCTGAACACTCTTTCTGTAGAAAATGCAACTGGACATTTGGAGCGCTAAGGGGGTAGTAGTGGAAAAAGTAATATATTCAAATATAAACTACACAGAAGCATTGTATGAAACTCCTTTCTCTTCTGTGCATTTAACTAACAGAGTTGAACCTTATTTTTGATTGAGCCGTTCTGAAACACTCTTTCTGTAGAAAATGCAACTGGACATTTGGAGCGCTAAGAGGCCTATACTGGGAAAAAGAATATCTTCAAATAAAAACTACACAGAAGCATTCTGTTAAACTTATTTCTGATATTGGCATTCAGCTAATAGAGTTAAACCACAGTTTGATTGAGCAGTTCTGAACACTCTTTCTGTAGAAAATGCAAGTGGACATTCGGAGCGCTAAGAGTGTAATAGTGGAAAAAGGAATACATTCAAATATAAACTACACAGAAGCATTCTGTGAAACTTCTTTCTGTTCTGTGCATTCAACTAAAAGAGTTGAACCTTACTTTTGATTGAGCAGTTCTGAAACACTCTTTCGGTAGATAATGCAACTGGACATTTGGAGCGCTAAGTGGGTAATAGTGGAAAAAGGAATATCTTCAAATATAAACTACACAGAAGCATTGTATGAAACTTCTTTCTGTTCTGTGCATTCAACTAACACTATTGAACCTTATTTTTGATTGAACAGTTCTGTAACACTTTTTCTGTAGATACTGCAATTGGACATTCAGAGCGCTAAGTGGCCTATATTGGGAAAAAGAATTTCTTCAAATAAAAACTACACAGAAGCATTCTGTGAAACTTCTTTCTGATCTGTTCATACAGCTAACAGAGTTAAACCATTCTTTTGATTGAGCAATTCCGACCACTCTTTCTGTAGAAAATGCAAGTGGACATTCGGAGCGCTAAGATTGTAATAGTGGAAAATGGAATATCTCCAAATAAAAACTACACAGAAACATTCTCTGAAACTCCTTTCTGTTCTCTGCATTCAACTAACAGAGCTGAGCCTTACTTTTGAAGTAGCAGTTCTGAAACACTCTTTGTGTAGAAACTGCCAGTGGACATTCGGAGCACTAAGACGGTAATAGTCGAAAAAGGAATATCTTCAACTAAATACTACACTGAAGCATTCTGTGAAACTTCTTTCTGTTCTGTGCATTCAACTAAAAGAGTTGAACCTTAGTTTTGATTGAGCCGTTCTGAAACACTCTTTCTGTAGAAAATGCAAGTGGAGTTTCGGAGCGCTAAGAGGGTAATAGTGGAAAAAGTAATATCTTCAAATATCAACTACACAGAATCATTCTGTGAAACTTCTTTCTGATCTGTGCATTCAGCTAACAGAGTTAAACCATACTTTTGTTTGAGCAGTTCTGAACACTCTTTCTGTAGAAAATGCAACTGGACATTTGGAGCGCTAAGAGGGTAGTAGTGGAAAAAGGAATATATTCAAATATAAACTACACAGAAGCATTCTGTGAAACTTCTTTCTGATCTGAGCATTGAGCTAACAGAGTTAAACCATACTTTTGATTGAGCAGTTTTGAAACACTCTGTCTGTAGAAAATGCAACTGGACATTCGGAGCGCTAAGTGGGTAACAGTGGAAAAAGGAATATGTTCAAATATAAACTACACAGAAGCATTGTATGAAACTTCTTTCTGTTCTGTGCATTCAACTAACAGTGTTGAACCTTACTTTTGATTGAGCCGTTCTGAAACACTCTTTCTGTAGAAACTGCAATTGGACATTCTGCGCGCTAAGAGGCCTATGTTGGGAAAAATAATATCTTCAAATGAAAACTACACAGAAGCATTGTGTGAAACTTATTTCTGATATGTGCATTCAGCTAACAGAATTAAACCATACTTTTGATTGCGCAGTTCTGAACACTCTTTCTGTAGAAAATGCAAGTGGACATTCGGAGCGCTAAGAGGGTAATAGTGAAAAAGGAATATATTCAAATCTAAACTACACAGAAGCATTCTGTGAAACTTCGTTCTGTTCTTTGCATTCAACTAAAAGAGTTGAACTATATTTTTGATTGAGCCTTTCTGAAACACTCTTCCTGTAGAAACATTCAGGCTGTAGATATCACCAGTGTACCTTGCCTTCCTGGTAATAATGACATAATCTTTCTTCCTCCCCTGGCCACTCTCAGCCTTGGAAGTTACTGGCTAGTGGATAGTAGATACTGGATGAGCCATCACACGGTGGCCCTGGCACAGAAAGCCTGGGTGACACGGCTCCACACAGCATAATTCAGACGGGCTGTGGGAAATATCATGTGGGGAAGCAATGTCGTTTCAACAAAGAACTCAGCAGGATAAATACGACCAATCTCATGTCTCACAAATGATCACTTGTGTCTGAATGTCTTCCATTTCTGTTCGTATTCATGCCTTATGGGTTAAGTCTCATCCCCATGTATGTTTCTAGTGAATATGAAAGACCCTATTGTCACATATTTCTTTCTTTATATGCAACTACCACCATTTCATTAACTTTTGCTTAAAGGAACAATTTTTAAAAGTAATCTGACATGTTACTTTACCATTTTTTGATCAATTTATTTTGTGTCTTCTTTACATATATTTTGAAGGGCCATATCTGAAACAGAACTTTCCTTTTTCATTAAAAAACTAGCATATGTGGGCTATGTGCCTTTATATTCATTTTATTGACTATTTTACAATGAACAGTCTTATATTTTACTTTATACTAATTCCTCCAGATTAATGACAAGTATTTAACCTAACATATTGATCCATCTCACTTAATATTAGTTTAACTTCAATTAATTCCTTCCTTTTTACTCATAATCAACATTTTTCCTGATGAGAAATTAAGAAAGAAGATATGTTTGGCACCTCTGTCCATATCTTTGCCCATTTCTTACTCCTCTAAGAAGGCAAGAGATTCTAATCTGATTACACATTACCAATTAATTGGGCCACATTTACTTGTGGGCCATCTGGCTGAATATTTTTTAATCATGAGCAAACCATGGTGCTCTTCTTCTCTCTTGCCCCTGCCTTAACGCAGTAAGGCATTTTCCTTGGCTTATTTCCTTCTCATTGCAGCAGAGTTGAAATGTGAGACGGGGTGTAGCTTCTCCTAACCCCTGGCACATCATCTGATGGAACTGAAGAGTGAGAAATGACCTCCACGGACCTGGAGCCTCAGCTTCAGGTCTCCACCGAGATGCCACATTGGAGGCAAGCTCAACGCAATGCCTTTATTAGAAACGTTTTTAAAAGGGAACCCGTATTCACGTTTGTCAGGACACTGCTTATCTCTCTAGTTGAACCCGTATAACTTACTTTATAAGATGGTAAGATACAAAGACTCTTAATCTTCCATCTACCAGGACTCTTGACATAAATTGAAAGCTCACTTATAACAGCTCTAGCATCCCAAGTGCCTTTGACTACACTCCAATTTAACTTATTGTTCAGTTTTTATATAAATGTCTTCCTTATATTGTGCTTAATTTTCTTATTAATTTAACATTTTCAGAAGAATACTCATTCTGAGAAGTTCACAAATCAGTTAGGCTTAAGTTTTTAAATAAATGTTTTAAAAATATTAAAGGCACACGTATGAAACAATGATACTAGACTTAATTATGGAGAGCAGCCTCCCCTACAAATTTCAGCCACAACACAAGAGCAGTAAGCAGATCAGTCCCCTCACCTTCATTCCAACATTTCAAGTGACTGGGGAAAGAATAGGGACAAAATAAAATAAATCAAAATAAAGGTTTCTTGTGGAACACTGAAAAATTATTATGTGCTAAAGTGTAAGAATGCTTTATATCCATCCCATCGTTTGTCCTGGGAGGTACTTTCTATTATTGATTTCATTTGACAAATGAGGAAACAGAGGTCTGAATAGGTAGAGAAACAATTGTCAACTTTCTACTTCTTAGTATAACTTTACTACCTCTGAGGCCTGCCTGCATTCCTGCACTGGGGTTTCATGGACATTGCTCGAGACCACTGGCCCTATGTCTGTCATCTTTTATGTTTCATTTATAAACACCCTCAGCTCTTGATCTGTGAGGGTCTTAATAAATAGAGCTGTATTAAATTTTTGCGCTTTAAAAATAATATATGATATTAAGAAATAGTATTTCTGATAACAGCTTAAGCCATAATATGAAGTGTGCTGATACAAGAGGAGTTTGTAGGTCTTAAAAAAAAAAACAAAAAAAAAACTAAGCTTTAATTTAGTACAAGTTTCTGACTTTCCTGCTAAAATTTATCTAGGAGTATATATAAAGAAAAGGCCTTATTGAATAAACTGGTAAATGCATCTCTCAAGTTTTATTTTATATTCAACATAATATGAAGTAAAAATAAAAATAAAATACAACTAAGAAATATAGCATTGGCTACTTTTCGAAACATTTCTCCACAAAATAGGGGGTAAAATATGAAAAAGTTTTGACACAATGTTTTGAGTCTCTATTTATTTATAACCTAAAGGAAATAAGAATTTGATATGCCTCAAGGAAAAAAAATCCAACGAAGAGTTTTTTTGTGGGGGAAAGAAAGCCTACTATCCAGCCTCAGAGATTAGATTTAAAAGCCAAAGAAAACTTTGTTAGATTATAGTGTGACAGAGCAAACCAATCTTTAAATCTACCAAAACACTTCTAGAATGCTAGAACACAGTATGTGTGAGAAAATAACAAGTGTTTTGAGAAACATCATTTTTTAATGTCCTAAACCACTGACTTACAACATATGAAAAGATGTGGCATGACACGAATTTGAGAATATATACTGTAGAACAGCTATTAACAAGCTTTTCTTGGTACTGAAGTGTGTTCCACAAAACAGTTTTTACTCTTACATGAAGAAGACAGTGAACCAAAGTAAATTAAACTACCAGAAACAGGTGTTAGCTTGACATTAAGAACCCACAAATCTACATTTGTTTCCATTCCTAAAAATCAGCTTTCAATTAATAATAATATAATCATTAAAAAATATATATTTTTAAAGCGTCTGTTTACTTTCCTTAACTTGTAAATCACTACTGGTGTTTCCAACTCTCTTAGTGAATTTAAATGACAATATCATTCCTTAATTTTTCTATGACCTGAAAACGTCCGATTAGAAAATGAGCAAATTGCTCACAATGCTGATAAAAATCAAAGTAAAAGCTTGTATTTAAGAACATCAGTCTCTACTAAAACGAGAAATACCTAAAAATACGAATATATCCGAAATGTCGCAAACCACATAAACCAGGTTGAAATAAAAATTTGAATGGGCAATTATGTAACATAAAGCCAGATAACCCAACCAGTTCATACATTTTATACTCAATATAGGATATTATAAATTAGATAGTTACTGATGAGATAATAGCTTTTATAGTTAACTCTGTAGTAATTAAGCAGGATGGCAAGGCAGCAAAGAGGTCAAATTAATTTCTGAGTTCTTCCATTTATCTTTAGAAATGATAGGGAAAATTCTAACTCCAAAAGTGTTTTGTGGGAATCTAAAGAACAGTTTTGACAAAGAGGGGGTCTCAAGAAAGCATTTATGATTAAGCAACCTGACATAAACAGTAACTGCAAATTATTAGAACCAGTTGATGTTTATCTAAATGGATAAATCATTCATCTGAATAATTATCAACCCAGACAAACTATAGGCCCTGAAATTGCAATTATGAAAGAGAACCAATCAAATGTTAAGACCAAATTTAAAATTTTAGCAATGGTAGAAACTATGAATCATAAAATGCTACCTTTGACTCAAGAAATGCAACCCTTGGTTAGACAGCATATTAAAAACTAGATGGCTAATGAGGTATTTGTATGGTTTCTTTTTATACTTGTTTTTGTGACATTAAGAATCTCAAAGAATCACAAATTCAAATAAAGCAATAGGCCTCTTCTCTCTGAGTTTAGCTTAGAACTTCCCTTACCTAACACGTCTGAACGTGTTCTTTGTTCTTGAACAAGATTTCGCCATTAAAACTCACACAGAAAGAACTTGTCAAGACTTTACTAAACAAAGTTTAGGATGTTTCTAATTTTCATTAAAAAATAGTGTAGGAATTTTAATGAGATTACATAATTTCTAAGTCAGTTATTTAAGACCCACCAAATTACAATAATTTATTTCTTTCAGGAAAAAAAAAAAACTAGCCATCAGCCTTCTGTCCGGCTTCATCAGCTCTAGACGCAAACAGGAAACTAAGGCAATATTCCATTGAGAGCTGATGGTGGTTTATACCAAGTAGTGTCAGTGCAAATTACCTCAACAGGCATTCAGTTTAAAAGTAGACTTGCAGGATTTCCTGATGGATTGAATCTGGGAAAACTAGAAATAGCAGGTAAGGATAACTTCATAGAGTTTGGTTTAAATTATCGAAGAATAAAACTGTCATTTATTGAGCTGGCCAAGTTGCGGCAGAACCAGGTTTAGGGAGAAAATCAGAGGGTCAATTTTGCAAATAATAACCTTGAGTTACTTATTAGATTTCAAGAAGTGATATCAACTAGGTGGCTCAATGTACAATTCTAGAGTTCTACAGCACAATGAAGGCTGGGGATTAAACACTTGAAAATCGGCAGTATACGCATAGGAGTTAAAGCATGACACCATCTGAGATAAAAAAGAAAATGCATTTAAATAAAGTAAATAAATGCCAGAATCATCCCTTCTGTGCTGTAACTGAGAAATCAGGAAGATGGTGGTGAACGAAGGAACGCAGGAAGCAGCAGATGTAACAAGGTGAATGGAACTGACAATACTGTGACCTGGAACCCAGGTGACAAACATGTTTCAAGGAGAAGTCAGTGATTACCTGTGTCAAATTCTGTGAAAAGGACTAAAAGTTGAAGAATATGGAGATCAATGTTGTCCTTGGCAACAACAAATTTTGGACAGTAGAAAAGGAGAAGGCAGATTGGGGTGGAATCTTTAAAAACCAAGATGAAAGGATTTGGGTATAATGGGTGCATGGAGTTTTGCTCTGAGGATCAGAGAACGGAGGCAGTATCTTGAGAGATTTGTAGAATGTGGAAAGGTATTTTAAAATAAGAATAATTGTAGCATGTTTGCATATGAAGAATATTATTAATTAGCAAGAGGAGAATTGATGATGCAGAAGAAAGGGAAAAGTTGGGGGAATGATGTTCCTGCATTAGGTGAGAGGTGACAGTGTCTGGCACACAGGTAGAAGGCTTAGCATTTCCTATGAACACACTGTGGCCTCTTAGGGCACCTTCTCCATGGCACCCACAGTGACAGTTTCTCGTATTAAACCAGACCATAAGGTATGGCTGGTTACAAACTCCTCAGTGGCTTTCCATCTCATTCAAAGTAAAAGCCTGAGGTGTTACGGAGGCCTACAAGGAACTATGTAATTTGGCTCCATTACCCCGCTGTCCCCTTCTGCTCTCACTGTCCTTTTGCTGACTACAGCCCAGTCAGACAGAACTCCTTACCCTCCCTCAAACACACCAGACACCTGCACGCCTCTGTACCTGCAAAGTCTGTGCTCTTAACAACTAGGCTATTCTGCAGGGCTTGCCTTCTCTTTTCATTTGTGCCTTTGCTCACATTTCACCTGCTTAATGAAGTCTTTCCTGACCTTGTAACCCTCCACCCTCCACGTGTACTTCTTCTCCTTAGCACTCACCAATACACGACATATTAAGAGTTTTAAATATTTTCTTTGATAATTGTCTTACCCCTTTAGATTTTAAGAGAACACAAATTTTTACCCGTCGTTCACTGCTATATATCCAGCAGCTAAATTACTATCCATCACATATTACATGTTCAGTAAGTTTGCCAGATAAATGAATAAAATGATATTTTAGGGCTTAACCTCAAATTTTTACTACTTTGCATAAAAATCCTAAAACAACAATGTTTAAACTATATGCAATCATGTACACTAGAGGGTATTGTAGTTTTCAGTGAGATTTCTCGTAAGACTAGAAGGCAAAAATAAATACTGGTAACTAGAGCACTGGTGAAAGTTTACAAAATAAATACATTTCCTACTTTGTAATTGGAAGAAACCAGGCCCTCTCGCAAAGGTTTTTGATATGACACCAAGTACAGATAAATGCTACAGGATAATAATAATATAAAAAAGATTCTTTTTCTACTTAATTGTGCGGAGCCTGATATATTTATGGATCTTTAGGTAAACAATAGTTTTTTAAAAAAAAAACATTTCCAAGGCTCTGGTATCTATTGTAAAGAAAAGCAGTGAATCGCAGGAATTCTGTAAACTATTTGACTAAATTTGGCTGCCAATCTCTACCATGTTTTCCAAACATTTGTTCAGAAAGATTCCTCTTAGTCCCTGTTACTAGTATACACAATAGCTGTTATTTGCTGATTATTATGCAGATATTGTCCTCCTTTGATCTTGGTATACAATAATTAATCATACAACAGATGTGAGCTGTGTTGTATTCTTTATTATCCCCATTTTTAACAGAAGGGAACTGGGGCTTAGAAAAATCAGATAACTGGCCTGTGATCACATTTCTGATTTGTGTCTAATCTGGGATTCAAACCAAAAAAGCCGACTCCAGAATTCACAACCTGAACCACTTTGCTCAGCTATTGCCTCGGGCTTCCTGTGTCAGCCACACAACCTCAGGAACCCTACAGTCATCGAGCTGGAGACTCGTATTTGTCCATGGAAAGTGTCTTTGTTTCGAAAGAGCTAATAAAGAATTCACATTAAGGCAAAAGACAATTGAAAAGAAATTGCTGGCTTCAAACACGCAGCCAAGAAGATAACACCCGGATTCCAAAAGATTCTGATGCAATCTAAGCTAACTTGATTGATTATATCTATCAGCTTAATTATCTTTTAATATTTATATATTATTTCTTAAATTCTTAAAACTCAACATGAAATTTTAAAGAGAACAGAAAAGAACTTATTATAAAGTACCACTAAGATAAATGTCTGAAAACCTAATTTCTAATTTCATTTCTTTGTCAGTCTAACTGATTGCATTCCTTAACATAGGTGAGCCTATGTTTTTTCACATATAAAATTGGCAGACTAAATCATATTTCTCTATTCCTTTCTTCTCTGTGGATTCTAATATCCTTAAAATAAAGTTTTCTCTTAAATTTATTCTTGCTAATTTGAAAAATGTTCAACAAACATCTCAATTTTTGCAAAGTCTTATTAGACTTATGTCTATTGTATTATTCTTAAGAAAATGGTTCATTATAAAAAATATTTGGTTCCGTAATTTAGTATTTTGTACAACTAAAGAAGTTAACTTATATAAAATATTAGCAAATAATTAAATAATTTTGAGTATTCATTTGCATTATCCATTCTAAGTTATAAATTGGTGTAAGACTACAGATTTAATGCAGAGACTGGATGCTGACTAATCATTTTGATGTAAGCTTACAAAGAATAATTTCAACACTCTCCAAACTGGAATGATTTATTAGCATGTCATGCTATTTATTGTGTGATATGATAAATATAATATGATTCATCATGACATTCTATAAATATTGCAAAGGATTATTAAAGCGATAAAATCCATTGGCAGAAATATAATGAGACCATGTCACATTTGTACGAAAGCTACATGATAAGAGGCTGTTGTAACCTTAGACGGATTTAAAGTGAGAATTCTTAGAACAACAAAGCAAAAGAAAACAATCCTAAATCGTACCTAGGGTTCAATTAAGAGCAGCTGTTGAGAGCAGGGAATAATACAGAAGTACAGAAAGCTTATCATCTGCACTGCCATGGGATGGACAATTTTTCAATACAGGGACTATTCTTTAAATAGTTAATCTAAAATATTTCAGACAAAATTTGGAATAACCACTGCACTGAATCAACATGTCTAAGTAAAACTACAAATGGCAGCATATATGTGAGTGTATATATATATACACATGCTTATATTTAGTTTAAAAATTGGTATGAATGTGAAAACTCATATCAGGCTGTATTTTTATGCATTTAAAATTTTACTTTGTCAAATAATTTTTATTTCTTCCATAACATTACAAAAATATAACCCTTTGGAGGAAAGGTTATTATAAGGGAAATTTCATTTTCTAAGTAGAGGCTTTTTAGGTTTCTGATGCTTTTACAGACAGAATTTGCCAAAGATTTTGTTTCTTATAGTTCAAAATATGGTTAACTAGTGGCCAACAATCTTTGGCATCGATTTGGAAGTAAGTATTCAACACAACACGATTGTTATGTCTTTACCAATGATTTTTGAATCATATACACAGTGTTTTAAAAGCCGCTTTGCAGTCATCTTCCTTGAGATTGTAAATTGTTCTCGCACATTATTTAAAATATCCTGAGAATAAGCACTAATTACTACTTTACAATTGAGCAAAGAAAAACATATTCTATAATTCTAGGATAAGCAACCACAATGATTGTTGAAAGCACTTTTTTGTGAGGAAATCAAGTTAACTCTGACAACAGAGAGATACGGAGCCTGTGTCTCTCACCACATTAATGAAATCTTTACGGGCTACAAATCTTTCGGTTTCTTACAATAATTTTTATGCTATTATATTTATTAACCACTTTTGCTTCATTTCTTTCTGAAAGTTGTTTCAACTTATCTATTTCCCTATATATGGACAATCTGGAATGCAAATATATATATAATAACAATCTGGAATGCAAATTGATTAATGACTATACATATAATCTTTGTTATACTCCTGTGATAAAGATATACAAGTCAAACACAAACAAACAAAGAAAAAAAACTTACCTTTATTTTATGGCAGCATGGCACATTTGAAATAAAATTGGAAAAGATAGGTATTATTAGGTACATACACCCTTTAAAATATTTAGATCTTTCTCTTTTTTATTTTTAAAATGTTATTTCCAGGAGCATAGATTCAAGCTGCCCTGAATAGACACTTCCTCAAATATCTTAGCTCTATTGTGCTTTTACATTGTATGTATTCTTTCAGGCCCCCAACTTTTATTTTCATTAAAAGAAAATCAGTTTAAAAGACCTGATTCAGATGTACTTATATTTGCTAAAGGAATAAAAGTAATTATTAGAAAATCTTTCTTTCTTTTTAAGGATTGTTAGAGCTAATCATATATTAGCATTCAGATAAATTTCAAATCACCAATAATTTGTCTTTAAATTTGGTCATCAGAGGACCAAACCGTAATTCTCTAATGAGAGTGGAACTACCTAGGAGCTTGGCCCAGAGGACAAGGGTTGTGCTAGTTCCCTGGACTGGTTCACGGCTGAGTCCTCGAATTTGAAGGCAACCATCTATAATGGGAGAGGCCAGAGGATTTGCAGCTGAGCTTCCTCAGCAAAATACTTAACTCCTCATCAGCTGTGTAACCTTCATAATATGTCAGTTTCCTCTTGCTGCATAACAGATTACAACAAAATTAGAAGTGTAACACAACACAAGTGTATTATTTCACATTTTCCATGGGTCAGGAATCTGAGCGTGTGACTCAACTGCATCCTCTGCTCTGGGTCTCACAAGTCTGAAATCAAGGTGTCAACCGGTCTGCAATTCTCACATGAAACTCGGAGGTCTTTTTCCAGTCTCATTCTGATTGATGGCAGAACTCAGCTTCTTGC
This sequence comes from Symphalangus syndactylus, assembly GCF_028878055.3. NCBI lineage: Eukaryota > Metazoa > Chordata > Mammalia > Primates > Hylobatidae > Symphalangus > Symphalangus syndactylus. Next base: position 135,803,116 of record NC_072433.2, on the reverse strand, counting down.
AGTTAGAGGACTGACGTCCCTGTTTCTCTGCTGGTTGTCAACGAGAGTTGCTTTCAGCTCTTGGAGGCCACCTTCAGATCCAAGCCATATGGCCCTCTCAACACATAGCAGCTTACTTCTCTAAAGCTAGAGGAAACTCTCCAGCCTGCTATAAGGGAGGCTTATGTAACAAGAAATAATCCCAAGAGGATCACTCTTGTGGTATAATTTGCTTAGTTATATTCACACACACCAATTCCACTTAAAGGTAGGGTATTAAACAAAGCACATGTACACAGGAGACAAAACAGATGTACAGAGATTTTACTCTGCCATAAGTCTGCTGAGTGACCTTTGTCAAGTTACATCTCAGTATATGAATAAGCTTAGCACCTATCTCAAAAGTTTGGTAGAAAGAAAAGTTAACACAGGCTGGGTACAGTGGCTTATGCCTGTATTGCCAGCACTTTGGGAGGTCGAAATGGGAGGATAGCTTGAGGCCAGGAGTTCAAGACAAGCCTGGATCGCAGAGTGAGGTCTCATCTCTACAAAAAAAATAATAAAATTGGTCATGTGTGGTGGCAACACCTGCAGTCTCAGCTACCTGGGGGTCTGAGTTGGGAGGATTGCTTGAGCCCAAAGGGAGTCAAGACTGCAGTCAGCCACCGTTGCACCACTGCACTCCAGCCTGGGCAGCAAAGTGAGACTCTGTCACAAAAAAAAAAAAAAAAAGGCCGGGCGCGGTGGCTCACGCTTGTAATCCCAGCACTTTGGGAGGCTGAGGCGAGCGGATCACGAGGTCAGGAGATCGAGACCACGGTGAAACCCCGTCTCTACTAAAAATACAAAAAAATTAGCCGGGCGTGGTGGTGGCGCCTGTAGTCCCAGCTACTTGGAGGCTGAGGCAGGAGAATGGCGTGAACCCGGGAGGTGGAGTTTGCAGTGAGCCAAGATTGTGCCACTGCACTCCAACCTGGGTGACAGAGTGAGACTCCGCCTCAAAAAAAAAAAAGGGGGGGAGGAGGGCAGCATAAAAAAATTCTCAGAGCAACGTCTATGGTCTGGACTCAGTGAATGGCAGCTATTTTTAGACTTCGCCCAGTAACTCAAAAGGCCCCATGCCCTCTGCCACATTACATTACGCTCATGATTAACAATGCAAAACTTTTGCATAGCTGCCAAGTATGGTGACTCATTCCCTCTTTAAAGACTATAGTTAGTGTTACCTTGCATAAACATAGGTTAAGTATTTGAGTATCAGTTGTTTAAATGAGCTGATATGTGACAAAATGTAACCAGGCTTTTAGAATGAATGAATCTAATAAGCTTAATCAAGAACTTACAGTAATAGATTTCTTACTTATGAATAGAAAATCACTTAAATGAACTCTGATTGTTAAAAATGACATAGACAAATATTAGTATCAGTAGGCATAATTTTCTCCTATATTAACTCCAACATATATGATTTTAACAATTTTGAAATCTCCCCCAATGTTTTCTGTGATTTCTCACCATTATCTGGGGGAAAACAGAACAAAGCTATGATTTGCTAGGGTCAAGCAACGATTCCGTTCTGACAGCCCTATAGCTAACACTGTTCATGCTTTTTGATCTGCATTTCTTTGAATACTGTGCCTGTGTCTGGGAAAATTTCACCTTATAAATTCTTCTCTAAGATGAAAGCAAAAACCCAATTTCCTTTGCATCTAGAACACAGGCCTATAACCCAAGTAAGAAGAAGAATGCCAGGTAAGACTGAGTATTGACTTCACTTTTTATCAATGAAGGAGGGAGAAACTTGGATTTGAAATTTCGCGTTTTGTGACTGACAAAACCTGGTACAAAGTTTTGCTAATGTCGTAAAACTACAGTGACTCGTACACCTGTAATTGTTTGGGGATCACATTAGTGAAGTAGTCGGACAGCATATAACTCTGCTAGGATTTCTGATAAAAAAAAATATGTTTCAATTGAAATTTGTAAGTTAACTTTTAAAACAAATTATTTTAGACGTGCTGTTTTGATTATCTTATTAATATTTAAATTTTACTGTTGCACCCAAAAATCAGTTATGCCTTTCAAAGATTGTTTTAAGAGTTGGCTCCATCTTTGTGGTGGGCAGAACTAGGCCATATCCCCCAAGAATGTCTGCATTCTAATCTCTGTACACCTGTGAATATGTTAGGTTACATGGCACAGGGAAAGTTAAGATTGCTAGCCAATTGGCCTCAAAATAGGTAGATTATTTAGAGTCATCCCAGCAAGCCCAGTGACATCAGAATGGTCTTTAAAATGGGAAAGAGAAGCTGAAGAGCGAGAGTCAGAGGGAGATGTGACTATGGAAGAAAGAAACAGAGAGAGCAGTGTTGCTGGCTTTGAGGATGCTGTGGGACCAAAGGAATGCGGGTGGCCCCTGCCGGATAGAAAAAGAAAGGAAATGGACCCTGTAGAACCTCCAGAAAGGAATTCAGTCCTGCTGATACCTCGATTTCAGCCCACTGAGACCCTTGTTGAATTTCTAAGATACATAATTTAAGATAATGGATTTCTGGGGTTTTAGCCACCAAGCCATTAGAGGTAATTTGTTACAGCAGCTGCATAGAACTAACACAATTAAAAAGTGTGACTACTTTCTCCAGGAGGGAAATTTCTGGTGCTTCCAGCTGTATATCCAAAAAGTATTTGGTAAACAGGTTCATCTAGATAAAATATGTTTTTTTCACAAATTTCAACAGAACATGTCTCTACTATCAAACAACTCTGTTAATAACTCCTGGTCAAATATAGAAAATACAGGCAAGCAATATTTTATATCTGTGTCCACCTTTAGTTACAGAGTAAACAATGACTACAGGTTCCTTTAAAAGTAAAAAATACATCTTACCAAAAAAAGAAAAAAACAATCTGAATAATGAGACTATACTTAAACACAGAGAGCTCAAACAACTCAGCTGAAATGCGATGTGTTTCCTAATTATTAACTTGGTTGCTGACCATGAGATGCAGGATGCAGGTGTTCAAAGGAAGCATGCACTTTACCTGAATTTATTCAGTAAAACAATTCCAGCTTCTAAAATTGGTTTTAGGAATGATAACGACATTTTTTTTAAACTTTGACATTAAATTAACTTGTTGCTGAGAATTTGCACATGTGAATTCACCTTGACATTGATTTTTCGCAATCTTTATAAAGAAGAATAACATAAATAAACATGGCATTTTCCAGGTGGCTGCAAATCATACCAGGGAAAATAAAATCCTCAAATCGAGTGGAGTTTTGCAATAATCTTGTCCTTGGGGTGAAACTATAGCAAGAACATGCTTCTAGGATTTCTAATGTTGAAACACTGACCGCTGTCCAAGGTGGAAGAACATTAAATCAAATTCCAAGGTGGGAACAGGGATGATCATGAGATGGCGAAGTTTGAGATTTCTTATTCTCTGTTATTTCTCTGCCCATAACAAATCATTTTTCCAAGTTAAGAGTCACAGACAAGATCTATTAATTATCTTTCACACAGCAGTAAGAAGGAGATGTCTATTCCTGACTTGAAAAAATTCAAAAGAGTTGTAACATTGGTGTGACACCTTAAGCAAAAACCTTGGACTAGTTATTTACAGTTGTAAAGGGACCCAAATTAGCCACAGCAGTCAGATTATATTTACACTTCCCATTGTTAGGGATGAAAATCCTCGGTGACAGTCACCAGCAGAAATCGCTGCCAGCCTTCGAAACGACCACCTTCTGTGGAAGCCAATGTTTTCCCAGAAGACAACAGATCCGGGGCCAAAATGTCCTGTGCTGATTAAAATAACTAACCCTAGCATAATTTTATAAACCTCAGAGAGATGCAACAGCAGATGGGTTTTATTATTTACTAAAAGGTAAGATATTTCTCAAGATTATGGTTACAGATATAGTTAATCGTTCCTTCACCACATGGGATTATTAATACAATACCCATATTAGGTTTTATTCTATTTCTGATGTACACAAAAATCAGGTCTCTGTGTGAAAATGCTTTTTAATTTATGTATGAATGAACATTCAGCATAGATGTGATTGCTAATAATTTTCCCACAGGTAGTTTTTGGATTATAAGAGCATGGAAATGATTTATAGTTATAGTCAGTGATGATAATCAAATACTCAAATCACATTTTCTTTTTTTAAAAAAAAACATTTTCTAGCCGATTCTGCTGGAAATCACACCAAAATACCTTGATGTGATAATGTCTTAAAAATATATAAAAGAATTTCTCTGGTACCAAAACAGAGATATAGACCAATGGAACAGAACAGAGCCCTCAGAAATAACACCACACATCTACAACCATCTGATCTTTGACAAACCTGACAAAAACAAGAAATGGGGAAAGGATTCCCTATTTAATAAATGGTGCTGGGAAAACTGGCTAGCCATATGGAGAAAGCTGAAACTGGATCCCTTCCTTACACCTTATACAAAAACTAATTCAAGATGGATTAAAGACTTACATGTTAGACCTAAAACCATACAAACCCTAGAAGAAAACCTAGGTAATACCATTCAGGACATAGGCATGGGCAAGGATTTCATGTCTAAAACACCAAAAGCAATGGCAACAAAAGCCAAAATTGACAAATGGGATCTAATTAAACTCAAGAGCTTCTGCACAGCAAAAGAAACCACCATCAGAGTGAACAGGCAACCTACAGAAAGGGAGAAAATTTTCACAACCTACTCATCTGACAAAGGGCTAATATCCAGAATCTACAATGAACTCAAACAAATTTACAAGAAAAAAACAAACAACCCCATCAGAAAGTGGGTGAAGGACATGAAAAGACACTTCTCAAAAGAAGACATTTATGCAGCCAAAAAACACATGAAAAAATGCTCATCATCACTGGCCATCAGAGAAATGCAAATCAAAACCACAGTGAGATACCATCTCACACCAGTTAGAATGGCCATCATTAAAAAGTCAGGAAACAACAGGTGCTGGAGAGGATGTGGATAAATGGATAAATAGGAACACTTTTACACTGTTGGTGGGACTGTAAACTAGTTCAACCATTGTGGAAGTCAGTGTGGCGATTTCTCAGGGATCTAGAACTAGAAATACCATTTGACCCAGCCATCCCATTACTGGGCATATACCCAAAGGATTATAAATCGTTGCTACTATAAAGACACATGCACACATATGTTTACTGAGGCACTATTCACAATAGCAAAGACTTGGAACCAACCCAAATGTCCATCAGTGATAGACTGGATTAAGAAAATGTGGCACATATACACCATGGAGTACTATGCAGCCATAAAAAAGGATGAGTTCATGTCCTTTGTAGGGACATGGATGAAGCTGGAAACCATCATTCTCAGTAAACTGTCACAAGGACAAAAACCAAACACCACATGTTCTCACTCATAGGTGGGAATTGAACAATGAGAACACATGGACACAGGAAGGGGAACATCACACTCCGGGGACCGTTGTGGGGTGGGGAGAGGGACAGCATTAGGAGATATACCTAATGTTAAATGACGAGTTAATGGGTGCAGCAAACCAACACGGCACATGGATACATATGTAACAAACCTGCACGTTGTGCACATGGACCCTAAAACCTAAAGTATAATAATAATTAAAAGAAAAAGGCAAAGAAACCATCTTGCAACCAAATAGCAAAAAAAAAAAAAAAAGAGTTTCTGCTGTTTCGACATGTGATAGTTCATGTGTAACGTTCATCAACAAGTGGAAATTGTCACTCTACCTATTTAATCAATTAGGTCGCAATGAGTTTTATAATTACCCACTAGGTGCTTCAGGCAAAAGGCAGTATTACATTCATAATATGAACTTATTAGAACTTCTAAATACATTCAGTAGTAATAACTATAGTATCTGTTTTCCTTTTAAAAATATTCTCTACAGAAAACCAAACACCGCGTGTTCTCACTCCTAAGTGGGAGTTGAACAATTAGAACACGTGGACACAGGGAGGGGACATCACACACTGGGGCCTGTCAGGGGTGGGAGTTATGGGAGGGAGAGCATTAGGAGAAATGCCTAATGGAGGTGATGGGTTGATGGGTGCAGCTATCCACCATGGCACGTGTAGACCTACGTAACAAACCTTCACATTCTGCACATGTGTCCCAGAAGTGAATGTATAGTTTAAAAAAGGGGAAAAAAAAAGCTCTTTATAATGATTACAATTCTGAAAGTTACAACACTATCCTCCTAAAATAACATTATTGGATTTCTTTTATCTACCTCACTCAGGTTCCATTTTTAATCATAACCCTTCACAAACACATGGTAAAAGCAGTGATTTACTGTACTGGATTTTTAACTACCTATCTACATTTATGCTTTGCTGTTAAATCTGTCATTCCTGACAAACACAGCTAAACAAAAACATTTGTTTATGGTATGAGATTAGGAACAAAAATCAAGAAAAATGATTTAGAACAGGGAATGATCTTATTTTTCAGACCAAAAAACTAATTGAATTGTTACTTCAACAAGGAAAGATAAAACAAAGGACATTTGGTGAATATTTGCAAAAAGGGAAAAAAAAGCTGGTCTCATTGGTCAGCAGCAGTGATCTACAGCTCTGTATAATACGGTTCCAGCTCTATAAATCTGTTCTACTCCACAATACTTTCCCGAGAAAGTGATATATCTCTAAAAAAGTTCCATCTACGTGTCACCCTGAAAGCTTACTATGCTGAGGATAATTCCAAATGCAGAAGTGTGCAGCACAACCCCTTTTTGTGACCCAAAACTGACTTATTTATCAACCATGAACATGTTTATAAAGGAAATATGGAAATATTCTAGCTTTTTAAGAGAATGCTTGTCTCCTTTAAAGTATTTCGAACCTTCCAAAGCTTCTAAATATTAACATCTCTAAGCATAAGAGCTTTGTTCCTCCTGAGGTACTGAGGATCATTCATACTGAATTACTGAAGTAACAAATGTGTCGTATAAACCCAAGGATGGAGAGTCTAAATGACTTTAAGAAACTCCTTCAATGTCATAGGCACTGCAGGCTGTGAGTGGCACACATTTGAATAAGCCTGCATACGCCTAGTATCAGATTGAAGCACGTATAAATAAAAGGCCCTAGAAGGTGAGAGATGATGGTAACTTAAAATATTACACACAAAGGAACGGAATCCAGATGCTCATGATAAAATATTTTAAGATCTCATTTTGTTTCTAACTGGTCTTTAGAAAATTTGGGGAACTCCAAAATTAAGTAGACAGAATATTTAGGTAAATAACATATTTTAAATACATACACATGCATACACAACATAATTTTTTTTTTTTAAAAAAGACCATAATTTTTAGCTGTTTTGTTTTGTTTTAATGAAGGATTGAAACTGCATACTATTAACATATGCCCCAAAATTGCAATTTGCTACATCTGACATTACACTTTCCTCTATTATAGGGTAGACTTTAGCAAATCAATTTGCAGATTATAAAGTGCTACCAATCACCACTTCTGAATTCATAATCTACTGATGTATGTTTAAGATGTGTACCTCCTTAAATTGCCATAAACATCTGCAACCCTCCCATCATAAATGTTCCTCAGAATGTTACAAGACTCAAATTTAAGTCTATGCTAAGTATTCTGAAGGCAATTGCTTCAGTGTAGTGATACATGTAAGATCCTTTTTCTTTTCTTTTTTTTTGGTAACCTCCTCTATAAACAGGCAACAAAACCTCAGTATTTTAAAAGTGAATGGGTTATTTTTTTTCGATTTTATTTTGGAGACCCTTTTAGAACATGTAGTTAAAATTAAATACAACCAACATGATCGTGCCTTTTAAAAAGTCACCATTTTTTAAAGAAAATATCATGTAATTTAAAGGTTTTAAAAGCAGGGTTAGTATTAGAACTATATTATATGGGCCAATGGCTTCTGTTTAAGAATATTTTGTTTCAGTCTGAATACAGTCATCCCTTGGTACCTGTGGGGCGCTTGTTCCAGAACGGACCCTCCTCAGAATCTGCAGATACTCAAGTCCTTTACATAAAATGGTGTAATATGTGTATATAATCTATGCACATCCTCCCGTATACTTTAAATTATCTACAGAGTTGTTATAATACTTAATACAATATGAATGCTATGTAGTTGTTATACTGTATTGTTTTTAATTTGTGTTATTTGTATCTTTTTTTGTTTTTCATTTTTTCAAATATTTTCAATCAGCACTTGGTTGAATCCATGGATGCAAAACCAGAGGATGTATTTTTAATCTCCAAAGTGTTGAATGAGTCGTGAGTCACAAAAACTAGTAAAATTAGTCAATCAAGTTTGTTTTTAAAAGCTGGTGGTCCAGCCGGGTGTGGTGGTGGTGCCTGTAGTCCCAGCTACTTGGGAGGCTGAAGCAGGAAAATCGCTTGAACCCAGGAGGTGGAGGTTGCAGCTAGCCGAGATGGCACCACTGCACTCCAGCCTGGCAACAGAGTGAGACTCCATCTCAAAAAATGAAATTAAAAAAATAAATAAATAAAATAAAAGCTGGTAGTCAACAGTTGATTAGATTTAAAAAATGTATATATACACCATGGAATACCATACAGTCATAAAAATAATAAAATCATGCCCTTTGCAGCAATGTGGATGGAGCTAGAGGCTATTATTCTAAGTGAACAAACCCAGAAGCAGGAAATCAAATCATTTCATATTCTCACAAGTAGGAGCTAAATAATGGGGACACATGGACATAAAGATGGAGCTAACAGACACTGAAAACTCCAAAAGCGGGGAGGGCGATGGGAATGAGGGTTCATAAACTGCCTATTGTGTATAATGTTCACCATTTGGGTGACAGGTGTACTAGAAGCACATTCCCTACCATCACGCATGGAATAGCCATGTAACAAATAATCTATGTATCTAAAATTAGACATAAGATAAATACAATAAAAAGATGGTGGTGACAATTAGTAAGGTCTGCCTGATATGGTTTGGCTTTGTGTCCCCACCCAAATCTCATCTTGAATTGTAGCTCCCAGAATCCCCACAGGTTGTGGGAGGGACCCCGTGCGAGATACTGAATCATGGAGGTGGTTATTTTCCATGCTGTTCTCGTGATGTTGAATAAGTCTCATGAGAGCTGATGGTTTTATAAAGCACATGCCCTCTTCCCTGCTGCCATGTAAGATGTGACTTTGCTCCTCATTCACCTTCAGCCATGATTGTGAGGCCTCTCCAGCAATGTAGAACTGTGAGTCCATTAAACCTCTTTCCTTCATAAATGACCCAGTCTCGGGTGTGTCTTTATTAGCAGCATGAGAACAGACTAGTACACTGCACTTTCAAACTGATAATCAATCAACTCAAGGATATGTCCAGAGATTCCTCACCTCCCCAAACTCCAGCTTAAGGGTTTCAGGGCTGACACGGGATGTGTCAGTTTATGCAAGCTAATGCATAAGCAAGCATACCAAGAGGACAGCTAGAAAATCTCTGCTCTTCTCTCCAACTTTCCCTGATAAACTATGCCAAAAATGCGTTTCAAACTTCCATGTTTAAAATTATTTTTGAAATAATTATTATGCACCTCCACTGATAGGCTCATAGGACTTAATGTGAATAATATAATACATAATCCAAATCCTGTTGGAATTCCCAGTGTCTGTTATCTCTGTTTATGTCCATGTGTCCTTACTCTTCAGCTCCTACTTATAAGTGACAACATGCAATAGGCATGTAAACAAGAAGGCATTAAACTTGGAGGGAATAAAACTAGAAGTATTTTTGGCCGGATAGAAAAATGAAAGTCATGATAACAGTGAACAACAGGGGTATAGTTAACTTTAGTTGACGTTTCTGAATTTCTGTCTAAACTCACTCTATGACTACTACTTTTAGAAGTTTATTCCTCAAGAGAAGTGACTTGACATGTCAGTAAGTAGATTTTCCAATTATTGGAGGTAGGGCTAGGCAGGAGAGGTTTTTCAATCTGAACTAAAGAACTAAATTCAGATAAAATATTTTATACAAATTACACAATACTGTATACAATTTATACAAACATAAACTAAGACATTTCACCTCACCAAATCAGGATTCATTCATGATAGGGGTTGCCTTATGATTGTAATTACTTATAACATTTAAATATTCGAGTAAAAATATAACTCTCAATTACAAAAAGGCAGGACTTAAAACATATTTCCATAAAGACATAAAACTTAAATTTCCCTATATGTTTGTTAATGTCTTTGGTCAATTTAGTTTCAAATAGATAAATTACATTGTTAGACAATGGTAATAGATATATAAAGTACGGATTATTGACTTAAATTTAGTATGTTTGCACGATATTTTTGGGAAATAGGCAAATGTTTATTAAACTATAAAAAGCTCTGAAAAACTATTTTATGAGTACTACTGTATCTGCTAGCCCACTTAATCTACATCAACAAGAGTTCATACAAGAAGATATATCATCAGGAAGCCAGGATTTCAATTTGCCTCTTATCACAGTAATATGAAGTCAATCTCCAAAATAAAAAAGGTGGGTGGAAGAAGTTAATGAACGCATTTATCTTAATGTATGGAAAATCTAATGCCAAAACAGCACATGATATTGTATTCACTATTTTCCTAGTGCATCCTACATTATGGAAGAGTTATTTTATAGCATCTGATAACATTTCTTTTGACTTCTATTTGTATGAAATAATAGTTTAAATATAAAGAAATGTTTTCATGTAGAATGTATTCAAATGCTAAAATATACATACATGTTATTCTCATCACAGTTGTAACAAATCTTTGCTTATTAATGAACTACCTTTAAATAATAGAACATTGTTTAGGTTTTGAAATGAAAGGAAAAGAACATCTACAATGCAGTTTTAACCTTTTTACAACTAGAAAATAGTCTCAGACTTTAAGTGTTTTATTTAAATTTAACTCTAGAAATAACAGTGCACTTCTCAAAGCTCTGTAAGTCTCAGTAACTTTGTATTAGTTGTAAAATTTAAAGAACTAAGTCAGCAGACTTGGCCCTCAGATATTTTATTTTAAAAACAAAAACTAAATGAATCATGTACTTTAACGTAAAAAGTAAAACTGACCCTGAATAAGTTCAGTGGACTATATCAATGTCAGCATCTTTGTTACGATACTGTATTATAGTTTGGCCTACATGACCACTGCGGGAAGCTAGGCAAGTGGCAATAAAATATCTCTGTATTATTTCTTATAACTGCCTATGAACATATAATTATCTCAGAATTAAAGCTTAATTCATAAAACTAGCTTCTTTCAAATATAAATAACCAAAGGTTATATTTCCTGAGGAAAAATCCAGACTTGAACACTTTCAATGTTTAGAATTTCCCCAGTCAATTTAACATGTGATATGACCATTAGCTATTTTGAAGGTGACAACTTTGTGTTCCCTTGTCCGAAACACAGAATGAGTTTTACAAAATATCACTTACAAAGAGATTGGTCAGTTTATCACATCAGATCTGAAGATATGAATGTTAGATTATGCAGGGAAAATTTCAATTTGGAATCACAAACAATAATTCCTGAGAAATCTGCTGTAAAAAGACATCAACATAGTGAAGGATTACAAAGATTTCTGGTTCTTATATTTTGCTTTATAAAGCAGAAAGAGTATTTGCCAAAGTCCTTACAGAAACACTGAGAAATTTTACTTTAATCAGAAAATAAGGAGATACCCTAAGTTTTAAAAATACTTCACGCAAAATGTGTATCATGCAGTTTAACAAAAAGAATCTCAAGGACAGCATCTGAAATAATTGGGGTAGGAAATTCCATAAGCAAACATTACTAATTTAGATTAACCAAGCATTTCTTTGCTAGAAATTAAACCCATTATTTTATTTCACCAATTAACTTTATTATGGAACACAAACCATCTATGCGTGCATGTGTCAGTCCCAGCATACACATTTGATGCTAGATGATAAATGTTGCAATTTGCAGGGTAAAGTTAGTATTTGCATTACTCCGTTGTCTCTTAATTTTAAACAGAATTGGCACCTCTTCCTGGAAAACATCCTGTCCTTTCCTGTGCCATTTCAAGGGTTGTTAACTTTTTCTGACTGCTGTAGTTCTTAACACATCCTATGACACTGTTGTTTACATATGGGTTTTTAAAATAGATTGAGAACTTTTTAATTTATGAAGTGTGTGTAAAAGAATGTATGATCATTCATATTCCCATTTCATGAAAAAATAAATCATATTTTGGACGTAAAAATTGTTAAAGGAAAGCTTTTCTATAAATATTTTCTTTTAATAGTACTTTTAATCATTGAAATTTAGATCATTCAATTATGGAGATTTCTTCATTGAAGAGAAAATATCTCTTCAAAACTCTAAATAAGCGGAGCTTTATCAACTAAATTTATAGGAATACAGGCTTCAGAGGTATTAATTTATCTTACAATATTTTCCCTTCTAAAATTTGTCATGTTTTGTCACAGGTTTAAAGTGCAAGGCAACTATTGACATGAAAGATAATGTGGTATATGTAGTATAAGTGAACCTGATCTTTTCTCAAATATTTATTATTTTTATTTTCTTTGCTGTCAAGAAGAGTGGTAACAAATACGTATTATTTGTAAAGCCCCACAAAATTTGCATGAAAATAATTGTTGCATGAACTAGACATGCTTTCTGTGATATTAATCTGCAATATTCTGCAAGCCCCCCAAAAAATTCACATTCATTACAAGAAGCTTATTTCAGCATTTTACCTGTCAGAAACAGTGATTAATGTAGTTCAAATTATTTCATCAGCTAAATTCCTTTGAGATGTGTAAGATAAGGTGGTTCTTCAGAGGAACTTTGGACGGGAACTTATGACTGTAGTGACATGAATACATATGAAAGTACTTCATTTTTAAAATATAGAAAACAGACATGAAGAAAATGTACTTTAGAGTTTCATATCACTGAAATCATCATTTTTTTCAAATGAGGCACTAAGTAAGTGCATACGTCAATTTTTTTCCCAGCCTAGGCAATATGGCAATATATATAAGAACAAGTAAATATAACAAACAGTACAAGATTCATCTGGAGAAAAATAATTATACACGTGATAAAATACGAAAGAACAGAAGAAAACTCAATTGTTGATGTGGGATAAACTCATCACAGGATATCAATATATCACCAAGGTTTGCACATTTAAAACATGGGCAGGCCACAAGGAGGAGCTCTTGTGCAGGGATAGTGGCCTTTAATCTTCTATCTTCACTGTTTAATGAAAACGATAGGAATGTTAGTAATTTCAAAAAGCATCACAGCAGTATTCATTAGAGAAGAATTGTGTGAACTGCCTTTCACCTGCTGAGCCCTGTTGGAAGGAATCAGCTGTAGGAGGGAAGAAGGCATTTATAAAGGCAAAGATCTGGAAACAGCTCTGGCCATCAGGTACTGAGAGAGAAGAGGGAGAGCACAGCAAGCACACAGCCGTTGCGAACTCGATGGAGAAATAAACACTGTAAGAGGCAGTGGCCACAAGAACCAGCCTGTGGGTGGTATTTACAACTTAACTGTACCTCCTAGCTGGGTGTATTAGTCAGGGTTCTCTAGGGCGACAGGACTAATAGGATAGATGTATGCATGAAAGGGAGTTTATTAGGAGAATTGACTCACATGATCTTAAGGTGAAGCCCCCAATATGCCATCTGCAAGCTGAGGACCCAGGAAGCCAGTCTGAGTCCCAAACTGCAAAAGCAGGGAAGCCAGCAGTGTCCCCTTCAGTGTGTGGCCGAAGACGCGAGAGCCCCTGGCAAATCACTGGTGTAATCCAAGAGTCTGAAAGCTGAAGAACTCAGAGTCCGATGTTCGAGGGCAGAAAGCACCCAGCACGGGAGAAAGATGGAGACCTGAGGACTTAGCCAGTCTGGTCCTTCTGCGTTCTCCTGCCTGCTTTTATCTTAGCCACAATGGCAGCTGCTTAGACAGCGCCCACTCAGATTGACGGTGGGTCTGTGTCTCTTAGTCCACTGACTCAAATGCTAATGTCCTTTGGCAATACCCTCAAAGACACACCCAGGAACAGTTATTTGCATCTTTCAACCCAATCAAGTTGACACTCGTTATTAACCATCACACTGGGGAATAGCAAGCATCAGCTACCAACTATTCTCTACTCATTTAATCAAAGCTTTGCTATGCTTGGGTTGTATTACAACACGAAGAAGAAGAGGCCTATCTTTTTATCATTTTTAATACACTGGGGCAGGAGGCAGAAATACAGAGGACTCTACCAATTGACCTGATTTCCAGAGAGGGACTATGCACTACCAGGAGTGAAAAATTTGCAACATGCCACCCAGGGTACGAGGACACACACATATCTTCCTCGTTTGATGAAAAAGTGGCACAAATTAGAGGACACTGGACAATAACTTTTATGAATTAAATTCAGAGAAGAATATGTGTAAATAATAAAGTAAGAGGAGGTGCTTCTCTAAAGAGCGTGATATAAATAACTTTACTTAGAAAATATTTAAGGTCTAAATATTTTCTCATTGTTTGTCCTTGTTGGAATATTGAATACATAGACACTAAAGGAACGCTTGTGGCCAGGCTCTGTGGCTCTCGCCTGTAATCCCAGCACTTTGGGAGACTGAGGGAGATGGATCACTTGAGTCCAGGAGTTTGAGATCAGCCTGGGCAATATGGAAAACTCTGTCTCTACACACACAAAATATATATATATACACTTAAATTAGCCAGGGGTGGTGGCATGCGCCTGTGGTCTCAGCTACTCCAGAGGCTGAGGTGACAGGACTGCTTGAGCCCAAGAGGTCGTGGCTGAAGCAGTGAGCTGTGGTCACATCATTGCACTCCAGCCTGGGCAGCACAGCAAAACCCTGTCTCAAAAAAACAAAAGCAAAAACAAAAAATGCTTGTGATAAACGTGAGACACTGAGATTAAATGGAAAAGGGGGTTCCTTACACCCACCGCCTAGCTACCCAGCTCAAAATAAGAAGTTGCTGAGGCTGGGCACGGTGGCTCACGCTTGTAATCCCAGCACTTTGGGAGGCCGAGGCGGGCGGATCACGAGGTCAGGAGATCGAGACCACGGTGAAACCCCGTCTCTACTAAAAATACAAAAAATTAGCCGGGCGTGGTGGCGGCGCCTGTAGTCCCAGCTACTCGGAGAGGCTGGGGCAGGAGAATGGCGGGAACCCGGGAGGCGGAGCTTGAAGTGAGCCGAGATCGCGCCACTACACTCCAGCCTGGGTGACAGAGCGGGACTCCGTCTCAAAAAAAAATAAAAAAAAAAGAAGTTGCCGAAACCCTTAGGGTCCCTGAGGGTCCCTCAACCTGACAACTCTCTCCCCCAAAGAGATTACCATTATCCTGTATCTTGTGTGGTTTTTAATTCCTCTTTATTTTTATTAATAGTTGTACCATCATATGTGCCTCTAATATGTTGTTTAGTGTTGCATGCTTTGAACTTTATTCAAGTATACTCAAGAAGTATGTATCTTTCTGTGGTGTGCTATTTTCATTCAACATTGTGTTCCTGAGATTAATCTTGTTAACATTTACAGTTCCGGTCCCTCATTCACACTGCTGTGTAGTATTCCATTTGTAAACATGCTATGATTTGTTAACTTGCTCTCCTGATAATCTTCAGTGCCCCGTTACCGTAGACAGAGCTGCCATGGATGCTCTTGTGTGTCCTTATGCACATGTGTCTGAGCTTCCTTGCTAGCTTTTTAGGGGTTGTGAGCATCTTAAAACATATTGTATAATTTCATATTGTTTTTTCAACCAGTGTGACAATCCATAATCTCATCTGCAGTGCATAAGGGCTGCAATATTCCCATGTTCAAATTGTCATTCATATGATCAAAAACATTGACTAATTATTTACTGCTTACTATATTAAGTAAAAATATTTGCAGTTTACGTACAAACTCATTTTTCTGGCTTATCACTGTCTGTTTGCTACTCTAAAACATAAACCTGAGTGCCAATCATGATGTGTGCCTCCCTGTCATTGCAGGAAAAATTCACAATTTTCAAGTTATACAAATACAAGTTTAATTTTAATTTTATCTAAAATGGTATGATTTCAATCAGAATTGCCCTATCACTAGCAGAAGATAGAGCTTTGCCAAACCCCACCGTGCAAAGGAAGTGTGCATATAGGTTAAGAGATGTGAATGCAACTATTTTCTTTTTTTTTTTTTAGCATAAAATACCTGCCCACCTAAGGGAATGCAAACAATTTACTCCACTTATCATTCTCAAAATGTTGACAATGCATTCCATAAAATGTTTTACGATGACTAAATGAGATAATATATGAAAAGCCGCTAATACAACGCTCAGTATCAAGCAGACATTCAATAAAGCTATTGTTATTCAGCAGCAACGCATTGATAAATCACCAACTTTGAGGGCTACTCTAATAACGAACAGGTATAATATAACCATATTCATTAAAAATATAATTTCTCCAAAGTTGTAACTTCAATAATATTTAATATTCCAGGTAAGATAACCTTACTATATTTTAAAAGCCCAGGTGTTCTTTATCGTAATAAAAATGTAGTAATCTGCAGATGAGATTATTAGATCAGAGACTAACACACTTCTTCGTAGAAATTAACTGGGGTCAAAGAATGTACATGCTTTCCAGACATACACCATGCACACAGGCATATTGTCTCTGGTCTCAAGACTGAATTCAAGGCTAGCCTTTTGAACATCTACATCTTATTAAATTATGTTTACACTAAGTTAAAAGCATTTTAATATAATTATCGCTGAGGCTTGTCGTCACTTACAAATCCCAGAAGGATTGTGTTGCATGACAAAGCAGACCAGAGATCCAGATCCTAAGTGGTAAACAAGACTCCTTCTCACCTCCACACAGTGCTGTCAATCTGCACTGAGGGCAATCTCTGTATCACTAACATCTATTAATGTCACACACATGTTGAGGGCAGGCTAGGTCTTTTCATAGAACCAGACGGACAGAGAGAAATGGAGAATGAATATTAGCTTTAATGAATGGATGCAGAGGATCAAATATTATCCTTAAAAGAATATTTTTGGTTCTTTTCATCTCTTTCTCCCTATTTAGCTATATTTTTCATGAGGAATATTAATGCATTATTAGTCCACAAGTTCAACCTCTGTGCACTGAGAAATAGGATTAGCATGGCTTATAAAATTTATCTGGGGGGAGGTTTCAGCTATCGAGGAATTATAGGGTGTATTAATTCTTACTTATTTAGGTTACAGACGGTTAAGCCAGGAATTATGTACTTATAATTAGGTACAGAATCGATAGCGATCCCATGGTTGCTACTTATCTATCACTTCTGTTCTCAATGCATTTAAGTTGCTTGCAAATGCATACAATATAGCAATATTAAATACTTAAACTCTTTAGAAAGAACCTTTAGAAAATACAAAAAATAGGGAAGCAAGATGGTGTCAGAAACGTGGTCAGTGAACAAATGGACACTTTGACGAATCATGCACTGAGTCAGGGCAGAGCACAAATTTGACTTTGAGTTTTCTAATTAACATGCAGAAAGGAGAAAATATAACCAGTAACAAGACCGTGCATGATATATTCTAGTTATTTGGTAGAACACCAATATGAAATAAGAGAAAATATTTCCTACGGCCCCTCAAGAAGAGAAGGTTTTATGATGGCTAAAGCAGTTCAGTAAGAAGCGACTGTGTTGGGCCCAGTATGATGTGGTCCAGTTAGGCTTCTTTTTCTTTTTTCTTTTTTTTTTTTTTTTTTGAGACAGAGTCTCACTCTGTCGCCCAGGCTGGAGTGCAGTGGTGCAATCTCGGCTCACTGCAAGCTCCGCCTCCCGGGTTCACACCATTCTCCCACCTCAGCCTCCCAAGTAGCTGGGACTACAGGCGCCGCCACCACGCCTGGCTAATTTTTTGTGTTTTTAGTAGAGACGGGGTTTCACCGTGTTAGCCAGGATGGTCTCGATCTCCTCATCTCATGATCCGCCCGCCTCAGCCTCCCAAAGTGCTGGGATTACAGGGGTGAGCCACCGCACCCGGCCAGTTAGGCATTTTTGATGGTCTCACTTCATCTTGAAACAGATTTTAGATAACAATGCAGAATAGATGGCTTCGTTTCCTCCAGGCCATCTTTCATAAATATTATTTATCTTATCCACGTGTCTGAAAAGTATCCAGCTGCAGTGAATTCGTGATTATAGTCCCTGACAAGTACCGGGAAAGCTGTAATTCTATGTTTTCATTTGCAAACAAAGCATTACACTCCAAAAGTCAACAAAATTGCATGTAGCACAAACATCCTCATGTGAAAAGCAGGAGCTGGATAAAGATGGGCCTGAACAGACCGCTCAATTTCTGACTTGAAAGGTACACAAGCAGCGCTGGCAGTCAAAGTGAAGAGTTCCTCAGAAAACAATTTTGGGACTACTTTAATGCAAAGAAAAGCAGGAAATAAAGTTCAACAGCTGCATTCCATAAAGCATACTGGCAGTCATTTGTCAAAAAAAATAAATAAAAATAAAATTAAAAATAAAACTCTTCTAGTGAAAAATGGCTCAAGCCTTAGGAAGGAAGAAGGAAGAGAGAGGAAGGGAGAGGGGGAAAGAAACAGCTCCAGCTACAGTGCTTGGTTTTGAGCAACAAAGATTCCTGAAATACTTTCCAAAATAAACCTGTGGCAAAATGCTGAACTTGGAAACAGAAATAGACAACTTGATGCACAAAATAATCAGTTCTAAAATAGTCAAAATGTACAAAAGGATACAAAGCATTTGTGGTGTTGACTGAGAAATTAACCATGTACATTTGCTAAACGTAGAAATCTGGGGACAGAGACTGAAAAATACAATGATCCCCAAGGCTATTTATTTTGGCATTACTTATTTATAAAGTAAATACATAAAATTGAAAGTCTTTCCTATAACCTGCGTCTCCAAATCTCTCGGAGTCTTTGTTTCAGGTCTAGTCTGGCCTCCCTCATTTTTGTTCTCAGTCTGCCTGGATCCTGAGGTCACTGGAGTCTGTGCTCACAGCGCGTGTCCATTCCACAGTGGAATGTGAGAAAGCAGTAAAACACAAAAATACAAATAAATAAGATTCTATGTTTGAGTCTGAGTGAGAGCAGCTAGAGGTGACTTAGATTAACTGAAAAAGGTGTAAAAGAATTTTGCTAAAATCATGCCTCAAAGAGTCTACAGTATTAATCGTGTAATACAGCACTACGCCACACGAGGGCACTATATGGTCAGCTTACTCAGATGAAAGCAAAATGTAAACGGAGTTTATAAGAACAAGATTTGATGAAAATAAAATTACATTCTCTCCCAGGTAATAAAAAAAATCAAAATTCTGGAACATTTAAAGACCCTATGTGTGGTTTGTAATAAAATGGTAATAGCTTGACTTGCTCTCATCCATTTCACCTGCAACTTGGCCGCTATCAGTTTTTCAAACAGCTTAGGAATTTTTCAACGTAAAGTCATTTACGCATTCTATTTATCTCTGCCTAGGACACTCTCCGACCTCATTGTAATCTTTTAGGTCTCAGCTGAAATGCAATTTCCTCAGAGACAGCTAACCTAGACACCTTACCTAACGCAAGTCTCTCTTACGCAACATGCAACTGTATGTCAGCCCTCGGTGTATTTTAGTCATGGCACTTACCGAAAGTATTTTATTTATGCACATCGCACATTCCTATGTGAGTTTTGTCTGTTCCCTTCAATATGCTTTAAGCTCCATGAGGCTAAATACCTGTCCGTTTTGGTCACTGTCTAATCCCCAGAGCCTAGGACACTGGGGCATAATAGAAACAAAGCTATGTGTTGAATGAATGAATGAATCTCTGTGACTGTGGCTTATTTCTCCCTACAAAGTTTGACTGAGCCCCACACTCTCACAGAAATCTTTAAAATAATAACAAAAAAGTAGTGAATGTCACCATGTGTTTTCTGACCAATAAACCTGAGAGCTTGTCTGGAGGTTATATGAATTATGGAGCGTCATGATATACTCTTTATTCAACATTGCTTCTCTTCTATTTAAAAACCTGCCCTTCTTTGGAAAGGGTGAAGTGGGACAGGCTGAAGAACACAGATGTTTGAGGGAAGAATGCTTACATTCACCTACTTTGTGATAACTTTACCCTTGTTAAAACGGAAATACAGAAAAGAGGTTACGGAGGAGTTTAATGTTGCCCTTTCTTAGAACGAGAACAACACAATTCTCTTTTCTTTGTCTCCAACTTTACAGGTACTTACTGTGGCGTATAAAATGGTCACTTACAAATTAGACCAACAAAAGGGTATTAAAAGTATTTGTTTATGGGACATCGGGTGTAAAACACACCACTCAACATCGTGATGTAACTTTACACGACAATAGGGAAGGAGATAGAAAAGACAAAATGCACGGGGTGGGGGGACAACAGCAGGGCAAAGTGATCCGAAGACAATCTCCACAGAGTTCCAAGATCATGTGGATTCCAAAAGGCCAGAGGCCATTTGCTCCTTGATATTAACTCCAGGCTTAGCGCGATACTACAATGTAATTGTGGATGAAGTAGATAAGTGCGTCTTGAAGGCTTAAACCAAAACTATGGTTGGTCATAAAGAGGTGGCCGTGTTTTTTTGTTTTGTTTTGTTTGGTTTTTGGTTGTTTTTTTTTTTGGCCGAGGAAGAATTGGTTAGGGTATAAGGTCTGCATTTCAGGCTTCCATCATCAAAGACTGACAAATTCAGGCGAGCTGGAGTGAAGGTTAGGTCTTCCCCAGCCGTGGTCTTCACAGAGTGGGGGATCAGACCAGCAGGATTAAGGGGAATTCGGTGACCTTGTTACTCATAGGTCAGTAGCTTGGGGTTGCGCTTTCTCCTTTTTTCAACCTGTAGTCGACACAGCAAAAAGGCCCAGAACTGGCGAAGGAACAAAGCAGCAAAAAGTGAGGCCCAATAAAAGCTTCAGGCTCAAGAAGACCCCTGAGAAACGAAAGGGAGAGACTATTCCAGGGGACAGTAGGTGAAAAGGAGATAACTAAAAGCGCAGTGGCAAAATGTTCTTACACGTAAGGGATGTTCGTTAATGGACAAATATTCATGGCACTATGATCTGTTAGGACAAATGTAGAATCATCTGTATGCTTTAAATACCGTGTGTGTAAGATTTTAACTGTTTATTAGAAGTCCAAGAACCCCGTTTAAGGTATCTGGATATTCCCTCCCCTTCCTTTCCAAGATTCAGACACTACTAAGTGTGTAGCAGGATGAGCCGCAGACAAAACCCCTCAGACGCCGAGTTGTAGAAGGAAGGGCTTTATTCAGTGGGGAGCATCAGCAAGCTACTGCCTCAAAACCCGAGCTCCCCAAGTGCACAATTTCTGTCCCTTTTAAGGGCTCACAACACTAAGGATTTCACAAGAAAGGGTCGTGATTGATTTGAGCAAGCAAGGGGTACGTGGCAGGGGCTGCATGCACCGGTGGTCAGAGTGAAACGGAACAGGGCAGGGAGTTTCACAATGTTCTTCCATACAATGCCTGAAATCTATGGGTAACATCGGGTTCTAAGTCATGAGTTGATTTTTAGCTACTAGGTTTAGGCCAGGCAGGCCCAGGCCTGGTTTTGGGTCTGGCGCTGGGCTGTCTGTCTTTGATTTCACTTCCTTGTTTTTTTCTTAAAACAGGTACTGAGTATAAAACAGTATAAAACAATATGAGAGGGTCTCTCTCTTCCCTCAAGGGTAAAAATAAGATTGCGACAAATCTAAACTTTATGGAAGTCAAATAAAAAACACTTAAACATATGTAAATAATTGCATACATAAAATATTGCATTAAAATGCCTCCTAAGTGTCACGTAGTCTTTAAACAAATACATTTTCAATGATGGCACAGCTTTTTGGTTCCATTTCTATTTTAATCTCTGATATTCGCACATACCTGTGCACACGTGGAAACATCTATTACTGTTTCAAAAAGACAACTATTAGCAAAGTTCTTACATACACCTGCATATCATGCATTAGAATCAAGTACTTTATTCATTTCATGTCTTCAAAATTACGTTAATGTACTAATCAGGTATTCCATCCTTTCTACAGTATGGTCTTCCTAGAATAAGCTACCCAACTTTCTCAAAGGTGCAAAATGACCATATTTAAAGTTTGGATGAAATTTAATTCATCTTTAATTTGTTTCTGTCACTTTACTATGTTCTGGGGTGTTTTTTAATCTCTCTCTCTCTCGCTCTCTCTCTCCCTCTCTCACTGTCACACACACACAAACACACATGCCTGGTGCTGTCAGCTCTGAGATTTCTGATGATCAAGAGAAACAGGACATCTTTTAAACTTGAAGTACATTCATATGTCAATGAATGACAATGTGTTTGCGCCATTACAGACAAAATCACAGCAGTCTTTATTTCCAAAAGCCAAAAATGTAGGGCTCAATGAACATAAAATGTCATAAGCAATAATTAAATAAATGCCAATAGAATGACCTTATAATTTTCAAACCCATGTCAGATAAAGCTATAAGAGATATCCAAATGCCAATACATATGATATTAATACCTGTGTTTTGTGGTATTAAGAACACGAAAAAATAGAAAATTCTATGAAGTTCAAAGTTCTTTAAAGTCAGATGGAAAAGGCATTCATTGGTATTCCCACGAAGTTTTACGGTTTAGTTGGAAAATACACGTATGTTTCTTAAGAGCTAAAATAATGCATTCGACATACAGACAAATGACCAATGTAGGTGGGAGGGCAGAGTTCTGTGATTAGACAGGAGAATTAGAAAATCTGTTCCAAGGAACTCCAGGGAATGGGTGGTATAACTTCCTCCTTGAGGTCCGAGGGTCACCAACATAAAAGCTCTACATAAGTTTTTATTAGTAGCTCAGAAAAAAAAATAGAATCTAAAAAGATCAAAATCCTGGCAAAGATTTCCGGTCATAATAAATCATAGTCGCGCAGGATGACATGATCTCCCACAGCATAAGATTTAGAATTAAGTGTTTGGTATTGTGAGTATCTTCAGTTACCAGATAGTCGTTGCTTTCATGATGTGTACACGTCTCCTTAGCCTCGGCAGGGTTTCCAATTAAGCATAGAAATACTTTAAAAATTTGAAATCCTAGTAAAGATAGTTTGGCATTGGAAAGGATCCAATCTGTGTTGGAAATCTACATACGTGTAATGTTTAAGAGAACTTCGCTTATGAGAGAAAGCTTCGTTTTGTTTTTTGAGAGACAGTCTCACTCTGTCGCCCAGGCTGGAGGGCAGTGGTGGGATCTCAGCTCACTGCAACCTCCCCTCCCAGTTCAAGCAATTCTCCTGCCTCAGCCTCCTGAGTAACTGGCACTACAGATGCACCCCACCACGCCCGGCTAATTTTTGTATTTTTAGTAGAGACAAGGTTTCTCCAGGTTGGCCAGGCTGGTCTTGAACTCCTGACCTCAGGTGATCTGCCCTCCTTTGCCTTCCAAAGTGCTGGGATTACAGGCATGAGCCCCCATGCCCAGCAGAGAGTGAGTTTTAAAGGTACAATATCTAATATGCAGTTGAGTACTTGAAACAGATATTTGATTTTAAATTTCTTACTAATATAAACAATATTGGAACATTTGGCAAAGCGTTTGGATTCACCATATTGATTGTTCTTACAAAAATAAAATTATCGGGGAAATTTTGTTTGTAGATGCAGACACTAAAGAACTTAAGTGAAATAAAATATATTACATTTGGAATTCCTAGTGAATTGGAATGATGGTTTCATAATTTCAAACTTAAAATATGTAATTATTTGCTTGATTTTGACATGGTATTTTAAATTGATATTTTAGTATTTATATATTATTTTGGAACAACTAGATGCATTTTAGGGTCACTATTTTTATTAATTAGATTTATAAAAGTTATTTAGATATGCAGAAAAAATTTACTGTCCTAAATTTGAAGCACTCAAAAAATAAGTTATAAAGGTTTATAAATAAATTTAAAAATATTTGAAAATGTTTTACATTTGTAAACAAGATTAAAAAAATTCATAAGCCCTTAAAATAATTGCTGCAATTTCCCATTTTAAAAATAAAATAATCTCAGTAATGAAAGAGACCTAGAGAAGAACTAGGCTTATAAATCTATAAATTGAATAGCAAATGTTAAAAATGAGCTTTAGAAGTTTACTCTGCACAAAAAAGAAGACAAAAGAAGTCATTAAACCCTACATTCATTTTTAATTACAAGTCGGATATTATTTAAGAGAGCAATAATATGTCCCCTTTCATGTAATGTCCAGAATTCAAAGGAACCACAGGATGTCATGTCGTTTATTCTCCGAAGTGGAATGCCATCACTTCCGCAGATAATACTGATTAATTTGAGCCAGCCTTCCACCTACATCCCCTATGCAAATAAACTTTACAAAGCCTTTCATTACATTATATACAAATATTTCTTCTCTTCATCAGTCATATTCTAATTATAGAGGCTCAACCAGGTAAGTTTAGCCTGACAAATATCTATGCTTATTATTATAGATTCACAAAGAGCTCCTTCTTCCTTATTAGTCAGATAATGTTCTTTCCTTTTACCCTATAGACAAAGGATGCGATTCATTAGGAAGTATTCCCCAACAGAGAAAATGTTTATATAAGCTTATTGATGTGTTCTTTTCAAATGCAAGGTAATTTAAATTTTCTTTAAATGGTATTTTTCTTAAGAGAGTAAAAAAAAAGGGAAACAGATGTTTTCATCACAAACACCATTTACCAACCAACCCAAAATGCATGGCCATTTATATTAAACAAGAAAACAAGTAGAACATGTGATTGCCTACATTTGTGCCGTATAAATTCATTGTCATTACTCTCAACTGAACTCCTGATGCTGCCTAAAAAAAAAGAGACCACGTTTATTTTCTCAATTCAACCCATCACCCTTCAGAATGACTATTTTAATCTTTCACCACAAACACAACCTGTATTTCCCTCTGCTGTCCTTAATCTTTGTCTCTTTCTTCCCTGAAACAAACAAAAGCCAAGACAGGAAACTGTGCTGCATCCTCCTCTAGTCAACCTAACGCCAGTCTTTCCTATGGCCCCTCCGCCACCTGTGGAGGAACATTCCAAAGTCAATGTCATTTCTTCCACCTGAAACAAATTTTACATGTGTTACCACTGTCCTGATTTTCTGTTTCCTCCTAAGCTCTTCAGGAAGATTGTCAACATTACCCATCCTAAGTCTCCCTCTCTTATTCCTCTACACGGTCCAATTCCATTGCTGCTGGCATGACTTGACCAATTTAGCTGCATTCACTACTGAAACAAAAGGGCGAATCACTACTTTGTTCCTATTGCAGACATTATTTATTGACTGTGCAAGATTACTAGACACAATCTAGCACACTCTTTTAACACACACATACACACACACACATAAACACACATACACACACATACACACACACACATACACACACATACACACACATACATACACACACATACACACACACATACACACACATACATAAACACACATACACACATACATACACATACACACACACATACATACACACACATACACACACAGATACACACACACACACATACACACACACACACATGCAGTTTTCCATGTGCTACCAGTTGTGTTCCCAGGGAAGGAGAATGTCAGATGGATACTAACAAGAAGGATGTCTTTTATGGAATTCTCTTGGGATCAATACCTAGGAAAGTAGAGAGAAGCATGGTAGGACAAGGAGAGAAAGTGGGCTGGACGCAGCTTCAGCCTATGGGGACACTGGTAAAATAACACTTCAGAGTTGTATAAAGGCCAAGTTCTAGTTGGAACGGGTAGACTGTGCCTTCATATCCCTCTATTGATCAGTCATTGGTTGCAGGCAGTTGAGACCACCCTTAAAGAGGGCTGTGATCACAGCACCCATCATACAATGTAACCTCATTCTGAGGATGTTCCTCACACCTCTATCATTCTTGCATCTTGATTGTTCCTTACCAGGTCCTACTTTTCTACTTAATTTTAAAGTGTTGAAGTTCCTCATAATTTCTTTTCCCCACTCTTCATGCAATATACACTCAATGCAATCTCACCTACTCCCATTCTTTCCTTTAATAATGATAGACTGAAGGGACCCAAATTTATATCTGTACCAGATATTTCTTCTAGCTCTACACATATATTTGCAAAACCTACTTGTAGAATTCTACTCACCATCTTCCCCCACTTCCTGTTCTTTCCCAAACAATCTTTCTTTTTTCTTGCTCCACAAACAGAAACTAGAATGATTTCTTTAAAAATACAAATGAGGTCAAGTTACCCTTCTGCTGAAACTTTTCGGTATCTTCCCAGTACCCTTCAGAAAAGGTAAGAACATTCTTAAAATGACTCTTTCAAAGCTCTGCACATTCTGATCTACGTTTCTTCCTTAAGTTCCTCTCTAGGTTAATTTTACTTATTCATACGTCCTCCTTGATCCCTGTCATTCGGTGAATCTTTCTTTATTTTTAAAGTATCTGTTTAAATGGCATTTCTTTAAAAACTCTTACTCATTGTCCAAAAGTAGTTAAGGATTTTGTTCTATAATATCACTCTATCTTTGTGTTTATTCAAATGACAAAATTATTTACTTTATTCTTTTGTTTCATATATTTTTCTTCTGTTTGACCGTGAGTTTCAAGGGGGCAGGGGAACAGATTATCCTATTTTGTTTGTTTTTAGTCTATCCCCAGTGCCTAGAATAAGGCTTGATGCACAGAAAACATTTTATGTATGTATACGCTGAGAAAAGCAGTATGATTGAAGAATGCGTAAATAGTGACTGGAAAATGAACATGTGAATCCCAGCACTTTGGGAGTCCGAGGAGGGCAGATCACGAGGTCAGGAGTTTGAGACCAGCCCAGCCCACAGGTGAAACCCCGTCTCTAGTAAAAATACAAAAATTAGCCAGGCATGGTGGTGGACACCTGTAATCCCAGCTACTTGGGAGGCTGAGGCAGCAGAATCGCTTGAAGCCAGGAGGCAGAGGTTGCAGTGAGCCAAGATCGTGCCAGTGCACTCCAGCCTGGGCAACAGAGTGATACTCTGTCTAAAAAAAAAAAGAAAAAAGAAAATGTACATGCATAATTTAGCATGTGTTTCTACCACTGAACACAGTGTGGGAAACATAGGAATATAAATCAGGATGATGCAGATGAGTAAATAATTCTGAATTATTTAATAGTCAGGATTTATAGCTAGGATTATTTTCAAAGGCCTATTGATATGCAATGGAGATGGATGAGCATGTACTACTTGAGGGCAGAAGAAAATCTCAATGAAAAATAGGGAGTAGAAATCTGAAGACAACAAAGAGGATGGCAAGATAATTGCTTTTCCAAAGTAATACAAATGAACACACTTAAAAACAGGCATGGGTAAGTTCACTATGGCAAAATGTCCAAATATATACTGGGAAGCAAATGGAAAGTTTTATCTTGACTTTCGAGGTGAACAGAGATCTACAGGGATAAATATTTTATAGCTGAGAAAACATGTGAAAAAGGGGAGAAACGGCTGGGCACGGTGGCTCATGCCTGTAATCCCAGCACTTTGGGAGGCCGAGGCTGGCGGATCACCTGAGGGCGGGAGTCTGAGACCAGCCTCACCAACATGGAGAAACCCCGTCTCTACTAAAAACATGAAATTAGCTGGGCATGGTGGCGCATGCCTGTAATCCCAGCTACTAGGGAAGCTGAGGCAGGAGAGTCGCTTGACCCTGGGAGGCAGAGGTTGTGGTGAGCTGAGATTGCGCCATTGAACTCCAGCCTGGGCAACAAGAATGAAACTCTATTTCAAAAAAAAAAAGAAAAACAGGAGAAACTTGCCCCAAATCATTTGGTTAAAAAGTTGCATATTTAAAATGTGAACCAGCCAGGCGCGTTGGCTCACACCTGTAATACCAGCACTTTGGGAGGCCGAGGCAGGCAGATCACCTGAGGTCAGGAGTTTGAGACCAGCCTGGCCAACATGGTGAAACCCCATTTCTACTAAAAATACAAAAATTAACTGGGCGTGGTGGCGGGTGCCTGTAATCCCAGCTACTTGGGAGCCTGAGGCAGGAGAATCACTTGAACCCGGGAGGCGGTGGTTGCAGTGAGCCGGGATCGCACCACTGCACTCCACCCTGGGCAAGAGTGAGATCCTGCCTCAAAAAAAAAAGAAGTGAAACAGTTTCTTTCTAACCTCCAAATGCACAATATTCCACGACACCAACCCTACACCAAAGAAATGTGTAGAAGTTTATAAAAATGGTTATTAACTGATTTTTTTCAGCACCAGAATCAACTATCCTGACTCTAGCTTTAGAAACGTAAGTTAAAAAAAGAGGAAAATAACTTCGAAGGAAGTAATTCTTTGAAAGCCGTTAGGACAACACAATGATTTGAGGGTCTTGTGCTTTTCCATGAAAAGGTGGGGCTAAGTCTGTTGTAGAGGGTGAAGGAGACACAGGAGTTAAAAATGTGCCAACACCGTGGCCCTTGGAAATAACTTGTAAGATCAAATGAAAATCGCAATCGAGACTGTCACTTTTCGATCAGATTGTTTTCAATCGATAATGAGTGCAGGCCCGCAAATGTGTATGGGTGTTATGTGGCATATCAAGGTACATTTCTGCAGAACATACTCAGTGCAATATGGCTTGTGGGTACAACATTCCTTTATATAATTGCACTCAACTAATGTATGCCTTGGAAAGCAAGCACATCAAACATTATGTCTTAACAGACTTCTGAAAGAAAAACTGGAGTTCCTGGTGGCTCTTAAACAGTCTGCTGGTTATTTTATGGCATAGAGGAGAAAATTTACCCTGCAGAAATCTAGCCGAGCACATCCTCAGACTGATCACATTCACCTTCTCATCATGGTTCCAGTCTCAATTAAAAAAAAAAACAACAACAAAGAATCATATTTGAGTAATCTGTTCTGAATCATACAGGGAAAGTCCATGCTGAGATAATACTTATGCATCTGTCTTAGAACATGTCTAGAATATTTACTAGGAAGACTCACTATCAAAAGGGATTTTGGCATATGTGCATTAATTCAGCAAGCCTCATTTCTTCAATACCAAACATGCGCCAGACATTGTCCTAGGAAGAGAGGATTTAGAAAAAAAAAAAAATAAAGATATATTTACCGCAGTCCAGCCATAGAAAAAGATAAGTAAGTAATTAAATGCAGGAGTATACTATAGCTTCAAAGATAAAACTTATGAAGGTCTGGAAATTAGCACACATGGGATAAAATAGTCACTTCTACATAAGAGGAGGCGATTATAAAGAAGATTCACTTAAGATTCAGTATTGAGCTAAGGTTAAAGAGAGAAGCATTGTTCTTGGACCAAGTTTTCTGGGAGGTGGGAGAGTAAAAGAAGTCCGGGACCAAAGGAAGCTACAACAGAGAGCACTGAACGAGCAGCCTTGCAGGTCTGACCCAGACTGCCATCTGAGAAAATTACAGGCAGTTTGATTGGCTGGGGCACAGGCCGTGAGGTGGGGCATGATGAGTGACAGCTGGAACCAGGCAAGGCTCATAAATGTCACACTAAGGAATTTTCACTGTTTTCTACCAGCCACTGGAAGAAACTGAAGAGCTTAAAGCAAGATAATGGCACATCACAAAACACATGGATTCGAGGTGGTAAGACAAAAAGAAGTTACTGTAGCAGAAGCATCAGGAAGTAGACTTGTATTAATTTAACTGCAAAATAATTACTTCTCCTACCCCCACAACAACATTCCAACACACAGAACTAATGTGGGTTATTAATTATTTCCCACTGTTCCCTACTGAAACAACATACTTTCAACTTTATTCTTTCAGTTCTGAGCGTGCTTATCTGCAAAGATATATAACCTAGTCTCCACGTCTTATCATAGAAAATTAGTACAGGTGACTTGTCTATTTTCAAACAGGGAGAAAAATAGAAATAGATGCATTTAGTCCTTCTGAATTAACCAGCTAAGCTACTTGAGGAGGAAGAGATTATATCAAAATTGTAAACTTTTAAAACTAATTTAACATTATAACCACAAATGGATATATAAATTTTTTTCCTTCAGGGAATACTTGGGAGAAAAATTAGAATCCATGCTCCTGCCTTATTCAAAGCAAAATGATATTGGGTACAGCTGTTCATTTCAAAGGCCACTGCACATCTCCCATAAAAGCAGTGTGCTACAGTGATAAAAACTGCCCACCAATGGTCATGCCTATGCGCGTTTTCTAAGGTGTTTGCCACCCTCCTGTCAAGAGGTGAAGTCTGTTTCTTTAACTCCTGAATCTGGGTTGCCCACGTGGCTTGCTTTGATCAATGAAATGTCACAGAAGTTATGTTCTAGGACTTTTGAGCTCAGGTCTTCAGTTTCTACTTTCCCTTTCGGAACTCAGCTCCGAATAAAGAATTCCGGAATCTCCTATTAAGGAGGGTAACCACACAGAGAGACGGGAGAGTGACAGGCCACAGGCAGAAACACAATCTACATGGAAGAGACCCATGGCATTCCAGCCAACAGCAAGTACCAGGCCCCACGTGCAAATGAGGCCAATGGGTTCCACTATGTCCAGCTGAGCTGTCCCAGCCAAAACCATGTCAATCATGGACGAGTTCTCTCTTCTTCATCCTGCCCATATTGCTGTCTCATGGCATCATACCCAATAAAATGGCTGTGATTTGAAGTCATTAAGCTTTGCGGTGCTTTATTACATAGCAACATAAAAATAATAATGAGTAGTAAAATGCTTATTGCTAACTTTTCAGTGTAAAATTCCAGTGGCAGACCATGATGCCATGTAGAAAATATCTGGCTCAATTCGTACAAAAATGGCACAGCGTGTGGGACTCAGAGGAAACACCACGGTAGCAGGCCCTATATGCACAGCAGGACACACAGGAAGCCAGTGTCCAAGGAGCTGAAGGTGACCCTGTGGCCTTTCAATATTCACACGAAGAAGCAAAAGCAATAGCACAGCATATCCTGGTCGGTGATGTGTGTGTGTGTGTATGTGTCAGAGCTGCATTAGACCAGACCACGTGGTAATATTGTCTAAAGAAAGAAATAGAAAATACATAGAAAGCTCTAAACTTGTTTTTCTTTAGAAGTTATGTCCCAACCATGATAAAAGTGTTATTTTTCCTCCTTGAGGAAACAAAGAAAAATCAACGATAACATTTCTACCCATTTTTTTTTTTTTTTTTGCTGTTATATCCATTTTATGATGCTTTGCAAGTACTATTTATTCTTACTTTTACAGCCAGTCAGAATGTGTTTGGGTTTCTCTTATTTCTGTCTTTTTAAAGCTTCAACATTAAAGTTCTTTAGTACATCACACATTGCAATATTAAAAGAAAACACTATCTTGCCTAAATAAGCAGTATCGTATAATATCCAGTCGAAACTAACTTCAATGTACGTGATATGAATATTGCTTTCTGAAAACTTTACGGTCTGTTTGGACCACTCAATATGTAATTTTTAAACTAGGATGCCATAGTGTTTAAACAGTTTTCACATCAGAAATGTAAGAAGTGCTTCTCCTCAGCAAATGTAAAAGAACACACATCACAACAAACTATCTCTCAGACCACAGTGCAATCAAATTAGAACTCAGGATTAAGAAACTCACTCAAAACTGCACAACTACATGGAAACTGAACAACCTGCTCCTGAATGACTACTGGGTACATAACGAAATGAAGGCAGAAATAAAGATGTTCTTTGAAACCAATGAGAAAAAAGACACAACATACCAGAGTCTCTGGGACACATTCAAAGCAGTATGTAGAGGGAAATTTATAGCACTAAATGCCCACAAGAGAAAGCAGGAAAGATCTAAAATCAACACCCTAACATGACTATCAAAAGAACAAGAGAAGCAAGAGCAAACACATCCCAAAGCTAGCAGAAGTCAGGAAATAACTAAGATCAGAGCAGAACTGAAGGAAATAGAGACACAAAACACCCTTCAAAAAAACCAATGAATCCAGGAGCTGGTTTTTTTTAAAAGATCAACAAAATTGATAGACCGCTAGCAAGACAAATAAAGAAGAAAAGAGAGAAGAATCAAATAGACGCAATAAAAAATGATAAAGGGGATATCACCACCGATCCCACAGAAATACAAACTACCATCAGAGAATACTATAAATGCCTCTATGCAAATAAATTAGAAAATCTAGAAGAAATGGATAACTTCCTGGACACATACATCCTCCCAAGACTAAACCAGAAAGATGCTGAATCCCTGAATAGACCAACAACAGACTCTGAAATTGAGGCAATAATTAATAGCCTACCAACCAAAAAAAGGCCAGGATTCACAACTGAATTCTACTAGAGGTACAAAGAGGAACTGGTACCATGCCTTCTGAAACTATTCCAAACAATAGTAAAACAGGGAATCCTCCCTAACTCATTTTATGAGGCCAGCTTCATCCTGATACCAAAGCCTGTCAGAGACACAACAAAAAAAGAGAATTTTAGACCAATATCCCTGATGAACATCGATGCGAAAATCCTCAATAAAATACTGGCAAACCGAATCCAGCAGCACATCAAAAAGCTTATCCACCAAGATCAAGTTGGCTTCATCCCTGGGATGCAATGCTGGTTTAACATACGCAAATCAATAAATATAATCCATCACATAAACAGAACCAAAGACAAAAACCACATGATTATCTCAATAGATTTAGAAAAGGCCCTTGACAAAATTCAACAGCGCTTCGTGCTAAAAACTCTCAATAAATTTGGTATTGATGGGACGTATCTCAAAATAATAAGAGCTATTTATGACAAACGCACAGCCAATATCTTACTGAATGTGCAAAAACTGGAAGCATTCCCTTTGAAAACTGGCACAAGACAGGGATGCCCTCTCTCACCACTCCTATTCAACATAGTGCTGGAAGTTCTGGCCAGGGCAATCAGGCAAGAGAAAGAAATAAAGAAATAAAGAGAAATAAATATTCAATTAGGAAAAGAGAAAGTCAAATTGTCCCTGTTTGCAGACGACATGATTTATATTTAGAAAACCCCATCATCTCAGCCCAAAATCTCCTTAAGCTGATAAGTAACTTCAGCAAAGTCTCAGGATACAAAATCAATGTGCAAAAATCACAAGCATTCCTATACACCAGTAACAGACAGAGAGCTAAATCATGAGTGAACTCCCATTCACAATTGCCACAAAGAGAATAAAATACCTAAGAATCCAATTCACAAGGGATGTGAAGGACCTCTTTAAGAAGAACTACAAACCACTGCTCAATGAAATAAAAGAGGATACAAACAAATGGAAGAACATTCCATGCTCATGGATAGGAAGAATCACTATTGTGAAAATGGCCATACTCCCCAAGGTAATTTATAGATTCAATGCCATCCCCATCAAACTACCAATGACTTTCTTCACAGAATTGGAAAAAAACTACTTTAAAACTCATATGGAACCAAAAAAGAGCCTGTATTGCCAAGCCAATCCTAAGCAAAAACAACAAAGCTGGAGGAATCATGTTACCTGACTTCCAACTATACTACAAGGCTACAGTAACCAAAACAGCATGGTACTGGTACCAAAACAGATACATACACAAATGGAACAGAACAGAGGCCTCAGAAATACCACCACACATCTAAAACCATCTGATCTTTGACAAACCTGACTAAAACAAGAAATGGGGAAATGATTTCCTATTTAATAAATGGTGCTGGGGAAACTGGCTAGCCATAGGTAGAAAGCTGAAACTGGATCCCTTCCTTACACCTTATACAAAAATTAATTCAAGATGGATTAAAGACTTAAATGTTATATGTAAAACCATGAAAACCCAGAAGAAAACCTATGCAAAGCCATTCAGATCATAGGCATGGGCAAGGACTTCATGACTAAAACACCAAAAGCAGTGGCAACAAAAGCCAAGATAGACAAATGGGATCTAATTAAACTAAAGAGCTTCTGCACAGCAAAAGAAACTACCATCAGAGTGAACAGGCAACCTACAGAATGGGAGGAAATTTTTGCAATCTACCCATCTGACAAAGGGCTAATATCCAGAATCAACGAAGACTTTAACAAATTTACAAGAAAAAATCGAACAGCCCCATCAAAACGTGGGCAAAGGATATGAACAGACACTTTTCAAAAGAAGACCTTTATTCAGCCAACACACACATGAAAAAAGGCTCATCATCACTGGTCATCAGAGAAATGCAAATCAAAACCACAATGAGATACCATCTCACATCAGTTAGAATGGCCATCATTAAAAAGTCAGGAAACAACAGGTGCTGGAGAGGATGTGGAGAAACAGGAAGGATTTACACTGTTGGTGGGACTGTAAAGTAGTTCAACCATTGTGGAAGACAGTGTGGTGATTCCTTAAGGATCTCGAACTAGAAATACCATTTGACCCAGCAATTCCATTACTGGGTATATACCCAAAGGATTATAAATCATGGTACTATAAAGACATGCACACATATGTTTATTGTGGCACTATTCACAATAGCAAAGACTTGCAACCAACCCAAGTGTCCATCAATGATAGATTAGATTAAGAAAATGTGGCACATATACACCATGGAATACTATGCAGCTGTAAAAAAGGATGAGTTCATGTCCTTTGTAGGGACATGGATGAAGTTGGAAACCATCATTCTGAGCAAACTATCGCAAGGACAGAAAACCAAACACTGCATGTTCTCACTCACAGGTGGGAATTGAACAATGAGAACATTTGAACACTGGGTTGGGAAAATCACACACCAGAGCCTGTCATGGAGCGGGGGGTTGGGGGAGGGATAGCATTAGGAGAAATACCTAATGTAAATGAGGAGTTAACGGGTACAGCACACCAACATGGCACATGTATACAAACCTGCACATTGTGCACATGTACCCTAGAACTTAAAGTATAATAATAATAATAAAGAAATGTAAGAAGTGCTAAATTATACATTTTCAAATATTTACGAGACATTAATATAATACCATGCTTTTTCTGAACACTTATTAAGCACAGTTAACAAAAACAAATAGAAATGATTAAGTTTTGTTAATTTTTCATGTTAACTTCCATTTTTATTTTAATTCATTTCTGGCTTGGTACCATTGGAAATTTGTTTTTAACAAACAAAACTGAATATATTAGGTCCTTGATAGAATTCTTTTCCTCCAAAGTATATCCCCATCCCCCACTTTTAGCTAAGTGTCATAATATGTTCTTTTTTTTTCAGATGCTTCTTGTTCCAGAACTGTATACACAAGTTGGATGACTAAACTGATATTTGCATAACAAGAAAAGTGGTCTTTAGACAATTTGGCAAATATGCTCATAGCATCATTGCCAGGAACTAGCCCCCAAAATAGGATCACAGCAGAGTTGGAACGCCAGTGATAGGGCTTTAATTCCAAGCACACAACCAGAGTTAGAGAACACATTCAAATAACCCAGGCCTTTTTTTATGTAGAAATTTTTAATAATCATGGCATTTTCAATGCAAATTTAAAATCTAGTCAGTAGCTTATTTTATTAAGAGACTTCATGGTTTTGACAGGTAATGATCTTTGCTAGAAAGGTCCCCCTCCTCCTCCTCCTCCTCTTCCTTCTCAGGTCTATTCTTGATTCTGAAATTCACACCACTGGAATTTTATACCACACCACAGTTAAACATTTTTTTCTGAATTTTACTATATTGCATTTTCCTGAAGATTTCTTTAATGCATGCCTTAGTTCTTTGGAGATTTTCAATGCCTGTTTAACAGCTTTCCTTATTCATTAGCAACTTCCTTTAGAATCTAACAAGTCTCTTATGATCCTGGAGTTCTGTCAATTGTAGTAATTTTTTAATGTTTTTATCACACGGTTGGGAATATTTCTGTTACTTTTTAACCTCACTTAGAAGCTTAATATAACTACTAAAAATGTTATATAACTCTTATTAGTGTCTTCATCTTTTGTCATTATGAGTGGCCTAGCCCCTCCATAGACAATTTGAGCCTATGATTTTTCATGGAAGAGGGCCTAGTGTAGCTTCATGTCTTATTATCCTCTCTCATATTTGCTCTATCAGTATATATTTGAATATGGTTGAATTCTATAGCATGTATTTTATTGCTTTCACACGTTTTATTGTGCTTATGTTTGGATTTCTTCTCATCTGAGAAAGGATTGATTTTCTCATTTCAGTATATTTTAAATAAAATCATAGCTAAGAAAGAACATTTCATCCATCTAAAAGCTAACGTCCTTTCTTTTGTCTTGAAAAATACTACACCCACACTTTTTGCCAATAGACTAAGACATTTAGCTGTACTAATCTATCTTATTGGCTCCTTGGCTTTGATTGATGGACTAACAAAAATAGGTTGCTTGATGTTTCCAGAAAAAGTATCTTACCCTCATCTGTCTAAAGTATTCCTAACATAGGATTGTCAGATTTAGCAAATAAAAATAGAGGATTTCTACTTATATTTCAATTTCATGTAAAAAACAAATCACTTTTTAGTATAAGAACATCTTAAATACTTACAAGCTTATCTGAAGTTCACATTTAAATGGGTGTCCTGTAAGTTACCAGGCAATCCTGTCCTAATGGAATAATATTCAAATCTCTCTTTAGCTTTTCCTCCAAATGGTGCTTAAAAATTTTCTGGGAAAATCATTAGTTTTATCTCCAGAAGCAGGACACTGTTGTCAGAAAAGGATGGGTTTCATTTTCTATTATTTTCATGTACTTGATTATTTATGATATTAGAACTGGGATCTCAGGAGTGGCCATGCGCAGCAATCAATCGTGGCTGACCATTGGTTGCTCTTTAGGAAAAAGGCTCATAAGCCCCCTTTTGCTCACTTCCCTGCCCCTTGAAATTACCTTATTGATTTAAATTAAAAGCATTGCATGCCTACTCTACGATGAATATTGTGATGTCAAGAATCCCACACAAGCAGCAAGATTCTGTCCACCAGAAATGTTAAGCATATGTAAACCGGGGGCGGGCTACTGGAAGGTACCAGAATATGCTCTTTGTATTGATTTTAGTACCTGAACTTATGTGCTTTAATTGAGTTATACTTACCTATAAATTGATGCTCCCATCATTGAAAACAGCTTATGCTGTTACAGAATACATTGCGTAAGTGTATGGATTTCTTTACAGTCAACAAAAGGGTAAACGTGACATGAAGAAGAAAAAATACGCTAACTAAATGAAAATTGGGAGTCATAAAAATATTTTTATAGAACTGTAGAAATGATCTAAATCTCTTTTGGTGGGCTTTCTTTGCATCAGTACTACAAATGTTGGATTGTCCCAGCTCAGTCCTCAGACATCTCTGTAATCAGTATCTTGTCAGAGATCCCTGAAGAGGGGTTCTGGAGAGCCCTGGAAGGTTCTTGAGACCTCTCGAGGCAATCCAAAATGTCTTCCCCAAGTGACTTGGCCCATCATTTCACTCAGATATCTATATAAAGTCTCCCCTTAGACAGATCTTCTCTGACAACCCATTAGAAAATAGCAGCCTCTGTTACTTCATCACCTTCCCTACTTCACATTTTGTATAGTTCTGTTGCAACCTGAAATAAAATAAGTTAAACCAAAATATAAATAGCACATTTGTTTATATTGGGTTTCCCACACAAGCTCAAAGAATGTAAGAACACGTACTTTTGTTTATTACTTTATCCCCAACACATTCAATAGTACATACCATATTGCATGTCTACAGAAATCGTTCATAATTTTTTTGTACAATGAATGTATTTTATCTGATAGTTTTTCTTGGCACTGAAAATATGCTTTTTCCTTACAGATGCTCTTATTGAAAGACATTCCTCTTAAGTGAGTTTCCTCACTCCAGTAATTCAAGAAGAAAAAGTGTATATAGAGAAAAAGCATTAATAGTATTTTATAACTTATTCCTAAAAAAGAGTTGATTAAATTTTTATCATTAGTGCAGCAATGAAATTTCTTTTAAACTCTGAAAATGAGGGCACATTCAGTGCCTTATATTTTCAATGCCTTGTGTGGACCAAAAATAGATAAAAACAAGAATCAGTAGGAAAGTAATATTGTATAAGCCAATCTCTAACAGAGTCACAATAAAACAAATTAATGTTTGAAATTATCACCATTAGGTCAAATCTATGTCTTGAGCTTCAAAATACTTCATTCATTCAATGGTTAATCGGTCTCTGACTACTGCAGGCTGGGTACTGGAGAGCCAAAAGAGAAATTAATCACGGTCATCAATTTAAAAACCAAAAACTCTGTCAGCCAAGTGTATGCAACAGTTTTGCAGAATAAACACAGTGAGATTGGTTTAAGACAAAGAGAAATTTAAGTTTCCAGAATATTGGGGAGAAAGTGTCTAATAGGATGGTGGAGTTCATGTAGAGATTCTGGACTGGAAAAATGATTTGGCCACCATTAGCACAGGACTAGATGCCACTGAAGTGGCAGAGATCACTTAGAATAAATGGCAAACAAAAAAGAGGCCTTACTTCCTTCGGATTCCTGTGACTAGGAGCCAGACACTACAGAGCATGGAAAATATTTTGTAAGGTAGAGTTACCGAAGACGGCCTTTTTCTCCGAGATATGCTGACATGCTTAATGTGGGCTTTCTTTACAACAATGTGATCATTCCAACAACTACTAGTTCCACGATGTTTTTAGAGTTTACAAATGTATTACTATAGTGAGTTTTATTGTATCTGAGCCTCATGAGAGATTTACGATTATTCCTATTTTATGCAAAACTTCAGAAAGTTTAAATGAAAGGTCACAAATAGATGATTGATATCTAATCCACAGCTCTTAGATGACCTATAGCGTGAATGTTTTCAATGAAGAGAAGGCGATTTTCACCCCGTCCTTCACTTCTAGTTTTTCCTAATTGCTCTATATGACTTTATTGAAAGGTTCACTTCAAAATCAATCTCTCACCTTCTCAAGCTATCTTTCTTAATAACGATAATTGTTAGGAAGTTCCCACAGCTACCTAACACCCTCTAATTCCCAAGACCTTGTGAATGCTTCTGACTATTAATTTTGAAGGCATCCCAGAAATAGAGTTTCAGTTTGATTATAAAGAAAATAACATCTTCGATATTATTATATTTAAATATTTAGAATTATTTAAAATTAATTTTCTGCAAAAAATTCTTGGAGGGAAATGAGAACAAGAGCTTATTTAAGAAGTAGTATTTTATTTCTTTTCTACAGATCGACTTACTAACACTGTGGTTCTCCATAGAAATAAATAAAATTCACATACATTAAAAACGGTAGGGAATAATAAATATGCCAAATAACGAATTCCTTTAAGCATACATATATATATATACACATATATACACACACGTATACATATATATATATATACATATATATACACACACACATACATACATATGTATATATACACACACACATATATATATATACTTTTATACCTGCCCAGAAAGGTAAGTTTGTCACTGCTTAGAGATTGCTGAAAGCGAAATGAAAGAGTTCCATCAAGTGGTCATATCAAGACACAGCAGTTAGTATTTCACCAATACAAAGAGGAAAACAATTTCTCTGAAATCTAGTTCAGACATACATTTCCAACCGAGCTATCAAAATTTTATGCCATGCAACATTAAAAAACACAATTAAATGCATTTTAAACATTATTACTAATTCATTTTCCAATTCATTTTTAAACTGCAAAGAAAATAGAAACTATGTAATTTTTATTTTTTGTCTTTTTCATATCGAGTACTCTCTCCATATAGTTTGCAGTGGAAAATGCGTGGTTATAATCTTAATTTGCATGTTATAGTCATCTGTTTAAATTAGCAGGTAAACCACAGGTAATACTAAACTAAGCATTTGGATTGCACCGAAAATTCAGAAACTAACTACTTGCAAATGACCTACACATCTTAAAATAGTACAAAATAAATACAAAGAAAACTCAACTCAAGGTTGTTTTAAAAAATAAGTTATAAAACATAAACATGAGTTAACTTGCTTCTTTTAACAACCTCAAGTTTTTGCCTTCCCAAATTTCATCTCCTTCATAAAGATAGACAAAACAGGCATCTTTCTTTTTAAAGTATAATTGATTTAAGGGGTCATTTTCTCGTTATTTTGGAAAAACCATCATGGCTTATTTTAATGTTATAAATGCTACTTCTAAATATATATTACAGATTAAGATTTGTTTCTTGCTTAATAAAGCAGTAGTTCATTTAAGCAACCATTGTTTAAACTTTCTGAATATAATATAATATATATATAACTAATGAGATGATGTTAAACAATAGATTTTTATATAAAACCTATGCAATATATATTATCTAGACATAAAATTGGAAGCAATGTATTTAATGATTAAGATCATGGATTTTGGCATCAGAGAGATTTGATTTGAATCTAATCTCTTCCACTTTTCTTCTCTGTAACCTGCAGCAATGGCAAGCGTACTTTGTTTTATTGCACTTTTCTTGTAGATACTGTGTTTTTTACAAATTGAAGGTTTGTGGCCAGCCTGCCTTGAGCAATTCTATCCACACCATTTTTTCCAACAGCATGTGCTCACTTTTGGTTTCTGTGTCATATTCCAGTAATTCTCACAATATTTCAGATTTTTTCATTGTCGTTATATTACTTATGGTTATCTGTGATCAATGATCTTTTATGTCACTATTGTAATTGTGGGACACCATACACTCTGCACATATAAGACAGTGAACTTAATTAATATCATGTGTGTTCTCACTTCTTCAGCAACTAGCTGTTCTTCTATCTCTCTTCTTCTCCTCAAGCCTCACTATTCCCTGAGACACAACAATATTAAAATTAGACCAAGTAATAACCCTACAATGGCCTGTAAGTGTTCAAGTGAGAAGAAAAGCATCATACATCTCTCACTTTAAGTCAAAAGCTGGAAATGATTAAACTTAATGAAGAAGGCATGTTGAAAGCTGAGAGAGGCTAAAAGCTAGGTCTCTTATAACAAACAGCCAACTTAGGAAGACAAAGGGAAAGTTCTGGAAGGTAATTGAAAGTGCTACTACAGTGAACAAACGAACGATAAAGAATGTAAAACAGACTTGTTGCTGATATGAAGAACGTTGTATTAGTCTGGATAGAAAATCAAACCAACTACAACAAGGCCCAAATTATCTTCAATTCTCTTCAGGCTGAGAGAAATGAAGAAGAAAAGTGAGAAGCTAGAAGAAGTTGGCTGATAATTTTTAAGGAAAGAAGCCATCCCTAAATAAAAGAAAAAGTGCAAGGTGAAGTACTAGCATGTGCTGATGTAGAAGCTTTAGCACATAATCTGGAAAATCTAGCTAACATAATAGATGAAGGTTGTTACACTAAACAAGAGATTTTCAGTGTAGATGAAACAGACTTATATTGAAAGAAGATGCTGTCTAGGACATTCATGGCTAGAAAATAAGTCAATGACTGTCTTTAAAGCTTCAGTGCACAGGGTGACACTCTTGGTAGGGGCTATTGCAGCTGGTAAATTGAAGTTGAGGCCAATACTGATTTACGATTCTTAAAATAGTAAAAATTATGCTAAATCTACTGTGCCTGTACTCTATAAATGGAGCAAAGTCTGAATGACAGCATATCTGTTAACAGTATGGTCTACTGGATATTTTTATCCCGCTCTTGAGACCTACTTCTCAGAAA
Organism: Symphalangus syndactylus; assembly: GCF_028878055.3. NCBI lineage: Eukaryota > Metazoa > Chordata > Mammalia > Primates > Hylobatidae > Symphalangus > Symphalangus syndactylus. The sequence goes on along the minus strand of NC_072433.2, from coordinate 135,761,328 downwards.
TAAAAGAGTCCTTTCAAACTATTGCTGTTCATTGACAATGTACCAGAACACCCAAGAGTTCTGATGGAGATGAACAAGGATAGTCGTGTTTTTAAGCTCGTTAACACAACATCCATTCTGTAGCCTCTGAATCAAGGAGTAATCACAACTTTCAAGTTTTATTACATAAGAACTAAACATGGTAAGGTTATTGCTGCCATAATGGCTCCTCTGATGAATCTGGGTAAAATAAATTGAAAATCTTCAGGAAAGGATTCACCACTCTAGATGACACTAAGGACATTTGTGATTTCTGGGAGGAGCCCAAAATATCAATAATAACAGGAGTTTATAAGAAGTTGACTCCAACTCTCACAGATGACTTTGAGGGGTTTAACTCTTCAGTGGAAGTAAATGCGGATGTGGTGGAAACAGCAAGACAACTAGAATTAGAAGTGGAGCCTGAAGATGTGACTGAGTTGCTGCAGTTTCAAGATACAACTTTAATGCACTAGGAGTTGTTTCTTACAGATGAGCAAAGAAAGTTGTTCCTTGAGATAGAATCTACTCCTGGTAATGATGCTGTGAACATTCCTGAAATAACAACAAAGAATTTAGAATATTACAGAAACTTAGTTGATAAAGCAGTGGCAGAATTTGGGTTTGAAAGAAGTTCTACTGTGGGGAAAAAGCTATCAAACAGCATCACATGTTACAAAAAAAAAAAAAAATCTTTCACGAAAGGAAAAGTCAACCAATGTGGCAAACTTCATTGCTACCTTGTTAGAAGAAATTGCCACAGCCACATTAACCTTAAGAAACCACCACCCTGATTGGTCAGCTGCTACCAACACTGGGACCAAACCTTTTACCTGTGAAAAATCACAACTTGATGAAGGAACAGATAATCATTAGCATTTTAGCAATAAAGTATTTGAAAATTAAAGTATGCATTGTTTTTTAAACATACTACTATTGCACACTCAGCTGGTTATATTGTAATGTAAACATGACTTTTTTATGCATTGGAAAACCAACAAATTTGTATGACTCATTTTATTGCAATGTTTGCTTTACTGCAGTGGTCTGGAACTGAATCTGCAATATCTCCAAGGTATGACTGTATATCTTCACGTATAATAGGGAAGTAATTCTACTGATATAGGTATGGTAGAGCTTAGATAATGTCTCTTATATCAAGCATCTAGATTAGTAGCTGACTATCATCAAAATGAAAACACATGTTTGGGAAATAATATTTCCATTGTTCTATCTTGTTATTGATAGGTGAGAGTGGTGGTGAACTTTCACCTCAAATTGTTTGATTTAAATAGTTGAAAAAATATAAACAAGTAAGGAGACAAAAGACAAATGTATTGCTTCTATGATGGCAATGCGATCATATTTCTTCTGAGTGCTCTATGACCTTCCTCCAATCTAAGCAATATTTCCATTTCTACTAGAAGCCATAGAGAGATTCACACTGTTACCCTTCTTTCTCTCTTTTGGAAATTTGCAGTGATAATAAGCTGATTTAAAATCCTTACTTAATATCAAGAACAACTCTTCCTGTCAACATGGAAATAAAATGAACACTGAGGATGAAGAAAGAGAGAGAGAGAATGATAAAGTGCATTCAGTAAAACATAAACAAGTAAAGGATGTGGGCGCAAGGTATATAGGAATTATTAATATTTGTACTCCTCTCACATATTTTGTCATGTTTGAAATAATTCAAAAGTAAGATGTAAGTAAACCTAAAAGAAAAACGAAAACTCCCTTTAGGAAATCTAAAAGTGAATAGATTCACACTTCAACAAACTTTTGAAGATATGTCAGCAAGATGGAAAATAACCACAAAAGGAAAGCTGGAGATACAAGAAGAAATGTTGAGTGAAGAACGTGGAAAGCATGTAGATAAACCACAGAGTCTGCGTGAAATAACAAAAATATTAAATTTGGGAGTAAAGAAAGGATATAATTAAAATATGGGACAATAAGTAAGACTAAATAGCAGGTGATTTGATTTTTATAATTCTAAGGTCCCTATGTTATATAAAGAAGGAATAGAGAAAATGATTAATGTAGACTTTAAGTAAATAAATTTGTTAAAATTTCATGGTAGCTATTAAAAGAATAAAGAGGGAAATAGAATTTAAATAAAAACTTCATGTAAAGGATGCAGAAAATGTGATAAAAAGTAAAAGCGATGAAGCAAAAGAGGAATATACAAAACAAGAAATAAGATGGTAGTGAATCCAAATATAACAGCAATTCTAATAAATGTAAATTAATTAACTTACTAGTTAAAGGTTAAATTCAATAAAAGATAAGATCCAGGATTATACTATCGAAGAATCACACATGAAAATAAAAATATGGGAAAACTGATACACAAAGGATAAGAAATTAGGCAGCTTAAATATTAGTCAAAGGAAAGCTGGTGTATCTATATTAATATTATAGAGTGAAGTCTTTAAGGCACAAAGCATCACATAGAATGGAAAACATCATAAAACAATGATGATTATACACTCATTTCAACTTTGATGCCTCTAATAACTTGCCTCAAAACATATAAAGAAGTCAACAAACCCATCATACCAAGGAATACACAGTGTTCTCAGGTACGCACAGAGCTTCAGAGAAAGCCGAACCACGTGGGAAAGACATAATGCACATATCAGCCAATTCCAAGGAATTATCAGACAGATATATTTATCTAAGCACAAAGAAGTTCAAAGTCAGAAATAAACAATTTTTTTTGAAAAATTTGTAGATTTGGAAATAGGAAAGCATATTTAAAACATACAAGAAAGCAATAAAGTCTGAAAACAGATAAATTCAACAGTTAACTTATTAGGGAAAAAATAAGAAACCCAAGCAGAAGAAATGCAATTATAAAAACCAACAATAATAATGAATGAAATAGTAAATAGAGATACAGCAGATTAAAACAAAAAGATTAACAAATCCAAAGGCTAATTCGTATATACTTAATATATGTGTGTGTCTAATCTACTCTCAATATTAAACTATTAATCCTTTCTTTCCTAAATATATATCAACAATGATTGTTATATTTTTTCTATTTTTATATTTGCACAGGGAAATGTGATATTCACCATGTTTCACTTAGTGTTTTTTAACTCAGTATCATTTTTGAGGCCAATTTTGAGACCCATGTATATAGAGATACTTTATTCCCTTTAACTATTGTCCTGTAATATATAGATTAAATTTTTATCGATCTATCCCCCATTTGCTATCTACTAATAGTATTTCAAAGCACATCCCTGAATTTTCCTATGCAT